>NC_091775.1:7710506-8335506 GCF_029378745.1 Bos indicus | reverse complement strand
ATACAGGGAGTGTCTGTTATCAAGAGTGTCTGTTCAATAGTTACAAAGTTTTAATTGCAATGGATAAGTTCTAGAGACATGCTGTACAACAGGGTGCATGGAGTTAACAGGATTGACTGGACACATCAAAACTTACGAGGCAAAACTGGACTGAACTTCCTCTATGCCTGGAGGCTCCTCCCTTCTCAGATTTCTCTAGAACTGGCTGTGGCATGTGGGTACCAACAGGGGCTCCCTGCAGAAGGAAGGAGCCTCCAACCCCAGGACTAGATGTCTCGGGTGAGGGGCGAGGACTCATTCTGAGGCTTTAATATGAAAGAGTTTGAATGAGGGAAGTGGCAGAGTCATGAATCACAACCAATCGAAATGCCATAAGACCTACTAAGAGGTGAGATATATACTATTAAATGAAGCTACGATTGACCCAATAAGGTGGATCCTGAAATGGAATTTGTTCATTAAGCTTGATATCTGATTGGGAAGATACCCATGCTGCAGAGCAACTAAGTTTGTGGGCCATGACTACTGATCCAGTGCTCTAGATCCCAGGAGCAGCAACCACTGAGCCCATATGCCAAAACTGAAGTCTGAGAGCCCTAGAACCCGTGCTCTGGAACAAAGAAGCCGCCACACTGAGAAACCTGTGCACCACAACTAGAGAGTAGGCCTCACTCTTCACAAGCAGATAAAACCCTGTGCAGCAACCAAGACCCAGCACAGCCAGTACAATATATATGGAATGCAAGCATCCTGCTCCTTGCTATTTCACCTGCATTGTCTGGCCATTTCAAGATGGCTGTTTGCTGATTGATTAACAAAGGAAAGACTTGTGCCTGATGAAAGTTTTTAGCCTGAAAGGCTAAGAGGGATGTGGTCCTCTACTGATTTCCCTGCTAACCAATGAGCCAACCTGCTTTAATTTCCCCTGCAACCAACTGGTAGACTCCCTATTCCCCCCAGGGTGAAGAATGCTGCTGCTGTGTTCTGCCTGTTACCTGCTACCATAGTTGGTGTCTCTCCAGGACCCTTGCATTTCAGACATGCAGGACATCCCATCTATTTTCCTTTGCTTTTTCTGTCATTGACTCCGGTATCTTTCTTTGGCCTCAAGTCCAGGCAAGTACAGGGCTTGCAAGCCTGTGAAGTGTAGCCTAACAGCTTCTGCAGAGTATTTGTCTGGCCTGATTTGGTGATTTCTTTATAGGTATTTCCTGGGCTCATGCACAAATCCCAGGTACTCATGAGCTTTTGGGACAAAAACAACAATGTCAACATCCAGATCTTAGAGGAATTCCCAGCAGGTATTCCTCTTGAGGGCACAGGTATGAACACAGGGCCCAGGGTGCCTGTGCTGAACATCATCAGACAAGAGGTGAGGAGGGAAAGAGGGACACTGCGTCTCCTCACGAGCCCATCCCTCCACCACTGACTCTGAGATCAGGGAGGGAGGGACACAGGGCATTCAGAGAGATATGACCAGCACAATGAACACTACCCACCACACTGAGAGAGTGAAACAAGGCACGAGGAACTGAAATGACATATCTTGCTCATCGACTTGAGAGTTACTACTGCTGACATTTGTACACTACCGAAAGCTAAGTATAAATTCATTGCAACACCAATCAAAATGTTAATGTGATTTTCATAGAAATGGGGGAAAAAAACAAGTCCAAAAAATATATGCAGAACCACTAAGGACTTCAAATAGACAAAATAATCTTGAGAACAAATATCAAATTTCTCACCTCTGATTTCAAAATACATTACAAAGATATAGGATTTAAAGCTGTATGATACTGGCAGAAACAGATGCATGGCCCTAAAGACCAAAATAAAAGGCCTTAAGTAAACTCATGGATACATAGTCAAATGAAATTCGCCAAGGTTCTAAGACAACAAAATAAGGAAAGGGTATTTTCTTCAATAATCAGTTGGACAAAAAGATAACCTAAAGAAAAATTACAAACCAAATATCAGATAAAGAGCTCATACTCAAAATATATAAGAAAATACCACAATCAAATGCAAAACAAACAAAAAATTAAAATGGTAAATAAACAAGTTGAGGACTGTGCAAAGACTTAAATAGACATTTGCATAACAAGACTTACAAATGGATAACATACACAGGAAAAGGTTTTCAACCTCACTAATCATCAGAGCAATGCAAATCAACATGTCATGCCCTGTTAGGTTGTGCATGATAAAGGCAAAAAATTCAGAGGTTAAAGCCATGATGTGGGGAGCTGAAACCTTTGTAAACTTCTGGTAGGAATGTAAATTGTACAGCTATTTTGTGGAAAGTGAAAGTCGCTCAGTCATGTCCAACTCTTTGCATCCCATGGGCTATACAGTCCATGGAATTCTCTAGGCAAGAATATTGGAGTGGGTAACCTTTCCCTTCTCCAGGGTATCTTTCCAACCCAGGGATTGAACCTAGGTCTCCCGCATTGCAGGTGGTTTCTTTGGCAGCTGAGCCACAAAGAACAGTATAAAGGTTCCTTATAAAAGTATAAACAATATCATATGATTCAGCAAACACAGTTCTGGATATATATGCAAAGGAAATTAAATCAGCATCACGGAGCAATATATGCAGTCCTAAATTTACTGTAATATTTTTCACAACAGACTAGACACACAACCAACTTCAGGTAACAAATAAGTGTCCTATGCCTGAGATAACTTTAGAAAACTGGGAGAAAATTCTCAAGACAACTGCATAAGACTCTTAGCCCCTTAGAATGAAAATAATATTAAAATTAAAGTGTCCAAATTACCTTAGTATGAAATGGTGCCCCAAAAGTTCTACAGATAGTGAAGCTTCATATACACAGCACCTGCCAGGGTTTACCCCAATCTTTCAAGGACTGGGAAAATGACACCTGGGAACATCTCAGGAAAAGTCACAGGGTGGGCAGGACTGGGGTATGGGGAGCAAGGGCAGGGTTGTCTAGAGGGAGTAGTGTGTTCTAAAGGGAGCAGTCACCCCAGGTCCTGCTGCTCTGAGTCTCTGACCTAGGTCTGGTCAATCCCAGGAGACCAGGTCAGCAGGGCTGTGAGAGCAAATGTGTAAAGAAAGCCAGCAGCCTCTTCACAGTCTCTAGAATCTGTGGCCATGCTGGTCTCTAGGGGCAGCTGCACATGGACTGCTCTCACGCAACACAGCATCCTTGGGGAGGTGTAGTGCTGAGATGAGCTCCAGGAGACTCAGCCCAGGCAGGGACGGCAGAGCACGTGTGCTCTGACTCATCCAACCCTGAGAGCACCCTTCATATGAGGAATAAACAGTGAGGACAAACATGAGGGCAAGCCACACATCCTGAAAATGCAGAGGGAGAGGGTTCACGTCTCACCCACCACCTGACACTCACTGCAAGAACTTGGTCTTCAGTAACTATGAGACTTGTGCCCACTAGGATATGATTATCATAGGAGCATTTAAAGATGAAGACAAAGTCCCTTGTACATAATACCCTACAGGTACTAACCAGATGCCAAGCTTTCATATTTGGCAGTGAAAAGGCAACCAAAGAAGAGTCTTGTGAGAAAGGACATTTTTAAATGGAAAAGCAAGAAGGGATGACTCTAAGAAGAGCACAATAAAGCACATGGACACATAGTTGTATTTCATCATTAAAATATGAAAAAATCAAATCACAATTCTATACTTTTTCTTCTCTTCCTCAGTTTATATTCACCTTCTTTCATCTCAAAATAAGCAAGTGCAACCTGAGTGGTCCAGGAACCCTGTTTCTCCAAATCTCACCTTAGAGTTGCATTCTGTTCCACATCACTGTGACAAATACTCTCCAAGTTCCATTCTGGAGAAAGACAATCATGAGCAGTAATACAGTTATTATACAAGCTGACCCATCCATCTCTCCTCCTCCACTTGGCTCACACTGCATCTCCCTGGTCTTCCCTCTGGGTTCTCAAGCCTCTCCTGTGCCTTGTGGAGTCAGAGCCTTTCAACAAGACTTTGATCATGGTTGCAAAATTTCACCTGAGAGAGAAATGCTGAGAGAATCACTTTTCAACCTTACACTTTTACAGGCCCAGTTTTGCTCTTACCTTCAAGCTTACCAACCTGAAATTCCAACTCTTATGGACACATTTGAAATATGGATAGTGTGACAAAGCAATTGCAAGATTTTTGTTGTTTCTTTAATTTAAAGTTAATTATTGTTTGAAATATGTTCATTATAGGTAGGCAGATCTGACTAGTGACTACTTCACTGGAAAGTTCAGCTCTAAGAGCTCCAAAGACAAGGAAAAGGCATTGAACTGCTTGTTGTAGCTGTTCTTTATTGCAGAAGGTGGGATGGCCTGAGATGATCAATTGTAAGTATTTGGGGCTCTTGGACCCAGACCAGGCATTAGAAGAGTCCTTGTGGACATTCCTGTAGTAAGGTGAACATTCAGATCCAAAGAAAATTCCCAGTAGGGGGCTCACTTATAGGCAGAGGTGAAGGGCATGGCCCAGCACTCCTGTACTACAAGTAACCAGAGGGCAGGTTCAGAGGGGAGGGAGGAAATTTCACTCTCTTCATGAGCTCATCTTTCCCATCCCTGACCCTAGAGGACCCAAGCAAGGCAGTTGAAAATCTCCTTAGGAAGTGAAACATTTATGCACTGAAAATCCTAGGACATTGTTGAAAGAAAGAAGAGACAAGTAATTGGAATGACATAGGAGAAGGCAATGGCACCCCACTCCAGTACTCTTGCCTGGAAAATCCCATGGACAGAGGAGCCTGGAAGGCTGCAGTCCATGGGGTCGCTGAGGATCGGACACGACTGAATGACTTTACTTTCACTTTTCACTTTCATGCATTAGAGAAGGAAATGGCAACCCACTCCAGTGTTCTCGCCTGGAGAATCCCAGGGATGGGGGAGCCTGGTGGACTGCCATCTATAGGGTCGCACAGAGTTGGACGTGAATGAAGTGACTTAGCAGCAGCAGCAGCATATTCATAGACTGGAATATTTAGTGTTGTTGAACTTCCTGTGCTACTAAAAGTGATGTACATATATATTGAAACCTCTCACAACACCTCATGTCATTTTTACATTATGGAAAATTCATTCCAAAATACTAATACTTATGGAAACCAAAAGTAACCCAAAGAGACAAAACAATCTTGAGAGCAAAGAACAATGTGGCCTTAAGGCTTCCTGAGTTCAAAACACATAAGAATGCCATAGCAGTCAAAACAGTGTTCTACCAGCAACAAAATAGGCAGTGAGACCAATGAACCTTAAGAAGGGAATCTCGAATAAATTGACACATGTGTAGCCAAATGATCTTTGCCAAGGTCCTAAAATTACCAAGTGAAGAAAGAACAGTCTTCTCAACAATCAACAGAAAAAAAAAAAAAAAAAAAAAAAGGTAACTTGTAGAATGAGAGGAAATATCTGCAAACTTTGTATCTGAATAAGGGACCAATATCCAGAATATATAAGAAGTGAGTACAACTCAACTTCAAAACAACAGCAGGCAAATAACTGAGTTTAAAAAATGTGTATAAAGCTTCAATAGACATTTCTTCATAGAAGACAGAGAAATGATCAATATATATAGGAAAAGTGGTCAACATCACTAAGTATCAGTGAAATGGAAACCAAGTCAAAAGGAAATATCACATTTAAGGATGTGTATTGTTTAAAAAAAAAAAAAGAGGAAGAAAAAACACCCAGATATTGGCAAGGATTTGGAGAAGTGGAACTTCTGTACCTGGTTCATAGGAATGGCATAGCCATTATGGAATTAAAATGGCATAGCCATTATAGAACAATTTCAAAGTCCCTCAAGATATTATTAACAAAATTATCATAAGATCAAGGAACCATTCTTTTCAGTTCATATCCAAAGTAGATAAAACTACAATGTCCAAGAAAATATATACAATCTCATGTCCATTGCCACATTATACACAACAAAGAGAGAAAAACTGCCTTGTACTCAAAGCAGATGAATCAATGAAGAAAGTGTGGTGTATAAATACACTGGAATGTGACTCTGTGTTTTGTAAGGAAGGAAATCCTGTCATTTGCAGCAATATGAATAAAACTGGAGGACGCTGGTAAGAGTGAAATAAGCCAGTCAAAGGAGGACACATATTTCATGATTCCATTTACCTGAGGTATCTAAAGGAAAATTCAGAGAAGCAGAGAGTAGAAGGGTGGTTCAAAGAGCTGGGAGGAGGTAACACAGGGAGTGTCTGTTCAGTGTTTATACAATTTTAGTTTCAAGATGGAAAAGTTCTAGAGACCTGCTGAACAACACAGTGCATGGAGTTAGCAGGGCTGACTGGACGCTTGAAAGCTTAAGAGGCAAAACTGGGTTGAAGTTCCTCCATCTATTTGTGAAGGCTTCTATTTTCTCAGGTTCCTTGAGAAAAGGGTGTGGCATGTGGATACTACCAGGGGCTCCCTGCAGAAGGAAGGAGCCTCTCCAGTACTAAGAACCTGAGATGAGGGGGGAGGATTCATTCAGAGGCTCTAAAAGGAAAGATTGTGAATGAGGCACATGGCAGAGTGATGAATCATGCCCAATCAAAATGCCATAAGACCACTAAGAGATGAGATTTACTATTAAATGAAGGTGTGGTTGACCCAGTGAGGGGGATTTTTGAAATGCAGTTTCTTAATGAAATTCATTAAGAATCCTGTAGGGCTTCCCTGGTGCCTCAGTGGTAAGAATCTACCTGCCAATGCAAGAGATACAGGCTCGATCCCTGGTCTAGAAAGATTCCACTTGCCGCAGAGCAACTAAACCAATGCACCACAACTACTGAGCCTATGCTCTAGAACCCAGAAGCTGCAACTGCTGAGCACACATGACAAACTACTGCAGTCCAAGAGCCCTGGAACCCATTGTCTGCAACAAAGAAGCCTCCACAGTAAGAAGGCCGTGCACCACTAGAGAGTAGGCCTCACTCTCCACAAGTTGAGAAAAGCTTGCACAGCAAAGAAGATCCAGCACAGTCAGTCAAAAAATTAATAAAAGTTTAAAAGATTCCTGTAAACATTTTCTTGGGTAGTGATGAAATTTGTCTTCCAGGTTAAAGGATGTTCACTTCGTATAAAATCAATGCAAACAGTGAATGCGTATACTTTCATTTTATATGCATACTTATTCAGTGGTGATGGGAATTTACGTGGGGAAGTTGACACCAGTAAGAGTGATGTTTAAGGTGACAAACATCAAGGAAACCACAACACAAAAATATTCGCACACACAAACAAATCACACTATACATTACACATAAAGACACACCCACTCCCATGGACCGAAACATACACTATTAACCATAATGCAGCTTCTTCCTGGAACCACAGTAATCAGCCGTATTACTCTATTTATAAATTACTTTCTATTACCAGGGCTCCTACACTCATTCCCAGCAGGAATTTGAAATCAATTTGCCCTCTACACTAAAATCATGGAGAAAGCCTCAACTTTCTCATCTACAAAGCTGTTCCTGCCCAAGTGAAAGATTTTAGAATACATATTGCTTTCACGTGCAGAAAGGGCCAAATACAGAAGAGAAGACACTTTGAGGATAAAATCACATGGGGGCACAGTCTTTGGTTCATTTGGGGACAGTGGGAAACCTGATGAGGAGCAATGTGGAGTCCAGGGAACCCAGCAAGATCAGTGCACACATACTCAGGATGAAAGGCAAGACCTGTGCCTGGAGGATGGAACTTCCAATCCATTTGGGTTGGAAATTACCGAATTCCTTTCCTAGAGGACAAGCTGCTGCAGGAGAGAGAACTCTGTACAGAGAGTAAGTAGATGCTAACAATTCTAATATACTGTGAACTGAGGCATCATGAGTTGGTAATAAGCGTCTCACTCCACATTATCCCAACCAAAGGAATCGTCTATATACGGAATGAACACCCTCAAATAATCATAAACTAAATCTACCTTTTGAAAACAAAAAACAGCTTGCCTTGGAGAAACACTGTCTCTTCTGTCCTGTCACTAGTTGGGTTGATTGGCAGGTCCTCAGTGAAACCTAGAGTGGCTGTTTGAACACTGGTGAGGCTGCTTGGGAACCATTCAGGGGGCTTTCTCTTTGTGTGGACATGGGTAGTGTGTTTGGATGTGAAAGTTTAGTAAGCATGGGCTGAACTTGCGTTCATCCATCCTCTTTAGAGGAGAAAGGATAGTAGAGGAGGAAGGAGATGAAAACAGAGCTTTGGCTTTCTAGCTAAGAGGAACCTAATCAAAAGGAAATATTCAATCAAAAAAAAAAAAAAAAGAGGAAAACTCTAAAACACATGATACTGTTCAGTAAAAGAGACCCATGAGTCCTCCTGCTTATTTTGAGTTCCGAATAAATTGCCACAGTCTCTTGATTTTTCCCAGATCACTCTTCCTCCAGGATCCACAGTTGCTGCTACTCTACTTATCATGATTTCTATGAGACTTTGTTCTTGATTAAAAGTAAACTCTGTTAGAGGACAGAATTCAATCCTGGGTAAAGTATGCTATTATATTTATTCACTAATCATTTGTCTTAAAGAAAATCAAATATACAAGATCCGGTAATACTGAATTCTTACTATTTAAATACAGCCACTATCAATAATATCATATTTTTCTATCAATATTCGTTTTTTATACAGGCTGTGCATGTCCACAGAGTCAGTGTCTCTCCATACTCACAAGGATCATACGTTTAGTCAGACATTTACTTATAGAAATCACAGAGTAAGCACTGACTGTCTGTAATCCAGGTAGGAGATTTTCAGTAAGAGTCATGTCCACCAGGCTAACAATCAAGTTTAATTTTGAGTTCTTTGTTACCACTATCCCTTGGGTGTGTGCTGCAGGAATTGATCACTTGAAAGATAATGTTACCAAATATAATAACACATTTTCCCCATTCTTATTTGTATATGCAATGACATGTGCACTGATGAATGAGGCATGAATTGTCTACATGAAGCTACACTACTCTCTGTAAGTTGACAGAAGGATGTAGGTCTCACGGTGACTTTCATACTAATGCCTGGGCCAAAAGTCAACTGTTAATCTGCCCATAGTTTCCCTGGGTTCTGTGAACACAGAAAAGAAAAGAAAGAAAGTGAAGTCAATCAGTCGTGTCCAACTCTTTGCGACTCCATGGACTATAGCCTATCAGGCTTCCCCGTCCTTGGGATTCTCCAGGCAAGAATACTGGAGTGGGTTACCATTTCCTTCTCCAGGGGATCTTCCCGACCCAGGGATCAAACCTGGGTCTCCCGCATTGGAGTCAGATGCTTTAACCTCTGAGCCACCTGGGAAGCTCTGTGAACACAAAGACCATCATATAGATGGATCAGTCTCTTGCTCTGTGATCCCAGCCCTCACCCCCTGTAGGCACCCAGAATCAGGGTTCTTCTCCAACCAAAGCAGGCAAGAGAACCCCATATAAGCTAGATTCCTCAGCATAAGCTAGATTCTTCAGCAGAGGGGTGTCCCTTCATGCAAATTGCTTTTGTTTGCTCTACCATGCACCTGAGATCAGAGAGAAGACAACAGTGTGAGCGTGTCAGCCTCTTGTGTATTGTGCATCTGTGCATACAAGTCTTTCATTCTCATTTTTGCTCTCAGAAAACCAAATGGGAATTTGTTGAGTCCACAGCCCCAAAAGAAAGCAGAGAGGATGCCTGTGGGAAAGGCATGAGCTTTTCCTGAAATATCTCTCAAGCCCATTTTGACCAGCAATTAGAACATTTTATTTCAAGAAGGAAAATTTTCTACTGAGGAATGTGCTCTGGACCACAGTTTCTAATTGATGTCATTTTTTTTTTTAATGTCTTTTTGAATAAGTTATCTGCTGGGAGACGCAACATTCATCCACCAAATTAAAACCTGTATGTATCAGCTGTCTTGAATAGAGAAACTTAATCTGAATTCAGCTGAAAAATAAAGACATGAAGCAACACTTTTATCTCAGATAAATAAGGGACACTTACCACGGAGGTGGGCAGAGCCTCTTCCTCCAACTTTCAACTGGATAGCTCCTCCAGCTGGTCCTCAAGGAGCTCTAGGAGGACATAGAGGAATTGTCAGGACACCTGTGATGCTGATTGCGAAGACCTTGCTAATGTGGACACATGGGGGGAGTGTATGGATGTGGGTAGTTAATGTGTGGGTTGAGGTCTATTAGACAACCTTCCTGGTGGGTGGAGGAAAGCGAAGGAAATGTACATTTCAGGAATGAGACAGAAAGCCTTTAGTTTTCTAGCTAAGGGGCACCTGATCAACTTGAAATTGTCAGTATGACAAAGGGAAGCACTAAAAATCACATTATGTTTCAGTAGTTATGTACAGTTGTGAGACTTGGACCATAAAGAAGGCTGGGTGCCAAAGAACTGATGCTTAGAACAGTGGTGCTGAAGAGACTCTGCAGAGTCCCTTGGACAGCAAGGAGATCAAACCAGTCAATCCTAAAGGAAGTCAACCCTGAATATTCATTGGAAAGACTGATGCTGAAGCTTCAATAATTTGGCCACCTGATGTGAGGAGCAGACTCAGTGGAAAAGCCCCTGATGCTGGGAAAGATTGAGGGCAGAGGAAAGGGGGGTGCACAGAGAATGAAATGGTTGGATGGCATCATCGACTCAATGGACATGAATTTGAGCAAACTCCAGGAGATAGTGAAGGACAGGGAAGCCTGGTGTGCTGCTGTTCATTGGCTCACATGAGTCAGACACAACTTAGCAATTGAGCACTCTGATCAAAAATACATTGTATTTATTCTTTTCATAATTTGTAAGAATTTAAAAGTTCCATAGCATTTTCTACTTTCATGATGTTGTGTACCTATCAACATCATCTACATCTAAATCTTTGTCATCAGATCCAATATAACATCTGTATTCCTTAAGTCATAACCCACCTTCCCTCTTGTCTCCTGGCTTTGATAATTTCTATTTCTATTTTTGTAATTTCTAATTTCAGTTTTCATGAGTTTGTCTATTCTATGTATGTTAAAGCAATGGAATCATACAATATTTGCCGTTCTGTGTCTGCCTTATTTCACTAACCATAATATATCTTTGCATTATTTGGGCCATTCATTTTGTAGCATATTTCAATCCTTAATTCATTTTTGTGATTGAATAGTGTTCCATTCTGTGTATATATTTAATTTATCCATTCATCACTCAATGGTCTTTGGGTCATTTCTGTCTCTTGACTACTCAGAATACACTATGAATGTTAGTGTACAGATTTCTGTATGGTACCATAATCATGATAAATAACATTTTTCATATTTAAAATATTGTTATTGAAAGGTATGTGTGGGGGGGTCTGGCTGCTCCCCAATCAAAAGCCAATAAGCAGGCCAGGTTGGTAAAAAGGAAAGTTTGGATTTATTTTAGATGCTGGCAACTGGAGGGTGGAGGAGGTTTGGGGATGGTGGCAGACATCTGTCCACAGGCAGACTCCCCTACCCCCTATCCCCAACAAGGCGGTGAGAGCTTTTATAGACAGAGTGGGAGGGGAGGTTACATGTAGAAACAGCACAATCATCTTCAAATTGGTCATCATCGTTCTGACTAGCATCGTCTTGGTTGTTTCAAGCAATTAATCTTCAGTTCTGGGGTGTGTTTGTTCCCATTTCCTTGTAGTCAATTCTCAGAATTGTGGCAACTCAAATCCTGGATATAGTCTGGTCTTCATGTAGTTAACTTCCTCACCTGGTGTTTTGGTATCTGTAAGACAGCTCACAGGATATGGCTTAGAATATTATCTATAGACCCTGAGAAAGAACTAAAGGTCCTTGACTGTGCTTAATGACTACATTATTATACTTAGTCTCCTTTTATTGTTTTTCTTTGTTTCAGTATTAATGGCTTCTCTGATTAAACTTGTCTCTGGTCAAAGTTTTCCAAAGGCAAAAGGCAGGCAGAGCAAAGTGACAATGGGAGAAGGGGATGGGAGGGGGGGCAGGCAACGAGCAAATGGTCCTGCTCCGTTTCAGTATCATTGAATGTAACAACACAAAGTGAGAATCTTAGGTGAATTATGGATTTAATTACTAAAAATATATTCTCTCCCTAATCACAATAAACATACCTTACTTATGTTATCTGTTAGTAACATATGTTAGCTCAAACTGGAGTGATAGGATATAGGAATTGTCTATATTGTCTACACTTTTTATGTCAATGTAGTCCTGTTCTAATAATTTAAAGCATTCTTGAAACATGGCTTCATGGAGAAACATATCACATATAATGTTAAAAAATTAGCTAATGTCAAAACCATAGCTATAGACCATATTTACTCTTCAACACAAAGCAAATATTGAACTTTAAAGGCATCTTTCCTTCCATAGTTAAAACAGTACCTACTCCTGTTGTTTCAGTTTGAAAACATAAAATAAAAGAAGAACATTGCTTAATATTTCAATTTTTTCTTAAATATAAGGGACTGAACATATTACAACAATTATTCTTGAGTGAACTTAAGGAGAAAATTTCCACAGTACCTTCAACTGGGTCACCCATTTTCGTGGCCAACTACAAACCTTCTTGACTCAGCTGGTAGTTGATGTTCTTGACCTCTGAGGAATGATTCTTCTTGCCTTCTGGGCAAAGCATCCTGTGAAATGCATTAAAATGGAGAGATCTGTTGACATCTTACTGGCAGAGGACCCTATGGGAACTAATAATCATTGACCCACAATTCAGTCCTCTGGTCCCCTTCCTCACCAGATGCCTAGCAGGGCCTCCTGAATCCAAGGTGGACTTAGGAAGATCGGCAGTTTGATGTGCACTGAAAACACCCAACAGACTGGCTGTGTGTGCAAATATCTCTATTTAACTGAGACCTAGAAGCTCAGCAGTGCATGGTGACCATGCCTGATGGACCAGATTCAGATCCTGTTCCAGAGAAACAGGTACTTGGGAAAGACATATGGATCCCTCTTTGCCTCAGTTCCCTATGTTGAGTTGGAGAAATGTTAATATGGCCTAATTTTAGTATTATGAGGCCCAGAATAAATAAATATGGGTAAAATACTAGAAAAATAAAGGAGGAACCTCCCTGGAAGTCCAGTCAGTAAGAATCTATCTCACAATGTAGGGGACAGGGGTTTGATTTCAGGTCAAGAAACTAAGGTCCCACATGCCTTGGAGCAACCAAGCCCACATGTTGCAACTACTGAGCCCAAATGCCACAACTAGAGAGTCAATGCACTGCAATGAAAGATGTGCATGACACAACGAAGATCCCACGTGCCACAACTAAGACCCGATGCAGACAAATAAATAAATATAGATAGACAAATAAATAAATAGAAAAGTAAAGGACTGTGCTTCATAAGTGCTCTGTAAGTATTCAGTCTTGAACGATGGAAAGAATAAGGTGCATCTGGTGATTGAAAGCAGAGAGGGCATTTGATGGCACCAATAAGTGGGGGCGGAAACTTACTCTTCAGCTTTTTCACATAAACAAGGCTTTACAGCTCATGGAGAGTATCTATCATCACATCCTGACACCCAGTGTTGTGGAGGAAGTGGTGAAACAGTTGGGGATCTAACCTATATGTTACAGTAGAGGGTGTTAAAATTTAGAGACATCAAGTGACTTTCCAAGAGTGCGCAGCAATGTGATGGCTATGGGACAGGATTGTAGATAGTTCCCTGTACACAGATGCCTGCACCCCTGAAACCTGTGCTGAACCTCTTCAAATTCTCTTGCTCCTAGTTTTCTGTAATGAGTGATGCCCTGGGGAAGATGTATGAGTCTAAAAAGAGCTCCAATCCCCCTCCTGCCATTTGTCTCTATATTTCAATTCCTGATCCAAAACACACATTTCTTCTGAGCAAAACGTCTCAGAAAGACCACAGGATTCCAACTCTGTCCATCCTCCCCAGGCTCTTTGCATGTTCAACCATCTCACAAGCAGCCTTCTCAAAGCTCAGGTCATCTTGCTGAGTGACCAGTGGTCTGTTTGGCCACCAAGTTGGCTCAGAGCTCAGAACCTTCTAAACCAAAGGCCACATGATGGATCTACAAAGAATTAGTTTCCCTTCCATTGACCAAGTGTGGATGAGCAGTTAATGTGCATTAACTGGGGAGGTGGCCATCTGTGCTGGGCTTTGGTGACTTAAGTCTGTGATGCTCAAAGTCTCACAGTTGATCTGAGCACTGATTTGAGCAGCTTGGACCAAGCACTAGCTAAAAATGGGCAGGAGCTCAAGTCTTTCCTCACTAAAATTCTGACACTATCAACTCCTCATCATAAGGTAGACCTTGTAGTGGAAGACAACAGAGCCCCATATTCATTTGAAAATCATCTCTATACACACATCCTGGAGACAGCACCCCAAGATTGTCCTTGAGGATCAACAGACAGACCCTCCTTCCCTCAGTGACCAAATGTTTCTCCTACAAACCCGACAGCTCTGACCCATATTACCAAACTCCCTGGACATGTGAACATGTAAGTTTGTGCTTAGTTGCTCAGTCGTATCAGACTCTTTGCGACCCCATGGACTGTAGTCCACCAGGCTCCTCTGTCCATGGGGACTATTCAGGCAAGAGTACTGGGGTGGGTTGTCATGCCCTCCCCCAGGGTATCTTCCCAACTCAGGGGTTGAACCCAGGTCTCCTCATTGGAGGCGGATTCTCTACTGTCTGAATCACCAGGGAAGCCCTGGCAATAGCCAAACAGTGATCCTGTCCACATCTACTCATGGAAATCCCATCAGTAAATCCCAGTGTCTTTCCTTTTTAAAAGTCTCTGTAATTACACTGCTAGTACTTGTAGATTTGGGCAGCTACATTTAGAAGAGTTAAGCTGTAATTTCCTTTTCCTGTAATGTCTATAGCTGGGGAGTCCTCACAGTTCTCCTGCTTCAGGTCTTTCCATCTGTTCTCTGGTAGGCTGTGTACAAAACTAGCACTGGGAAATTGTACATATTTCTAAATTTAGGAAGATATTTAAGGCAGCCATCCAACAGAAGAATCAAAAAACATAAATTAAGGAATCAAACAAAACTATAAAATACATTTCTAACTCTGTAGGTAAACTAGAGTAATTTCCATCTATTGTCTGGTGTGCTTAGTCGCTCAGTTGTGTCCACGTCTTGCGACCCAATAGACTATAACCTTTCAGGCTCCTCTCTCCATGGGATTCTCCAGGCAAGAATACTGGAGTGGGTTGCAATTTCCTTCTCCAGGAGATCTTCCCTACCCAGGAATTGAACCCAGGTCTCCTGCATTGCAGTCAGACTCTACCGACTGAGCTACAAAGGAAGCCCATTCTCTGGTAGAGTGTGTACAAAATGGGCACTAGGAAATTGTACATTTTTCTAAATTTAGGAAGATATTTAAAGCAGCCAGCTGATAGAATAATTAAAAATAAAACTTAAGAAATAAAACAAAATATAAAATAGAGTTATAACTCTGTATATAAATCAGGGTGATGGAAATTAAAAAAAAAAAAAATGAGGAAGATACATCAGTAAAAGTTAACCAACCCATTTGAAGGACCAGCCTTCAGAGGATCAGTAGGAACCTAAATCCAGAACAACAGTTTAGGCTGCCCATTTCAGACTCTCAAGGTTGAAGGTGAGCTCTTCTCACTTGACACCATATGTGAACCTCTCAGCTCACAAAGTGGCAGTTGGTACAGAATGCAGAATGTGTTATCACATTCTGGTGACAATTCATCACAGGACTCTTAGAGTTAACTGGACTCTGCATAGCACAAGTCCAACTGCTACTGTGCAGAAAGTGCAATTCCATGGACAAATCTGCTTTTTCAGAGTAAACATTTCATTTCAAAAATTGAATCTTATTCTCACACATTCTTCTCTGATTATGAAAATAATTTATATGAGCTAAAATGGCCTTCCCCCCAAAATATAGTTGATAGTGAACATTTCAGGGTGAGGAGCAACAAAACTAACACATTGAGAAGAAAAAGAGATTATATTCTTGATTAGCATATCATCTTGGTACTGATCACACGTTTGTGTTCCTAACACACAGTGAGGCCAGACAACACCAGAACAGGAGCAGAGAAAGCCTTTCTGCAGGGCCACACAAAACAAAAAGACAAACAAACAAACAAAAAAACCTGAGCTCCTAGAAAGCTTTCAGCAAAGCCCTTTTCTGGGAAAGCTGAGGGAGCACCCTGGTTACTTCTGGTGTCAGAGTCTTTGTTCTTGAGGTCAGGTCATGGTCAGGTCACGTGTTCCTGTAAACCTCCACTAAAACAAATGCTACTCTAAGTTCTGACAAGAAAGGGTCAGGTCCCAGGCACCGCCCTCTACCTCTGGAGTCCAGGCCTAAGCCAGGAGGAGGGGCTCCTGGGCGGGCAGGTTATCCTACTGGGTTCAGGAGGACATCCACCCAGCACCCAATCTGGGTGCTCCCGCCATTGCCCGGCCCTGGCTGAGGGGGCAGGTCTCAGCTGGCAGCAGCCTCAGATCCAGGTCCCAGGCCCCACCCAACCATCATTTCTGAGGGAGCCTGGCTCCCAAGACCCAGCCGGACCTCAGGCTTTTCATTTAAACTGAAGAGACACACTTGTAGCAAATACCAATTGGGTTAATCCCCAGTTCACAAAAATTACCCTCTTTGAGAGAGGTCACAACCACAGAGGTAAGCCTTAAGTAATGATGTGTAAGATCCTTGCACACCAACCTAACCTCCTGTTACCTCCTGGAAAACAGATCAATGCTGGACCAAGTGTGGAAACGTGAATGGAGAGACACAAGCTGGTGAAATTTTACCTTAATAGCCAGGGTCATATCCTCTAGCTGCCCAGGGCTCTGGGGACCATTCCCGTATCAACCTCTGTAGCTTATAGGTCATGGAGGTGAGGATTGGGGAGAGGCTTGAGGCCTGGACCTGGACTGTGGGTGCCCATGAGAGGGCTCTGGGGCTCTGTGGGACACAGTGCTCAAATTGTCCTGGGCCCCCACTTCACCCACCTGCCCTGAGAACTGAGGGTCTGGATAACACATGGAGAAGGCCTCTGTCTGACACTCGCTGCAGTTTCCAGGGAACGGCTTCCAGGTTGCCCTTTGGAGGAACATGACCTCTAACCCCTGGGCTGACTTTCTCACTAAAGGTCTTGCAATACTGACTGTATGCCAGCCCCACCCCATTATAATCTCCACGCAATTCTACTATTCCTGAGTTACCAGACTTCCCTAAATGAGACTAAGACTTAATCTCCTTATAAACAAAGAATTCTTTATCTCCTTATAAACTTGTATTCTTTATTTGAAAGTGAAGTCCCTCAGTCGTGTCCAACTCTTTGCAACCCCGTGGACTGTAGCCCACAGGCTCCTCCATCCATGGGATTCTCCAGGCAAGAATACTGGAGTGGGTTGCCATTTCCTTCTCCAGGGGATCTTCCCGACCCAGGGATCAAACCCAGGTCTCCCACATTGCAGGCAGATGCTTTAACCTCTGTGCCGCCCTGTAAATTCTTCTCAAGAAATCAAAATGGCTGTCTGAAGAGGCCTTACAAACAGCCGTGAAAAGGAAAGAAGTGAAAAGCAAAGTAGAAAAAGGAAAGATATACACATTTGAATGCAGAGTTCCAAAGATTATCAAGGAGAGATAAAAAAGCCTTCCTCAGAGATCAACGTAAAGAAATAGAGGAAAACAATAGAATGGGAAAGACTAGAGATCTCTTCAAGAAAATTAGAGGTACCAAGGGAACATTTCATGCAAAGATGGGCTCAATAAAGGACAGAAAAGGTAGAGACCTAACAGAAGCAGAAGATATTAAGAAGAGGTGGCAAGAATACACAGAAGAACTGTACAAAAAAGATCTTCATGACCCAGATAATCACAATGGTCTGATCACTCACACTCACCTAGAGCCAGACATCCTGGAATGTGAAGTCAAGTGGGCCTTAGGAAGCATCACTACGAACAAAGCTAGCGGAGGTGATGGAATTCCAGGTGAGCTACTTCAAATCCTGAAAGATGATGCTGTGAAAGTGCTGCACTCAATATGCCAGCAAATTTGGAAAACTCAGCAATGGCCACAGGGCTGGAAAAGGTCAGTTTTCTTTCCAATCCCAAAGAAAGGCAATGACAAAGAATGCTCAAACTACCACACAATTGCACTCATCTCACATGCTAGTAAAGTAGTGCTCAAAACTATCCCAGCCAGGCTTCAGCAATATGAGAACCATGAACTTCCAGATGTTCAAGCTGGATTTAGAAAAACCAGAGGAACAAGAGATCAAATTGCCAACATCTGCTGGATCATCAAAAAAGCAAGAGAGTTCCAGAAATACATCTCTTTCTGCTTTGTTAACTATGCCAAAGCCTTTGTGTGGATCACAATAAACTGTGGAAAATTCTGAAAGAGATGGGAATACCAGACCACCTGACCTGCCTCTTAAGAAACCAGTATGCAAGTCAGGAAGCAACAGCTAGAACTGGACATGGAACAACAGACTGGTTCCAAATAGGAAAAGGAGTATGTCAAGACTGTATATTGTCACCCTGCTTATTTAACTTATATGAAGAGTACATCATGAGAAACACTGGGCTGGAAGAAGCACAAGCTGGAATCAAGTTTGCCAGGAGAAATATCAATAACCTCAGATATGCAGATAACACCACCCTTATGTCAGAAAGTGAAGAAGAACTAAAGAGCCTCTTGATGAAAGTGAAATAGGAGAGTTAAAAATTTTTCTTAAAGCTCAACATTCAGAAAACAAAGATCATGGTATCCAGTCCCAACACTTCATGGCAAATAGATGGGGAAACAGTGGCTGACTATTTTGCGGGGCTCCAAAATCACTGCAGATGGTGACTGCAGCCATGAACTTAAAAGACACTTAGTCCTTGGATGGAAAGTTATAACCAACCTAGACAGCATAATAAAAAGTAGAGACACTGCTTTGCCAACAAAGGTCCGTCTAGTCAAGGCTATGGTTTTCCCAGTAGTTATGTGTGGATTTGAGTATTGGACTATAAAGAAAGCTGGGTGCGGAAGAATTGATGCTTTTGAACTGTGGTGTTGGAGAAGACTCTTGAGAGTCTTGGACTGCAAGGAGATCCAACCAGTCCATCCTAAAGGTAATCAGTCCTGAATATTCATTGGAAGGACAAATACTGAAGCTGAAACTCCAGTACTTTGGCCACCTGATGCAAAGAGCTGACTCATTTGAAAAGACCCTGATGCTGGGAAAGACTGAGGGCAGGAGGAGAAGGGGACAACAGACAATGAGATGGTTGGATGGCATCACCGACTCAACGGACATGGGTTTGGGTAGACTCTGGCAGTTGGTGATGGACAGGGAAGCCTGGTGTGCTGAGGTTCATGGGGTTGCAAAGAGTTGGACATGACTGAGTGACTGAACTGAACTGAACTGAAATTATTCTCTTTACAAAAATTAACGTTTTCATCATGTTGCATGTATGTTTTCAATTTGTGAGTGTTTAAAAAAAAGTTTTTTTAAATTTTTATTTATTTACTTTTGGCTCTACTGGGCATTCATTGCTGTGCTCATTTCTCTCTAGTTGTGCTAAGTGGGGGCTACTCTCTTATTGTGGAGCACAGGCTCTAACACACAGGCTTGAGTAGTTGCAACATGCAGGCTCTAGAGCCCTGGGCCAGTAGTTGTGGTGCACAGGCTTAGTTCCTCAGTGGCATGTGGGATCTTCCCAGACCAGGGATCAAATTTGTGTCCGCTGCTTTGGCAGGCAGATTCTTAACCACTGGGCCACAGTGGAAGTCCCCATGACTCTGTTTCTATTACAGTTCTTTTCACTTATATCATGAAGATGTTTATTTTATTTTCAAAAATATCAGTAATTTAAATACTTTTGTTATTTTGGTTGTGAGAAGGAAAAGGGGGAAGGATATTATGACTAATATTCTTATTAAGAGTTAAATATTCCTTTAAAATATTTTACTAATTATGAAAATAGCTACAGGTATTTCAAGACAAACTTTTCTATTAAACAATTTTGAATATTTCTAAAGATATTCACCAAAATGGACTAATATTTTAGGATCATGATATAAATTTTCCCTCACAAATGATATAAAGTAGAAATATCCTGATACATTCATAAAGTGAGCTGAGTATCTTGTAAAGCACATGTGGTAATTTATATCTCTCAAAATGCTTAAAACATTTGGAAGCGAAAATAATGATACATCATTGATTCACTCATTTCAACAGATTTGATTTATGATGTGTCTATAATTCAGATAATGAACTTACAGTTGTTTGTTGAGAAAAGAGGGGCACATTCAATAAGTGTTACTTAAAGAACATTAAATGAATTTGTGATTAAATCTGTAGTGACCTAAAATGATTTCAGTGTTGAAGAATTAATTAAGTTTTAATATAGCTCCAATTTGCCAAGTAAATTTGTACTTACTGTACATACTGGATTTTTTTTAAAAATTCCTATAGTTGATTCAACAACTGTTTATTAAAGTTGATGGATATTTACAATAATTAAACATGATAAATTACGTAAAATCAATGAAATAGAACCACCTTAGAGAATATCACAGTTAAATGTACAGCCTTGAAGATTCTAACTAAATTCTGCTGCTCCTGCTGCTGCTAAGTCGCGTCAGTCCTGTCCAACTCTGTGTGATCCCATAGACGGCAGCCCATCAGACTCCTCCATCCCTGGGATTCTCCAGGAAAGAACACTAGAGTGGATTGCCATTTCCTCTCCAAAGCATGAAAATGAAAAGTGAAAGTGAAGTCACTCAGTCATGTCCAACTCTTCTCGACCCCATGGACTGCAGCCCACCAGGCTCCTCCATCAAAGAGATTCTCCAGGCAAAAGTCTTGGAGTGGGTTGCCATTGACTTTTCCCCTAACTAAATTCAGCTAACTATAAATCAGTCAGTTCAGTTCAGTTCAGTCACTCAGTCGTGTCTGACTCTTTGCTACCCCATGCCAGGCCTGCCTGTCCATCACCAACTCCCGGAGTTCACCCAGACTCACATCCATCAAGTCAGTGATGCCATCCAGCCATCTCACCCTCTGTCATCCCCTTTTCCTCCTGCCCACAATCCCTCCCAGTATCAGAGTCTTTTCCAATGAGTCAACTCTTCACATGAGGTGGCCAAAGTACTGGAGCTTCAGCTTTAACATCATTCCTTCCAAAGAAATCCCAGGGCTGATCTCCTTCAGAATGGACTGGCTGGATCTCCCTGCAGTCCAAGGGACTCTCAAGAGTCTTCTCCACCACCACAGTTCAAAAGCATCAATTCTTCAGTGCTCAGCTTTCTTCACAATCCAACTCTCACATCCATACATGACCACTGGAAAAACCATAGCCTTGACTAGATGGACCTTTGTTGGCAAAGTAATGTCTCTGCTTTTCAATATGCTATCTAGGTTGGTCATAACTTTTCTTCCAAGGAGTAAGTGTCTTTTAATTTCATGGCTGCAGTCACCATCTGCAGTGATTTTGGAGCCCCAAAAAATAAAGTCTGACACTGTTTCCACTGTTTCCCCATCTATTTCCCATAAAGTGATGGGACCAGATGACATGATCTTCATTTTCTGAATGCTGAGTTTTAAGCCAACTTTTTCACTCTCCTCTTTTACCTTCATCAAGAGGCTTTTTAGTTCTTCACTTTCTGCCATAAGGGTCATGTCATCTGCGTATCTGAGGTTATTGATATTTCTTCCGGCAATCTTGATTCCAGCTTGTGCTTCTTCCGTCCAGCATTTCTCATGATGTACTCTGCATATAAGTTAAATAAGCAGGGTGACAATATACAGCCTCAACGTACTTCTTTTCCTATTTGGAACCAGTCTGTTGTTCCATGTCCAGTTCTAACTGTTGCTTCCTGACCTGCATACAAATTTCTCACATAGCATGAGCTATTATTGCTATGGACCGCATCTTGTGTCCCCACATAAATTCATAAATTGAAACCCTAACATTCATTGGGATGGTCCCAGGGGTTGGGGCCTTTGGGAGGTAATTAAATCATGAGGGTGGAGTCCCCATGATATTGCCCTCTTTATGAAAAGAGGAATAGAGCTAGTCCTTTCTCTCTTTCTGCCACAGGAAGATAAATGAGAAGGTGGCAAAATGTAAGTAAGAAGGCATTCACCAGAACCTGATTTAGATGCATCCAGACCTTGAACACTCAACCTTTAGAACTATGAGAAACAAATAATAATTGTTTAAGCCACCTCATCCATGGTTTTTTGCTACATACCCCAAACTGACTGAAGCAACTATCATTATATATTTTGAGAGTAAGATTTTTCTTAGGTTATTTAGTTATAGAAAGGTGCCACAGATCACCCAAAAAAACATTGCACCGGACAGAAATAAGGAAGGAAAACTTTATTCAAGACATTGTGATAAAGATCAAGATTATGGCAAGGAGAGAGACTGAAACTAACTCCCCTGAAACAAGTGCTTGGGGTGATTTGTAAACACTGAGTAAGCTAATTAGAATGTACTACAGGTCCTCAGCATCAAAGTCTGCCATCTGTGCTTTGTCATCAGCACTTATGGAAGTGAGTTTCCCACCTTGCCACACAGACTTGAATAAAGGGATCCCGTTTTTCTTAATTATTCCTTTTAGGAAGGAGGGCAACCAGGTTCTCGAGAAAGACAGTCTTATTTGCATATCATAATGGCAGATGAGGAATTTATGCATCTTTGAAAGTAGATGCTCAAAAAAATAGAAGATCAAGAAAAAAAATGTCTGGGATAAATTGGGGGATTGGGATTGATATATACACACTATTATATATAAAGTAGATAAATAATAAGGATCTACTGTTTAGCACAGGAACCTCTATTCAATACTCTATAATGAACTATATTGGAAAAGAGTCTAAAAAAGAGCATGTGTGTGTATATATATATATATATATGTATGTATGTGTATATATATATATATAACTGATTCACTTTGCTATGCAGTAGAAACTAATATAACATTATAAGCAACTATACTCCAATACAAATTAGTTTTAAAAAAACATCTGAAGTTTAGTCAAGCTGTGAGTACTGTTAAGGCCTTTTTGGTAAATTCTTTGTTCTTACTTATAAATATTTGAGAGAAAGGCAAAAATAAACAAAAGAAAATCTATTGAGTTGATAAGAGATAGACTGCTGATAATTTTACCTTGTGGTTTATTCATGAGGAACCTTTGAATTAATGAAGTAGCAAAAATAATCCTTCATCATTTGCCATAATATCTTTTTATTAATGCATTAATACATATTAGTACATTTATTAATACTTTACAATTTTACATTTTAACGAGGAGCAAGTACAATAATGACAACAAATTATAGCTTCTGGATGCTTTGTTATATGATAATTAGGGTACATATTATAATGACTATTCTTGTGATGGTAACAGTGTGAGGGGCTAGATATAATATTGAGTCATGTTAGACTTCCTCTATCAGCTTGGGATCCCAGTGGGACAACCAGACCCCTGTACACATACAGATATGTACTTATTCCTACCTGTAAGCATATTAGTCAGGGTAAAGTTGAAGAAAGCTTATTAAAATATAGTTTGTTTTTCTTGTTCAATAAATAAGTCATGTCTGACTCTCTGTGAGTCCATGGACTTCAGCATGCCAGGCTTGCTAGTCCTTCACTGATTATGGTATTAGGATTATAATTAAATCCATTAGTAAGTAAGTACCTGACTTCACTTATTTCTCATTGAAAATATTTCCTATATAATACACTTTCCTGGCTGTGACAGTGTAATCAAATATGTCTTGGTCTTAGTTTTAAATCTAAAACAAATTAGTTATGGTATGACACTCTTGTTGTTTAGTCTCTAAGTCGTGTCCTATTCTTTGTGACCACATGGACTACATCATGCCAGGCTTCCCTGTCATTCACTATCTCTTGGAGTTTGCTCATATTCATGTTCACTGAGTCGGTGATGCTATCTAATCACCTCATCCTTTGCTGCCCTCTTCTGCTTTCGCCTTGAATCTTTCCCAGCATCAGGGTCTTTTCCAAAGAGTCTGATCTTCACATCAGGTGGCTAAAATTTTGGAACTTCAGCTTTAGTCCTTCCAATGAGTATTCAAGGTTGATTTCCTTTACAATTGACTGGCTTGATTCTCTTGCAGTATTAAGGAACTCTCAAGAGTCTTCTCCAGCACCACTATTAGAAAGCATCAATTCTTTGGTGCTCAGCCTTCTTTATGATTCAACTCTTACGTTCATATGACTACTGGAAAAGCCAATAGCTTTGACTATAGGGACCTTTCTCAGCAAAGTGGTGTCTCTATTTTTTAATATGCTGTTTGGCTTTGTCATAGCTTTCTCCTTCCAAAGGTCAAGTGTCTTTTAATTTCATGGCTGCAGTCACCGTCCCCAGTCATCTTGAAGTCCAAGAAAATAAAACCTGCCACTGTTTCCACTTTTCCCTGATGTATTATATGCCATGAAGTGATGGGACCGGATGCCATGATATTTGGTTTTTGAATGTTGAGTTTTTTTGTTTTTGTTTTTTTTTATTTGTAGACTTTTGGATCTCAGCCATTCTGACTGGTGTGAAATGGTATCTCATAGTGGTTTTGATTTGCATTTCTCTGATAATGAGTGATGTTGAGCATCTTTTCATGTGTTTGTTAGCCATCTGTATGTCTTCTTTGGAGAAATGTCTATTTAGATTCTTTGGCCCATTTTTTGATTGGGTCATTTATTTTTCTGGAGTTGAGCTGGAGGAGTTGCTTGTATATTTTTGAGATTAGTTGTTTGTCGGTTGCTTCATTTGCTATTATTTTCTCCCATTCTGAAGGCTGTCTTTTCACCTTGCTAATAGTTTCCTTTGATGTGCAGAAGCTTTTAAGTTTAATTAGGTCCCATTTGTTTATTTTTGCTTTTATTTCCAATATTCTGGGAGGTGGGTCATAGAGGATCCTGCTGTGACGTATGTCAGAGACTGTTTTGCCTATGTTCTCCTCTAGGAGTTTTATAGTTTCTGGTCTTACTTTGAGATCTTTAATCCATTTTGAGTTTATTTTTGTGTATGGTGTTAGAAAGTGTTCTAGTTTCATTCTTTTACAAGTGGTTGACCAGATTTCCCAGCACCACTTGTTGAAGAGATTGTCTTTAATCCATTGTATATTCTTGCCTCCTTTGTCAAAGATAAGGTGTCCATATGTGCGTGGATTTATCTCTGGGCTTTCTATTTTGTTCCATTGATCTATATTTCTGTCTTTGTGCCAGTTCCATACTGTCTTGGTAACTGTGGCTTTGTAGTAGAGCCTGAAGTCAGGTAGGTTGATTCCTCCAGTTCCATTTTTCTTTCTCAAGATTGCTTTGGCTATTCGAGGTTTTTTGTATTTCCATACAAATTGTGAAATTATTGAGTGAATGTTGAGTTTTAAGCCAGCTTTTCCACTCTCCTCTTCACCTTTGTCAAGAGATTCTTTAGTTCATCTTCAGTTTCTGCCATTAGGGTGGTATCATCTGAATATCTGAAACTGTTGATATTTCTCCTGGCAATCTTGATTTCAACTTGTGACTCATCCAGTCCAACATTTCATATGATGTGCTTTGCATAAAAGTTAAATAAACAGAATGACAACATACAGCCTTGATGTACTCCTTTCCCAATTTTGAACCAGTTCATTGTTCCATGTAAGGTTCTAACTTGCTACTTGATCTGCATACAGGTTTCTTAGGAGACAGGTAAGATGGTCTGCTCTTCCCATCTCTTTAAGAATTTTCCACAGTTTGTTGTGATCCATACAGTTAAAGGTTTTAGCATGGTCAATAAAACAGAAGTAGATGTGCTTTTTGTTTTGTTTTGTTTTGTTTTCCTGAGTTTCCTTGCTTTCTCTATGATCCAAGGAATGTTGAAAATTTGATCTCTGGTTCTTCTGCCTTTTCCAAACACAGTTAGTATATCTGGAAGTTCTTGGTTCATGTACTGCTGAAGCCCAGCTTGAAGGATTTTGAATAAAACCTTACTAGCATGTGAAATGAGAGGTTTTACAGTACGGTACCATAGAATAAACAGATTTTGGCATAGCCCTTCTTTGGAATTGGAATGAAGACTGAAATTTTCCTAGTGTGTTACACAATGTGACACTGCATAAACTATTTACTGTTTTTATGCATGATTATTTTATACATAAAATTGAATTGACCATGTCATCTGCTTTCATAAATATTCTGAGTATTACCTGATATACTGTATCAATGTGAGAGGGAAAGAGACAGGAAGGCTGGGGGTCCCCAAGCAGAGGAAATAGACTGCAAGTGTAGGCTTTTTTTGTTTTTTCTTTCTCTCTCTCTCTTAAGCAGCAAGAGGAAACAAACTACAAGTTATCAGACTTTTTTTTTTTTTTCCCCTTCTCTATACAAATATAAGAGGCTTCTTCTAAAATTCTGTTTTGCCAGGACGACATCTTGTTCCACCTGAACCTCAGTTCAGTTCAGTTCAGTTCAGTTGCTCAGTTGTGTTCAACTCTTTGCAACCACATGGACTGCAGAATGTTAGGCTTCCCTGTCCATCACCAACTCCTGAAGCTTGATCAAACTCATGTCCATGGAGAAGCTGAAACTTTTCTCAAACCCTGAGCTAACCAATGCATTTTTTTTTTTAATGGAAATGCTTTTCTTAAGCTATGTTAATGAACTATGTATTTACCTTAGATTCTGCCTTTCTTCATGTTGGTTCAGCCTAAGATTCAGAATGGAGAGTTCAGCCCAGTTCAGTTGCTCAGTCGTGTCTGACTCTTTGCGACCCCATGAATAGCAGCACGCCAGGCCTCCCTGTCCATCACCAACTCCCTGAGTTCACACAAGTTCATGTCCACTGAGTCAGTGATGCCATCCAGCCATCTCATCCTCTGTCATCCCCTTTTCCTCCTGCCCACAATCCCTCCCAGCATCAGAGTCTTTTCCAATGAGTCAACTCTTCACATGAGATGGCCAAAGTACTGGAGTTTCAGCTTTAGCATCATTCCTTCCAAAGAACACCCAGGACTGATGTCTTTCAGAATGGACTGGTTGGATCTCCTTGCAGTCCAAGGGATTCTCAAGAGTCTTCTCCAACACCACAGTTCAAAAGCATCAATTCTTTGGTGCTCAGCTTTCTTCACAGTCCAACTCTCACATCCATACATGACTACTGGAAAAACCATAGCCTTGTATCAGAATGGATACTGGCTCAACAAACCAGTATGTTTTACTCATGGAAATGTTCTCTTAAGCTATGTTAATGAAACTATGTATTTGCTTGAAAACCTGCATTTCTTTAAGATTCATGTCAATTGTTTTATGGCCCTGGATGACTCATCTTGTGCCAGTGCTATCTCAAAATGCATGCTGTGCTTGAAGGTCCTGCTGCAACTCTCTCAATTGAGAGGCATTTCCTTTTTCTAATTAGCAACTTGCTAAATAGATCTATAACTTCTTGCTATAAAAGAGCAATGGGGCACTCTTTCTGCCCCTTTCTGATGTCTATGTCAGAAGCTATCTCTATCTCTTTTATACTTTAATAAAACTTTATTACCCAAAAGCTCTGAGCAATCAAGCCTCCTCATTGGCCCTGGATTAAATTCCTCTCCTCGGGAGGCCAAGAAACCCAGAGTGGTTCACAGCTCATAGCTGCAACCTTTCAAATGCTATTTATACGTGTGGTTTGTATTAGAGATTCAGTGTATCTGAGCCAGCTAGTAGTTAACAGTAGTAGCAAATGTAGTAGTCGTCACAATACTGAATAAACTCTCAAAAATATTTCTTGCTCTACAGTTTCATATAGTGTTTAGAGAGATATTTCCTGCATTGTTTTGTTTCAAATATGTGGTCCTCACACGAATATGATTGATTGTAGTAATTCTGATTTCTAAGTCTTGGGCTTCCCAGATGCAGCTCAGTGGGTAAGGAATCCATCTGCAATGCAGGAGACACAGGGGATGTGGATTCAATCCCTGGGTCGGGAAGATCCTTAGAGAAGGGAATGGAAACCTGCAGTATTCTTGCCTGGAGAATTCCATGGACAGAGGGGCCTAATAGTACATGCAGTCACAAAGAGTCAGACATGGCTGAGTGACTAATATTTTCACTTTTCACTTCATTTCTTATTGTCTGAGTATGTATATTTTAATGAAAATATTCACCAATATAAAATAACTCAAGTCAAAAAAAATCTGTGTAAATTCAAAATTTACAACAAGAAAATCAACAAGGAACCCTTTATTGGGGATCATATGGATATCACTAAGCACTTTAAAGGAAATCAGAATTTTTCATTTTGAACTATTTTATTTTAAAAATTTGAACTCTAAAGATGTAGCAGAATCGTTTCCACACACTGGTGTCCATAACTGAATCTAGTAAGAAATCTATTTCCTAAGGATACTGCTGCCATACATAGTGATTCTTCTTATGAATCTGGGCAAAGTAAGTTGAAAACCTTCTAGAAAGGATTCACCACTGTAGATGTCATCAAGAACATTCATGATTCAGTGGAAGAGTCCAAAATGTCAACATTAAGAGGAGTTTGAAAGAAGCTGATTCCAACACTCCTGAATTACTTTGAGGGGTTAAAATTTTCCTTGGAGGAAGTAGCTGCATATGTGTTGTAATTAGCAGCAGAACTATTAATAGAATTATATCCTGAAGATGAAATTGAATTGCTGCAGTCTCAATGATAAAACCTTAAAGGTTGGGGAGGTGTTTCTTACAAATGAGCAAAGAAATTAGATTTTTGAGACAGAATCTACTCCTGGTGAAGATGCTACGAAGGCTGTTGAAATGGCAGTAAAAAAATATAAAATATCACATATATTTATTTGATAAAACAGCAGGAGGGTTTGAGAAGATTGACTCCAACTTTTGAAAAATTCTACTGTGGGTAAAATACTATCAAACAGCATTGCAGGCTACAGAGAAATGGTTCATGAAAGGAAGAATCAATTTATGTGGCCAAGTTTACTGTCTTATTTTAAGAAAATTGCCACAGCCTTCTCAGCTTTCAACAATGAATACCCTGACTAGTGAGCCAGACATTCAGGCAAAACCTCCACCAGCAGAAAGGTTGTGACTCTTTGAAGATTCAGATGATGTTCAGCATTTTTTAGTAATAAAGTGTAGTTTTAAAATAATGTTATTTTAAATAAGATATTTACATTGTTTTTGAAGACCTAATGCTACTCCAGATTTAATATACTACAAGATAGTATAAATGTAACTTTTATATACACTAAGAAATCCCAAAATTTGTGTGACTAGCTTTATTGCAATATTTGTTTTATCATGGTTGTCTAAAATCAAACCATAAATATCTCTGAGAAATGCCTATATGTACAAAACTAGCCCCCCAAAATGAGAAATGCACACAGGCAAAAGAAAAACTGTAAAGCTTACAGGAAAAAAAATGCTAACAAAGGAATAGTAATCATATTATAACGCATTATCTGACAGAGCAGTTATAATATTAATACAACAGTGTTGAAATAAATCCATAGTGGATGGACGGTATGTGCTAGGGAAGAGAGTAGAAAAAGCAAATCTAACAAAAACATAAATAAATAAAAAATCAACAAAATATAAAATGTATACATAAAAATAGTACAGTGTTAGATTACTGAAATACAAGCCAGGGTAAATAACTTAAATTTTTAAAATAAAAGTCAAAGTGCTATATAATAATAAAATCCCTTGCCCCGTTTTTCCACAAACAATTCAACTTCTTTTTATTTATTTATTTTTTATAGATTTATTTATTTTAATTGGATACTAATTACTTTACAATATTGTATTTGTTTTTCCATACATCAACATGAATCCACCACGGGTGTATACGTGTTCCCCATCCTGAACTCCCCTCCCACCTCCCTCCCCTTACCATCCCTCTGGGTCATCCCAGTGCACCAGCCCAAAGCATCCAGTATCATGCATCGAACCTGGACTGGCGATTCGTTTCATATATGATATTATACATGTTTCAATGCCATTCTCCCAAATCATCCCACCCTCGCCCCCTCCCACAGAGTCCAAAAGACTGTTCTATACATAATTCAACTTCTTGAAGAGAACCACTTTCACTTTCAAAGTCTCTCTTTATTCCAGAATCATATTATTGTTCTTTTCTGTAAAATAAGAGATTGCCGCTAATCATCAGTTCAGTTCAGTTGAGCAGTCATGTCCGACTCTATGTGACCCCATGGACTGCAGCACACCAGGCTTCCCTATCCATCACCAACTCTCAAAGATTGCTCATACTCATGGCCATCGAGCTGGTGATGCCCTCCATCCATTTCATCCTCTGCCATCTTCTTGTCCTCCTGCCTTCAATCTTTCCCAGCATCGGGGTCTTTTCAAGTGAGTCAGTTCTTCCCATCAGGTGGCCAAAGTATTGGAGTTTCAGCATCAGCATCAGTCCTTCCAACACATATTCAGGACTGCTTTTCTTTAGGATTAACTTGTTTAATCTCCTTATAGTCCAAGTGAAGTCGCTCAGTCATGTCCGACTCTTTACAACCCCATAGACGGTAGCCTACCAGGCTTCTCCATCCATGGCATTTTCCAGGCAATAGTACTGGAGTGGGTTGCCATTTCCTTCTCCAGAGGATCTTCCCTACCCAGGGATCAAAACTGGGTTCTCCACATTGTAGGCAGACACTTTACCGTCTGAGCCACCAGGAAAGCCTATAGTTCAAGGGACTCTCAATTGTCATCTCCAACACCACAGTTCAAAACCATCAATTTTGGGGGGCTCAGCTTTTGTTATAATCCAGCTCTCATAGCCATACATGACTACTGGAAGAACCATAGCTTTGTATACATGGATTTTGTTGGCAAAGTAATGTCTTTGTTTTTTGTTTGTTTGTTTGTTTGTTTTTATATGATGTCTAGGTTGGTCATAGCTTTTCTTTCAAGGAGCAAGCATCTTTTAATTTTATGGTTTCAGTCACCATCTGCAGTGATTTTGGAGTGCAAGAAAATAAAGCCTCTCACTATTTTCATTGTTTCCCAATATATTTGCCACGAAGTAATGGAACTGGATGCCAGGATCTTAGTTTTTTGAATGTTGAGTTTTAAGCCAGTTTTTTCATTCTCCTCTTTTACTTTCATGAAGGGAATTTTTAGTTCTTCTTCACTTTCTGCCATAAGGCTGGTGTCATCTGCATAACTTAGGTTATAGATATTTCTCCCAGCAATCTTGATTTCAGCTAGTGCTTGATCCAGCTCAGAATTTCACATGATGTGCCATGCCTATAAATTGAATAAGCAGGATGACAATATACAGCCTTGATGTACTCCTTTCCCAATTTAGAACCAGTAAATTGAATAAGCAGGATGACAATATACAGCCTTGATGTACTCCTTTCCCAATTTAGAACCAGTCTGTTGTTCTATGTCCAGTTCTAACTGTTGCTTCTTGACCTGCATACAGATTTCTCTGTAGGCAGGTAAGGTGGTCAGTATTTCCATCTCTTGATGAATTTTCCAGTTTGTTGTGATCTATGCAGTCAAAGGCTTTGGTGCAGTCAGTAAAGCCAAAACAGATGTTTTTTTTCTGGAACTCTCTTGCTTTTTCAATGATCCAACAGATGTTGGCAATTTGATTTCTGATTGCTCTGCTTTTTCTAAATCCAGCTTGAACATGTGGAAGTTTGCAGTTCATGTACTGTTGAAGCCTTGTGTGGAGAATTTTAAGCAATATTGATAGCTTGTGAGGTGAGTGCAGTTGTGCAGTAGTTTGAATATTCTTTGGCATTGATTTTCTTTGGGATTGGAATGAAAACTGAGCTTTTCCAGTCCTGTGGCCACTGCTGAGTTTTCCAAATTTGCTGGCATATTGAATGCAGCACTTTCACAGCATCATCTTTTAGGACCTGAAATAGCTCACCTGGAGTTCCATCACCTCCACTAGCTTTGTCCATGGTGATGTTTCCTAAGGCCCACTCGACTTTGCATTCCAGGATGTCTGGCTCTAGGTGATTGACCACACCATTGTGGCTATCTGGGTCATTAAGATCTTTTTTGTATAGTTCTCCTCTGTATTCTTGTCACTACTTGTTAATATCTCTGCTTCTGTTAGGTCCATACCATTTCTGTCCTTTATCAAGCCCATGAAATGTTGTTTTGTTATCTCTGATTTTCTTCAAGGGATCTCTAGTCTTTCCAGTTCTATTGTTTTCCTCTATTTCCTTGCATTGACCACCGAGGAAGGCTTTTTTTCCCTCTCCTTGCCACTCTTTGGAACTCTGCATTTAGATGGATATATCTCTCCTTGTCTCCTTTGCCTTTAGCTTCTCTTCTTTCCTCAGCCCTTTGTAAGGCCTCGTCAGACAACCATTTTGCCTTTTTGAATTTCTTTTTTTAGGAGTGGTCTCTATCACTCCCTCCTGGACAATGTCACAAACCTCTGTCCATAGTTCTTCAGGCACTCTGTCTATCAGATCTTATCCTTTGTCTCTATTTGTCACTTCCACTGTATAATCGTAAAGAATTTGATTTAGGTCATACTTGAATGGTCTAGTGGTTTTCTTTACTTTCTTCAGTGTAAATCTTAATTTGTGATTAAGGAGGTTATTACCTATACCACAGTCAGCTCCTGGTCTTGTTTTTGCTGAGTGTATAGATCTTCTTCATCTTCAACTGCAAATAATATAATCAATCTGATTTCAGTGTTGACCACTCATCAGAGGAATGTAAATAAAACTACAATGAGATATCACCTTACTCCTGTTAGCACGGTTGTTCTCAAGGAAGCAAAAGATAAGTATTGGTGAGACTGTGAAGAAATTATAACTTTTTCCCACTATTGGTGGGGATGTAACATGCCTCAGAAGCAATAGAAAGCAGTGCAGATGTTCCTTAAAAATTTAAAATATACTCCCCAGTAATCCAGTAATTCCACTTTTGGGTATTTATTGAGAAGTATTGAGATCAGGATCTCAAAGACATATTAGTACTCTTGTGTTCATTGCAGCACTACTCACAATAGCTAAGATGTTGAAACAACTTAAATGGAATAAGAAAATATGGCAAATATGCACAACAGAATATTGTTCAGCCTTTAAAATGAGGGAAATTCTGTAATATGTTATTCCATGAGTGAAACTTGAAATATACACTAAATAAAAAAAGCCAGTCACACTGCATAATTTCACTTCAATGAGGGTAGCCAAAATAGTCAAATCCATTGGAGCAGAGAGCAGAGTGGTGGTTACCAGGGGCTGGAGGGAGGGGGGATGCACATCAAATAACATCAACTTTCAACTGGGCAAGATGAATACATTCTACAGCTTAGTTGAAGACCACTGTGCTTATAGCTACCAATAGTTTATTATACACTTAAAAATGTGTTCAGAGGGTAGATCTCATGTTGTGTCCTTACCATAATAATGTAATAAAAAGAAGTGCTCAGTAAATATGTGCAGACTTAATAAAGACAAATTACTTTGAAAATGACATTAATTTAACTATCATTAGAAACATGAATATATTCTAAAAGATGTATTTTTCAGTTTCATTTTCTTGAGAAAAATGTGTGCTTTTTGAAACATAATGGAGTAAATGGTTACACTCACACAAACATATACACACACATTGCTATTCTCTTTTCCCTGAAAACAGATAGCTTGCTAAAATCTTAAATTTGTAATTGACCTTCAAACCACCTAACCACTGGTAGAAAATTATTTTTCTACCACATTCTTCAAATGATGGTAAATTATTGTAAGCAAGTGCTACATTGAACATGAGCACATTTAATTTATAGGAAAGGTTAATACATTGCTCTGTCAGCATGGCCTGTTTGAGTACTGAACCCAGGAAGCATAAATGATTTTTTAAGTACACAGTGAGTGGATTCACCCTGAGGATTATTTCTAAGTTTTCTATGCTCAGTCAAGCAATAAGAGATGATACACATCTCTATGGTGATTTTCCTCAGCACCCCTGAACTTTAATCCCTAAAGATTATGAGATGAAACTTAATAATAAATAGATTTCTGATGCTAGCATCTAAACAAAAAGGGAACATTATTAGCTTTATTTTTCTCAAATATATATATATAACCTGTAACATAAACATACCGTGATAATTCCTTGGAACAGTGAAGGTTTATTCTTTTCCTTCAAATTATGAAGATTCTGGTTTACTCAAGGAATCTGAAAATTCTAGCCACATGTTCTTCCTTTAAATATGATATATTCTGTGACAAAATGTGGGTTACTAGAGTCAATAAAATTTGAGCTACTGTATATGATACTTCTGCTACTATGATTTAGGTATGCTATTGCTGCCACTGATATACTTGCCTTCATTTAAAACTGTTTGTTGCTGATGATTTTCTTCTTGCCTACTAATTCCCCAGATGAATTTTGGCAAGTGCTGGGCTTTGAAATTTTAAAATTATATGAATTCAATGTGTTTACCTGGAGGCAGGGATGAAAATGTTAATTTTCTTCCCTTCGGGACTGTAGATCTCTTTCATTGTAATGGCTCCTTAATTTGTCCACCATGAAATTAAGGGTGTAAGTGAACTGATTATGCTATTTTTATGAGTATATATTGGAAGAGAGTAGCATCAAGAAGTCCCAAGTTGTATTATTATTTCAGTAGCACTATTGCTGAAGCATCAATACTTCAGCCACCTGATGTGAAGAATCAACTCATTAGAAAAGACCCTAATGGTGGGAAAGATTGAAGGCAAAAGGAGAAGGGGGCAGCCGAGGATGAGGTGGTTAGATAGCATCACTGACTCAATGGACATGAATTTCAACAAATTCCAGGAGATAGTTTGCCCTGATGACTCAGCAGTCCAGTATTATTGCCTGGAAAATCCCATGGACAAAAGAGTCTGATGGGTTATAGTCCATAGGGTCGTAATGAATGAGACAGAAGTGAGCATGGAAGTATGCATGCACAGGAAGATAGTAGAGGACAGAAGAGCCTTGCATGCTGCACTCCATGGGGTCACAAAGAGTCAGATATCACTTAACAGCAACAGAAGCATATTTCAAATATAAGTTTATAAATATGTCTTCCAAATCTATGATTTATTCTTTTTTTTTTGACAGAGTTTATGAAAAGCAAATGTCTTTTCAAAATTTTAATACAATTTGTTGATTTTATTATATACTTCACTCTGTGTGTGGTGTATTAAGAAACATTTGCCAAAATGAAACTTATTAAGATTTTCTATAATATTTTAAATACAAAAATTTTAGTGTTTGAAATCATGTATTTAACTTTATTACCTATTGTAGGGAGACAGCAAATTAGCCAAGAAGTTGTGTTCAAGCTGTCTTGTCCCATGTCGAATAATGACAATATAACAGCTGAGATCATTTATAGCACTGCATATGTGCATCACGTGGTACTTGCTTGGTCATAAGCTTCTTTGTGCTGTAGGGATATGTGAGCCCCACCTTGAAAGCAATGGTAATCACTGCTGTGTCATGCTTGTGTCCATTGGGTCCGCCATGAGAGGAGAGAATTGTGATATGGCTGCTGTGTCAGCTAGAAGAGAATAAATGTCTCTGCAGTTCCTATAGCTCCTTGAATATTCTTCCAGACTCTTAGCTTGCACCTTGCCTACCCTGGTGCAAGAGTAACCACACCTTGCACAGTGTGGACAGTGTGAATAACAAGACAATTGGCATTGTGTACAGTATCAGTAACACACCTATTTTAAGTTAATTCATTATTTTTATTTTTTAGAATCTGAGGTATGATGCACCAAAGTTGATGGTGTCTTCAAGGGAGTAAATATCATTTTGAAGATGAAACCTAAGCTAGGCAGGGATGTGGCGAGGATATGTGGAATGGATGTCTTTTTTTAACTGCAATTATCAATGGATTTTGGTCCCAGTGGAATTTTGAAGTTTTCATATCTGTGGTACTACAAACAGTGAAAAGGAAATATAAAAGTCATAGCCAGATGGTTGTTGTTGTTGTTCAGTCACTAAATCATGTCTGACTCCAAAATGCTACTGGGGAGAGTAAAGAAACAACTCTAGAAAGAATGAAGAGGCTGGGTCAAAGTGGAAACATTGCTCAGCTGTGGATGTGTTTGGTGGTAAAAGTAGTAAAGTCTGGTTCTGTAAAGAACAATTTTGCATAGGAATCTGGATGTTAGGTCTATGAATCAAGGTAAATTCAGTTCAGTTCAGTTCAGTTCAGTTTTCAGTCGTGTCCAACTCTTTGTGACCCCATTAATTGCAGCACTCCAGACCTCCCTGTCCATCACCAACTCCTGGAGTTCATCCAAACCCATGTCCATCGAGTCGGTGATGTCATGCAATTGGACGTGGTCAAACAGGAGATGATGGGAATGAATATTGATGTTTTAGGAATCAGTGAACTAAAATGGATGGGAATGTGTGAATTTAATTATGATGTTCATTATATCTACTGTTGTGGGCAGGAATCCCTTAGAAGCAATGGAGTAGCCCTCATAGCCAACAAAAGAGTCTGGAATGTAGTACTTGGGTGCAATCTCATAAATGACAGGATGACCTTGGTTGGTTTCCAAGGCAACTATTCAATATCATAGTAATTTAAGTCTATTCCCCAACCACAAATGCTGAAGAAGCTGACATTGAACAGTTCTATGAAGACCTACACGAGCTTCTAGAACTATCATCAAAAAAAGATGCTTTTTTCATCATAGGGGATTGTAACCCTTATGGCAGAAAGTGAAGAGGAACTCAAAAGCCTGTTGACGAAGGTGAAAGAGGAGAGTGAAAAAGTTGGCTTGAAACTCAACATTCAGAAAACGAAGATCATGGCATCTGGTCCCATCACTTCATGGGAAATAGATGGGGAAACAGTGGAAACAGTTTCAGACTTTATTTTTTTGGCTCCAAAATCACTGCAGATGGTGACTGCAGCCATGAAATTAAAAGACGCTTACTCCTTGGAAGAAAAGTTATGACCAACCTAGATAGCATATTCAAAAGTAGAGACATTACTTTGCCAACAAAGGTCTGTCTAGTCAAGGCCATGGTTTTTCCAGTGGTCATGTATGGATGTGAGAGTTGGTCTGTGAAGAAAGCTGAACGCTGAAGAATTGATGCTTTAGAACTGTGGTGTTGGAGAAGACTCTTGAGAGTCCCTTGGACTGCAGGGAGATCCAACCAGTACATTCTGAAGGAGATCAGCCCTGGGATTTCTTTGAAAGGAATGATGCTAAAGCTGAAGCTCCAGTACTTTGGCTACCTCATGGGAAGAGTTGACTCATTGGAAAAGACTCTGATGCTGGGAGGGATTGTGGGCAGGAGGAAAATGGGACGACAGAGGATGAGATGTCTGGATGGCATCACTGACTCGATGGACGTGAGTCTGAGTGAACTCTTGGAGTTGGTGATGGACAGGGAGGCCTGGCGTGCTGCGTTTCATGGAGTCACAGAGAGTTAGACATGACTGAGTGAGTGAACTGAACTGAACTGAAGTGAATGTGAAAGTAGGAAGTCAAGATATATCTGGAGTAACAGGCTAGTTTGGGCCTAGAGTATAAAATGAAGCAGGGAAGAGGCTAACAGAGTTTTGCCAAGAGAACACACTGGTCATAGCAAATACCCTCTTCCAACTACACAAGAGATGACTCTATACATGGACATCACCATACTAAAATCTGATTGATTATATTCTTTTTAGGATAAAAAGAATAGGATAATTGAAAATGAGATTAAATTATAGAACAGAGATAGCTGCTGGCAAAAGTGTGGCAAGGTCAGTTTTTCTTAAACTTGCAGATGTGGGAAACCTAGACAGTCTATTACAGCAGGGAATATGAGGAGAAGAAAGAAAGGCAGAGAAAGACCAAGAAACAGGCAAAAGCACTTGTAATGGCTCTCAGAACTATTCTTAAACAGCCTGGGAAAAATGCTCAGTGGGACCCAGGTGAAAAGGGATGCACTTGCTATTACTGTGGAAAGGAGGGACACCTTAAGCAGGATTGTCCTCAGGCATCTAAGCCGCCCCTCTCTCCATGTTCAGTCTGCAAAGAACCACACCGGAGAAGAGATTGCCCTGAGGCATAGCTCCCAGGGGTCAGACACTCAAGACAATCAGAACTGAAGGTGCCCAGGGGTCCCCCAAAATGCTCCCATCCTAATTATACCTGAGGAACCCCAGGTATTAATAACTATGTGGGGGGAGGGGGCGGGGGGTGGAATCCGCTGATTTCCTTTTGAACAAAGGTTCAACATTATGCTTACTGAAGCCCCTGGCCCACTTTCTTCCTGATCCGTTTCCATAATGGGACTGTCTGGACAAGCAAACGTTACTATTTCAGTTGTCCTCTATGCTGTAACTGGGACTCTCTGCTATTTGCACACATGTTTCTGATTATCCCAGAGTCTCCCTCACCCCTTTTGTGGAGGAATATACTAAGCAAGGTCCATGCCTGTTTTCATGAATATAAAGCCCTCCCTTTCTCTCCCATTAATGGAACAAAATGTAAATCCTAGAGTGTAGGCTTATGGAAAATTTGTGGGTCGAGCACAAATTGCTATTCCTGTCCCTGTCAAACTCAAAGATACATACCTATTTCCATATCAAATGCAGCATCCACTGAAACCAGAGGTTAAAGAAGGGTTAAAACCCATCATTGAGAATTTAAAGGAGCAGGGGCTATTAATTCCCTGTAACAGTACATGCAACACTTCTACATTAGTTGTAAAGAAGTAAAATGATAAATGGAGACTAGTTTAAGATTTACAAATAATAAATGAGGCTGTAGTTCCTTTACATCACATGGTACCTAATCCTTATACTCTTGTCTGAAATTCCTGAGTGAGCCAAATGTTTTTCAGTAATTGATTTAAAGGCTGTGTTCTATTCTACAGCATTGGTGGAAGAAAGCCAATTTTTATTTGCCTTTGAAGACCCTACCCAGCCAGCTTCTCAGTTAACCTGGATAGTTTTGCCCCAGGGATTTCATGAGAGCCCCCAGGTAGTCAGGCAAAATTTGTCACAGTATCTACAAAACTGCAGTAGCTCTGAGGCAGTGGTGCTACAATATGTAGATGATATTCTGCCCTGTTCTGAGACAGAGGAAGCTTGCTCACAAGCATCAGAAAACTTCCTGAACTTTTTGGATGTTGGCAGTTATAAAGCACCAAAAGAAAAGACTCAGCTTTGTCAACAATCTGTTAAGTATCTGGGCCTGATCATATCAGAAAGGACTAGGGCCATAGGCCCCAAGAGAACTAAATGTATACTAAATCATCCCCTACCTATGACTTTGACACAATTGAGAGGATTTGGGGATATTATAAGCTACTGCCACATTTGGATTCTGGGTTATGGGGAACTAGCCTGGGCTTTAAATAAACTTATAACTGAAACTCAACAAGCCAAAACTGACAAGCTGGTTTGGTCTCTAAACACTCAAAAGGATTTTAATGCTCTTCAAACTGCTCTCCTGCAAGCAATCACTTTGAACTTGCCCACAGGGTCAGAGTTTTTTTGTCACTGAAAGAAAAGGAATGGCCTTGGGAATTTTGACACAATCCCAGGGCCTCACCAGCAGCCTATAGGATACCTGAGCAGAGAATTAGACAGAGTGGCTTGTGGATGGCCACACTGTCTAAGAGTAATTCTGAAATTGCTTTACTAGTGCCTGAAGTTCTTAAACTTATTAGTGGGTGAAATGTTATTGTACTGACTTCTCATGATGTGAGTGAAATCTTACACTCTAAAGTTAATATTTGGAGGACAGACAGGCTTTTAAAATATCAGTCTTTATTGTTAGGAGAATCAATAACTAAGCATAAAGTTTGTGGAAACTTAAATCCTGCCACTTTCCTTCCTGAGAAGGAAAAACACCTGATCACGATTGATCCCAATTTCTAACTTTAAACTATGCAGCTTAGGAAGATCTGTTGGATACCCCATTAGGCAATCCTGGCATGGAAATATGTATGTATAGCAGATTACAAATGTGTTTCACTAAACTAATAAATGCACCACATTACTCAAACAAAGAAAAAATAGAGTAGCACACGTCTAATTTCCAAAGCATTCTTATATGTGTGTATTTTACTTCAATCAGCTGGATCAATGCAATGTAACATAATAAGGTATTTGAGAATAATTGTGGCATGTTCAACTACATTCAGTATTGATTAAAGAGTTATGTTCTTATTTTATACAGTAGTAATTTGGGTTAGACTGAGAGAGGAGCAAATTATTTGCATTAGGTCTTTTAGATCCAAAGTATATTAGACACAGACAAAGACAGAGAGAATGGGGATGGTAGGCTTAATTTGCATCCTACAGAGATGAAATGAAATAAGGGTATGAAATGCAAGGAATTTAATAATTTGTAGACAAACAATTCTTGAAATGATTTGGTTAATTTATTTTCAGTAGATAAACTCTACTGAGTAGTCATGTATAGATGTGAGAGTTGAACTACAAAGAAAGCTGAGTACCGAAGAATTGATGGTTTTGAACTGTGGTGCTGGAGAAGACTCTTGAGAGTCCCTCAGACTGCAAGGAGATCAAACCAGCCAATCCTAAAGTAAATCAATCCTGAATATTCATTGGAAGGACTGATGCTAAAGCTGAAGCTCCAAGGCTTTGGACACTTGATGTGAAGAACAGACTCATTGGAAAAGATCCCGATCCTGGGCAAGATGGAAGGCAGGGGGAGAAGGAGATGACAGAGGATGAGATGGTTGGATGGCATCACCGACTCGATGGACATGAGTTTGAGCAAGATCCAGGACTTGGTGATAGACAGGGAGGACTGTTGTGCTGCAGTCCATGGGGTCACGAAGAGTCGGATATAACTGTGCAACTGAACTGAACTGAGGGAAACTCTGCATAACAGATTTCAGGAAAGATAGTCTTAACTTTGCAGAATAATCTATTTAGGTCAATAATGACCCAAATGATTCATATGCATCATTTCAATATAATTCATTATTATTATTGTTCTATATGTCACATTAAGAGCAGATGCTGATAATTGTGAAGTATATCTTAAGGTAGACTGAAGACTGTTTTTAATCAGTTTGCTAATTTGATAAAAGTTTAAGTTAAGATAGTCAAATGGAATAAGAAATATTAAAATGGATTTTATTGCAAATTTTGATCAAACACTACCTGTGTTTATACTGAGAGTCAATATAAGCATCTGTCTGTATAGTTCATTGCTGATGAAATATCATTTGATTTTTAAATATTCTCACATTTTTAAAAGTATAAATATCACCTAATTTTACAATGAACTTATTTTTGTTCTAAAAATTAATTTCTGTCATCACATTCACAAATCACAGATAGTTGTCCAAGTAGATTACTAAAAACAACTTCTTTTCATTTGGGGCTGCTGCTGCTGCTGCTAAGTTGCTTCAGTCGTGTCCAACTCTGTGCGACACCATAGACTGCAGCCCACCAGGCTCCTGGGTCCCTGGGATTCTCCAGGCAAGAACACTGGAGTGGGTTGCCATTTCCTTCTCCAATGCATGAAAGTGAAAGTGAAGTCGCTCAATCCTGTCCGACTCTTAGCAACACCATGGATTGTGGCCCACCAGGCTCCTCCGTCCGTGGGATTTTCCAGGCAAGAGTGCTGGAGTGGGGTGCCACTGCCTTCATTTGGGACACATTTCCCCAAAACATTATAATTACTGGGAAAAAATGTCAATGTTTTTTGTTAATGTGTAAAATAAGAAGAAGCCTAATATTTGCAGTCAGATTATAACTGAAGAGCAATGGATATACCTGATTTATTGAGAACATTTAGTTTTAAGATGAGCACACAAAAGTCTCAAAGAGGCTACTTTTATGCAAAATACCTCACTGATGACTGGATAGTGTAATGGTAAAAACGGACTCTCTTTATTTTTGGAGCAGTTTCATAACTATATGAGTATGTGGTATGACTTCTTCACAGAGTCATGTGTTCCAAATGATAACCTAAGAAAAACTTCATTATATTTTCTGAGGTTTTCCAAATAAGATATGAAAAAACATCAGGAAAAAGATTATATTTAAAATCAATAGGAAGAGAAAATTCATTGTTTTGTAAAATGTAGATTCCAAAGTCAACAGATTCTAGCTAACTGATACTTTCCATTTCAACATTTTATCCATTGGGATTAAAATTCTAGTGGTATATCTCTGCTGGAAAAACTGTCAAAAGTAGAGCCTTTTTGTAAATAAATAATGAAAACTTTTTTTTTTTTTCTCCAGAAAACCTCAAATGTGATATATGTCTGAATTTATCCTAAACCCTTAATGGATTTCAGAATATAAGATGGAAATATAAATTTCACATAAAATTTCACATGTAAAATTTAACCATTTAAACTTTTCAAGTTACTACACAATTATAAATTATATCAAGTAAGTCAGAATTTGAGTGTATAAGCAGGAAAACCTACAATTTAAATATGCACATTCATTTTTTATATGCTATATACAAGGCACTGTGTACTAAGCACACAGAATAAAATATTAAAACCACATTTTATGTATTAGATATCATCAGTTATTAAGATGTACCATTGCTTTTTATACAACTTAAGAAAGAAAAATCCTGCAATCAAAGTGTGATACAATACTTTAAAATGAACCCTGCACAACTAAGAAATTTCTCTTATCTTTCATTGTTTTGAATTTTTTCACTCATTCCATTGCTTTTAAAATTCATATTCTTTTGCATTGTTTAACATGTGATGGACCATCTTTCTGCATGTAACTTAGTAATAAAACATTACCCATTTTTATGCACCTGTGACTGTACTTCTTTCTTCATCAACATAAAGCTCTTGTTTTTTTAAAATAATGTAGGGAATTCAAGTTATTTTTTTGAAGCATATCCATCCATATGTTTGCTTCAGTTATTGCATTATGCTTTTTCACTTTGTTTTCCTGAGGTTTAATGCAATATCTTTTCATGATAATGCTGAATGTCCAGTTTCTTTGAACACCTAGATGTCAATTCAGTTTAACACATTGATTGACAACAGCTCACATCATTTAACTGAAGTGAGAATGATGGTAAGACTTAAGGTCAAATTCACACAAGGGACACATGATTTCCAAATACAAAATAAAACTAAAATACACACAATATTTTGTTTCCTCCTCCATTTGTTTCCCAAATTCCAATATTCTCCCAACATCTGAGATAATCATAGCACCATAGAAACACATCTAAAAAAATTACCAGAAACAGAAAGTGATCATTGAAACAAATCTCCACAAGCATCACACATTGATTCCATTATAAAATTACATGTTTTGGGGGTGGGGGTGGGTAATCTCTGTTCTAAGCATAATAGGTACATTAAGAGAGATGCCATGACCTATTTCAGATGCTTCTTTCTAGGCCTGCTCCAAGGTGCACTCTTTAGACAGTTAAGAGCATGCTGGTTATGACTGAGCAGCACAGAGACATCACAATGAGAACAACTGTAAAAGTCAGGTGGCATACACACATGCTGACATTTGAAAGCCCTGGAAAGCATCCAAGGCAAATGAGCTTTAAGGGTCAGCATAGCACAAAGAAAATGTAGTGAAATGAGCCTGATATTTTCTTCTGTTGTTTCCCTTGAGACATATGCTGATCCTTAATTTGTATGCAGCTTAGAGGTCAGAAAAAATAGGATCAGAATGAGAGCTGTCTCATGTAGCTGGAGGAACTCTGGAGAGCAGAGATCTGAAGGTGCCTTGGACTTCAGGGGTCAAGATACTAGAGAAAATGGAGCCTCTGAAAGGTGAGTCTGATGTTGTATGTTAAGCTTTCCATCATTTTTTTCCAATTTTTGCTTGTAAAGAGTCTAATAAAGCAAAATGTGATAGTGAAGATCTAAAAGATAAGCAAAGTTTCTGCTTTTGGGTAGAATGGGACACATTGCCACAGATCAGTGTTACAGTGAAAATTAGAAAGATTACTAGAACAGCAGTGTGGGGTGCTTGACAGATCCTCTCCCTAGTGAAATGGATGTTTAATGGATGAAAATCACACACACACACACACACACACACATATATATGTGTGTGTGTGTGTGTATAATTGGAGTCTCTGCAAATTGCCCTAAGAGCATACAGAAAAGAAAGGAACATACATTTAGAAAAATTGATTAAATTTCAGTCACAGTAGTAAGAGCCATTACATTCTGCCTCCTTACCCTTCACCCTCAGGTTAGCATGGCAGAGCTCTATTCCAGGAGGACAGAGCTAAGAACCCTGGGCTTCCTTGCCCCCAGGCTCACCGTCTAAAGCTCCGTATATGCTCCAGTAGAGAATAAGGAACCTGCCTCTTTCATCACAGTCAGCTCTATGTTGCAGAAACTATTCCAGGTTATCATAGTTTACTAGAGACACATTTCAGATTCAAAGTTACAAATAGACTGAATGTAAAAGGAATGAGCCATGCACACAGAAACCATAAGAAATGAGATGGTTGTACTGATACTAAAATAGATATAAATCAGACTTCCCTAGTGGTGAAGTGTTTAAGAAACTGCCTGCCAATGCATGGGACACAGGTTAAATCCCTGGTTTGGGAAGATCCTCTATGCCATGAGGCAAATAAGCCTATGTGCCACAACTACTGAGACAGTACTCTAGAGCCCCTGAGTCACAACTACTGAGCCAACATGCCACAACTATTGAAATCCATGTGCATAGAGCCTGTGCTTTGCAATAAGAGAAGCCACTGCAGTGAGAAGCCCACACATCTTAAGGAAGACTAGCCCCCATTCACTGCCACTAGAGAAAGCCTGAACACAGTAATGAAGACCCAGCATAGCTAAAAGTAGAAAAAGAAAATTACTAAAAATAAGACAAGACATAGAGTTGCTTGACTGTAGATATTTTATAATAATAAAAGTGTAAATTAAGCAGGGTGTTATAACTATACATCTATATTCAATGACTCAAAATACATGAAGCAAAACTGATAGAATTGATAAGAGAAATAAATAATTCAATAATTATTTAGAGATTTCTGTGCCCCATCTTTCACAATGAATAGCACAATCGGGTGTAAGATCAACAAGATACAGGAAACTTGGAAACACTATAAACCAACTAGACTTAATCTTTATCTACAGAACATTTGGTACAACCATAGCAGAATTCACATACTTCTCATGCACATATGAAAAAATAGAAAGAAAAGTGAAGTTGCTCAGTCATACCTGACTCTTTGTGACCCCATGGACTGCAGCCTACCAGGCTCCTCTGTCCATGGGATTTTCCAGGCAAGAGTATTAGAGTGGGTTTCTATTTCCTGCTCCAGGGGATCTTCCTGACCTAGGGTTCGAACCCAGGTCTCCCACACTGTAGGCAGATGCTTTACCGTCTGAGCCACCAGGGAAGTCATATGAAACATATTTCAAAACATACCATTAAAAAGTCTTAATGCATTGAAAAGGAATTAAATGAAACAAGTGTGTTCTCTAAACACAACAGAGTGAACTCAGGAATAAATAACAGAGGAAAGGTGGGAAAATTGGAGAACACAGCATCCTCATTTCTCCTTCTCCCATGAAGATCAGTGATTGGACAGCTGTCCATGAGCAAAAACAGCTCTGAGGGAGAAGCTAAGAATCCACTTAGGAAGTCTTAGCAACCCAATGAAACCCAAGACACCGAATTTTCCAATGGAGACATACAAATGGTCAACAGTTACATGAAACAGTTTTCTATGCCACTAATCATCAAAAATACAATAAATATCAACTCATATTTGTTAGAATGGCTGTCATCAGAAAAGATAGGAGGTATAGTGTTGATGAAGATGTGGAGAAAGTAAACCCTTGGGCACTATTGATAGAAATGTAAATCAGTACAACCACTATGGAAAACAATATCCAGGTTCCTCAAAGAATTTAAAAATAAAACTAAGTCCCATTTCTGGGTATATATCCAAAGGAATCAAAATCAGATATCTGCACCTCCATTTTCATTGAGGCATTATTTACCCCCATATTCATGGCAGCATTATTTATAATGGTCAAATGATGGAAACACTCAAATATCTGTCAACAGATGAATGGATGACATGTATGTTATATGTACTATAGAACATTATACAGTCATGAAGAAGAAGGAAATCCTGCCATATGTGACAATTTGGATAAAACTTAAGGGTATTATACTAAAAAAAACATCTCAGAAAAACAAACACTGTTTAATAGCACTTATGTGGTGCTATTCAAACACGTGTATACCCGTGGCAGATTCATGTTGATGTATGGTAAAACCAATAAAATATTGTAAAGTAATTAGCCTCCAATTAAAATAAATAAATTTATTTTAAAAACTGTATAAATAACTGATGGGTCAAAAATTTTTAAAATGTGTTTAACACAGTAGATATCCTTTCTCTTTCCGAGTCTTATCAAATTAATTTCTATGGATAAAGAAAAAACATTTAGCACTGTCTGATACTCTACATGTATATAGAGGCAATGTTTTAGACAATTACAAAAGTGGAACTATTTCTTTCTTTGCTATATAACTCAATATTATAATTCTTTATTTTGTTGTTCAAAATATTTCAGCATTCACAGCTAGAAGATTTCCACACTGACTTTCTTATCTTTCTGACATGCTTCATCCATTTTTCTCTTGTGAGAAATTCCCTCAGTTCAGTTCAGTTGCTCAGCTATGTCTGACTCTTTGCGAACCCATGCACTTCAGCATGCCAGGTTTCCCTGTCCATCACCAACTCCCAGATGCTACTGAAAGTAATGTCCATTGTGTTGCTTATGCCATTCAACCATCTCATCCTGTGTTGTCCCCTTCTCCTCCCAACTTCAATCTTTCCCAGAATCAGAGTATTTTCCAATGAGTGGATTCTTCACTAAAGGTGGCCTAAGTATTGGAGTTTGAGTTTCAGCATCAGTCATTTCAATGAATATTCAGGACTGATTCCTTGAGGATTGATAGGTTGGATCTCCTTACACTCCAAGGGACTCTCAGGAGTCTTCTTCAACATCACAGTTCAAAAGCATCAATTTTTCGGTGCTCAGCTTTCGTTATAGTCCAACTCCCACATCCATACATGACTACTGGAAAAACCATAGCCTTGACTAGATGAGGCTTTGTTGGTAATGTAATGTCTTTGTTTTTTAATAAGCTGTCTAGGTTGCTCATAGCTTTTCTTCCAAGGAGCAAGCATCTTAATTTCATGGCTGCAGTCACCATCTGCAGTGATTTTGGAGCCCCCCAAAATAAAGTCTCTCACTGTTTCAATTGTTTCTCCATCTATTTGCCATGAAGTGATGCAATTGGATGCCATGATCTTAGTATTCTGAATGTTGAGGTTAAAGCCAACTTTTCAACTGTCCTCTTTCAGTTTCATCAAGAGGCTCTTTAGTTCTTCTTCACTTTCTGCCATAAGGGTGGTGTCATCTGTGTATCTGAGGTTATAGATATGTCTCCCAGCAATCTTAATTCCAGCTTGTGCTTCTTCCAGCCTGGTTTCATATGATGTACTATGTCCATAAGTTAAATAAGCAGGGTGACAATATACAGCCTTGACGTACTCCTTTTCCTATTTGGAACCAGTCTGTTGTTCCATGTCCAGTTCTAACTGTTGCTTCCTGACCTGCATATAGGCTTTTCAAGAGGCAGGTTAGGTGGTCTGGTATTCCCATATCTTTCAGAATTTTCCACAGTTTATTGTGATACACACAGTCAAGATTTTGGCTTAATCAATAAAGCAGAAGTAAATGTTTTTCTGGAAATCTCTTGCTTTTTTGATGATACAGTGGATGTTGGCACTTTGGTCTCTGGTTCCTCTGGCTTTTCTAAATCCAGCTTGAACATCTGGAATGTCACACTTCATGTTCTGTTGAAGCTTGGCTTGGAGAATTTTGAGCATTACTTTGCTAGTGTGTGAGAAGAGTGCAACTGTGTGGTAGTTTGAACATTCTTTTGCATTGCCTTTCTTTGGGTTTGGAATGAAAATTGACCTTTTCCAGTCCTGTGGCCACTGCTGAGTTTTCCAAATTTGCAGGCATATTGAATGCAGCACTTTCACAGCATCATCTTTTAGGATTTAAAATAGCTCACCTGGAATTCCATCACCTCCACTAGCTTTGTTCATAGTGATGCTTCCTAAGTCCCACTTGACTTTGCATTCCAGGATGTTTGGCTCTAGGTGACTGCTCACACTGTCGTGTTTATCTGGGTCATGGAGATCTTTTTTGTATACGGTTGTTCTGTGTATTCTTGCCACCTCTTCTTAATATCTTCTGCTTCTCTTAGGTCCATACCATTTCTGTCCTTTATTGAGCCCATCTTTGCATGAAATGTTCCCTTGGTATTTGTAATTTTCTTCCAGAGATCTCTAGTTTTTCCTATTCTGTTGTTTTCCTTTATATCTTTGCATTGATCACTGAGGAAGACTTTTTTATCTCTCCTTGCTATTCTTTGGAACTCTGCATTCATATGTTTATATCTTTCCTTTTCTCCCTTGCCTTTAGGTGTTTTTTTTTTTTTTTTTTTTTTTTTTTTCCCTCAGCTATTTGTAAGGCCTCCTCAGACAACCACTTTGCCTTTTTGAAATTCTTTTTCTTGAGGATTTTCTTGATCACTGCCTCCTTTACAATGTCATGAATCTTCATCCATAGTTCTTCATGCATTCTATCAGATCTGATCCCTTGAATCTATTTGTCACTTCCACTATATAATCATTAAGTGATTTGATTTAGGTCATACCTGAATGGTCTAGTGGTTTTCCCTACTTTCTTCAATTTAAGTCTTAATTTTGCGATAATGAGTTCATGATCTGAGCCACGGTCAGTTCCCAGTCTTGTTTTTGCTGACTGTATAGAGATTCTCCACCTTTGGGTGCAAAGAATACAATCAATTTGATTTTGGTATTGACCATCTTGTGATATCCATGTGTAGAGTCTTCTCTTGTGTTGTTGGAGAAGGTTGCTTGCTATGCCCAGTGTGTTCTCTTGGCAAAACTCTGTTAGCCTTTGACCTGCTTCATTTTGTACTCCAAGACCAAATATTTGCCTCTTACTCCAGGTGTTTCTTGACTTCCTACTTTTGCATTCCAGTCCCCTATAATGAAAAGGACATCTTTTAGGGTGAATTGATTAGGGGAGATCTAAACATAATAGAAGAGTGGAAGGAAGTTGAAATCTCAGGGTTTCATGGATATTCGAAGTAATAAGAATGGAGCCAGGAAAATGTATAGAGAAGAGTCCAAAAACACAAGAGGAAAACAAAGGTTGGTGACCTCAAAAAGAGAATGATTGAGAGAAAGGGAAATGGGGTGAGGAGAAGGAGGGAGAGGGTTAGAGAGGGAGAAAAGAAGGAAGAAAAAAGTAAGATTTATAAACAGCTGAAACGTTTTCAGGCAATGTGAGCTAAGGAAGAAAAATGTCTATCTAGACACAAAAAGTATTAATAACACTCTTAAATTGAGTAAAACAGTTACAGTTATATCTCCATGTTTTTAAGTGATTGTACCTACAAACAAACAAAAAAAGCATTTAAACAAACAAAAAGCACAAACACACACACAAAAAAACAACAACTTTATTGTGAGACATTTAGAAAATTACTAGCAATTGCATTGGTTGATTGCTGCCCAAATATCTATAGCTCAGCTTACTTAAGAAGCTCAAGGATGTCCAGCAAAGAACAAACAACACTAGATTTACATTAAGAATATTTTCTTTTCAATCACTGCTTTCTTTTTCTTTAAATAGTTGTTGTCATAATAAGATTTTACCTTAGAAACTTTGAAATTAAATATGCTACATTAGAATGTTAAAATAAGCACATGTGAATGTGAAATATATTAAATAATAAAAGATATTTTCACCTGGAGAGTAGATCACCAGTTAGGTGTTAGGTGAAAACAGGGCAGTTTCTGAAATGCTTTGAAAGAGATGAAGCCATTAAGATCTCAACATTATAAATAAAATACTACGTATTCCTTAGTTTGAGAAAATGCTCAAAAATTGAGTATTCAATTTTTGAAAATTTTATGGGATCGTTTTAAATTCTAGTCTGAACAAAATAAGCAAGTAAGATTAAGGAAAAGGTTTTATGTATTCTGTCAAAGTCAGCTTAGAAAGCTGTTAGTCACTTTAACAGCTTTACAAAGCTGTTACTTTGAAAACCAAGCACACTCATAAGACCATAGGTAAGATTTTAAAAGAGCTGAACAATTGCAAGTCTAAAGTCATATCATGATCCACAAATTAGAGTGAACCTTAAAGAATTATATAATTTCTCACCGTAATTAAAAAGAATCAAACTTCTGGTGAAAGAGAAAAGTGAAAATGTTAGCCGTTCAGTCATGTCTGACTCTTTGCGACTCCATGGACTGTAGCCCACAAGTCTCCTCTGATCACGGAATCCTCTAGGCAAGAATTCTGGAGTGGATAGCCATTCCCTTCTCCAGGGGACCTTCCTGACTCAGGGATCCAACCTGGGTCTCCTGCACTGCGGGCAGATTCTTTACCATCTGAGCCACCAGTGAAGCCCAAACTTTTGATACAGGCCACAAAATATATTAATCTCAAACACTAGATGGTAAGGGAAAGAAGCTAAACAGAGAGGATGCCTATTGCACAAATGCATTTATAGAATGTCTAGGGAAAACAATCTATGGGTAGAATGAGTGGAATGGCCATTGCCAAGGGATGAATTTGGGGGATGGGGAAGATGTGTAATAGAATAGACAGTGTAAGTCTCTCTGGTAATAAGCATATTCTATATGTTGATTTTGGTAGCAGCCCCACAATTGAATACACTTGTCAGAACCCATTGAAATTGCCCCTTAAAAAAGCAGTGAAGTTTATGGAATGTAAAATTTAGTTCAGTAAAGCTGATTTGAAATATAAAATTAATGTCATGTGCTATCAGGCATGAAAAAGAATAATTTATCCAAGTATTTACTTAATCCTGGTTGAGATTTATTGGTGGTTATCTTCAGTGATGTTGTTCTTATTTAGATCTTGATGACTGTATAAAAAGATAGAGAAGAGATACATATATACTCTTTTATATGTAATATTTTAATTACCCTTTTAAGATTAAAGGGTAGACTGCAGTTGTATAATCATTGTCCTTAGTGACTAATACAGTGAAAGGAGCTAATTCTTAAATTACTGACTCTGTATTCTTATATTCTCAAATACTAGCTATATTTCTTGGGTTAACCTGAATGATGGACCATAAAGCTTAATCCAAAATTCTGTGTTTCCTTTACAAACTATTTTTTGTTTACATGCTCTGAATTTCAATTCATGTAATTTAAATCTTAATTTATTTTTTTTAAAGATGAGTGATTTGATATCAAAAATAGATTTGCCATTTGTCCAGGGATTGTTACATGGTGAAACATCATTACTATCATTAGAATCACTTCATAAAGTAAATCTAGGCTAAGTTTATTACCATCCACATAATTATATCAAAGGCACTTCATTTAGTGCCTTTTTTCATCATGGGAGTTCTTATCTTATTGAGGCAGTGTGGAAAAGGTTTTTCCCTAACTTATGCCACATTTTATTTTCATCATGAAGTGTTAAACCGATGGAACCATGGACCTTTGGTGAATTGATTTCTTCACTTGCACTATTTACCACTCCAGTAAATTAGGTGTACATAATAAACAGCCATTGACCAATGGAGTCCAGCCACATAAATTCCCAGCCTTGCAGACACACGTATTTTGATGCCTTTATCTGAGAACTTGGTCTACTGCTGCTTTAAATAATTTCATACTCTGGAAACTAGCTTCATGCCATCTTTGTTTTTATTTATTTAAAAATAGGGAATATTTGTGATAAAACGTCAACCATAGTGGCAATATTATCAGAGGTTTGTTTTTTTTTTTTTTTAAAGGAAATTTTGTCCAACAGAAGTTCACATTTAAAATTATTTCCACATTTAAAATTATATATCTAATAAGTAAGGCCCACCTTTGCTTAATAACATTATCTGTATCTTAGATTATTGTTCCTTAACTGAGTCACAACACCACTTATACTTTAACATTTGTGATGAATAAATAACCAGAAGAGCTTTATCTTTTTAAAGGTTGGAAGCTCAGTCCCTGAAAAACATTGATTAGACAAATGGATAATATAAATGATTCTCACAAGTTAACTCAGTGGTCAAGGAAAGAAAAATTTCTAAAGTCAAAAATATGTAAAGTCCTAGGTACCATAGAAGAAAAAACAATGCATCACATGTGCACACACACGTACATCAAATAGCTTGGGGAGACACTAAGTCACAAGGAATAAAATAAGAGTAAGTGCAGTTTGATTCAATCAAAAACTGTCAGAAGACATACTCGCCTCCAAAGAGCAGCCCCACTGAATCTGCTGTTGCTCAGCTAAGAAAGAACCTCTCTCAGCAAAATGTTCACCATGCAAAAGACAAAGGTCAGCAGAAAGGACTTAAGTAATTGTGGAAATCCCCAAACTTGCCAACTGAAAAACTGATGATGTTACAGTTATAAATAGATTAATCGATAAGCAACAAAAGCTGACTGACACAGTCAAGACCCAGTTGGTCTTTGCTGGATCAGGATGATAAATGCAGTTCGAAACTCTATTGACAATCTCTTCAGGAGGCTTTATGACTGACAAAGAAAACCTGAAGTGAAAGACAGTATTATGTTGTTATTCTTGATTGTTGTAGAAACATATTTAAAGTTATAACTGTTCTAATAATTTAGTAAAAATGGAATTATGAGCAGAGCAGTGATTAGCAGGGTCATTTTAAGTTCAGTTCAGTTCAGTCACTCAGTAGTGTCTGATTCTTTGCGACCCCATGAATTGCAGCACACCAGGCCTCCCTGTCCATCACCAACTCCCTGAGTTCACCCAAACTCATGTCCATCGAGTCGGTGACGCCATCCAGCCATCTCATCCTCTGTTATCCCCTTCTCCTCCTGCCCCTAATCCCTCCCAGCATCAGAGTCTTTTCCAATGAGTCAACTCTTCGCATGAGGTGGCCAAAGTATTGGAGTTTCAGCTTCAGCATCAGTCCTTCCAAAGAACACCCAGAACTTATCTCCTTTAGAATTGACTGGTTGGATCTCCCTGCAGTCCAAGGGACTCGCAAGAGTCTTCTCCAACACCACAGTTCAAAAGCATCAATTCTTTGGCGCTCAGCCTTCTTCACAATCCAACTCTCACATCCATACATGACCACTGGAAAAACCATAGCCTTGCTTAGATGGACCTTTGTTGGCAAAATAAAGTCTCTGTTTTTGAATATGCTATCTAAGTTGGTCATAACTTTCCTTCCAAGGAGTAAGTGTCTTTTAATTTCATGGCTGCAATCATCATCTGTAGTGATTTTGGAGCCCCTCAAAATAAAGTCTGACACTGTATCCACTGTTTCCCCAACTATTTCCCATGAAGTGATGGGACCAGATGCCATGAATTTCGTTTTCTGAGTATTGAGCTTCAAGCCAACTTTTTCACTCTCATCTTTCACTTTCATCAAGAGGCTTTTTAGTTCCATTTCACTTTCTGCCATAAGGGTGGTGTCATCTGCATATCTGAGGTTATTGATTTTTCTCCTGGCAATCTTGATTCCAGCTTGTGTTTCTTCCAGCCCAGCGTTTCTCATGATATACTCTGCATATAAGTTAGATAAGCAGGGTGAAAATATACAGCCTTGATGTAGTCCTTTTCCTATTTGGAACCAGTCTGTTGTTCCATGACCAGTTCTAACTGTTTCTTCCTGACCTGCATACAGGTTTCTCAAGAAGCAGGTCAGGTGGTCTGGTATTTCCATCTCTTTCAGAATTTTCCACTGTTTATTGTGATCCACACAGTCAAAGGCTTTGGCATAGTCAATAAAACAGAAATAGATGTTTTTTTCTGGAACTCTCTTCCTTTTTCCATGATCCAGCAGATGTTGGCAATTTGACCTCTGGTTCCTCTGCCTTTTAGGTCCTAAAGCTAGGGTATTTTATAGAATTCATGGTAGCAACTGGAAACTAACAAAACTGAGTAAAGAAGCAATGATGGACTATTATCTTTATTTCAGCTACTAGTGGCAGAATAGAGGCAAAGCCACAAGCACATTAGTATTGACAGACAGATCTCTGTTTCCACCAAATCTGATCTCTTCTCACCTGTATGACGCAGCATCTCCACCTCTGTCTGGGATGAAGAGAAACGACACTCTACATTCCAACAAAACAATAGATTGGTAAGGGTGGGGTGGGCTATGACAGTCAAAAAGTGCTTACAACAACAAAAAAAGTCTGAACAATATAAAATACACTACAAGAAAACTAGAAGGGTAATAACTTCCTGAATGTGCAAAGCTTATTATTCTAGTCCAGCCAAATTTTTTTTCCCAAAGGAACTGATACTTGGAAACTTAGTGAAAGATATAGCCTGATTGTCACAAAAATAAACTTGGTTTATTATTAAATTTAAAAAAAAATCATTATGATTAACTAAGTAGTTGGAGTTACCCAGAGATGGGTTGGTAGCCAATGGTCAAAGTTTTATGCAAATCAAATCAGATGTTTGATTACCATAAAAATCCCCTATACTGGCACAGATATCAAGCTGCTCTTACAAAGGTAGTGACCACAACATAACTCATATGGATACAGAATAATTTATTACCTTCCCCCTTATTTATAAAACATCTAATTTAAAAAATTAAATTAATAACATATAGCAGTATGTTATTAATAACATATAATAACAAATTAATAAAAATAAAGACTTATAATTAAATTAAATTAATAACATTAATAACATATATGTCTAATAGACGTCTCCTTCCATCTACATTTCTCAATCCTAAAGGCTTTGGATTAAGAATTTATACATTATATAAAACACTATGCAAACACAAAGAACCATACACCACTTCTATGCTCAGATTCAAATTAGAACTTCTAAGACCTTGGTGAAACCTTGTAAGGACAAGGAATGTTTATTCTCACTAAAAAAAAAAAAAAAAATAGAAATACTTTTCCCTTAACTAAAAATAACACATAAAATAGCTTGAAGTTTTAAAATATCAATCCATATTTTCCCTCTAATTAAGCGGCCGTGGCAGCTGCAACTGGCGCACTAAGTGCAGCCGAGAGGAGCTACCCCACGTCCGAGGTCAGGGGCGATGGCCGAGAGGAGATACCCCACGCTCCCACACCCGAGGCCAGGGGCGGTGGCCAGGAGGACCAACCCCACATACAAGGAGCGGTGGCTGCACTGGCACAGGAGGGCCTAGAGGAGCTATCCAATGTTGAAGGTCAGGAAGGGCAGCAGTGAGGAGATACACCTCATCCAAGGTAAAGAGCAATGGCTGCACTATGCTGAAGCAGCCATGAAGAGATACCCCACTCCCAGGGTAAGAGAAACCCAGGTAAGACGGTAGGTGTTGCAAGAGGGCATCAGAGGGCACACACTGATACCAAACTCGCAGAAAACTACTCAGTCTAATCACACTAGGACCACAGCCTTGTCTAAATCAATGAAACTAAGCCATGCCTGTGGGGCAACCCAAGATGGGCAGGTCATGGTGGAGAGATCAGACAGAATGTGGTCCACTGGAGAAGGGAATGGCAAACCACTTCAGTATTCTTGCTTTGAGAACCACATGAACAGTGTGAAAAGGCAAAATGATAGGATACTGAAAGAGGAACTCCCCAGGTCAGTAGGCACTCAATATGCTACCAGAGATCAGTGGAGAAATAACTCCAGAAAGAATGAAGGGATGGAGCCAAAGCAAAAAGAATACCCAACTGTGGATGTGACTGGTGATAGAAGCAAGGTCCGATGCTGTAAAGAGCAATATTGCATAGGAACCTGGAATGTCAGGTCCATGAATCAAGGCAAATTGGAAGTGGTCAAACAAGAGATGCAAAGAGTGAATGTAAACATTCTAGGAATCAGTGAACTAAAATGGACTGGAATGGGTGAATTTAACTCAGATGACCATTATATCTACTCCTGCGGGCAGGAATCCCTCAGAAGCAATGGAGTAGCCATCATGGTCAGCAAAAGAGTCCGAAATGCAGTACTTGGATGAAATCTGAAAAACAACAGAATGATCCCTGTTCGTTTCCAAGGCAAACCATTCAATATCAGAGTAATCCAAGTCTATGCCCCAACCAGTAATGCAGAAGAAGCTGAAGGTGAATGATTCTATGAAGACCTACAAGACCTTTTAGAACTAACACCCAAAAAAAGATGTCCTTTTCATTATAGGGGACTGGAATGCAAAAGTAGCAAGTCAATAAACACCTGGAGTAACAGGCAAAATTGGCCTTGGAATACGGAATGAAGCAGGGCAAAGACTAATAGAGTTTTGCCAAGAAAATGCCCTGTCATAGCAAATACCCTCTTCCAACAACAAAACAGAAGACTCTACACATGGACATCACCAGATGGTCAACACCGAAATCAGATTGATTATATTCTTTGCAGCCAAAGATGGAGAAGCTCTATACAGTCAACAAAAAGAAGACCAGAAGCTGACTGTGGCTCAGGTCATGAACTCCTTATTGCCAAATTCAGACTTAAATTGAAGGAAGTAGGGAAAACCACTAGACCATTCAGGTATGGCCTTTATCAAATCTCTTATGATTATACAGAGGAAATGAGAAATAGATTTAAGGGACTAGATCTGATAGACAGAGTGCCCGATGAACTATGGACTGAGGTTCGTGACATTGTACAGGAGACAGGGATCAAGACCATTCCCATGGAAAAGAAATGCAAAAAAGCAAAATGGCTGTCTGGGGAGGCCTTACAAATCGCTGTGAAAAGAAGAGAGGTGAAAAGCAAAGGAGAAAAGGAAAGATATAAACATCTGAATGCAGACTTCCAAAGAATAGCAAGAAGAGATAAGAAAGCCTTCCTCAGTGATCCATACAAAGAAATAGAGGAAACCAACAGAATGGGAAAGACTAGAGATCTCTTCAAGAAAATTAGAGATACCAAGGGAACATTTCATGCAAAGATGGGCTTGATAAAGGACAGAAATGATATGGACCTAACAGAAGCAGAAGATATTAAGAAGAGGTGACAAGAATACACAGAAGAACTATACAAAAAAGATCTTCATGACCCAGATAATCACGATGGTGTGATCACTCATCTAGAGCCAGACATCCTGGAATGTGAAGTCAAGTGGGCCTTAGAAACATCACTACGAACAAAGCTAGTGGAGGTGATGAAATTCCAGTTGAGCTATTCCAAATCCTGAAAGATGATGCTGTGAAAGTGCTGCAATCAATATGTCAGCAAATTTGGAAAACTCAGCAGTGGCCATAGACCTGGAAAAGGTCAGTTTTCATTCCCATCCCAAACAAAGGTAATGCCAAAGAATGCTCAAACTACCGCACAATTGCACTCATCTCACATGCTAGTAAAGTACTGCTCAAAATTCTCCAAGCCAGGCTTCAGCAATATGTGAACCATGAATTCCTGGTGTTCAAACTGGTTTTAGAAAAGGCAGAGGAACCAGAGATCAAATTGCCACCATCCGCTGGATCATAGAAAAAGCAAGAGACTTCCAGAAAAACATCTATTTCTGCTTTACTGACTATGCCAAAGCCTTTGACTGTGTGGATCACAATCAACTGTGGAAAATTCTGAAAGAGATGGGAATACCAGACCACCTGACCTGCCTCTTGAGAAATCTGTATGCAGGTTAGGAAGCAACAGTTAGAACTGGACATGGAACAACAGCCTGGTTTCAAATAGGAAAAGGAGTTTGTCAAGGCTGTATATTGTCACCCTGCTTGTTTAACTTATATGCAGAGTACATCATGAGAAATGCAGGACTGGAAGAAGCACATGCTGCAGTCAAGATTGCTGGGAGAAATATCAATAACCTTAGATATGCAGATGACACCACCCTTATGGCAGAAAGTAAAGAGGGACTAAAAAGCCTCTTGATGAAAGTGAAAGAGGAGATTGAAAAAGTTGGCTTAAAGCTCAACATTCAGAAAACGAAGATCATGGCATCTGGTCCCATCACCTCATGGCAAATAGATGGGGAAACAGTGTCAGACTTTATTTTTTGGGGCTCCAAAATCACTACAGATGGTGACTGCATCCATAAAATTAAAACACGCTTACTCCTTGGAAGGAAAGTTATGACCAACCTAGATAGCATATTCAAAAGCAGAGACGTTACTTTGCCAACAAAGGTCCGTCTAGTCAAGGCTATGGTTTTTCCTGTGGTCATGTATGGATGTGACAGTTGGACTGTGAAGAAGGCTGAGCACCAAAGAATTGATGCTTTTGAACTGTGGTGTTGGAGAAGACTCTTGAGAGTCCCTTGGACTGCAAGGAGATCCAACCAGTCCATTCTGAAGGAGATCAGCCCTGGGATTTCTTTGGAGGGAATGATGCTAAAGCTGAAACTCCAGTACTTTGGCCACCTGATGCGAAGAGTTGACTCATTGGAAAAGACTCTGATGCTGGGAGGGATTGGGGTCAGGAGGAGAAGGGGACGACAGAGGATGAGATGTCTGGATGGCATCACTGACTCGATGGACGTGAGTCTGAGTGAACTTCGGGAGTTGGTGATGGACAGGGTGGCCTGGCTTGCTGCGATTCATGGGGTCGCAACGAGTCTGACATGACTGAGCGACTGAACTGAACTGAACTGAACAGAAGCATACATTGTGTAACTCAGTATCGCTTTTTTTTTTTTTTTTTTCTATTCTATGAATAACTTTCTGTGCTCTGAGGGATCAGCTTGACACTGAAACTAAGATTTTTTAGCCAAGAAAAGATATATTGACTTTGATGAGAGTTATACAGTGAGATGTGGAGAAGGCAATGGCACCCTACTCCAGTACTCCTGCCTGGAAAATCCCATGGATGGAGGAGCCTGGTAGGCTGCAGTCCATGGGGTCATGAAGAGTTGGACAGGACTGAGTGACTTCACTTTCACTTTTCACTTTCATGCATTGGAGAAGGAAATGGCAACCCACTCCAGTCTTCTTGCCTGGAGAATCCCAGGGACAGGGAGCCTGGTGGGCTGCTGTCTATGGGTTCGCACAGATTCGGACACGACTAAAGCGACTTAGCTTCAGCAGCAGCATACCGTTAGATGAACCATTTACTCATTACACTACTCATATGAAAACTAACTACTCTTTTGTTGTTTGAAAAGGAACATTGAGACCAATATTATTGGAAGGAAAATACTGGGAAATGATGGTCAGATTTTAAAAATTTCTGTTCTTAAAATACACTATCACATACTGGGCTTCCCATGTGGCTCAATGGTAAAGATTCCATCTGCCAATGCAGGAGATGCAAGAGATGTGGGTTCGATCCATGGGTTGGGAAGATACCCTGGAGAAGGAGATGACAACCCATTCCAGTATTCCTGCCTGGAGAATCCCACAGACAGAGGAAACTGGAGCAATGCAGTCCATGAGGCTGCAAAGAGTCAGACATGTCTGAGCACAACACGCACACATCCTATATGCATGATATCGAATGTATGATACTATATATTATATATATATTACCTTACATTGTTATCAGGCACAGCTTTCCAAGTTCTGTTAAGAGATTTTTTACAAACATGTTTCCACTTCACACTTCATAACATCAAAATGCTTCCACACAAGCCAGAACTTCATGATATGAAATCATATTGTTTGTAGTCTGATACAGCTAAATATTATTTGCATTTCTGAATCTCCCCAATTCTAACATGTGGATTTTTATGGGAAATTGTAAACTAGGTCTTAAATTGGTCTCAAGGTATGTGGTTAGTCCATTTCACTCTTACCGGATAACTAGTTAAATTCTACAGCCCCAGTTGAAGACTGTGAGCCTGGATATTACAGAGAGATCCTATGCTCCTGTTGCACTGCTGAGATTTTTATCCAGCTGTATATTTGAATTGGGTTAGGTTTTAGAAAATGCAGAGGAACCAAAGATCAAATTGCCAACATCCGCTGGACCATCGAAAAAGCAAGGAAGTTCCAGAAAAACATCTATTTCTGCTTTATTGACTATGCCAAAGCCTTTGACTGTGTGGATCACAATAAACTGTGGGAAATTCTGAAAGAGATGGGAATACCAGAAACCTGACCTGCCTCTTGGGAAACCTATATGCAGGTCAGGAAGCAACAGTTAAAACTGGACATGGAACAACAGGCTGGTTCCAAATAGGAAAAGGAGTACATCAAGGCTGTATATTGTCACCCTGCTTATCTAACTTCTATGCAGAGTACATCATGAGAAATGCTGGGCCAGAAGAAGCACAAGCTGGGATCAAGATTGCCAGGAAAAATATCAATAACCTCAGTTATGCAGATGACACCACCCTTGTGGCAGAAAGTGAAGAGGAACTACAAAGCCTCTTGATGAAAGTGAAAGAGGAGAGTGAAAATATTGGCTTAAAGCTCAGTATTCAGAAAACGAAGATCATGGCATCTGGTCCCATCACTTCATGGGAAATAGATGGAGAAACAGTGGAAACAGTGTCAGACTTTATTTTGAGGGGGCTCCAAAATCACTGCAGATGGTGATTGCAGCCATGAAATTAAAACACGCTTACTCCTTGGAAGGAAAGTTATGACCAACCTAGTTAGCATATTCAAAAGCAGAGACATTACTTTGCCAGAAAAGGTCCATCTAGACAAGGCTATTTTTTTTTCCAGTACTCATGTATGAATGTGAGATTTGGACTATGAAGAAAGCTGAGCGCTGAAGAATTGATGCTTTTGAACTGTGGTTTGGAGAAGACTCTTGAGAGTCCCTTGGACTGCAAGGAGATCAAACCAGTCCATTCTAAAGGAGATCAGTCCTGGGTGTTCTTTTGAAGGAATGATGCTAAAGCTGAAAAACCAGTACTTTGGTCACCTCATACCAAGAGTTGACTCATTGGAAAAGACTGTGATGCTGGGAAGGATTGGGGCAGGAGGAAAGGGGACAACAGAGGATGAGATTGCTGGATGACATCACCAACTCAGTGGACGTGAATTTGAGTGAACTCCGGGAGTTTGTGATGGACAGGGAGGCCTGGAGTGCTGCGATTCATGGGGTTGCAGAGTTGGACATGACTGAGCCACTGAACTGAACTGAGCTGAAAAGGTAAAGAATCTGCCTTTAATGCAGGAGACCTGGTTTCCATCCCTGAGTCAGGAAGATTCCCTAAAGAAAGGAATGTCAACCCACTCCAATATTATTGCCTGGATAATCCCATGGACAGAGGAGCCTGGTGGACTATGGTCCATGTGTCACAAAGAGTCAGATACAACTGAGTGACTAACACTTTTCTTTTCTGAGTTTGCCGCTGTATCAGATTGATACTTTGAAGTTGTTTTAAACTGATGGGAATATTATTCAAAATAAGTTCTCAGCAGGAATAAGAATGTCCTTGCCACATCAGCAGTCTTTCAGCTGCATGTGATGGTATTTAAATGAACTTTTGCAAGAAAATTCAATGAAAAGCACATGAAAGCTTTTCCCTTATCTTTTTCTCTTTCATACTACTTAAAATTTAAATATTTTATTCTTGAGAGAAACGTGATAAAGTGTTTTAACATGCCACTGATTTTATGGTAAGTTCTATGCTTCTTATATTCTCCATATATCCATTTAAATTTATGCCTGGTATGCTTATGATCTATTCTTATTTCAACCTTCAGAGGTAAGCCATGATTCTTAAACTAATAATTGTTGAAAACTGATCTCGAATTATAATAAAATAGGAGTTGAAAAATACTCTGCCCTTGATCTTAAGAACATTTAATGAGTTTTGAGAATAAGTCTCAATGCCACTATCAAAGGGCTGCCATTTTGATTAAAAATTTATACCAATGTGCTTGACCTAGTATTAAGACAGCCTTGATTCCCTCTTTAAATATAAAGCTTCTAATTATCAGTAGTTAAGGCAAATTTTGGGACAAAACTCATTAAACAAGACAAATGCCACATGAAAAGTGGTGTGACTTTTTCATTACTGCTTTGTCAGGACATTTCTCCAGAAATACTTATTCCTTTCCAAAGCTTTCTAAGTCCTCAAATGATGTAGTAAGTTATAGTTTGTTTCTGGTGTGACCTAACGCTTGTACATTCAAAAAGAGGATTTATAATTTACTAAAGATAAACACGAAGGTGTGATCACTCACCTAGAGCCAGACATCCTGGAATGTGAAGTCAAGTGGGCCTTAGGAAGCATCACTATGAACAAAGCTAGTGGAGGTGATTGAATTCCAGTTGAGCTATTTCAAATTATAAAAGATGATGCTGTGAAAATGTTGCACTCAATATGTCAGCAAATTAGGAAAACTCAGCAGTGGTCACAGGACTGGAAAAGGTCAGTTTTTATTCCAAGCCCAAAGAAAGACAATGCCAAATAATGCTTAAACTACCACACAATTGCACTCATCTCACACACTACCAAAGTAATGCTCAAATTTCTCCAAGCCAGGCTTCAGCAATACGTGAACCATGAACTTCCAGATGTTCAAGCTGGTTTTAGAAAAGGCAGAGGAACCAGAGATCAAATTGCCAACATTTTCTGGATCATTAAGAAAGCAAGAGAGTTTCAGAAAAACATCTGTTTCTGCTTTATTGACTATGCCAAGGCCTTTGACTGTGTGAATCACAGTAAACTGTGGAAAATTCTGAAAGAGATGGGAATCCCAGACCACCTGACATGGTTCTTGAGAAACCTGTATGCAGGTCAGGAAGCAACAGTTAGAACTGGACATGGGACAACAGACTGGTTCCAATTAAGGAAAGGAGTACGTCAAGGCTGTATATTGTCACCCTGCTTATTTAAATTATATGCAGAGTACATCATGACAAGTGTTGGGCTGGATGAATGACAAGCGGGAATCAAGATTGCCAGGAAAATTATCAGTAACCTCATATATGCAGATAACACCACCCTTATGGCAGAAATTGAAGAACTAAAGAGCCTCATAATGGAAGTGAAAGAAGAGAGTGAAAACATTGGCTTAAAGCTCAGCCTTCAGAAAACTAAGATTATGGCATCCAGTCCCATCAGTTCAGTTCAGTTCAGGTGCTCAGTTGTGTCCAACTGTTTGCAACCCCATGAATCGCAGCACGCCAGGCCTCCCTGTCTGTCACCAACTCCCAGACTTTACTCAAATTCATGTCCATCGAGTCGGTGATGCCATCCAGCCATCTCATCCTCTGTCGTCCCCTTCTCCTCTTGCCCCCAATCCCTCCCAGCATCAGAGTCTTTTCCAATGAGTCAACTCTTCACATGAAGTGGCCAAAGTACTGGAGTTTCATCTTTAGCATCATTCCTTCCAAAGAACACCCAGGACTGATCTTCAGAATGGACTTGTTGGATCTCCTTGCAGTCCAAGGGACTCTCAAGAGTCTTCCAACACCACAGTTCAAAAGCATCAATTCTTCAGCACTCAGCTTTCTTCACAGTTCAAATCTCACATCCATACATGACCACTGGAAAAACCATTGCCGTGACTAGATGGACCTTTGTTGGCAAAGTAATGTCTCTGCTTTTGAATGTCTTATCCAGGTTGGTCATAACTTTCCTTGCAAGGAGTAAGCATCTTTGAATTCTTCATGGCAAATAGATGGGGAAACAGTGGAAAGAGTGGCTGACTTTATTTTGGGGGACTCCAAAATCACTGCAGATGGTGATCACAGCCATGAAATTAAAAGATGATTACTCCTTGAAAGTAAAGTTATGACCATTCTAGACAGCATATTAAAAAGCAGAGACATTACTTTATCAACAAAGGTCCATCTAATCAAGGCTATGGTTTTCCCAGTAGTCATCTATGCATGTGAGATTTGGACTCTAAAAAGCTGAGTGCAGAAGAATGGATGCTTTTGAACTGTGGTGTTGGAGAAGACTCTTGAGAGTCCCTTGGACTGAAAGGAATTCCAACCAGTCCATCCTAAAGGAAATCAGTCCTGGGTGTTCATTAGAAGAACAGATGTTGAATTTGAAACTCCAATATTTTGGCCACCCAATGCAAAGAGCCTACTCATTTGAAAAGACCCTGATGTTGTGAAAGATTGAATGCAGGAGGAGAAGGGGATGACAAAGGATGAGATGGTTAGATGGCATCACTGATTCAATGGAAATGAGTTTGGGTAAACTCTGGGAGATGATGATGGCCAGGGAGGTCTGGTGTGCTGTGGTTCATGGGGTCGTAAACAATCAGATACGACTGAGCGACTGAACTGAACTGATAGAAACCAAGATATTGCAGTGAGTTAAATAAAAAAACCATATTTTTTTTTTCTGTAGAAAGACAAATCATACATGCTTGAGAAAAATACTTTAAATGCAAGAAGAATGTGTGGTAATAATTTGGGATCTTATTCCACTAAATATCCTCAGAATGTTTATATGTCAATATTTCAGAACTCATCTGATATAAAATGTCCTAGTAGAGAAATATCAATAACCTCAGATATGCAGATGACACCACCCTTATGGCAGAAAGTGAAGAGGAACTAAAAAGTCTCTTGATGAAGATGAAAGAGGAGAGTGAAAAAGTTGGCTTAAAACTCAACATTCAGAAAACTCAGATCATGGCATCTGGTCCCATCACTTCATTGGAAATAGATGGGGAAACAGTGTCAGACTTAATTTTTTGGGCTCCAAAATCACTGCAGATGGTGACTGCAGCCATGAAATTAAAATACGCTTACTCCTTGCAAGAAAAGTTATGACCAACCTAGATGGCATATTCAAAAGCAGAGACATTACTTTGCCAACAAAGGTCCATCTAGTCAAGGCTATGGTTTTTCCAGTGGTCATGAATGGATGTGAGAGTTGGACTGTGAAGAAGGCTGAGCACTGAAGAATTGATGCTTTTGAATTGTGGTGTTGGAGAAGACTCTTGAGAGTCCCTTGGACTGCAAGGAGATCCAACCAGTCCATTCTGAAGGAGATCAGCCCTGGGCTTTCTTTGGAAGGACAGATGCTAAAACTGAAACTCCAGTACTTTGGCCACCTCATGCAAAGAATTGACTCATTGGAAAAGACTCTGATGCTGGGAGGGATTGGGGTCAGGAGGAGAAGGGGATGACAGAGGATGAGATGGCTGGATGGAATCACTGACTCGATGGACATGAGTCTGAGTGAACTCCAGGTGTTGGTGATGGAAAAGGAGGCCTTGAGTGCTGCGACTCATGGGGTCACAAAGAGTCGGACACGACTGAGCGACTGAACTGAACTGAACTGAGTAGAATATTCACATTGGATCAGGACTGGACAATTTCCCGCAGTATGGAATGAGAAAAACGTGTCTGCATTTCATCAATGTATTCCTAGAATAACTGCTTAATGTTGGGGTAATTGCTTAAACCTCAGACTAATAGCAGTAGCTAGTGTGTTCAGCAGCATATTCAGGCCTTTCTCTTACTTCTTTCCTTTAAGTCATTGTCACTTAATTAGTGATGATGATTTGATAAAAGAAAAACAATGATGAAAAATAGAGTAAATTCCCTTAATCAGAAATGGCATAAAGGATTATAAATGAACATTTGTATAATACCCACGGTGGGCATTCAACTTCAGTGAATCTTACAGAAATTACATAGTGATTGATGTTCTTAGGAAATAGAGCTGGGAAGAAGAATAAACTTTAGTATCTCATGCTTATTTGTACATACTATTTTATTGATATAGTTTGGCAAAACAGAAAAGTAAGCATAATTACCAAAAACAAAAATAAGAACTTAATTCTTAGAACCTCATAAGAGACTTTCAAATCAATGCACCATATATACAAAGACAGCATTCACTGCATAAATTTGAAAAGTTATGAAGTTCAACTTATTTCCCTTGCCACTGATTTCAATCACAAGAACTTTTGTAATTTCAGTGATGGGACATGGTGAGCCAACACCACATCCAGCCTCCAAGCCAACCCTGAGCTCTGAATCTTCAACACACCTGAGAGATGCAATATTTCCTGCCATATGGTTAAGCAATGATATCATACTCACCAGCAATTGTAGCCACAATAGATGGTGGGCTAGTGAGCCTTAAGGGCAACTAGGAAGAAGAAGAATGCCACCTATCTGACTGTAGCCACTCCCTATGGTGAGCCCCAAGCAAGCTCAGGATGGGAAAAACATAGGATACTGGCCCCAGAATAACTGAGATGCATATCAAAGGAATGATTTCAGTGAACCCAGACTTTTACATCTTCTCAAACACAGAAAAAGGGCTAAATTCCTTAACTTGAGATATTTGGCTTTCTTTAACAATAATCTCTTGATGTTAAGACTACCTGCCCTTATAGAAATTGCAAAGCTTCTATATAAGCTGTCCTTCTCTCATGTCCTGGAAGCATTTCTCTCAGGGTCACTTGAGATGATATCTCTTGCTCAGTCTTGAGATCCTAAAAATCCCCACTGAATAAAACAGAACTCTCAACTTTTAGGTTGTGAATATTTTTTAAGTCTGCAACCCTTCCCCACTTAAAAATGCCTTGCTTACATCATTTTTAAATAACAGAATATCCTAACTTGAATATCATGTAGTTTTACCTTTTCCTATAAATTGGAAACATTACATAAATACCAGTATTTACATTAAAAAACAAACATGATGATAATAGTATGCATAGCATGATGGCATTTATGAAAATAAAAAAGCATATGCATAATTACTTATGGAAACATACACAGGAAAATGTCTAAAAGAATATATAAAAACAAGGGCATATCCTTAGGAAGGAAGTGAAACTTAATGGATGAAATGGAATTTCAATTGTTTTGTCTTAAATATTTTTAAGTGAAATAAAACATATAGAGTTTTCAATGAAAATACATAAAGCAAGGACTTCCCTGGTCATCCAGTGGTTATGACTCTGTGTTCCAATGCGAGGGACTCAGGTTTGATCCCTGGTGGGGGAACTAAAATCCCACATGCTGTGAGGTGTGGTCAAAAAGGACAAAAAAGTATATAAAGCAAATAGTATGCAAAATGGAGTGCCCTAAAAGTAAGAGTAATTACAAAACTTTAATTATAAAATTAGGTGCAAACATCAGAAATTTTGAAAATACACCATGCTTATTTGAATATGTAGGTGTGATTACTACTTCAGTTTTGTTCTATAAAATGAAATCCAAAGGCTCACCATACAGTGTTTGAATTTATTTATCTCTCAGGTATATATGTAGCCACTATATCTAAACGAGCCAAATTCAGTGTTTATGAGCATCATCTGTTCCAAATTTCACAAATTCTTGAATATTAAAAATGAAAACAATATGAAAAGAGCTTTAACAATCAACCAGAACATTGATTTTTAAGGTTTCCCTACTAAAAGACTTAAAAATAATGACCTGAACCTTTTTTGTAAAGTCTAGCTTTCTAGGCCTTTAGCTGAAAGAATGCCCCTCTTACCTTATTACTGAGAGTGTTAAAATTCCCAGGGAAATGGGAGAGATGCTTGCTATTACAGGATATAATACAATAAAGGGATTTTATTCCCTTTAGAGAAAGTCTTCTGATATTTTTTCTCTTGTTGTCCAGTAAAAAAAATAAAAGTAAAATTATGGGTATTTGCTTTGTTTACTTGTCTGTTATTGAGTGCTCTATTGCTGAAAGGGTCCCTGGTGTCACTTGGTTTTCTGTGTGATGAAACTATGCAAAAATTCTCTCACTAAGCCCAAACTATTTATTTCTATGCATGGAAGATTCTATGATCAAAGCTAGCAAATTCTATTTTAAAATTAAATCAAAGAAGTACCTTTAAAATATACAAATATATATAGATATATTGGTAGATCTTAAGATAGATCAGAATATTCATGTGTATCTCACCATTTCTATATCTATATCTAAATCTGTGTTTTCTTTTCTATATCTCCTGAAGAGGAAAAGACCACAGAATGCATTAAAATTTATTGTTACTGTGACATACTATCATGAAGTTACCAAAGGCCTCCTATCTCTCATAATAGTTAATCTTATCTACTGTACAAAACAAAAATTTTTGCTTTTGGTCTACATTCATTTAGTGAAAGCACTAAGTCTACACAGAAATATCATACATACACATATATGCACACACAGCTTTTTTTTTTTTTTTTAGGGCAGTCTTTATCTCATACTTTTTTAAAATTTTAATTGGAGGCTAATTACTTTATCTCATACTCTTTAGCATATCTTCATATTTTATTTAAAAGTTAAAGTAGAAAAATGAATCCAGTGTTCAGAGATATAAGAAACAGCATGATGAATGTGTAAAAAAAAAAAAAAAAAACACTTAAGAATATCAAAGGTCCCAAGGCACAGTTTACATTTTTGGTAAACATTTATTCTTTTACAAATGTTTAAGTTTGTTCTAAATATTTAAGATTTCTTTTTATGAATGAAGAGTTCAGTATTGCTATAGCTTGATGATGATGGTCAATTTTGCAATAAAGGGATTTTGAAAGAAGCATTTATATTTTAATTTTAAAATGACACACAGGTACAAAAATGGAAATATAGATCAATGGAACAAGGTAGAAAGCTCAGAAATAAACCCATACTCATATGGTCAATTAATCTACAATAAAGAATTAAGAATATACAATGAACAAACAACAGTCTCTTCAATAAAAGATGCTGGGGAAACTAGATAGGTACATATAAAAGAATCAAATTAAAACATTCTTTAACAACACACACACACACACAAATAAACTCAAAATGAATTAAAGACCTAAATATAAGACTGGATACTATAAAACTCCTAGAGGAAAACATACACAGAGCCTCTTTGATATTAATCACAGAAATATCTTTATGAATTTGACTCCTAGAGTAATAGAAATAAAAATAAACAAATGGGAAATGGAACCTAGTTAAACTTAAAAGCTTTTGCGCAGCAAAGGAAACCATAAACAAAATGAAATGACAACCTAGAGAATGGGGGGAAATATTTGCAAATGATGCAATTAATCTTCCAGACTGACCTCCAAATTATAAAAACAGCTTATGCAGCTTAATATATATAAAAAATAAAAATGATAACCCAATTCAAAAATGGACAGAAGATCTAAATAGACATTTCTCTGAAGACATACAGATGACCAACAGACACATGAAAAGATGCCCAATATTTCTAATTATTAGAAAAAAATCAAATCAAGGCTATAATGAGATACCACCTCACACCAGTCAGAATGACCATCATCAAAAAATGTACAAATAATCAAAGCTGGAAAGGGTGTGGAGAATACAGAACCCTCCTAAACTGTTGATGGGAATGTAAACTGGTACAACCAGCATGGAGAACAGTAAGGAGGTTCTTTAAAAAACTAAAAATAGAGCTACCAGCTGACCCAGCAATACCTCTCCTCGGAATAAATCCAGAGAAAACCATAATTTACAAAGATACAGGCACCCTGATGTTCAGTGCAACACTTTTACGACAACTGAGACATGGAAGCAACCTAAATGTCCATCAAAAGAGGAATGGATAAAGAAGAGGTGGGACATGGATACAAGGGTATATTATTCAGTCATAAAAAAGAGTGAAATAATGCCACTTGCAGCAACATAGATGGACCTAAAACTTATCATACTAAGCGAAGTAAGCTAGACAAAGAAAGCAAACATTATATGATATTCATTATATGATAACTTTTTTAACAAAAGAGATAGAAATGAACTTACATACAAAACAGAAACATACCCACAGACATGGAAAACAAACTTATGGTTACCAAAGCGGAAAAGCAGGGGGGACTAAATTAGGAGTTTGGGTTTAAATTTACACCCTACTATATATAAAATATACAATCAACAAAGATATAGAGTATAGCACAGGGAATTGTATTCAATATTTTGCAATATCCTTTAATGGAAAAGAACCTGAAGAAAATAGATAAATATGCATGTGTATGTATGTATTTAGTTACTAAGTTGTGTCCAATTCTTTGTGACCCCATGGACTGCAGCCCTGCCAGGCTCCTCTGTTTGTGGGTTTTCTCATGCAAGAATACTGGATCAGGTTGCCATTTCCTTCTCCAGGGCACCTTTTCCAGTGAGGGCTTGAACCCTCATCTTCTGCATTGGCAGGCAGATTCTCAGCTGCAGAACCACCAGGGAATCCCAGAGATACATATGTATACACATATACATATGTATATATACGCTGCTAAGTCGCTTCAGTCCTGTCCGACTCTATGCGACCCCATAGACGGCAGCCCACCAGGCTCCCCCCGTCCCTGGGATTCTCCAGGCAAGAACACTGGAGTGGGTTGCCATTTCCTTCTCCAATGCATGAAAGTGAAAAGTGAAAGTGAAGTAGCTCAGTTGTGTCCGACTCTTAGCGACCCCATGGACTGCAGCTTACCAGGCTCCTCCGTCCGTGGGATTTTCTAGGCAAAAGTACTGGAGTGGGGTGTCATTGCCTTCTCCATGTATATATATCCATATATATATATATATATATATATCCATATCTGAATCACTTTTCTGTATACCTGAAATTAACACAACATTGCAAATTAACTATACTTCAGTAAAAGTTAAATATTAAAAAAAAAAAAACAAATTTTTAAGTGGCCTAAAGGTAATTTGACTCAAAGCAAAGTAAGCAATAATTTAAGTATTAGAATTTATATGTCTCCATTACATAAGATTCTTCAAGTAACCCCTGCTCCCTACCCACTGTATTCTCCTACCTCTATCTCTAGTCTCAGGCTTAAGTCTGATGTCAAACACTACATGTGTACAGCTTGCACTGTTGAGTCTTGGAGAAGGAAAATCCCAGTTTTATTGTTTAGTAGCCATGTGTGTGTTCTGTTAATATTATCATCCTACACTTTTCTGTTGGAGTCTTAATTCTGTATCTGCACAGAGAAAAAGCCATGAAAGAAACCAATGAGTAGGCAGTCATCTCAAGGCCAAGGACGGACTGCTCAGGAGAAACCAACTTGATCTTAACTCCCAGCCTCCAGAACATGAGAGAACAGTGTTCTGTGTTTTAAACAACTGGGTCTGTGATATTTTGTGATGGCAGCCCTGCTAAACTAAGACAAGACCTTAAAACATCTCTGAATCTATACTACCTTAGCTGTTTATATAGCTTATAATGACAACAGATTTATTGGCAAACAAGTGAAATCATCTAGAGACAATGATGTACATACCTGTAAATCTTATTTTCTATTGTTATGTTTTTCCTGTGACTTCCATCTCTAATTACCAATTCCTTGAACTCATTCCCAGGGCTTCCCTGGTGACTCAGAGATAAAGAAACCACATGCCAATTCAGGAGATATGGGTTTGATTCCTGGGTTGGGAAGATCCCCTGGAGAAGGAAAAGGCAACCCACCCCAGTATTCTTACCTGAGAAATCCCATGAACAGAGGAGCCTGGCAGGCTACAGTCCATGGGGTCACAGAGAGTCAGACATGACTTAGCAACTAAACAATGGCAACAAACTCAATCCCATCAGTCATTCATATTATAAATATAAGGGCAGAGAAAATGAGGAAAGAAAAAGTTAATAGTCAAAGGCACCTAAAGAAAGTTTAGTTGCATAAAATTTACAAAATATTATTCAAATAATATCTTGTTTTATTTTTATTTTCCTCTAGTGACAGTAATACTATTCTTCATGAATATGGCAGTTAGAATGTTATTTTTTTATTTAAATGAAAAATTTCAAAATGAATAACATCTTAGAAATTCTTACAGTATTACAATGTAAGCAAATAGAAAATGAAAATGACTTCATCTTGTTGTTTAAACAATTAATGCATTTTTTGGTCTCATACTTAAATGACAATCTGTTGGGGCTCCCAAATCTCCCTCAGAACTTGTGAGTCATATTCAAGTGTGCCGTCAACTGAAAAGAAGGGATCATACTCTGCTCCAGTTTGCTTCACTTCATAGTCCCATAGATCCTTAGTTTTTTCTTGACAAAAGCTGATAATCATGATTAATCCCTAACTTTCTTTCACTTCCCATTTCACATCTGCTAGATCAACATTCAGAATGTGATCACCCTCCCCACGTCCACCACCTCCAATTCTGACTCACATCTCCCCTGAATAATTTAATTGCATTAACTTAACTATTTTAATAGATACACATCTGTTACTGCCCTTACCCTCTTTCTCACTCCTTCCTTACATTATGTTCTTTTCAGTCCTTGAACCATGAAGCCTGCAAAGAATCAGACCACACACCTCAACTCTCCTCCAGCAAGGGAGCTTTGCCTCCAGGGGCAGTCGGGCACAGGCTCTATTTCTCCATCAATTTCCCCAAACCTGGCTGAATCCACACTTGATCGCCACTGTCTCTAATTAAAGGTAGGCAGAAGAAAGGAACTGATATTTATTATCAACATTTGGCGATTCTAAGCCAGCTACGTTTTTACTTGTGTGTGCACCCACACACATGCGCACTCAGTACTATCCGCCTCTTCACTGTCCCATGGACTGTAGCCCACAAGGCTTCCCTGTCCATGGATTTCTTCAGGCAAGAATACTGGAGTGGGCTGCTATTTCCTTCTCCAGGGGATCTTCTCAGCCCAGGGACTAAATCTGAGTCTCTTGCGTCTTCTACGTTGAAAAGAGGATTCTGTACCTCTGCATCCCCTTGGGAAGCCCAACTTTACATACATGAAATTATTACACTCACTTCATAGACAATGAAACCAATGCACATCTGGAATATTTGTATAACTCTATGAACAAGTGTTAACCTAGCTAACTAGTAGCAGCACTGGGATTCAAACCCAGACAAATCTGGGGCCAATTTCCATACCCTGTCTACTCCATGCTGCCTTGAAGGCATACTTTAGTACTTCTCATTGGCCTCCCTGGGATCCCAGAAAGACTGTTTTGGCAGGTGGTAAAAGGATGTGTTTAGGAAGCAGGACAAAAAAAAAAAAAAAACAGAATCTGAAGACCATATCTTCACATGTAAAGTAGAAATAAAAATTTCTAACACGGAGAGTTCCTTAATTAAATCAAAGAATCCAGATTAAGAATTTAGCACTGTTACAAGGAAAGAATAAGAACACACACAGATACACACCTTGCTACTTCTCTTACCCTCTTTCTCATTAAACAGATCTAAACACACGCACACACATATGCATACACACACACACACACACACACACAGAATAAGTTAGGTCAGGCCATGTGTCCTCTTGTTGACTCCTCCAATTTCACCACCTAATACCTGACTTTACATCCACTTCCTCGCTGTTCCTGGCAGACACAGTCCACAGAGGCGCCCTTTGCTTTAGGCGTCTTCTCTGCCTGCTGAGTTCATCCCCAAGGTTTGGCTTTTTCATATACTCTCTTCTGAGGCCTGCTCAAGGTAACTTTATTAGATAAGCCACCCTTCATTATTCTATTAAAACAGCTCACTAGGTCTCACCAGTGAGGGCACTGTTACACTAACTTAGGTTTGTCTCCCTAGCTTTTATCACAATCTAACATACAGTGCAATATGTTTACTTTTTTCCCTGTAAATTTCTGTCTTCTCAAAATAATTCTTGTACCATGAGATAAAGGGGGCTTTATCTTTTGTTTACTTTTCTGGGTCCCAAATGACTAGTGCATAACACATATTAGCTGGTAAATAAATATTTGTGTTTATTGTTATTCAGTTATCATCCTTGTGTTTGACTCTTTGTGACCCCATGGCCTGCAGCATGCCAAGCGACTGTGTCCCTCACCATCTCCCAGAGTTTGCCCAAATTCATGTTCATTGCATTGGTGATGCCATCCAGCCATCTTATCCTCTGACACCATCTTCTCCTTCTGCCCTTGATCTTTCTCAGCATCAGGGACTTTTCCATTGAGTTGTCTGTTTGCATCAGATGACCAAAATACTGGAGCTTCAGCTTCAGCATCAGTCCTTCAAGTGAAAATTCCGGGTTGATCTCCCTTAAGATTGACCGGTTTATCTCCTTGCTGTCCAAGGGACTTTCAGGAGTCTTCTCCAGCACCACAGTTCGAAGGTGTCAATTCTTTGGCATTCTGCCTTCTTTCCAGTCCCGCTCTCACAACTGTACATGACTGCTGAGAAGACCATAAATATCTACTGGATAAATTTAATGAAAAAGTCAAATATTTATATCTGTTATTGTGCAAATAAAGATTTTAAAGAATAAGAGCAGTAAATCTCTGGCCATTTTGTTGGCCAATTGTATCTTCTTCTGTCCGTCATATTAAGAGCTTTTAATATGTCTTAGCTGATTGACCGTTTGCACTAGAGGTCAAAATTCCAATTATTTAATTCCACAGATGCTTTGGAGGGCCATAAAACAGAAAATTGATGCTGCTTGATCTTTTTCACAGTTATTCCTTTATGGAAATTAAATTTTAAAAATGCCATTGTGGAATATAGTGAAATGATCTGAATATTTCCAATTATAAGAAAATGTTCAAGAATGGTGTACATGGCAAGTATTTCTAAATTGTACACAATTTATTAAAAAAATAATAAATTCAATTTGTTATCATTTAAAAAAGAAAATATCCAAAAAGCTGCTGGTCATTTTTTTAATCTGTTTTCAATATTGTTTGAAAACTAGGGCTTTAAAATTTAATATTATAAATATAATATCATTTAAGGAGTGGCTTTGACTTACAAACCACAAAAGTATGTTTCACTCTATTTTTTATATTCAGTTCAGTTCAGTGGCTCAGTCATGTCCAACTCTTTGCGACCCCATGAATCACAGCATGCCAGGCCTCCTTATCCATCACCAACTCCCAGAGCCTACTCAAACTCATGTCCATTGAGTCAGTGATGCCATCCAGCCATCCTCTGTCGTCCCCTTTTCCTCCTGCCTCCAATCCCTCCCAGCATCAGGGTCTTTTCCAATGAGTCAACACTTCACATGAGGGGGCCAAAGTATTGGAGTTTCAGCTTTAGCATCATTCTTCCAATGAACACCCAGGACTGATCTCCTTTAGGATGGACTGGTTGGATCTCCTTGCAGTCCAAGGGACTCTCAAGAGTCTTCTCCACCATCACAGTTCAAAAGCATCAATTCTTCAGTGCTCAGCTTTCTTCACAGTCCAACTCTCACATCCATACATGACCACTCGAAAAACCATAGCCTTGACTAGATGGACCTTTGTTGGCAAAGTAATGTCTCTGCTTTTCAATATGCTATCTAGGTTGGTCATAACTTTCCTTCCAAGGAGTAAGCATCTTTTAATTTCATGGCTGCAATCACCATCTGCAGTGATTTTGGAGCCCCAAAACACAAAGTCTGACACTGTTTCCAACGTTTCGCCAACTGTTTCCCATGAAGTGATGGGACCGGATGTCATGATCTTAGTTTTCTGAATGCTGAGGCTTAGTTCAATATATATTAAAAAAAAAAAAAAAAAAAAGAATCATGGGCCCTTTGGCTCTCAGTTAGACAAAAATTTCTGACTGCTTTTTTTTTTTTTTTTTTTGCAATCTATCTACTTTTTGTATGATAAGGCACATTTTAAGGCAATATTTATCTTAAAGATATTTGAGTTGCTGAAATTAACTCTTTTCTTAGAAATGTGCTTTCCACAGCCAAGATAAGAATGCAGAATAGTACAGGGAATTTTTTTTTCTTTTGTTTTTTTCTAGTGGTATTTCTCAGCATAGTTGGAAATTCACCAGATTTATAAAACGTCAGTATTAAAATATAATAAATGATTATGCTATAAAATCTAATTACATAGGAATTGAAAAATATCCTCTCTTCATTAAAACTTTTTAGGAATGGAGAGTTTATAAGGGATTATCTCTTGAATGCAGGAGAAAAATCACGCCCCACATTCCATAAACCAAAATAACATCATTGAAAACAAACAGCATAACTATGTGTAATGATAACGCTGACAGTTCACAACACAAAATCTATGAAAAAGTTAAGCCACTTATAACACACACACACATATATAGTAAAATCCAATTAGCTCTATCATTTGGTGGCATCAGTGTACATTTTTATGTGATAGATAAACTCTTAAACATGATACTCATGACAAGCCCAACTTAGTTCTGGGATTTAATAATGTTTGGGCAGGGAGGTGTTTTGTTTTTTCTTTCTTCTTCTTCTTTTTCTGCCACACTTTGTGGCTTTCAGGATCTTAGTTTCCTGACCAAGGACTGAACCCCGGGCCTGGGCAGTGAAATCCATGTTCCTAACCATTGGATCACCAAGGGAGTCCTATAACATCTTAACAATGCTAATATGAAAATGGCCAAATTTAGGACATGTACTTCTGACAGTGCTCCCAAAATGGTCAAAGCTGTTAGACTTTTTCTTTTTAAAATTTTATTTATTTTTTATTGAAAGATAATTGCTTTGCATTTAAAATGAAAGTGAAGTGAAAGTGAAAGTCACTCAGTCATGTCCAACTCTTTGAGACCTCATGGATTATACAGTCCATGGAATTCTCCAGGCCAGAATACTGGAGTAAGTAGCATTTCCCTTCTCCAGGGGATCTTCTGGACCCAGGGGTCAAACTCAGTTCTCCTGCATTGCAGGTGGATTCTTAACGATGTGAGCTCTTTACTGGGGAAGCCCATAAAGGTTACTGAAGCACATGTTAAGTACTTAGCCAATGGCATCCAAGGAGTAAAAGGTAGAGTTTGAATTTGAATCTAAGAAGCCTGGTTCTAGGATTAAAGTTTTCAGGTACTACACTATAGCTACACAACTACATAAAGAAATACAAAAATAAGGTCTAAAGTAAAATAAGAAAGAATGAAAAAATTCATTTCTATTAAAAGGAGATACCGCTATGCAGTTATCAGAATGGATAAACTATAAAAAACAGAAAACAACAAATATTGGTGAAGATATAGAGCAACAGGAACTCAATCCACTAGCTGATGTTGGAATGTAAAATTGTACAAGCACTTTCTGGGTTTCTTATGAAGCTAAATATAGGTTACCTACCATATAATCTAGCAGTCACACTCCTAGTTACTTATCCAAATGCATTCAAAACATGAAAGCTTCCACACAGATGTTTAGAGCAACTTTATTCTTGTGTGTGTGTGTGTGTGTGTGTGTGAGTCACTCAGTCATGCCCGACTCTTTGTGACCCTGTGGACTGTAGCCTGCCAGGCTCTTCCACCCATGGGATTGTGAATACTGGAGTGGATTGCCATGTTGGAAGTAATCAAATTGTTCTTCAATAAGTGAATAAACAGTGATACATCCATTCAAAAGATTATTATTTGGCAATAAAAAGAAATGAGTTACTGAACCTTGAAAGAAATGGAGAAGGTTTAAAGAGATATTACAAAATGAAAGCAGTCATTTTCAAAAGCTTGAATAAATGGATGCTTTCACCTATATGACATTCTGGAAAAGGAAGAGCTCTACATGTGTTAAAAAGATCAGGGCTTGCCAGAAGTTTGGTGGAAGTGTTTGTTGGAAGAGGAGGAGAAACAGGGATGAATAAGTGGAGCATAGGAGTCTTTGGGGTCCTAAAACTATCCATACAATATTGTATTGTGGACATGGCATGATGCATTTGTCAAAACCCACTCTACAATAGGAAGAGTGAATCCCAACATAAATTAAGGTGCTTACTTAATAATCATGTGACAACATTGGTCCATCAGTTGCAAAAATTATAATCAAAGATGTAGAAACGTGATTAATAAAAATGCTTTTCGTGGTGTTAAAAATAATCTCTAATATCATGTATTATTTTGTTCAGAGAAATTCAATAAAAAAATAATATTTATCACAAAGGATTGGTTCACACACTTATAGTAGCTGATTAAATAAGAGGAAGCTTGAAAGCATACAGTCAGGAACGAAAAATTATGACTGGAAACAATATGAACTGAAGCTTGGTATCTCTGTACATAGAAATCCTCTTTTAACAGGGTTTCCCATGTGGCTCAATGGTAAAGAACCCGATTGTCAATGCAGGAGATGTGGGTTCAATGCCTGGGTCAGCAAGATCCCCTGGAGAAGGAAAAGCAGTCTGCTCCAGGATTCTTGCCTGGGAAACCCCACGGACAGAGGAGCCTGGTGGGCTACCATCCATGAGGTCACAAAAGAGTCGGACATGACTTTGTAGTGAGCATACACACACACTCTTTTAAATGCCTTTTGATTGATTAAGTCAGGCCCACCCAGGATGATATATCTGTTAATAAAATTGACTGCTTAGGACTGATTAACTGAATTAATTTAATTACAGCTGCAAAATTCCCACACAGCATGCTGAGAATAACTGAGTCATTGGGAGGTGTGTGGTTGCACTATAAAGTAGTTGTTTCACAGCCTCCTTGAAATTTCACAGGAATGTATCTCCTGTAGCCTACCCAATGTAGAAAAACACTAGAAAGGGAATTCTGGAGGATTTAGTTCAGAAGCAAAGCTGTGTGGGAAACCATGATTGTGGACATAGCAGTCATGGTAGTCTGGAGGGAAGCACTGTGGACAAGGAAAGCAAATTCATTTTCTGAGTGAGTGTATTTTCTAGGGAAAGCAAGATGTTACACAATTACATAAAGAAAGGGATTTAATGTAGTCAGCCTGCCACCAGGTAGCTGGCTGATCACCTCAGAGAACTCAGGGTCAGTCTCCATTGTTGGGATAAGGACACTCAACAGAGTCAATAGCCAGGCCAGCCTTGGGGGTGGAATTCAGCATTGCTAAGATCATGCTGACCCATCCTTGTCACCAGAGCTGCTTTGTTCATGAGTCACTGGGCAGACAAAGGTGGCTGAGCAGGATGCTGACAGACATTCATAATAGAGGCCATCTTAGTCCCTTGATTACTGAAGTTCCTCTTTTCTTTTTCTTTTGTTTTTACTAATTTACATGGAACACAAATATCTTCCTATCCTGTTTCCAAAGACATCTATCTACATACCATCTTCAAGACTCTTTTTTCATGAATCTTACAATTGTGCCCCTGATCATTCCACCAAATCACTGGCCACATTTCATGGATTGGTATCGAGCTGATCATTTGACATCTCTCCTTATAGGCAAAAACAAACAGGCAATTACCCTGACTGAAACTCTGCCTTTTACTGAAAAACAAGTCCCTATGCCCAACTTACAGGGAGGCTAAACAAGAACAGAAGGTCAGTGTGTGGAGCCCAGAAAGATGTACTGAGGGCCCTGCAAGGAGAGGAGTGGCTCATGCCTTGAAAACCCCAAACTCCCTGAAAGCTCTCAGTGAGGCCCTTTCCTAGAAAGGTGAGGCAGACCGTGGTGAGTTGCTTAAACATCTTGCTAGCAGAGCCCTTGTTCTGAGGGTCAGATCATGGTCAGATAACTGTTCCCGTAAATATCTCATGAGTATTAGTCTCTGTTTTGACAAGAAAGGGCAGGTCCTGAGGCAGGACTTACCCTCCAGGGTCCAGTCCTGGCTGAGTCAGAGCTCAGCTGGCAGCGACCTCAGTGCCGGGTCCTCAGACCCTACTCAGCCATCATTGCTGAAGGAGCCGGGCACCCAACCCAACTGGCCCTCAGGCTCCTCAGGCTGGCCATGTGGTAGAGGGTGTGGGAGCAGGTCCTACAGATGGCATCCCAGGCAGATGGTGCTGCCAGGAGGTGACAGAGGTAGGGAGAGGATCACTGCCTCCTCAAGGCCTGGGCCCGGCCGGGGGGGGGGCGGCCACAGTGAAGGCTCTGGAGGTGAGCAGGACACAATACCCCACATGTCCCCTGGGCCCCCAGATCACTGCTGGTCCCCCAGATCACTGTTGGTCTGAGGCTGGATGAACTGAAACACCCTTGGGGGAAGGCCGGGATTGACTCTTACCTCACTGTCCACCTGACAATCACTGTTCCACTGACCTTGGCTGAATGTCCTCAGTAACAGTCACTCATTGACAGTTGCTTCCTTGTGGAGGGGAACCCATTGCAAATGGCTGAACAGGACTTGTTGCCTGGTGACAGGGTGCTGAGTAATAGCTCACAGGTACGGCTGTGCTGAGGTCTACACTTGGCTTTGCTCTGTTACAAGTCTCCTGAGCGAGTCTCCATTCAACCCTGTCCTTTAGAGGTACCCCCAGAGAGAAACTAGATGGCCACAGCTGTCAGCTTTGGGTGGTCTCTTTACATCATGCAGTACTGTCTTTATAGGGTTCCAGAATGCCATATATGAGTAGGAGCCATGGACATGTGAGCTACTTCTTCACACAAGCTACTTTTCCCTCAGCCCTGCTCAAGCCCTGTCTCCTTCATCCCCACTTCCTTTTGATAATGAAGCACTGTCACACAGGCCTGACTTTGTGCCTCGGTAGGTCACAATATCTTGCCTCATGATGGACAACTCAGGACGCATGGTAACTCGGTGGCCCACGGTTGAGCTTTAGTCTTTACCAAGACCCAGAAACAAGCCAAAAGCTATGTTCAAAAGGACTCTCCTTTTCCATAGATGATGTCTGGGCTTTGCTCCAAAACTCTAAGGGTGGGAAATGTGATTCACCTATGGGGACCTGTCAGTGGCACTGAACAACCTCTCTATCTGCCAATAATGCTTCAAAGGAGCACCATTAGATCTGCTGACTGATGTGACTTAAGTGGCAGAGCAGTTTCATCTGGTGCCCCTGGGCTCCCAGTCTGCTGCAGTCTTCCCATTCTGACTGCTGCTTGTAGACATTAAACTTCAGCTCGTTGTTGACTATTCTCTGACTCTTAATGAATATTGCTTTTATATGTGAGTAGAAGTAGGGTGTTTCATTATTTTGCATCTTATTATTATATAGTTTTCTTTTGCTGTCCTCAAGCAACTGCTTCTTTTTCATCCATAGTTTCCCACCATCTAATACTAATCCTGGGCTTCCCTGGAGGCTCAGTGGTGGAGAATCTGCTTGCTGATACAAAAGATGTAGGTTGATCCCTGAGTCTCAAAGATCCCCTAGAGGAGGAAAATAGCAACCCCCGCAGTACTATTGCCTGGGGAATCCCATGGACAAAAGAGCCTGGTAGGTACAGTCCTTGGAGTCGCAAGGGAGTTGGACATGACAGCAACTAAACAACAACAATATTAATGTCTGGTGTATAACAAGCCTTTTAAATAAATGTATTGAATTCATCTGAATTTAATATATGTTGCTGATAAAATTAATTATCCACATACATATGTAACTTCTAAGATGCACAGCTACACACACACACATATGCACACACGCACACATCAATAGACACAGAGTTCTGAAGAAAGAAATCACCAAGAAATAACCTCATCATTCATTACCTCCTAATGAAGATATATCTAGTACTGTTTATTTGGGTCAAGACCTTGATGATTAGATATTTTAAAACTCATTTCATCTCACCAATTTTGGGCTTATATGTTCTTTAAAAGGTCTCTATATGTGCTTTATCTATGCATGTATTTTAAGAAGCCCTATTATGCCTGATTCAGTGAATCATGCATGGATTTCATTTCCTCATTGAACTAACATCATTGCAAAACCACAAGGTTAGATATTAGCAGTTTCTCATGAATATATTATGGATAACTAATATAGTTACTCTGAGCAATTATGTGATTGATACATTCTCAGATTTGTCTAATTAGCCTTTGAACAGATTGATGGCTCAGTTTAAGAGTTAATAAATTATCTGGCTGTTCTCCACACATCTTTTATATTTGGTTTAATTAATACCCAAGCTTTCAGCAAAGGAACTAGTCAAAAGGCTAAAACTTATCCAATCAACTTTCACCATTACATGTTTTAATCGTATACATCACTCCTGAGTACTTGATTCCCTTGTTTTAATATGTGTGTATGTATATATAGTGTTGCTTATGACAAATATCATTATTTTCCTTTTATTTGCATACAGGCTAGGTATTAGAAGGCTTCTGTGAGACTGTCTCAATGATATAAGTGAGTAATTTTAGGAAATCCAAAAATACTGTATAAAAATGCATGAAATCAAATAATTTTAGTTCTCTGGCATCTGGTGATTTCCTAGAGAATTACGAACAAACTTCCTTTGCTTTTGACAAATACTGTTGACTTCCTCCAAATCTTCATTTTTACCTAATTCTATGTATGCTCTGCTGCCTAGTTGTTCAGTTGTCCAATTCTTTGTGACCCCATGGACTATAGTCCACCAGGCTCCTCTGTCTATGGGATTTCCCACTGGAGGGGGTTGCCATTTCCTTCTCCAGGGAAATATTCTTGACCCAGGGATTAAACCTGAGTCTCCTGTGGCTCCTGTGTTCCTGTGGTAGCAGCAGTTTCTTTGTGAGTGAGCTATCTGGGAAGCCCAATTCTATGCAAAGGACCCATGATAAATAAAGGTTGCTTTTAAAGTTATTTGCATGTCTTTGAATGAAATAAAAAATAATATAATATTTATATATGGGTAACTTCTGGTATTGTTTCCATTCCACAGAGTAAATCTACCAAAGTTGCATTTGCATTTAATTATTTTTTTAATGTAGCTATATTACAGTCTCCTTAACATTGTGTTAGTCACTCAGTCATGTCTGACTCTTTGCAGCCCCACAGAGTCCAAATCCACTGATGAATACACTCAGGCAGTAATTAGAAACTATTAAAGTGTGGGCTAATTATAATGTGAGAGCTAGTGCATGATCTGAGCTCATTCACCAGGCGGTGAGTAATACAGATTTTTATTCAAAACTATGTTACTTTAAACCTAACTAAACCTGTACTTAGTCTAAAATACATTCTCATAACAACTTATGTAAATAATGAAAATTATTCATTTAGCTGCAGAAAACATGGATCAATCATAATCATACACTATTTTTTATCAGAAAATATTTTAATTTGATATTGTAATAGTGCCTCTTCAATATAGAAATAACTGTTAGTAGTCCACTGGCATGATTGACATAATTCCCATTAGTAACTTAGTAACTTGCCCTTCTCATGGACATTATAATTCCAAGCCTTATTAAGTTTTGCCCATCACACATTATTTTCCTTTTAGACACTGAGTGTCCACTAGCAGTCTTTTCCCACTATTCCTTCACCTACCCAATAGGAACCACTATTCTATTTTTCATGTCTGTACTCTGGTCTATGCTCAGTCATGTCTGACTCTTTGCGACCCTTTGGACTGTAGCCCACCAGGCTCCTCTGTCCATGGAATTTCCCAATCAAGAATACTGGAATGGGTGGCCATTTCTTCCTCCCAGGGATTTTTCCAACCCAGGAATCAAACTTGCATCTCTTGTGTCTCCTGCACTGCAAGCAAATTCTTTACCACAAAGCTATTGCATTGGGGAAGGCCTGTCTCTGCACTTGATTTTGGTAATCCCTATTGATATTTTCCAAGTGTGTTCATCTTTGCTGCAGTATCTAATCTGCTTGCAGTATCATCAAATAGCTTCTCTTTGACAGTGATGTCTTTACAGCTATGTTTTCATCTTTCTATTTTCTCTTTAATTTATTGAATCTTATATCACAAAAGAAATACAAAAAGTACTGTTTTGGTACTCTCATCTTTTATACTATTATTCTTCTGCCAATGAGTCACATTTTCTTGTCTCTTGGCATGTGTAGAAATTTTCTTAATTGGATGGTGTGGTGGTTTAGTCAGCAAGTCATGTCCAATTACTATGACCCTGTAGAGTAGGTTACCATGGCCTCCTCCAGGGAATCTTCCTGACCCGGGATCAAACCTGCCTCTCCTGCATTGCAGGCAGGTTTTTTACTTCTGAACCACCAGGGAAACTCTTAATTGGGTGTTGGACATTATACCTACTACACTGCTGAAAGTCTAGAATTTATTTTTTTCTTGAAAATAAGCCTGACTTTTGTTCTAGAAGTCAATTAAATTATTCCCACATCAGGTTGATTTTTCTCTAGACTTACTTTTAAGGATTCGTATTTTGATTATAAAATAGATGTTTCTCTGGAGAAAATTTAGGCTTATTATTATCATTGTTATTATCTTGCTTCTAGACTAGACAAATTAGGCATACTACTGTCATTGTTTTACTACTAAAATATTAACCTCCAGGGAACCTTACTGAATTGCATAGGTTACTGACAGTTGACTTTCCTATAATGTTGTTTGTATGCTTAATATCTCTGCACCTCATGTAATCTGAGAATTATTTAGCTTATATTATCAGCCCATTGTTTTTTCCCTAGTCTCATAAACTTTCATTGTACACATATGCAGTTTAGTGTTCTTTGAAGACTCAAAGCAATTGTTATGCAGAGTTTTTCTACATAGATTCCCCTTATATTGAACTCTGCTTGCAACTTACAACTACCTCAGTGCACCTAAACTTTAATCTCTGTATGTTCCATACCTGTGGTCAGTCACTTGAGTCACGTCTGACTCTTTGTGACCCTTTGGGCCGTAGCCTGCCAGGCTCCTTTGTCCATGGGATTTTCCAGTTAAGAATACTGGAGTGGATTGTGATGCCCTCTTCCAGGAGACTTTATCGACCCAGGGACTGAACCCACGCCTCCTGCATCTCCTGCATCACAGGTGGATTCTTTACCTGTATGCTTAGCTCAGGGATATCACTGCCCTCTGTCTGGGATTTCTGTCTATGCACTGTGATCCCTAATGTATCTCTGAAGTGAAGTGAAAGTCTCTCAGTCGTGTCTGACTCTTTAAGACCCCATGGACTGTATAGTCCATGGAATTCTCCAGGTCAGAATACTAGTGTGGTAGCCTTTCCTTTCTCCTGGGGATCTCAATCTAGGGATCGAACCCGGGTCTCCCGCATTGCAGGCAAATTCTACATAAGTTGAGCCACAAGGGTAGCCCAAGAATACTGCAGTGGATAGCCTATCACTTCTCCAGTGGATCTTTCCAATACAGGAATCAAACTGGGGTCTCCTACATTGCAGGTGGATTCTTTACCAACCGAGCTATTAGGGAAGCCCCAGTTTGTCTCTAGGCAATTTTATTTCTCATATTACTTATTTTCCCACTTCAGGAAACTTGAAAAACTGAAGCAGTGGCACAGGACTGGAAAAGGTCAGTTTCCATACCAATCCCAAAGAAAGACATTGCCATGTTCAAACTACCGCACAATTGCACTCATTTCACGTGCTAGCAAAGTGTTTTTCTAATTTTTCCAAGTGACTCTTCAATACTGCATGAGCTGAGAACTTCCAGAAATTTAATCTGGATTTAGAAAAGGCAGAGGAACAGGAGCTCAAATTGCCAACATCTGTTGGATCATAGAAAAAGCAAGAGAATTCCAGAAAAAAAAAACTTCTACTTTTGTTTAATTGACTATAATAAAGCCATTGACTGTGTGGACCACAACAAACTGTGAAGATTTCTTAAAGAGATGGGAATACCAGACCACCTTACCTGCCTCCTGAGAAACCTCTATGCAGGTCAAGAAGCAACAGTTAGAGCCGAACATACAACCACAGACTGGTTCCAGATTGGGAAAGGAGTGTGTCAAGGCTATATTTTCACCCTTCTTGTTTAACTTCTATATAGAGTAAATCATGTAAAATGCTGGGATGGATGAAGCACAAGGTGGAATCAAGATTTCCAGGAAAAGTATCAAAAACCTCAGATATGCAGATGACAACCCTCTTATGGCAGAAATAGAAGAGGAACTAAGGAATTTATTGATGAAAGTGAAAGACAAGAGTGAAAAACCCAGCTTAAAACTCAACATTCAAAAATGAAGATCATGTCATCCAGTCCCATCACTTTATGGCAAATACATTGAGAAACAATGGGGAAAATATGTCAGACTTTATATTCTTGGGCTCCAAAATCACTGCAGATGGTGACTACAATCATGAAATTAAAAGATGCTTGCTCCTTGGAAGAAAAGCTATGACAAATCTAGACATCATTTTACAAAGCAGAGACATTACTTTGCTGACAAAATTCCATCTAGTCAAAGCTATAGTTTTTCCAGTAGTCATGTACAGATGTGAGAGATGGACCATAAAGAAAGCTGAGCAGCAAAGAATTGATGCTTTTGAACTGTGGATTTGGAGAACTCTTGAGAGTCCCTGGGACTGTAAGGAGATCATACAATCCTGAATATTCATTAGGAGGACTGATGCTGAACCTGAAGCTCCAATAATTTGACCACCTGATGCAAAGACCTGACTCATTAGAAAAGACCCTGATGCTTGGAGGGACTGAAGGCAGGAGGAGAAGGGGATGACAGAGAAAGAGATTTTTGGATGGCATTACCATCTCAATTGACATGAGTTTGAGCCTGTTCCAGGAGATCATGAAGGACAAGGAATTCTCCCATGGTGCAGTTCACAGGGATACAGAGTCAGACATGACTGAGCAATTGAACAACAAAAATCCCACATTTATTGTCCTTTACTGAACTTGTTTGTATTGTGAAAATCACTTAATTTTGATACTGTTAATAACAAGTAAGCACACCATTAGTTGTTTGAAAAAATTTACTTTATTTTATGTTATATGCAATTTTAATGAAGAAAGCAGTAAAGATGCTGTGTGAGATTTAAAATAAATGTTAAAATATCAACTCTGAAATTAGGCTGCTTATGAATCCTTAGTTTACCATTTACTTGGTCTGTACCCTAGGACTGGTTAACTATGCTTTTCCTACCTTGTCATTCTAATCTGAGACATAATATCTATTTCATAGAGTTGTTGTAAAGAATAAATTATGTGCATGTGTTTAAAATAGCTGGTACATCTAACAGCTGTAAATGTAATTAGTATTATTGCCATACACAAGCGAAAATATAAAAAAGAAACAATACAGAATTAGATTTCAATACAGAAAATATGTGAGCAAGTAACTTTGTAAGTATAATTAGTTGCATTTTTATGGTGAAAAATAAAATAACTGATAAGGCATAATAAATATCACTTCTATCGATCAGAATATGAACCAAAACTTTCTGATATAAGACAACAATGTGACCAAGAAAAACAGAAGATCACTTGTGCTTCTCTGCCGAGATAGCTAGGGTATATTTTTTCTTTAAGATTGCTGTGCCTATACAGACTGTATAAAATGTTAGGACTCACACCCATCCAGATGTGTGAAAGAGATACCAAGAGTCCTGACTGAGAAATGATGCAAACTGCATTAATTCCCTGAAAAGGATTAAAGCACATATCAAAGAGCAGACAACTTTGAGAAAAAGGAGCCTGGTGGGGCACATATCAAAGAGCAGAAGATTTTGAGACAGAGGAGCCTAGTGGGTTGCCCTTTGCTTTAAAGTCAGAGCAACTATAAATATGAAGAAAACCAAAAAAGACATCTGGGTTCATATAGGAGATAAATCTCTGAGAACAGAGAATTTGTCTATCACATAGTATGGCTCCTCTTGGATGGTGCCCTTATTTACTTGTTATGATTATGGGGATCTGAGGTTAACTCAATGCTTGAAGTCAGTATTTTACTTCTACTAATGAATAAAAGAAGGAAAAACTAATACTACTAAACATGTCTCCCTGGATTGGGAAGATTCACTGGAGGAGGAAATGGCAACCCACTACAGTACTTTTACCTGGAAAATTCCATGGACAGAGCAGCCTGATGGGCACAGTCCATGGAGACACAAAGTGTTGGACACGACTGAGTGACTCAGGACTCACTCGCTCAAACATATCTTAAGGCTATTATTCTTCATGAGGTACATAATTTTAAAATGCTAAACAGAAGGAAAGAGACGGGGGCGGGGGGGGTGGTGAAACCTGAGCCCCCTTCCTGAAAATGAACTCTCAATAAAAGTTAAAAACAAAACAGTAAGAAATGCAATGCTGAAAAGGCCAATAATGTTGAGTAATAATTTTTTATTATTAAATAAATAAAATTGATTACTGATAAAATTAATCTTTAAAGAGCAACATTTCAAAGTTTTGAAATGAGTCTGAAAAAGATGTTCAAAATTATACATGAAAATATAACTTACATTAAAAGAGCAAAAAAGTATGAAACAAAGTAAGGTGAAATTAAATTACACTAGAACAGACATCTAGATTCAATACTAATGATACTTTTGTAGCTCTTGAAATTACTGGCAATTGTTCATTTTCTGACTATGCTTAAATATTTATATAAATATATTACATCAGAGTTAACAAAATACTGTAAAAGGAAACAAACTCTGAATAAGTTTTATCAATTATTTTATAGCTATTATTTACCACAAATAAAACTTATTAGAAACATGCCAGGTTAAAGAAATTGAAAGACATAAGTACCCCACTGTTCATTACAGCACTATTTACAATAGCTAAAACATGGAAGCACCCTAGATGTCCATCGACACAAGAATGGATAAAGTAACTATGGTACATATATACAATGGAATATTCAGTTCAGTTCAGTCCCTCAGTCATGTCCAACTCTTTGCAACCCCATGAATCTCAGCACGCCAGGCCTCCCTGTCCATCACCAACTCCCCGAGTCCACTCAAACCCATGTCCTTTGAGTCAATTATGCCATCCAACCATCTCATCCTCTGTCGTCCCCTTTTCCTCCTGCCCTCAATCTTTCCCAGCATCAGGGTCTTTTCCAATGAGTCAGCTCTTCGCATGAAGTGGCCAAAGTGTTGGAGTTTCAGCTTCAACATCATTCCTTCCAATGAACACCCCAAACTGATCTGCTTTAGGATGGACTGGTTGGATCTCCTTGCAGTCCAAGGGACTCTCAAGACTCTTTTCCAACACCACAGTTCAAAAGCATCAATTCTTCTGCACTCAGCTTTCTTTATAGTCTAACTTTCACATCCATACATGACTACTAGAAAACCATAGCCTTGACTAGACGGACCTTTGTTGACAAAGTAATGTCTCTGCTTTTGAATATGCTGTCTAGGTTGGTCATAACTTTCCTTCCAAGGAGTAAACATCTTTTAATTTCATGGTTGAAATCACCATCTGAAGTGAATTTGAAGCCAAGAAAAATAAAGTCTGACACTGTTTCCACTGTTTCCCCATCTATTTCCCATGAAGTGATAGGACCAGAAGCCATAATCTTAGTTTTCTGAATGTTGAGCTTTAAGCCAACTTTTTCACTCTCCTCTTTCACTTTCATCAAGAGGCTCTTTAGTTCTTCACTTTCTGCCATAAGATTGGTGGCATCTGCATATCTGAGGATATTGATATTTCTCCCAGCAATCTTGATTCCAGCTTGTGCTTCACCCAGCCCAGCGTTTCTCATGATGTACTCTGCATATAAGTTAAATAAGCAGGGTCACAACATACAGCCTTGATATATTCCTTTTCTTATTTGGAACCAGTCTGTTGTTCCATGTCCAGTTCTAACTGTTGCTTCCTGACCTGCATACAGGTTTCTCTCAGATGGTCTGGGATTCCCATCTCTTTCAGAATTTTCCACAGTTTATTGTGATCCACAGTCAAAGGCTTTGGCATATCCATAGAGCAGAAATAGATGTTTTTATGGAACTCTCTCACTTTTTTGATGATACAGCAGATGTTGGTAATTTGATCTCTGGTTCCTCTGCCTTTTCTAAAACCAGCTTGAACATCTGGAAGTTCACAGTTCACATATTGCTGAAGCCTGGCTTGGAGAATTTTAAACATTACTTTAGTAGCATATGAGATGAGCAATTGGGCGGTAGTTTGAGCATTCTTTGGCATTGCTTTTCTTTGGGATTGAAATGAAAACTGACCTTTTCCAGTCCTATATCCACAATGGAATATTACTCAGTCATAAAAGGAACACTTGGGTTCTTTCTAATGAGGTGAATGAACCTAGAGATATTACACAGAGGGAAGTGAGTCAGAAAGAGAAAAATAAATATAGTATGCTGCTGCTGCTGCTAAGTCGCTTCAGTCGTGTTTGACTCTGTGCGACCCCATAGCCGGCAGCCCACCAGGCTCCCCCATCCCTGGGATTCTCCAAGCAAAAACACTGGAGTGGGTTGCCATTTCCTTCTCCAATGCATGAAAGTGAAAGTGAAGTCGCTCAGTCGAGTCCAACTCTTAGTGACCTCATGGACTACAGCCCACCAGGCTCTTCTGTCCATGGGATTTTCCAGGCAAGAGTACTGGAGTGGGGTACCATTGCCTTCTCCAAAATATCATATACTAATGCATATATATATATGGAATTTAGAAAGATGGTACTGATGAAATTATTTGCAGAGCAGCCATGGAGACACAGATATAGAGAACAGGCTTATAGACACGGGTTGGGGGGGAGGGAGGAGAGAGTGAGATGTATGGAGAGAGTAACATGGAAACTTACATTACCATATGTAAAATAGATAGACAATGGGAATTTGCTGTATGACTCAGGGATCTCACAAAGGGGCTCTGTAGCAACCTAGAGGGGTGGGGTGGGGAGGGAGATGTGAGAGAGGTTCAAGAGGGAAAGGACATATTTATACCTATGGCTAATTGATGTTTATGTTTGGCAGAAACAAACAAATTATGTTAAAACAATTATCCTTCTTTAAAAAACAAATAATGTAAAAAGAAAAAAAAAATGCCAGTGTAAGGGATTTTCCTGGAGATCCAGTGGTTAGGTCACTGAACTTCCACTGAAGGGGCACAGGTTTGATATCTGGTTGGGTGACTAACATCCCACGTACTACTTGGCATGGCCAAAAGCTTGTATTAAGGAATAAAAAGATTTATTAAATAAATAAAATAAAAATGCCAGGTTAGTTCTCTATAAATTCTGAATATAAAAACTGGAAAAAAGAGATGAGGACATGAAAAACTGTAAAAATAATATAAAACATAAACATAAAACATTAATATATCACTTTCAAAATGCTCAGAAGTAACATTAAAGTCAGTAAAAATGTGCTCAAGTAAAAATAATGGGGATAAGTGGTACAGTAACAATGCTAAGTCGTTTCAGTCATGTCCAATTCTTTTCAACCCCATAGACTATAGACCACCAGGCTTCTCTGTCCATGGGATTCTCCAGGCAAGGATACTGGAGTAGGTTGCCATTTCCTTCTCCAACAGTAACAATATCATGATAAAATTTCTTTTTTCTAAATAATCACTAAGAGACATAGTTCCAGTCAACAAGAGAAAAGTACAAAGGAAGAATCATTTGACCTACTATACAACTGTAATATAAAATAACACTGACTTCCCTGGTGGCTCAGATGATAAAGAATCTGCCTGTAGTGTTGGAGATCTGGTTTTGATCCCTTGGTTGGGAAGATCCCTGGAGGAAGTCATGGCAACCCATTCTAGTATTCTTGCTTGGAGAATCCTCATAGACAGAGGACCCCAGCAGGCTATGGTCCATGTGGTTTCAAAGAGTCAGACATGACTGAGCAACTAAGCACACACACAAGCAAGAAAAGAATTTATTTTTAAAAATTGATCTTAAATACTATGATAAATATGCAATGCACATAAATCACCAATGTTAGTCTCAAAGATACATATTTAATATGTACACATAAAAAGTGAAAAAACTGATAGCATAATTGAGAAATACTTCAGGTTGACAGCTGATCTGCAGAATAATAAAAATAGTTGGAAAAATCAATTACATTGATGATCAGGAATATTCAATTTTTATATTTGAACATTCAAATATTCATATAATCAAAAAGATAATATAATACCATTATACACCTTTAATATTGATTTTAAATAGTCTAAAATACTAACTTTTAAGGCTGAGTGCTGAAGAATTGATGCATTTGAATTGTAGCATTGGTGTAGACTCTTGAGAGTCCCTTGGACTGCAGGACATCAAACCAGTTAATCCTAAAGGAAATCCGTCCTGGATATTCATTGGAAGGACTGAGGCTGAAGCTGAAGCTCCAATACTTTTGCCCCCTGAGAAAGACCTGATGCTAGGAAATATTAGGAAATAGGTAGAAGGAGAAGGGTACAACAGAGGATGAGTTCACTGGATGGCATCACCGACTCAACAGACATTAACTCCTCCAGCAAGCTCCAGGAGTTGGTGATGGACAGGGAAGCCTGGCATGCTGTAGTCCATGGGGTCTCAAAGAGTCAGACATGACTGAGCAACTGAACTGAACTAATAGATGTCCAAGTGTCACTGTAAATAATTCAGTTATAGAAAATACCAACTTTAGGTATTAGGGTGCATTATTGAGTAATATCTTAAGTTATATACACTAAGTGTGCAGTTTTCTCCAAAAATTAAAAATAGAAATACCATATGATCCAGAAATTCCACTTGTGGCTATTTTTTCAAAGCCTGTACCAAGAGGTGAATGGATAAGATGTGGTATACATGTATTTTTGCTCAGCCATAAAGAAAAATAAAATCTTATCATTTGTGGCAACATGGAAGGACCTAGAGGGGATTATGCCAAGTAAAATATGTCAGAATGAAAAATACAATATGATGTCATTTGTATGTGGAAACTGAAAGCCAAAACTAATGAACCAAAATAACAAAACAGTAATGTAGTCATAGATACAGAGAACAAAGAAGTGGTTGCCAGAGAGGAGAGGGGTATGGTGATGAGAAAATTAAGTGAGAGAGATTAAGATTTTACAAACTTTTCTTACAAAATAAATGAGGTTTTGGGATGAAATGAGCACCATGAGAATATAGTCAGTGAGAATTGTCCTTTGGGCAGCTGGAATAAAAAAGAGCAGGAGAAATATAAAAGAATAAAAAACAGAATTTTAAGAGCCTTTTCAGAGAGAAATTATCTATATTAGAAGAAAAGAGAGTAACACATTTCAGTTACACAAGGGGGAAATGATTTATCATGAACTTCTTATCCTACATGCAGAGTTTCAAAAAATCCTGACATGCAAGTCATGAAATATCTAGGGTAGTATTGATCTCCTATGACTAGCAGAATGAGCAGATGTGAGAAAACAGAATTCTTAAAGACAATGACATAAGAAGAGATGTGAGAACTAAATGTTCAGTTCCTTACTCAACCCAGACTGAGTTGTGTGAAAGGGGGAGTGATCCTGATGGTGGACACTGAGGTGATTGGCTTACAACAATTCATTAAGTTCTACCTCTGTTGAGGGTGTTATTCTATACATGTGAGTTTTCACAAAATAAATAAATGAATACATAAAGTAACAAATAGATAAAAATATTTAATGAAGAAACTTACATATAAGTATGGAATATATAGATACATTCAGAGCATATAGATAAAACAGTAGATGAAATACTAAATCTATACAACCAAACAACACTTTGGTGTCCAGGAAGACATCCAGGTCCAGGTCTTCAGGGATTCAGATCAGAGCCTGCAACACCAACACAGGTGATGGAGGCCCTGAGTCGTGCAGAGTCAGACAGAGGAGGGCTCCCTGGGGAGGGAGTGCAGGACCCAGAAGACCTCCCAGCATCTAGACTTGGCTTTGGGGCTCAGATCTACAGAGCACAGGGCCTGTTTGCTGCTCTTTGCTAAGGGCATTGTCTCTTAGTGGGAAGTGTTTAGAAATGTCCCACAGAAGCAAGTATACCTGGGCATCTGGCTTGCAACCCTTAACTGATAGGTTCCCTCAACAGTGAGACTCAGGCAGAGGAACAGGTGACTCTGGGATCCAGGACTGAAAGCCTGGGTCCCCCCCCCGCCTTCCCTCTAGGCCCTGGGAGGGGCAGGAGGTCAGATGACACAGTGGGTAGCAGAACATGCCCACCCATCCCACACTCAGTACAACTGGTCCTGACACCTGAGCATTGGAAATGTACAGATACCTGGAGTCCCTGCTTTCTCTAATAATCATTTCTAACCCCCTGCCAAACTCTTCTAAAGATTATGATTTTAAAGTGGTATATTGTTGTTGTAATAAAAAAGGACATTTTATCTGTTTAGCATATTACAACATGGAAATCTGAGATAAGACACTGCTTTGTAAATTGTAACATATCAAAACATGTTATTAATGACAGAACTGGAAAAAAAATAAAAGGAACATGAGTAACTTGAATCCTGCCACTCATGCCAAGTGTGCTGTTCATTTGCTTCAGTCATGTCTGACTCTGTGCAACCCTATGGATTATAGCCCACCAGGCTCCACAGTTGCTGGGATTCTCCAGGCAAGAATACTGGAGTGGATTGCCATTTACTTCTCCAGGGGATCTTCCTTACCCAGGGCTCGAACAAGAGTCTCTTGTGTCTCTTGCATTGGCAGGCAGGTTCTTCACCACTAGCACCACCCTCCCAAGTGCACACAGCACTAAATTGCATTCCGGTATTCTTTAATTGGAGTTGTACACATACAGAGAAGAATCTACAGAACCTCCAACTTCAGCTTGAGAGATGGTGCCCTGAGGTGACCCAGGATCCCAGGGTTCCAGAACCTAAGGGAGACCAGACTCGGGCACCCCCCAGGCTTGCTGGGACCCTCAGGACCAGGGAGCACCCATAGGTGTGTGGAGCTGCCAGGTGACCCCCTGCCTGCACGAGCTCTGGGCATCTGTGTCTCCTTCACTCTGTTCCCAGAAGCCCAGGACTGGAGAGGGCAGGGCAGCCCCAACCTCTCTGCTGCTGGTGATGAACTAGGGGTTCCCCCTGCTGCCTTTAGTGGTTGGGAGGGCAGAGCTGAGTCCTTCAGAGAGAGATGAGGATGCCCCTGGTGGGGAGCTTCAAAGAGAAAACACTGGAACAGTAGCTCTTGGACTCCTGCAAAGGGTGGCCCCACAGTGCCCCTAGCCTCTGGAGGAGCCAGCCCAGCAAACTCAGGGGTATCTGTGGATGGGACCTGTGTCCTGGGAAGTCGTGCTCAGGGCATCCTCCACTTATCTGTATGGATTATTACCACCTCTTGTCTGACACATGCATATGGCAAAAAAGTCTCATTAACACTGCACAGTCTCTTCGCATTCTCTCTTATGCCATCAACATAGCTCCTCCCCAGGTTCGGTTCATGTTCCCTTTAGTTGGCTGGAGATGGTGCAGAGATCAATGTTCTCAGCTTTTGATCTCTTAAGTGGAAAAGTGAAAACCCAGGGTGGGGTCTGAGTATGAATGCTCTGGACCCCTGACCTGCCCATGTCAGTGAGATGAGTCCTCAAGTCATGGAGCAAGGGGTCCCTGCTCCATGTTCATGCCTGGAAGTAATAGTAGCTCCAGAGTTCCAGACCCTGCCCTTCATTATAAAGAGGTCTCTTGCTGGGAGTCAGCGTCAGGAGCTCCACCCGTGGCAAAGGTCATGAGGAAGGAGGCTCGACATACGCAAAGGCGGGATCGAGCCTCAGGAGTCCCCCTGGAAATTCTAGAGCACCTACCCCCATAACCAGAGCCTGCCTACTTTACTACTTTGTGCTTTCACCTACACCTCTGACTTTACGGGGTGCTGTCCCCCACCACCTCTTTCAGAGAAGGAGTTAACTTAGAGCTCCAGTTAATAATAATTCCTGGGCGTGACAGGAGTGCTCCAAACTTACAAACTCCTCTGAAGGTTCTTTAGCCTGCCTGACAGGCTTGTCCGGCCACATGTGATTGCTCACAGCCTCCCAACTGTGAGAGGCACAAGATGTTTTAAACCTTCTAAAAACAGGTTCTTTAGAGAAGTTAGAAAACTATTAGTATAGTGTAGTGGGCCGATTAGAAATTGTATTGGTGAAGGGTTTTTCATTTGTTGAGCCAATGTTTTCTGCTAAGTCTCCACATCCCCTGCCCTTATACACATTAATGAATATATAGAAGAAATAAGTATTAATCTTAGATATTAATCATGTTAAACCTTAGGCTAAGTAAATTATTTCTTTAATTAAAACCCACTACACCCTCACCCTATAGAAATTTAACTTTATCTGGTACCTTTGGAAGGTCACGTCTATTTTAAGAATAATCAATCACCGCTGGAGAAATAAGTGTTGACTGAACGCTGTCACAAGAAGAGGGTCATAAATTGTCAGCAGGCCCCCCTGGCCAGAAGATGATGTAACACCCCTAAGACCTCTGTATACATCTGTATGAAGTGCCTGACTTTGATAAAAGTCAGGACTGCTGACCCTGCGTGACTTTTGTATAACATCTCAGTGTATAAAAACAGATCCTGGAAAATAAAGAATTGGGATCAATTCCTTTGGGATTGGGATCAGTTCCTCGAAATACAGGTCTCCTCATGTCATTCTTTTTCTCAACCTCTGGCTGAGTTTCCATCTGGAGCGTGGAGGCCTGCCAAGCTTACTAATTTTGCCTGGGCTTCTAAGATCTGGCCAGGAAGGCCTCAGTGTCTCCTCTCCTTTGGGAGAACGGAAGGACGCCTGGGGCCTATGTAAGTGGTGCAAACTTCTTGTCTTGAAGTTTTATTGGTTTTCCGCGTAAACCAAGCTACTCAGCCTCTTTTCTCCACTGAATTTTCCTGCTGAGCTATCCTCATTCTATTACTCTTTATATCTCTAATTAATATCTAATTAAAGCCAGTGTATTCACCAATACCGTCTCTCCTTTGAATTTCCCTGGATCCACCGGGGCTGGACCCCAGCAAGTGGCACCCGAGACAGGCTGATACCCATGTAACATTCCAACTGTATGTGATTCCTTTGCTGCCCTTCTTGCCTTGGGGGAGGGATGTGCTGTCTCAAATGGCCATGTTACTTTTTAGCCCTGATGATAAAGTAACTGCTCAAATGTTACAAATGGGCTATGACCCTTCAAAAAGATTAGGTAAACAACAGACAGGAATAATTGAGCCAATTTTCCTGGCCCCTCAAAAATTCCATACTGGATTGGGGTATCCAAAGTTTGATGGAGGCCATTGTTTTTGCTGTCGACCCCATTATGTGGAAATCTCAGGACCAGGTGTGGGTAGAACAATGGCCTCTGACTAAAGAAAAACCTCTGGCAGCTAGAACATTAATTTTTGAACAACTAGAATTGGGACATATTGAGCCCTCCAATAGCCCCTGGAATACTCCTATTTTTGTCATTAAGAAAAAGTCTGGTAAATGGAGACTTTTACAAGATTTAAGAGCTATTAATGCCACCATGGAGGACATGGAGGGCCTACAACCTGGGCTCCTGTCCCCAGTAACCATTCCAGAGTGACACAATGTAATTGTAATTGATTTACAAGATTGTTTTTTCACTATTCCCTTAAATACTGAGGATAAAAAGCGATTTGCCTTTAGTCTTCCATTAGAAAATCGTAAACAGTCTTATCTAAAGTTTCAATGGAAGGTCTTGACTCAGGGAATGAAAAATAGCCCCACCCTATGTCAAAAGTTTGTTAATGCTGCTTTAGAAGATGTTAGAAGTAAATATGAACAAGTCTATATGATCCATTATATGGATCACATCTTAATAGCCCACCCTGATAGAGCTCATTTACAAACTGTCCATGCAGGCCGGTGGGATGGGGGCCCAGGACAGTTTGGGGACTGTGCCCACAGAGTCCCAGAGCCCTTGCCATGGGTACCCACAGGCCAGATTCAGGCCACAAAGCCGCCGAAGTGAAAGTGAAAATCACTCAGTCGTGTCTGACTCTTTGCTACCCCATGGACTATACAGTCCATGGCATTCTCCAGGCCAGAATGCTGGATTGGGTAGCCTTTCCCTTTTCCAAGGGTTCTTCCCAACACAAAGCAATGCACCTCTCCCCAGTCCCTGCCTCCATGACCTATAAGCTGCAGAGGACAATATGGGCATGGTCCCCAGAGCCCTGGGCAGCTGGAGGATACGACCCTGGCTACTAAGGGAAGAGTTTCCCAGCTCCTGTTCTCCATTCACGTTTCTGCACTTGGTCCAGCATTGATCGGTTGTCCACCCCCAGGAGGTGGCAGGAGGTTAGGTTGGTGTGCAAGGATCTTACACATCATTTCAGGCTCACCTCTGTAGTTGGGACCTCTCTCAAAGAGAGTAATTGTTGTGAACTAAAGATTAACCCAGTTGGAAATCGTTACAAGTATGTCTCTGCAGCTTAAATGAACAGCCTGAGGCCCGGATGGGTCCTGGGCGCCAGGCACCGAGAGATGAAAGTTGGATGGGGTCTGGGACTTGGCTCTGAGGTGCTGCCCACTGAGACCCGCCCCCTCAGCCAGGGCCGGGCACTGGACATAGGACCCCGACTGGGTGCCGGATATCCTGCACACCCAGGACCCCCTCCTCCTGGCCTGGGCCTGGACCCCAGAGGTAGAGGGTGGTGCCTGCGACCTGATGCTTTCTTGTCAGAAATGAGAGTAGCATTTGTTTTGTGGGGAGGTTTACAGCAACATTACGGCTTCCCTCTTAGCTCCATCGGTAAAGAACCTGTCTGCAGTGCAGGGGACCTGGGTTTTGATTCTTGGGTTGGGATGGTCCCCTGGGGAAGGAAATGGCAACCCACTCCAGTATTCTTGCCTGGAGAATCCCATGGAGGAGCCCGGCAGGCTACAGTCCATGGGGCCACAAGAGTCGGACTTGACTCAGTGACTAAACCACCACCAACACCACAAGAACATCGTGACCTGACCATGACCTGACCTAAAGAACAAAAACTCTGACCCCAGAAGTAACCAGGCCACTCCCTCAGCTTTCCTAGAAAAGCACTTTGCTGAAAGTTTTCTGGGTGCTCAGCTTTTTTTGTTTGTCTGTCTTTTCTCCTTGTGTGGCCCTGCAGTAAGGCTTTCTCTCCTCACTGTGTTAGAAGCACAAACTTGTGATCAGTACCAAGATGATATTCTAATCAATAATAGAATCTGTTTTTATTCTCAATGTGTTAGATTTGTCCCTCCTCACCCCGAAATGTTCACTATCAGCTATACTTGGGGACAGAACATTTTCATTCATATAAATTATTTTCATAATCAGAGAGGAATGTATGAGCCTGAGATTCAATTTTTGAAATAAAATGTTTTCTCTGAAAAGCCAAACTTGTCCATGGAATGACAGTAGCAATTGGACAGTGGCAGTTGGACTCATCCTGTGCAGAGTTCAGTTAATTCTGAAGGTTCTGTGATGTGTGGTCGCCTTGGTAATGGGGTGATACACATTCCGCATTCAGTGTGTTTGCGAGCTGAGAGCTTCATGTATGGTGGCAAAGAGAAATGGGCAACCTGAATTGTTTGGGAGGTAGGTTCACACTGATCATCTGAACGCTGTTCCTTCAAATGGGCTGGTTAACCTTTACTGATGAATTTTCCTCATCTTATTATGTTTCTTTTCCATCACTCTAATTTATCTACAGAGTTATAACTGTGTCTTATAGTTTTGTATTATTCCTTAAATTATGTTTTGATTCTCCTGTCAGCTGGCTGCCTTAAATATATTCCTAAATTTCCAATTTCCCAAAGCCAGTTTTGTACACACTCTTACCAGAGAACAGATGGAAAGAACTAACAGAAGAGAACCATGATGTCTCCCCAACATCTGACATTATAGTAAAGGGAATTACATCTCAACTGTTCTCAAATGCTGCTGCCTAAATCTACAAACACTAGCAGTGTAAATCTAGAGACTTAAAAAGGAAAGAAACTGGGATTTACTGGTCGGATTCCCATGGGTGGATGTGGGCTGAATCATTGTTTGGCTGTTGCCAAGGAGTTTAGTGAGATGGCATAGTGCTGTTGGGTTGGTAGGATGAACATTTGGTCACTAAGGGAAGGAGAGCCTGTCTGTTGATCCTCAAGGAGAATCTAGGGTTACAGTCTCCAGGCTGTGAGGATGGAGATGATTTTCAAAAAGAATATGGGGCTCTGTTGTCTTCCACTCCAGGGTCTAGAGCATGATGAGAAGTTGATAGGGTCAGAATTATAGTAGGGAAAGGTTTAACTCCTGCCCATTCTTAGCTAGCACTTGGTCCAGGCTGCTCAAATAAGAGTTCAGATCAGCTGTGAGGCTTTGAGCATCTCAGACTTAATTAAGACACCAAAGGCCAGCACAGATGGCCACCTCCCCAGTTAACTCACATTAACTGCTCATCTAGACTTGGTCAAGTTAAAGGGAAGCTAATTCTTGGTAGAGACATCATGTGGCCTTTGGTTTAGAAGGTTCTGAACTCTGAGCTAACTTGTTGGCCAAACAGACCCCTGGTCACTTAGCAAGGTGAACTGGGCTTTGGGAAGGCTGCTCCTGAGATGGTTGAGTGTGTGAAGAAGCTTTGGAGGATGGACAGACTTGGAATCCTGTGGTCTTTCTGAGGGGCTTTGCTCAGAGGAAATTTGTGTTTGGGATCAGGAACTGAGATATAGAGATGAGTGGTAGAAGGAGGATTTGAGCTCTTTTTAAGGCTGAGGCATCTTCTTCAGGGCATCAGCTCTCATCCCCAGAAAACTAGGGACAGAATAATTTGAGTTGGAAGTAGGGTTGAGGTCCTGGTTAAGGGGTTTTAGCACAGGTCTCAGGGGTGCAGGCATCTGTGTCCTCAGGGAACCATCACAATCCTGTCCCAGATCCACTATTTATTATTGTGTGACCCTTGGAAAATCACTTCATCTCTCTAAATTTCAACACCATCTAATGTAACATATGGATTACAGCCCACACTTTGGCCACCCTTCCTCTTGAACAGGGCTGGGTGTCCGAAGAGGTGATAATAGATACTCTCCATGAGCTATAAAAACTTGTTTTGGTGAAAAAGCTGAAGAATAAGCTTCCATCCCCACTTACTGGAGCCATCCAAATGTCCTCTCTGCTTTCAACCAGTACTGAAGGTCCATCTTATTCTTGCCATCATTCAAGGTTGAACACTTACAGAGGCATTATGAAGCACCAGTCCTTTACTTTTCTATTTATTTATTTGTCTGTCTATCATTTATTTATTTGGCTGCATTGGGTCTTAGTTGTGGCACGTGGAATCTTCATGACATCGTGCAGCTCTTTCGTTGTAGGGCACTGACTCTCTACTCGTGGTCCTTGACCTCAGTAGTTGCAACACGTGGGCTTAACTGCTCAGAGGCATGTGGGACCGGAGTTTGCCGACCAGAAATCAAACCCTGTCCCCTGCGTTGAGAGGCAGATTGTTACCCACTGGACTGCCCGGGAAGTCCCTCCTTTATTTTTCTAATATTTTACCTGTACTTAATCATTCTTGGCCTCATAATACTAAAAATAGGCCATGTTAACATTTCTCCAACTCAGGACAGGGAACTGAGGCAAAGAGGTACCCATATGTCTTTCCCAAGTACCTGCTTCTCCTAAATGTGATTTGAATCCAGTCCATCAGCCATGGTCACCATGTTTTGCTGAGCTTCTAGGTCTCAGTTAAATAGAGATATTTGCACACACAGCCAGTCTGTTGGATGTTTTCAGTGCACCTCAAACTGCAGATCTTCCTAAGTCCACCTTGGATTCAGGAGGCCTTGCGAGGCATCTGGTGAGGAAGGGGACCAGAGGATTGAATTATGGATCAATTATTATTAGTTCCCGGGTGGTCCTCTGCCGGCAACATGTCAACACCTCTCACCATTTCACAGGATGTCTCATCCAGAAGGTGAGAAGCGACACCCCTCAAATGTCAAGAACATCAAGAGTCAGCTGGATGAAGAGAGTTTGTTGTTGGCCACATAATAGGGTGCACCCTCTAACTGACTCAACTGAAGGTACTGTGGAAATTTTCTCATTAATTTCATTCAAGAATAATTATTGTAGTATGTTCAGGGCCTCATATTTAAGAAAAAAAAACAGAAATATTAAGCAATGTTCTTTTATTTCATGTGTTCAAATTGAAACTATATCAGTTGGTACTGCTTTAACTATGAAAGGAAAGATGCATTCTAAATTCAACATTTGGTTCATGCTTAAAAGTGAAGATGGTCTCTAGCTATGGTTTGGACATTAGCTAATTTTTTAACACTAGCTGTGATGTGTTCCCCCCTGAAGTCATGTTTCAAGGTTTCTTTAAATCATTAGACTTTATTTAAAGCAGGATTACATTGACATAAAAGTTGTATGGATTATACAGAAAATTCCAATATCATATCACTTCAGTTTCAGCTATCAAATTCTACTCACAGATAACATATGTGTGCCACATTTTTTACAATTAGTGAGAAAATACATATTTTAGTAATTCAAAGTCTAACATTGTTAGTTCACCTAACATTCACACTTTGTATTGTATTCAGTATTTGTATTTGTATTCAGTGATATTTTAAATATGCACATTTAAATTATACTACCATACAGAAATCTACACACTAATATTCACAGTGTATTATTAGTACGTAAATACTAGAAACACCCCAAAGACCATCATGTGATGAATGGATAAATGAAATGTGGTATGTACTCAGAATGGAATACTATCCCGCCATAAAAATGAATTAAAGATTGATATGCTATAAAGTGGATGAATGATTAACACAAACATTTATTATAGTTAGTGAAATAAGGCAGGCACAGAAAGACAAATATTGTATGATTCCACTGGTTTAAGGTACACAGAATAGGCTAACTAATGGAAGTTGGAAATAGAAATTACCAAAGCAAGGAGGCAATGGAGAAGGTGGATTATGACTTAATGGGTACAGAGGTTATATTGGATCTGATGAAAAAGATGTAGATGGTGTTGATAGGTACACTAAACTGTGAATACAGAAAAATCAAATTGCTGGGAGAAATATAAATAACACCAGATATGCAGATGAGACCACCCTTATGGCAGAAACTGAAGAAGAACAAAAGAGCCTCTTGAGGAAAGTGAAAGAGGAGAGTGAAAAAGTTGGCTTAAGGCTCAACATTCAGAAAGCTAAGATCATGGCATCCAGTCCCAGAACTTCATGGCAAATAGATGGGGAAATAATGGCTGACTTAATTTTTCTGGGCTCCAAAATCACTGCAGATGGTGATTACAGCCATGAAATTAAAAGACGCGTACTCCTTGGAAGGAAAGTTATGACCAACCTAGACAGCATATTAAAAAGCAGAGACATTACTTTGTCAACAAAGGTCCATCTAGTCAAGGCTATGGTTTTTCCAGTAGTAATGTATGGATGTGACAGTTGGACTATAAAGAAAGCTGAGCACCAAAGAATTAATTCTTTTGAACTGCAGTGTTGGAGAAAACTCTGAACAGTGTCTTGGACTTCAAGGAGATCCAACCATTCCAACCTAAAAGAGATCAGTCCTGCCTGTTCATTGGAAGGACTGATGTTGAAGCAGAAACTCCAATACTTTGCCCACCTGATGTGAAGAGCTGAGCCATTTGAAAAGACCCTGATGCTGGGAAAGATTGAGGGCAGGAGGAGATGGGAATGACAGAAGATGAGATGGTTGGATGGCATCGGGTGATGGACAGGGAGGCCTGGTGTGCTGCCATTCATGGGGTCACAAATAGTCGGACATGACTGAGCAACTGAACTGAACTGATGGAACTTTTTAATTCTTAAAAATAATGAAAAGAATAAATACAATGTATTTTTTATGACAATGCTCAGTCCCTAGTTTATGTCTGTGAGCTCATGGACAGCAGCACACCAGGCTGACCTGTCTTTCACTATCTTCTGGAGTTTGCTCAAATTCATGTCCATTGAGTCGATAATGCTATCCAGATATCTCATCCTCTGTGGCCCCTTCTTTTCCTCCTGCCCTCAGTCTTTCCCAGCATCAGGGGCTGTTCGAGTGAGCCTGATCTTTACATCATGCAGCCAAAGTATTGAAGTTTAAGCATCAGTCCTTCCAATGAATATCCATGATTGATTTCCTTTATGATTAACTGGTTTGATCTCCTGGCTGTCCAAGGAAATCACAAGAGTCTCTTTAGCACCACTATTCTAAAGCATTAATTCTTTGGCATTCAGCCTTCTTAATGGTCCAAGTCTCACAACAGTACATGACTACTGAAGCATAGTGTGATTTTTAGTGCTTCCCTCTGTCAAACCGACTTCCAAGTCAATCAGGTTCCCCTTAGCCAGAAAGCTTAAGGCTCTCTGACTCATTTCTGAAACATTCATCTCCTTTGCCTTCCTCCATCCATGATAAAGGTTGTCCAACAGATTTCAGTCCACACTTATTAACCACCCACATCCACACACTCCCCCGATGTGTCCATATTAACATGTCTTCCCAATCAGCATCACAAATGTCCTGAAAATTCCTCTATGTCCTCCTAGAGCTTCCTGAGGACCAGCTTGAGGAGCTATCCATTTCAACGTTAGAGGAAGAGGCTCTGCCCAACTCCACAGTAAGTGCCTCCTATTCATCTGAGATAAAAGTGTTGCTCCATGACTTTATTTTCTAGCTGAATTCAGATAAAGGTTCAAAATATTCAAGACAGTTCATATAAACAGTTTTTAATTTGATGGATGAATTTCTCCTAGCAGATAACTTATTCAAAAGGATGTTTTTCAAAAATTACAACATAAATTAAAAACTGGAATTGGGATCAGTTTCCTCAGCAGAAAGTGTTCCTTCCAGAAATGAAAGTTTTAATTACTGGTGAAAATGAGCTGGAGTGCTTTTCCGGAGGAGCTCCAGCCTTTCCCACAGGTGTCCTCTATGTGTTATTTTGGGGATATGGACGCAACAGCACATTCCCATTTGGTTTTCTGAAAAGAAAAAGAGAACAAAAGACCTGAATGCACAGGACTGAAGATGCTGACACCCTCACACTGTTTTCTTCTTTCTAATTGCAGGCCTGTGAACAAGCCAGTGAACATGGTAATTATTCAGGGATCATCCCTCTGTTGAAAATAATCTAGTTGATGAATGTGGCAATCTCTTGCCAGCTCTGTTTGGAGAGTCGCCCTGATGCTGGATTCCTAAAGGGGGTGAAGGCACGGGGTGCAGATAAGAGACTGATCTCCCAGGAAAGAAAATGTCCGTGCTCTATGGTACCTGGAAACCACTACATCATTTAGATGCGTGGGTTTGGGTCCCATGTGTGAGCCCATGCAGTGTGATTCTCAAGCTGTCTGTGTGTGTTTCCTCAGGAGATGTTTCCCTCTTATACAGCACAAGTCAACTGTGAACTTTCTAAACACTTCTCAACACACTGTGTACTGGCTATAGATTACCTAATTCTTTCCTCGTCTCAGTCATTCCTCAAGTTTGGTTAATATTCATCTTGCTCAAATGGAGATGGTGCTGAGAAAAGTGGACCAAGCTTTTGACTTCCAAACTGGAAAAGAATAAACTGGGAACCTATGGGTGGTCCCAGTGTGTCTGCTCTGGACCCCTGACCTGCACTTATCACTCAACCATGGGATCCTCAGTCATGGAGCAAGGGGGTCACTGCATCTACTTTTATGCCTGGAGGTACTAGAGCTCCAGAGGTCCAGATTGTGCCCATCATTGTAAGATGGCTCAGTGGTCACGGAACCCAGGGCAAACATAGGTGGATTATCGCCAACATTGCCACAGTCATTATTGTGAAAGGCACTTTGGGATTCATATCCTCTTAGTGAATTCAAAGATCTGAAAGTTGTGTTCCCTTATTTAGACAGTACAGGCCATATCTGTTGGTGCTAGTGTCATTGCTTAACCAAGGACAAAAGCAGAGTGTCATCCAGGGAGATATTTCATTGTACTGGGTGACATTACCATAAGCCTTACATTGGTTAAACCCTGTAGCACACTCTCAAGGGAAGGTGTCAAATAGATCTCACAGTGGAACTTGACACTCTCCTTGGTGACCTTGACTTTTGTTGTAAACCTCCTGCACACCAAGGTCCAAGAAGGTCAACGTTTACCCCGTGCTTTCTCTCCATGATGAACTGTCCCTCTAAATGTATGGCTTCACTGAGTGTGAACAGACACTGACTCAGTGGACGTGCAAATATTGTTTAGAAAATGGAGACTAGGAAGAAACATCACATGATAGATTATAGCTATTTGGCAAGGTAGGGTTGAATTCAGTTCTCTAACAGAGATTGCTTTTAATCAAGAACAAAATCTCACAGAAAACTTAATAAGTGCACCAGCTGAAACTGAATCCTGGGGAGGCAATGATCTAGGAAGAAATCCTTCTGGATAGGGGTGGTTTTGCAGAAGATATAAACAGGCAGGAGTTTCATGAGTCTCTGTCATCGAAAGGTGGCATGAATTCCAGTGTTTCTTTTTGCCCGAACTGTTATGTTATCACTAGTTAAAATACAGAAGTTACCTGCTCCTCTGATTTACTCTTATTTATACAATGAAGAGGATGATTCAACAGCAAGTCAGTCCATAGTTACTAATGCCTTATGCATACACTCCACCCCATGCCCCTTCTATGAAAAAGGCTCCTGAGAGGTTAGTGAGCACCTCACCTGTGTCCCTATGCTGTTCTGTGTCCCTCCAGCTCCCCAGGAGGACATGGCGGTGGAGCTGCCTCAGGCCGGGGCTGAGGACGAGCCTCTGAGGATGGTGGACGTAAGTGCAGCTTTCTTAACCGGGGCAAGGCTGCGGCTTCACTTCTTTATTTTCCTTTCAGTCAAACACAGTTATAGTAATCTGAGAATTTATGTTACCACTGAGGCATGTAAATCCTTGGCTGGGGAAGTAGAGAGGATAAATCTATTATTAACACAGTCCTGATTCAAAAGGACATTTAAATAAGACAGCATCATTTATTACTGTAGGTACTTTGCTCAGCAGAAAGTTTTCTTTCTTGAAAAACAATTTGTAAACGTTGGTCAAATTAAAACTGAGAGATCTAATATGAAACAGACCAGTCTTTCCAACAGGAGACTGTCTGTTTTATTTTGGAGACACTGAAATAAAGAGTGCTAGTTACCTGAGGACAAAAACCAGATAATAGAAGACTTAGTGCAGAAAACTCAAGATCCTGACACACTCACTCTGTTTTCTTCTCTGCAATCACAGGAATCCGGGGAAGCCTGTGAATACGGTAAATATTCAGGGATCATCACTCTGCTGAGGGACAATCCAACTGATAAAGGTGGGGTTCTCTGGCTCTGGTTGGAGAGTGGCCCTGATGCTAGATTCCTACTTGGGGTGTCGGCTGTAGGTGAAGAGAACAGACTGATCTCCTAGGAAAGAATAATGTCTTTGTTCTACGGTACCTGGAAGCAACTACATCATTTCGATGTTGTGGGTTTGTGTGAATCAGGGTTGGGGGCCCATGTGTGAGCCCAAGTGGTGTGATTCTGAAGCTCTGTGTCTGTGTGTGTTTCCTCTGGAGGGGTTTCCCTGTTACACAGCACTGGTCAACTGTGAACTTTCTAAAGACTTCTCACTACCACTGCACACTGACTATACATTACCTGATTCTTTCCTTAACTCAGTCTTCCCTCAAAAACAAAAGTGAAAGTCATTCAGTTTGTATTCAAATCTTGGCGGTCCCATGCACTAGAGTCCATGGAATTCTCCAGGCCAGAATCCTGGAGTGGGTAGTCTTTCCCTTCTCCAGGGGATCTTCCAAACCCAGGGATAAAACACAGGTATCCAGCATTGCAGGCAGACTCTTTAACAGCTGAGCTATCAGGGAATCCATTCCCCAAAATAGCTTAATATTAATTTTCCTCAGGTGAAGATGGTAATTAGACAAATGGCCAAAATTCTTAATGTCCTAGTGGAAAAGCCGAACTTAGTACCTAGGGTTGATCTCAGTTTGGTTCCTCTGGAGGAGTGACTTGCTCCTACTAGTCACCAATGTGATCCTCAGTCATGCAGAAAGGGGGTCTCAGCATCTATATCCATCCCAGGAGGTATTAGCAGGTCCAAGGGTCCAGATCCTGCCCATCATTATAAGGTGGGCAAGTGGTCAAGGAACCCAGGGTAACCATAGGTGGATTAACACCAACTTTGGCAACGTTATTATTGGGAAAAGAATCTTGGTACTCATATCCTCCTGGTAACCTCAAAGATTCTGAGTGTTGGGTGGCCTTTTGTAGAGTGGAAGACATATGTGTTGGTGTTCCTGTCTTTGTTTATACAAGGACAAAAGTATATCAAAAGAGATGTATTTCATTGTACTGGGTAACATTACCATAACCTCACGCTGATTAAACCCTGCAGTAAACACTCAAGGGATACTGTCAAATAAACCTCAGAATGGAACGTGATAGTATAGTGACCATGACTCTTGTTGTAAATCAAATGCACAGCTGGGTCAGAGATTGTCAGCTTTAATCCATGCATCCTCTCCATAGTGAACTGTCCCACTAAAAGTATGACTTCTGTGAGAGTGAACCCCCACTGACTCAGTGGACATGCAAACATTGTTTGGAAAATCAAGCCTGGGAAATAACATCTCATGATTGATAATAGCTATTTGCCAAGGTAGTACTGAATTCAGTCTTCTAACAAGAGTTTGCCTTTAATCAAGAATAAAGTCTCCCAGACTTGGTAGGTACAATAGCTGAAACTGCATCCTGAGGATGCAGTGATCTAGGAAGAAATCTAGAAGGTAGGTATGATTTACCAGAAGCTCTAAACAGAAAGCAGGGTCATGAGTCTCTGTCATTGAAAGCTGGCATGCATTGTAATGTTTCACATTTCCCCATTGGTTTGGTTATCACCAGTTAAATGCAGCCAATCTCCTTCATTGCATTCCTGTTTGTCTTCTTGGTTGTACTTCATCCAGCAAACAGGAGGATTCAAGAGCAGCTCAGTCCATAGTTACTAACCTCTCTCATGTACACATTCCACCCCATGTCCCATCAAATAAAAAACAAGAAACCTGAGATCTTGAGAAGCAGCTTCATCTCTGTCCTGATGGCCTTCTGTTTCCCTCTAGCTCCCCAGGAGCACCTGGTGTTGGAACTGCCCCAGGCCAGGGCTGAGGATCTGCCTCTGCCACCCCTGGAGGTAAGCTCAACTCTCTGTGTCTCACAAAGACTGCTCCTTCACTTCTTTATGTTTCATTCAGTGAAATACAGTTATAATAATCTGACAATACATATTAGCACTTATGTATACAATTCCTTGCTGTTGGAATATTGATGTTAATTCTGTTATCAACACAGACCTGATTCAAAAGGACACTAAAAATACCATCAATTACGACTGTAGGTACTTTCCTCAGTAGAACTTTTTCCTCCTTGAAACCTAAAGATTTTAAGTGAAAGAGCCCAGCCTTTTCAACAAGGGTCCTCTCTGTTTTCTTTTGGAATGATTGACTTTTTAAAGAGTTTAGTTACCTGAGGAAAACAAAAAAATCAGATAACATAACAGTTACTGCAGAGAAGACACGATTCTACCACCCTCACACTGTTTTCTTCTCTCTTATCACAGGCAGCCGGAGCAGCCAATGAACATGGTAAATATTCAGTGACTGTCCCTCTGCTGAGAAACAGTTTAGCTGATGATTGTGGGGCTCTCTTGCCAGCTAGCTTTAAAGAGTCACCCTGATGCTGGGTTCCTAATGGGGGTGAGGGTTAGGGGTTCTGAGAAGAGACTGATCTCAAAGAAAGAACAGTGTCTGTGTTCTATGGTCCCTGGAAACAACCACATCTTTTAGATGATGTGAGTTTGTTTGAATCAGGGTGGGGGCCCATGTGTAAGCCCCTGTGATGTGATTCTGAAGGTGTGTGTATGTGTGCTTCCTCAGGTGTTGTTTCCCTAAGAGGGAAATTTCTGTGAATTTTCTAAACTCTTCTCATCACCACTGCACACTGACTATACATTACCTGATTCTTTCCTCAGCTCAGTCTTTCCTCAAAAGCCAAAGTGAAAGTCAATCAGTTTGTGTCCAACTCTTTGAGGCTGCGTGGACTAGAGTCCATGGGATTCTCCAGGCCGGAATACTGGAGTGGGTAGTGTTTCCCTTCTCCGGAGGATCTTCCAAACCCAGGGATCGAACAAGGGTGTCCAGCATTGCAGGCTAATGCTTTAACAACTGAGCAATCAGGGAATCCATCCCTCACACTAGCTTAATATTCATTTTCCTCAGGTGAAGATGGAAATGATACAAATGCCCCAAGATCTTGACCTGCTAGTGGAAAAGACAAACTGAGTACCAAGTGTTGATCCCAATTTGGCTCCTCTGGAGGAGTAACCTGCTCCTACTAGTCAGCAATGTGATCCCCAGTCATGGGGCAGGAGGGTCACTGTGTCAATGTTCATCCATGAAGGCACTAGCAGGTCTAGGGTACCAGATCCTGCCTATCATTATAAGGTGGGCACAGTGTCAAGGAACCCAGGGTAACCATTGTTATATTAATGCCAACGTTGGAACAGTCTTTATCGTGAAAAGTAATCGGGACTCATATCCTCCTGGTAAACTCACAGATTCTGAGTGTTGTGTGGCCTTTTGTAGAGTGGAAGTCATATGTGTTGGTGTTCTTGTCTTTGTTTACACAAGACAAAAGCATATTCTATCAGAGATGTATTTCATTGTCCTGGGTAACATTAAATAACCTCACATTGATTAAACCCTGTAGTACACCCTCAAGGGAAATTGTCAAATAAAGCTCAGAGTGGAACTGATAATCTAGTGACCATGACTCTTGTTGTAAATCTCATGCATAGCTGGGTCAGAGACAGTCAGATTCACTCCATGCTTCCTCTCCACAATGAACTGTCCCACTAAAAGTGTGACTTCTGTGAGTGTGAACCGCCACTGACTCAGTGGACTTGCAAACATTGTTTGGAAAATCAAGCCTGGGAAATAATATTGCATGATTCATAATAGCTATTTGGAAAAGTAGTATTGACTTTAGCCCTCTAACAAGTGTTTGCTTTTAATTAAGAATAAAGTCTCCCAGACTTGTTAAGTACAATAGTTGAGACAGCACATCCTGCAGATGCAGTGATTTAGGAAGAAATCCAGAAGATAGTGTGTTTTACCAGAAACTATAAACAGAAAGCAGGGTCATGGGTCTCTGTCATTGAAATCTGGCATTCATTGTAATGTTTCACATTTCCCCATTGGTTTGGTTATCACCAGTTAAATGCAGCCAATCTCTTTCATTGCCTTCCTGCTTGCCTCCTTGGTTGTACTTCATCCAGCAAAGAGGAGAATTCAAGAACAGCTCAGTCCATAGTTACTAACCTCTCTCATGTACACATTCCACCCCATGTCCCATCAAACAAACAAACAAGAAACCTGAGATCTTTGGAAGCAGCCTCTCCTCTGTCCTGATGGCCTTCTGTTTCCCTCTAGCTCCCCAGGAGCACCTGGTGTTGGAACTGCCCCAGGCCAGGGCTGAGGAGCCACCTCTGTGTCCCCTGGAGGTAAGCTCAACTGTCTGTGTCTCACAAAGACTGCTCCTTCACTTCTTTACGTTTCATTCAGTGAAATACAGTTATAGTAATCGGACAATGTATATTAGCACTTATGTATGCAATTCCTTGCTGGTGAAATATTGATGTTAAATCTGTTATCAACACAGACCTGATTCAAAAAGACACTAAAAATACCATCAATTACGACTGTAGGTACTTTCCTCAGTAGAATTTTTTCCTCCTCGAAACTGAAAGATCTTAAGTAAAAGAGCCCAGCCTTTTCAACAAGGGTCCTCTCTGTTTTCTTTTGGAATGATTGATTTTTTTTAAAGTTTAGTTACCTGAGGAAAACAAAAAATCAGATAACATAACAGTTACTGCAGAGAAGACACGATTCTACCACCCTCACACTGTTTTCTTCTCTCTTACCACAGGCAGCCGGAGCAGCCAATGAACATGGTAAATATTCAGTGACCATCCCTCTGCTGAGGAACAGTTTAGCTGATGATTGTGGGGCTCTCTTGCCCGCTAGCTTTGCAGAGTCACCCTGATGCTGGATTCCTAACGGGAGTGAGGGTTGGGGGTTCTGAGAAGAGATTGATCTCAAAGAAAGAACAGTGTCTGTGTTCTATGGTCCCTGGAAACAACCACATCTTTTAGATGATGTGAGTGTGTGTAAATCAGGGTTGGGGGCCTTTGTGTAAGCCTGTGTGGTGTGATTCTTAAGGTGTGTGTATATGTGTTTCCTCAGGACATGTTTCCCTCTTACATGGCACAAGTCAACTGTGAACTTTCTAAATACTTCTCATCACCACTGCACACTGACTATACATTACCTGATTCTTTCCTCAACTCAGTCTTTCCTCAAAAGCCAAAGTGAAAGTCACTCAGTTTGTGTCCAACTCTTTGAGGCCGCATGGACTAGAGTCCATGGAATTCTCTAGGCCGGAATCCTAGAGTGGGTAGTGTTTCCCTTCTCTGGTGGATCTTCCAAACCCAGGGATCGAACGGGGTGTCCAGCATTGCAGGTGTACACTTTAACAACTGAGCAATCAGGGAATCCATTCCTCAAACTAGCTTAATATTCATTTTCCTCAGGTGAAGATGGAAATGATACAAATGCCCAACATTCTTGACCTCGTAGTGAAAAAGCCAAACTGAGTACCTAGTGTTGATCCCAATTTGGCTCCTCTGGAGGAGTGACCTGCTCTTACCAGTCAGTCAAGTGATCCTTAGTCATGGGGCACCAGGGTCCCTACATCAATGTCCATCCCTGGAGGTACTAGTAGGTCCAGGAGTCCTGATCCTGCCCATCATTATAAGGTGGTCACCATTTCAAGGAACCCAGGGTAACCATAGTTAGATTAGTGCCAACTTTGGCACAGTCATTATTGGGAAAAGTAATCGGGACTCAGATCCTCTTGGTAAACTCACAGATTCTGAGTGTTGCATGACCTTTTGTAGAGTGGAAGTCATATATGTTGGTGTTCCTGTCTTTGTTTACACAAGGACAAAAGCATATTCTCATCAGAGATGTATTTCATTGTACTGGGTAACATTACTGTAACCTCACATTGATTAAATCCTGTAGTACACACTCAAGGGAAGTTGTCAAATAAAGCTCACAGTGGAAAATGATAGTCTAGTGACCATGATCCTTGTTGTAAATCTCATGCACAGGGGGGTCAGAGAGAGTAACTTTCACTCCATGCTTCCTCTCCATAATGAACTGTCCCACTAAAAGTATGACTTCTGTGAGTGTGAATAGCACTGACACAGTGGACATGCAAACATTGGAAAATCAAGCCTGGGAAATAACATCACATGATTGGTAACAGCTGTTTGGAAAGGTAGTATTGAATTCAGTCTTCTAACAAGAGTTTGCCTTTAATCAAGAATAAAGTCTCCCAGACTTGGTAGGTACAATAGCTGGAACAGTGGATCCTGAGGCTTGAGTGATCTAGGAAGAAATCCAGAAGATAGGTGTGATGTACCAGAAGCTCTAAACAAGCAGGAGGGACATGCGTCTCTGTCACTGAAAGTTGGCATGCATTGTAATGTTTCACTTTTCCCCATCAGTTTGGTTATCACCAGTTAAATGCAGCCAATCTCTTTCATTGCCTTCCTGCTTGTCTCCTTTTTTTGCACTTCATCCAGCAAAGAAGAGGATTCAAGAACAGTTCGGTTCATAGTTACTAACCTCTCTCATGTACACATTGCACCCCATGTCCCATCAAACAAACAAAAAAGAAGCCTGAGATCTTTGGAAGCAGCCTCTCATCTGTCCTGATGGCCTTCTGTTTCCCTCTAGCTCCCCAGGAGCACCTGGTGTTGGATCTGCCCCAGGCTGGGGCTGAGGAGCCGCCCCTGCATCCCCTGGAGGTAAGCTCAACTCTCTGTGTCTCACATAGACTGCTGCCTCACTTCTTTATGTTTTGTTCAGCGAAATACAGTTATAGTAATCAGACAATGTATATTAGCACTTATGTATGAAATTCCTTGCTGGTGAAATATTGACGTTAAATCTGTTATAAACACAGCCCTGATTCAAAAGGACACTAAAAGTACTATCAATTACTACTGTAGGCACTTTCCTAAGTAGAAATTTTTCCTCCTTGAAATTGAAAGATCTTAAATGAAAGAGCCCAGTCTTTTCAACAAGGGTCCTCTCTGTTTTATTTTGGAATGAATGATTTATTAAAGAGTTTAGTTACCTGAGGAAAACAAAAAAATCAGATAACATAAAAGTTACTGCAGAGAACACATGACGCTGCCACCCTCACACTGTTTTCTTTTCTCTAATCACAGGCAGCCGGAGCAGCCAATGAACATGGTAAATATTCAGCAACCGTCCCTCTGCTGAGGAACAATTTAGCTGATGATTGTGGGGCTCTCTTGCCAGCTAGCTTTGCAGAGTCACCCTGATGCTGGATTCCTATAATGGGAGTGAGGGTTGGGGGTTCTGAGAAAAGACTGATCTCACATTAAGAACAATGTCTGTGTTCTATGGTCCCTGGAAACAACCACATCTTTTAGATGATGTGAGTTTGTATGAATCAGGGTTGGGGGCCCATGTGTAAGCCCCTGTGATGTGATTCTTAAAGTGTGTGTATGTGTGTTTCCTCAGGAGATTTTTCCCCCTTACACAGCACAAGTCAACTGTGAACTTTCTAAACACTTCTCATCACCACTGCCCACTGATTATACATTACCTGATTGTTTCCTCAACTCAGCCATTCCTCAAGTTTCATTAATATTCATTTTCCTCAGATGAAGATGCTGCTGAGAAAAATGGCCCAAGCCCTTGTCCTCCTAAGTGGAAAAGCCAAACTTAGAACCTAGGGGGCTTCCAGTGTTTCTGGTCTGCACACCTCACCTGAACTAATCACTCATCCTTGAAATCCTAGTCATGAAACAAGGGGTCCCTGCATCTATGTTTATACCTGGAGGTACTATAAGCTCGAGGTCCAGACCGTGCCCATCATTATAAGGTTGGCACAGTGGTCCCAAAACCAGGGCAAGAAAAGTGGATTAACAGCTAACTTTGGCACAGTCATTATTGTGAAAGGCACCTCGGGGTTTGCATCCCCTGGTGAACTCACAGATTGTTAGAGTTTTGCGGCCTTGTGTAGACAATGTTGGTCCTATCTCTTGATGCTAGTGTCATGCTTAAACAAGGAATAAAGCAGATTATCATCAGGGAGATATTTCATTTTACTGGATGATATTACCACAAGCCCTACATTGATTAAACCTGGTAACACACACTCTAGGGAATGTGTCAAATAGATCTCACATTCAATTTTGATAGTTAGCCTCATGACTATGAGTCGTTGTAATCTCCTAAAGCGCTGGGTCACAGACAGTCAGCATTCACCCTTGGTTCCTCTCCATAATGAACTGTCCCATTAAATGTATCACTTCTCTCATTGTGGACAGCCACTGTCTCAGTGGACATGCAAATATTGTTTGGAAAGTGAAGACTGGGAAAAAATATCACATGATTGATAATAGATATTTGCAAAGGCAGGATTGAATTCAGTCCTCTAATAGAGCTTGCTTTTAATCAAGAACAAAATCTCACAGAAAACTTGTTCATTTCAATAGCTGCAACTTTGCATCTTGGGGAGGGAGTGATCTAGGAAGAAATCCTGGGCTGATTTAGCAGATGCTCCAAACAAGCAGGAGGGATGTTCATCTCTGTCATTTAAAGCTGGAATGCATTTTAGTGTTTCCTCTTCCCCCACTGTTTAGGTTATCATTAGATCACTTGTTAAAATGCAGAGGCTCTCTTTCATTTCTTTCCTGCTCCTCTCGTTTATTCTCCTTCATCCAGCAAAGAGGATGATTCAACAGCAGCTTAGTCCATAGTTACTTACCCCTTCATGCATACACTTCACCCCTTGTCCCTATCAAAAAAAAAAAAAAAGCTGAGTGACTGGTGAGTAGCCTCACCTGTGTCCTAAGAGCTACTCTGTCCCTCTAGCTCCCCAGGAAAACCTGGTGGAGGAACTGTGCTTTCTATAATCAGCTGTGGCCAACTAAACAGATGGCCCCTGTGAGTATGGGCAGCTACTGGCTCAGTGGGCATGTACACACTGTATAGAAAATGAATATTGATAGAAAAATACTATATTATTCATAATAGCTATTTTTAAATGGTAGGAATTCAATAATATAAAATCTTGTGTATTTGATTTTCTCTAAGACAAGTAATTAGTGAATTAATAGAATAGCATACTTTGCCCAGGATTGATTTCAGTCCTCTAACAGAGTTTACTTTAAATCAAGTGCAAAGTCTCATAGAAAACATGATGAACAGAGTAGCAGCAACTGTGGATCTCGGAGGAAGAGTGATCTGGGAAAAATCAGGAGACAGTGGCGATTTAGCAGGAGCTCAAATGGTGGGCTGCCGTCTATGGGGTCTCACAGAGTCTGACATACTGAAGTGACTTAGCAGCAGCAGCAGCAAACGAGCAGGAGGAGTCATGGGTCTCTTTCATTGAAGAATACACACATTTTAGAGTTTTCCATTTTTTAGATTGAATATTTCATGTTGATTAGATTCCTCTAGCTAGAAAACCAAAGATGTGTTTTCATTTGCTTCCTCCTCTCCTTTACTTTCCTTCCTCCTCCAAGAGGATGGAGGAACACACGTTCAGTCCATGCTTATTAACCTCCCACATCCATACACACCACCCCATGTCCACACAAGGAGAAAAAATCCTGCATGATTCCTCAGCCTCCTCTCTAGCATTCTAACAGCTACTCTGTGTCCCCTAGGTTTCACTGAGGACCTGCCAGTCAACCCAACTTGTGACAGGACCAAAGAGACTCCATGTGTCTCCAAGGAAAGTTCTTTTTTTTTATTTTTATTTTTTTCTGGTCTGAGATAGAAATACTGTTTCATTTCTTTTTGAGTAGAATTCGGTTATGAGTCTTTGAAGGTGTTCATTTCAGATAGAGACGATTTCCTTGGTTGGGATAATGTAGAGTGAGATACTTATTACCAGATCATGATGCCTCAGTCCACAGGATATTAAAATTGTTAGCATCCATTACATCCTGTTGAGTACAGATTTCTCTCTCCTGCAGTCAGATTTCCTCTAAGAAAAGAATTCTGCAATTTCCAACCCAAACGATCTTAGAAGTTCCATCCTCCAGGCAAAGATCTTGCCTTTCATCCTGAGTATGTGTGTTCTGATATTGCTGAACTCCACCACTGTTCTTCATCAGGAACTGTCACTAAATGAACCAAAGAGTGTGCATCTATGTGATCTTATCCTCATAGTGTCTTCTCTTCTGTACTTGCAGGTGGCCCTTTCAGAATGTGAAAATGGTATGTATTGTAGAATCATTCACTTTGGGAGAAAAACTTTGTAGATGAGAAAGTTGGGGCTTTCTCTCCGGTTTTAGTGTAGAGGCCAAACTGATTTCAAATTCCTGCTGGCAATGAGTATAGGGGCCCTAGTGATAGAAAGTAATGTATGAGTAGAGCAATGTGGCTGATTACTATAGTTCCTCCTGTACTGATTACAGGAGGAAGCTGTACTATGGTTAATAGTGTAGGTTTGTGTCCATGGGACTGGGTGTGTCTCTGTGTGTAATGAATAGTGTGATTCTCCACGTGTCTGTGAATTTTCTGTCTTGTGCTTTCCTCGATATTTGTCACCTTAAACATCACTGTTACTGGTGTCAACTTCCCCCAAAAAAATTTCCCATCACCATGTACCATTAACGAGTATGTACATAAAAATTAAACCAAGTATACACATTCACTGTATCCATTGATTTTATACCAAGTGAACATCCAATACCCTGAAAGACAAATCTCATCACTACCCAGGAAAATGTTTACCCTGGAGTCTTTTTAATTTTTCTTGAATTTCTTCTTGGCTCTGCTGGGTCTTCATTGCTCTGCAGGGTTTTCTCTGCTTGTGGAGAATGAGGGCATCTCTCTAGTTGTGCGTAGGTGTATCACTTTAGCAGCGTCTTTTGTTGCAGAGCATGGCTTCTAGGGCTCTTGGGCTTCAGTAGTTTTGGAAGGTGGGCTCAGCACTTGTGGTTCCTGGGCTCTAGAACATGGCTCAGTCCTTGTGGTGCACTGACGGGTTTAGTTTCTCCAAAGCATGTGGAATCTTTCCAGACCAGGGATTGAGCTCGTATCTCCTGCATTAGCATGTAGATTCTTAAGCACTGAGGCACCAGTGAAGCCCTATACAATTCATAAAAAACAAAACTGTGTTTTAGTATCCCCCTCCTGGGCCAATTACACCTTCATTTAGTCATAAATCCCATTTCTTACTAGGTCTTATATCATTTTGATTGGTCATGATTCATCTGCCATTTCCATCATTCAAACTCTTTCCTATTAGAGCCTCAGAATGAATCTTTCCCCTTCAATCATGGCCCCCAGTACTGGGGAGGCTCCTTCCTTCTGCAGGGATCCCTGGTGGTACCCACATGCCACACCCAGGTCTAGAGGAGTCTGAGAAAGGAGGAACTTAAAAGCATAGATGAAGTTCAGGCCAGCTTTGCCTCTTAAGCTTTGAAGTGTCCAGTCAGTCCTATTAATTCAGTGCACTGTGTTGTTCAGCTTGTGTCTAGAACTTCTCCATCCTGCAACAAAAATTTTATAACCATTAAACAGATAATCCCTCTGTCAGCCTCCTCCCAGTTCTTGGAACCACCCTTCCACTCTCTGCTTATCTGAATTTTCCTTTAGAAACCTCAGGTAAATGGAATTGTGCAGTATTTGTCCTTCATTGACTACCTTATTTCACTCTTACCAGTATCCTCGAGCTTCATTCACAGTGCTGCGAATGACAAGGTATCCTTCATTATTAAATCCTGAAAGGCTTCCAGTGTATGTGTACACCCCATTTTCTTTTTTATTTATCTGCCCGTAGACACTGGGCGGTTTTCTTAGATTTTGTGTACAATATGGCAATGGATATGTGATTGTAGATATCTCCTGAACATTCTCATTTTATCTTCTTTGGACATAAACTCAAAAGAGTGATTCCTGGATCTTAGATCAGTCTCTTAATAATATTTTGAGGGACTTCCAAACTGTTCCATAATGGCTATGTCATTTTACATTCTTACCAATAGGTACAAAATTTCCAGTTTGCTACACTGTTGCCAAAATCTTTTACATTCTTTTTAAAATACACAACCTGAAAGGTGGTTTGACGTGGTTTCCATTTCACTAATACTTACTGATGTTGAGGACTATTCCTATGTATATTGATCACTTCTCTGTCTTCTATGAAAAAATATCTATTGAAGCCTTTACACATTTTTAAAAGTCAGTTATTTGCCTTTTGTTGTTTTGAAGCTGAGTTGTAGTAGTTGCTATATATTCTGGATATTGGCCCCTTATTCAGATGCAAAGTTTGCAGATACTTCCTCTCATTCCATCAGTAGCCTTTCTGTTGATTGTTGAAGAGACCATCTTTTCTTGATTTGTCATTTTAGAACCCTGGCAAAGATCATTTGGCCTCACATGTGTGAATTTATTCAAGATTCCCTCCTTATGATTCATTGGTGTCTCTGCCTATTTTGCTGCAGGTGGAACACAGTTTTTTTTTTTTTTTTTTTTTTATGCTTATCTTTTTTTTTTTTTTAAACTTTACATAATTGTATTAGTTTTGCCAAATATCAAAATGAATCCGCCACAGGTATACATGTGTTCCCCATCCTGAACCCCCCTCCCTCCTCCCTCCCCATACCATCCCTCTGGGCCGTCCTAGTGCACCAGCCCCAAGCATCCAGCCTCGTGCATCAAACCTGGACTGGCAACTCGTTTCCTACATGATATTTTACATGTTTCATTGCCATTCTCCCAAATCTTCCCACCCTCTCCCTCTCCCACAGAGTCCATAAGACTGTTCTATACATCAGTGTCTCTTTTGCTGTCTCGTACACTGGGTTATTGTTACCCTCTTTCTAAATTCCATATATATGCGTTAGTATACTGTATTTATGTTTTTCCTTCTGGCTTACTTCACTGTATAATAGGCTCCAGTTTCATCCACCTCATTAGAGCTGATTCAAATGTATTCTTTTTAATGGCTGAGTAATACTCCATTGTGTATATGTACCACAGCTTTCTTATCCATTCATCTGCTGATGGACATCTAGGTTGCTTCCATGTCTTGGCTATTATAAACAGTGCTGCGATGAATATTGGGGTACACGTGTCTCTTTCCCTTCTGGTTTCCTCAGTGTGTATGCCCAGCAGTGGGGTTGCTGGATCATAAGGCAGTTCTATTTCCAGTTTTTTAAGGAATCTCCACACTGTTCTCCATAGTAGCTGTACTAGTTTTGACTACTGTGGCATTCTTACCTGTTTTGAATTCAGGAAGCCTGAAGACCCCATTGTCATTCTTTGCTCTTAAGATTAGTTTTGTTCTTTGGGTTTCTCTTTGGTTGCATAAATTTCAGTATTTGGGGATTTTTTCTTTCCATTTCTATGAAAATGACATGAGACTTTGTGAGTGGTTTCAATATATATGTACATCACTTTTAGGAGTATAGGAAGGTCAACAACACTAAATGTTCCAGTCAATGAATATAGTATGGTATTCTGATTACTTGTCTCGTCTTTCTTTCAAAAGCATTCTATGGTTTTCAGTGCACAAATCTTTCACTTCCTAAGGGGCCTTTTGTGTTGCCTTGCTTGGGACCTCTAGAGTCAAGGATGGGAAAGATGGGCTTTTGAAGACTGTGAATGTCCCTTCCCTCCCTTCTGTACCTACTCTCTAGTTACTTGTCAGACAGGAGCTCTGGGCCATGCCCTTCACCACTGCCTACAAGTGAGCCCCCTACAGGGAATTTGCTTTGAATCTGAGTGTTCATCTTACTATTTTAATGTTCACAAGCACTCTCCCAATCCCTGGCCTAGGTTCAAGAGCCCCAGGTATACCTATATATGAATGATCTCATCAGGGCATCAAATTGTCTACAATAGAGAAAAACCTGAAGAGGCAATTAATTACCTTTTCCTTGTCTTTGGAGCTATGAGAGCTGAACTTTCCAATGTAGTAGGCAGTAGTCAGATCTCCCTATCTATAATTAACATATTTCAAACAATAATTAACATATTTTTTAAAAATCACAAAAAACACACATTTGTTGATCAGAGTAGCCATATCTCCAGTGTGTCCATAACTGTTGGAATTGAAGCTTTGCAAGCTTGAATGTAAAAGCTATATTGGGCCTGTAGAAGTGTAAGGTTACAATGTGATTCTGTCAGCATCTCTCTCTCATATGAAATTTTGCACTGGGATCGACATCTTGTTGAAAGGCTCTGACTCCACAAACACAGGGGAGGTCTGTGAACCTGGAAGAAAGACCAGGGCGATGATGTGTGAGCCAAGCTGAGGAGGAGAAATGGGTGGGTCAACTTGTATAATAACTGTATTATTGCTCCTGGTTGTCTTTCTGCAGACTGCTTCCTGGAAAATATTAACAACAGTGATGCAGAAGAGACCTCAGGTAGGGAACAACTCTCAGGTGGGGTTAACAGGGAGAGGGTTCCAGGACCACTTGAGTTACACTTAACTCTTAGGAGATGAAGGAAGGTGAATATCAACTGAGGAAGTAGAAGGAAATATGCGTAGACTTTTTATTTGTTATTTTCATATTTTAATGATTTTATAGACCCATGTGATCATGTGCTATATCGTGCTGTGCTTCAAGACATCTCTTTTTGTTTGTCCATTTAAAAATCTCCTTTCCGACAAGACTACTCTTTCCTTGTCCTTTCACTGCTAAATGTGAAAGCTTGGCTTCTGGTCAATACCTGCAGGGTTTTATGTACAAGGAACTTTGGCTTTTTGTTTAAATTCTCCTATGACGGCCACATGCTATGAACACAAAATTCTCACGGTCACTTGACACTGGAGACCAAGTTCTGGCAGTGAGTGTCAGGTGGTGGGTGACATGTGAACCCATCTCCCTCTGCATTTTCAGGACTTGTGGTTTCCCTTCATATTTGTCCTCACTGTTTGTTCCTTGTATGAAGGGTGCTCTTAGGGTTGGATGAGTCAAAGCTCATGTGCTCTGGTGTCCCTGCCTGGGCTGAGTCTCCTGGAGCTCATCTCAGCACCACACCTCCCCAAGGATGCTGTGTTGCATGAGAGCAGTCCATGTGCAGCTGCCCCTAGAGACCAGCATGTCCACAGATTCTAGAGACTGTGAAGGGGCTGCTGGCTTTCTTTACACATTTGCTCTAGCAGTCCTGCTGACCTGGTCTCCTGGGACTGACCAGACCTAGGTCAGAGACTCAGAGCAGCAGGACCCGGGGTGACTGCTCCCCTTAGAACCACTACTCCCTCCAGACCAAAGCTCCAGGTGGTTTTGATCACCATCTTTGCACACTCCTCAACTCATTTGTTTACCTTTTATTTTTTTGTTTGTTTTGCATTTGAGCTTTGGGATTTTCTGATATATTTTGAGTATGAGCTCCTAATGTGATATATGGTTTGCAATTTTTCTGTAGGTTAACTTTTCATCCTACTGATTGTTGAAGAGACTACCCTTTCCCTATTTTGTTGTCTTAGAACCTTCATAAATTTTATTTCACCTTGTATCCATGAGTTTACTTGTTTGTTTGCTTTTTATTCTGGTATTTAGGGCTATGCATCTATTTCTATGTCAGTATCATACAGCTTTGATTCCAGTAACTTTGTAATGTGTTTTGAAGTCAAGAGGTGAGAAACTTTGATCTTTGTTCTCAAGATCATTTTGTCTATTTGGAGTTCTTTGTGGTTCCATACATATTTTTGGAATTGTTTTTTCTATTTCTATGAAAATGACATTAATATTTTGATTGGTGTTGCAATGATTCTTTACTTAGGTTTAGGTACTGCAGAAATGTCAATAGTACTAAGTCTCCAGTCTATGAGCATGGAATGTCATGTCAATTCCTCATCCTTGAGTCACTCTCTCAGTGTGGCGTGTAGCGTTCAGTGTGCTGTTCGTGTCTCTCTGAAGGCCCTGTATCCCTCCTTCCCTGATCTCAGAGTCAGTGGTGGAGGGATGGGCTTGTGAGGAGACACAGTGTCTCTCCCTTCCTCCTCACCTCTTCTCTGATGATATTCAGCACAGGTGCCCTGGGCCCTGTATCCATACCTGTTCCCTCAAGAGGAATACCTGCTGGGAATTCCTCTAAGATTTGGGTGTTGACATTGCTGTTTCAGTGTCCCAACGGCTCATGAGTACCTGGGATGTGTGCATGAGCCCAGGAAATACCTACAAATGAATCATCAAATCAAGCCAGTCGGATGCTCTACAGAAACTGTTGGGGTACAATTCACAGGCCTGCAAGTCCTGTGCTTATCTAGACTTGAGACCAAAGAAAGATCCCAGAGTTGACAGAGATATCAAAGGTTTAATAGATGGGATGATTTCCATGTCTGAAGTAAAAGGATCCTGGAGAGACACCCACTGTGGATAGCAGGGGACAGACAGAAGACAGCAGCTGCAGCATTCTTCACTCGGGGGGATTGGGAGTCTACCAGTTACAGTGGGAATGAACAGCAGGTTGGCTCCTTGGTTAAATTGGTTACCATGGAAACCAGTAGAGCATCACATCCCTCTCTTAGCCCCTCAGGCTAAATACTTTCATGGGGCTGAAGTCTTGTCTTTGTTAATCTATCAGCAAACAGCCATCTTGAAATGGCCAGAAATTGCAGAGGAAATAATCAGGAGAGGGAAAATAACAGAGGGTTGGTAACATCCTATATATAGCCTTGCATGCTCAGTCACTCAGTTTTGTCTGACCCTTTGAGATCCCATGGACCCATATCCCACCAGGCTCCTCTGTCCATGTATTCTCCAGGGAAGAATATTAAAGTGGTTCACCATATCCTCCTCCAAAGCCTCTTCCCAACCCAGGGATTCAAACCATGTGTCCTCTATTGGCAGGCAGATTCTTTACTACTGAGCCACCTGGGAAGCCCTACACCCTCCCTTGTAACAAAGTCCCCTGGCATTCCAAAAACTATTCTACCACAATTTATCAGAAGTGTTAGAACAAGTGGTACTGATCTCAAGATTCATTCAATCTTCCCTGGTGACTCAGACAGTAAAGAATTCGCCTGCAATGCAGGAGACCTGGATTTGAAACTTGGGTCAGGAAGATCCCCTAAAGAAGGAAATGACCACCCATTCCAGTGTTCTTGCCTGGAGAAATCCATGACAGAGGGGCCTGGTGGGCTACAGTTCATAGGGTCACAAATTGTTGAACATGACTCAGTGACTAAGCACATGCACGTGTATAAACGGATATAGTGGTTGTTGTGTGTTATAGTGTGGTAGCCACTAGCCAGATGTGACTGTTATAATTTGCTTAAAGGCATGTTTTACAGGTGTCAAAAACACTTGGAATTTCAGGTTGGTTAGCATGAAGGTGAGAAGTCTAATGGGCGTGTAGAAGTGAGAGGTTGGAATTCACTCTTTCACCGTCTGTATCTTTAGGTTTGCAACTGAGATCAGTGTCTTATTGAAGGACTCTGACTGCACAGAGCACAGATGACTGCCATCTGCTATCCATGGTGAAGTGTCTTTCTAGTATCCTAGGAAAAAGTTCAGGGTGATGCTGTGAGAGCCAGCAGGGCCTCAACTGGGGCAAAAGTGGGTGGGTCGCTCATCTAATCACCTTGTTGCTCCTGGTTGTGTTCCTATGGCATGTGTTGTGGAGAGCATTTGGTGCAGTGATGAGGAAGGGGACACGGGCAGGAAACAATATTCAGTTGGGATCTGATGGGAGAGGCTTCCTGGAACTTTAGGGTTAAATACCCTGCTTGGAGCCTAAGGAAGGTGAACATGAAATTAGGAAGAAGGAACTCTGTGTACAGTTCTGACTTACTATTTTCATATTTTCATATGATAGAGAAATCGTGTCCTGGACTTGCATTGTCCTCTGTTTATAAACACCTTTTGTTCCTTTACTCTTCAAAAATTATTTTGCCCATAAGAGCTGCTCTTTTCTGCTTTTCTACTAGTATGGAAGCCTGGTCTCTGGTCAGCACATCTCGGGTATTGTGCACTGAAGTCTGTTTTCTATTTCATGTTGAACTATGATGGCCATATCCTAGTGGGCACAAAACTCTCATTGCCACTTGACACTGGAAACCTGGTACTTGTAGCTCATGTGAGGTAGTGTGTGAGATGTGAACTCTCTCCTCCTGAGCTTTCAGGACTTGTGACTTCCCCTCATGTTTGCCTTCACTGTTAATTCCTCATGTAGAGGTCGCTCCCAGGGGTGGATGAGTCACAGCACACAGGTCCTAGTGTCCCTCTCTGGACTCGGTCTCCTTGGGCTCAACTCAGCCTCCGCACCAGCCAAGGCTGATGTGCTTCCATGTGAGAAGTCCACGTCCAGCTGCTCCTAGAGACCCTCCATGGCTGCAGATTCTAGAGTCTGTGAAGGGGCCACGGGGCTTCTTCACACAGTTGCTTTCACAGCCCTGCTGACCTGCTCTCCTGGGATTGAGCAGTCCCAGGGCAGCAGGTCCTGGGGTCACTTCTGCTCTCATAACCCACTGCTGCATCCACAGAGTCCTGCCCCTTCTTCCCAGTCCCAGGCCTGCCCCATCCTCTGTCCTTTCCTTACACCTTCCCAGGTTTCATCCCTCCAATTTTCCAAGTCTCAGTGCAAACCCGGAATCTACCAGGTGTTTATAGAGGACCCTTGCCACAGCATTCTGGCTAAATGAAACTGGAAGCGTTTGCCTCTGTCCTCTCTAAGGGTTTGGGAAACTTGAGGTGTTGCTCTGAACATTAAGCATCTCCCAGATACCTCAGGTCACCCCAGTCAACGGGAGAATCTCTGTTGTGTGGAATTTTTGTCCTTCCCTCCCACAGGGGTCAAAACACTCTCAGATCCATGCCAAGTCCTCCCTGGGAGGGATGGATTGGTTAATTCAATATGGGCTGATTGGAGATGTTGATCATACACCCATGGTCCTTCTTCCAATGTGCCCCTGTTGGAGAACTCTAGGGTTGGTGGAGGTTCAAGGAGGAAGGAAAGGACCAGGGACAAGAGGAGAGAAATGAGGAAAGAAGAGAGAGGAAATAGTGGGAGAAAGAGGCAAGCGAGGTCATGGGCAGAGAAGCATGGAGACAGTGACCGCCTGGAGGAGGAACAGGTTGTCACGGCCTCATTTGTGGTCACATGTAGACAATTTGAGGGTGGCAACAGGATGTTGGAGGTCAGAGACCCACTTTTTCATTGCAGAGATGAAACTCTGAGGCCCTGGGAGGTCCTTGAGGCAAGTACACCAGGGGTCCCAACGCCAGGCTGTGAGGAGCACCAGGGTCCCCTGGTCATATCCTGACTCTAAGTCTCCCATTTGCTTTCCCACAGCCTCTCCATATGACTGCTGCCCTCAGACACCAGACGAGTACATGGCAGATGATGAAGATTCAGAGACAGTGAGCAAGAATACTGAGGTCATTTATTTCTTCTTCCATATCTTTCAAAAATTTTATCTTTCTCTGATCCATAGACTCTTCCTTGTAACCCTTCCCCATCTCCTCTTTCCAACTTTTTGTGATTAACCTTCTGGAGGACTTGGTGTCTTGTAGGCACTTAGGGTTCTGGAAGCTTATATAAAATCTATGAAATCTGTCTGCAGCCCTCTTCCCCCATTTTCTTAGCATTGCCCTGGCTCCTGACCTCACGTCTACACCCTTGAACCTGGCTTTGTCACCATGAGTGGCCTGAGCAGGAGTTGAGGCTGTAGTCAGCAGGGCTGGACCCACAAAGCTGAAGGAGCCCCATGAAGTCTGCACTGCCCTGAGCTACTCCATATGATTGCTTTCCTGCTCTGGGACCTGCCTGACTGATCTCTTCTTTCCAGATGTCAGACAACTCTCTAATCAGCTCTTTGGAGAATGGCAAAAATGTCATCAGTGATGATGAAAAAGACCAGGAGGAAGTGTGAACGTGGGGCCCGAGTTGAAAAGGTGAGGCAGACGAGGGCATGTGTCTCCATCATGACCCCAGCTCACTTGGTGCTTCAGAAACATGAGCAAAAACCCTGGGGTCTGCTGCTGAGTGTGACCACAAAAGTGGAGACAAGAGGGTGGTAACAATCCGCACTGATGAGTGGAGGATGCCCTTAGCACGTCTCCCCAGGGCACAGGTCCCATCCACAGACATCCCCGAGGTTGCTGGGCTGGCTCCTCTGGCAGCTCTTACATTTGCAGGGAGGCTGGGGGCACTGTGGGTCCACTGTGTGCAGTCCAGGAGCTGCTGTTCCAGCGTGTTCTTTTTGAAGATCCCCACTGGGGGCTTCCTCATCTCCCTCTGCAGGACCCAGCTCTGCCCTCCAACACCCCAAAGGCAGCAGGGGGAATCCCTAGTTCATCACCAGCTGCAGAGAGAGGTTCGGGTGGCCCCACCCTCCCCAGTCCTGGGCTCCAGGGAACAGAGTGAAAGAGACACGGGCGCCCAGAGCTCGTGCAGTCAGGGAGTCACCTGGCAGCTCTGCCTCCCTGTGTGTGCTCCCTGGCCCTGAGAGTCCCAGCGAGCCTGGGGGTGTCTGAGTCTGGGGTCCCTCAGGATCTGGAACCCTGGGGTCCTGGGTCAGCTCAGGTACCTTTTCTTAACCTGAAGTTAGTGGTTGTGTAGATTCTTCTGTGTATGTGTCCAATTCCAACTTAAGAATCACCAGAAATCAACTCAGTGCCGTGTGCACTTGGGATGGTGGTGCTGGTGGTAAAGAACCCACTTGCCAATGCAGGAGACACAGGAGACTCGGGTTCAACTTCTGGGTAGGGAAGATAGACTGGAGAAGGTAATGGCAACCCACTCCAGTATTCTTTCCTGGAGAATCCCAGTGACTGAGGAGCCTGGTGGGCTATCATCCATAAGGTTGCACAGACTCGAACATGACTGAAATGACTGAGCAGCATACTTGGGATAAGTGGCAGGATTTAACTTACTCATGTTCCTTTTTTTTTTTTTTTCCAATTCTGTCCTTAGTAACATATCTTGTTTTATTACTGTTTAAAAAGCAGTGTCTTCTCTCAAATTTTAATGTTGTAATATGCTAAACAAATAAAATGTACCTTTATATTATAACAACATAATAACAATTTAAAATCATAAACCTCAGGAGAGTTTGGCTGGGGGTTAGAAATGATTATTCAGGAAAATAGAGACCCTATGTGTCTGTCCATTTCCAATGCTCAGGTCTCAGGAGCAGTTGTATTGAGTGTAGGATGGGTGAACAGGTTCTCCTACCCACTGTGTCATCTGATCCCTGCTCCTCCCAGGGCCTAGAGGGAAGGGGGGCCCAAGCTTTTAGTCCTGAATCCGAGTCCCCTGTTCTTCCACCTGAGTCTCACTGTCCAGGGGACCCATCAGTTGAACATTGCTGGCCAGATGCTCAGGTGTACTTGCTCCTGTGGGGCATTTTTAAATGCTTCCCACTCACAGACAACACCCTCAACAAAGAGCAGCAAAAAGACCCAGCGCCCTGAAGATCTGAGCCCCAAAGCCAAGTCTAGATCCTGGGAAGTCTTCTGGGTCCTGCTCACCCTCCCCAGGGAGCCTTCCTCCGTCTGACTCTGCACCTCCCAGGGACTCCATCACCTGTGTTGTCATTGCAGGCTCTCATCTGAATCCCTGAAGACCTGGATCTAGACCCCATCCTGGACCCCAGAGGCGGTGGAGCCCACACAGCACGAGGAGCCTCATTTGGATCAGATTAGGGGAGGCCTCATTGCTTCTTTCCTGATGGCCCTCATTTAGTACAGCTTCAGTTGTTTTGTTGTATAGATTTAGTATTAGTTTTATCTAGTTTTATCTACAAGTTCTGTATGTATTTGTATGTTCAATGTTTATAGGTAAGGTTTTTCATTAAAGTTTTAAAATCTGTTATTTTTACAAAGTATTTGTTTGTAAAACACACATGTATAGAATAGCAACCTCAGCAGAGGTAGAACTTAATGAATTGTCGTGAGCCAGTCACCCTAGCCTCTGCTACTAGGGTCACTGCTCCTTTCACTCAACTCAGTCTTCTTTGAGAAAGGAACTACAGATTTAGTCCTTACATCTGTCCAGGGTCACCAGCTTCCTCTGCTTCCTTTAAATAGTCCCCCTGGCTTGATTTACTGAAGTGTGTCTTGCTCTTTTCGTTAATCTGAACAAACTGTCAACAAGATAGCTGTGCACTTTCCTGGCAGAGGTCTGACTATCTTGAGTCTGAAAGCATCAGAATCTAATTCAGGATGCACACTTGGGGTCTCCGTATCAGTGAATCCATGAAAAGTGTGTTTGAAACAGACAGAAGAGCCACAGCGTCAGGCCCTGGCTGCGATTCAAAGACTACAGGCTAGTCATCTGCCCTGGAGCCTCGAGAGAACCCTGCTCCTCTGATGTTGCAAAGGAGGCTGCAGAGACCCCACGCTGAGCAGAGCCTGTGGCAGATTCAGGGGTCCTACAGCATCAGTCAGGGGCCTTTCAGACTTGATGTTGATCCCATGCAGCTTCTCACTACCCATCCTTTATTTTGTATTTTTTAAATTAATTTTATTGCAAAATAGTTACTTGATAGAGCTGTGTTAGTTTCTACTGTACAGAAAAATGAATCAGCATATATGTATGTGTGGGTATATATATGTGTGTATGTATATATATATATGTATGTGTGTGTGTGTGTGTGTGTATATATATGTATGTGTGTGTGTGTATATATATGTGTGTGTGTTAGCAAAGCTCTGTGAGTTTAGCTCATAGTGTGACTGGGAGAATGAATCTCATTAATCTCCATTCCTCACTATTCACCTAATGCCATATGTGTGTGTGTGTGTGTGTGTGTGTATGTGTGTGTGTATATATGTATATGTATATATATATATATATATATATTTGTGTGTGTGTGTGTATATATATCTGTGTGTGTATATATATATAAATGTGTGTGTATCAATGCCAAAGAATGCTCAAACTACCACACAATTGCACTCATCTCACACGCTAGTAAAGTAATGCTCAAAATTCTCCAAGCCAGGCTTCAGCAATATGTGAACCGTGAACTTCCTGATGTTCAAGCTTGTTTTAGAAAACGCAGAGGAACCAGAGATCAAATTGCCAACATCCTCTGTATCATGGAAAAAGCAAGAGAGTTCCAGAAAAGCATTTGTTTCTGCTTTATTGACTATGCCAAAGCCTTTGGCTGTGTAGATCACAATAAAGTGTGGAAAATTCTGAAAGAGATGGGAATACCAGACCACCTGATCTGCCTCTTGAGAAATTTGTATGTGGGTCAGGAAGCAACAGTCAGAACTGGTCATGGAACAACAGACTGGTTCCAAATAGGAAAAGGAGTTCGTCAAGGCTGTATATTGCCACCCTGTTTATTTAACTTATATGCAGAGTACATCATGAGAAACACTGGACTGGAAGAAACACAAGCTGGAATCAAGATTGCCGGGAGAAATATCAATAACTTCAGATATGCAGATTCCACCACCCTTATGGCAGAAAGTGAAGAGGAACTAAAAAGCCTCTTGATGAAAGTGAAATTGGAGAGTGAAAAAGTTGGCTTAAAGCTCAACATTCATAAAACGAAGATCATGGCATCCAGTCCCATCACTTCATGGGAAATAGATGGGGAAACAGTGTCAGACTTCATTTTTCTGGGCTCCAAAATCACTACAGATGGTGACTGAAGCCATGAAATTAAAAGACGCTTACTCCTTGGGAGGAAAGTTATGACCAACCTAGATAGCATATTGAAAAGAAGAGACATTACTTTGCCAGCAAAGGTTCATCTAGTCAAGGCTATGGTTTTTCCTGTGGTCATGTATGGATGTGAGAGTTGGACTGTGAAGAAGGCTGAGCGCTGCAGAATTGATGCTTTTGAACTATGGTGTTAGAGAAGACTCTTGAGAGTCCCTTGGACTGCAAGTAGATCCAACCAGTCCATTCTGAAGGAGATCAGCCCTGGGATTTCTTTGGAAGGAATGATGCTAAAGCTGAAACTCCAGTACTTTGGCCACCTCATGCGAAGAGTTGACTCATTGGAAAAGACTCTGATGCTGGGAGGGATTGGGGGCAAGAGGAGAAGGGGACGACAGAGGATGAGATGGCTAGATGATGAGTCAGATGAGTGACTCGATGGACATGAGTCTGAGTGAACTCCAGGAGTTGGTGATGGACAGGGAGGCCTGGAGTGCTGCGATTCATGGGGTCGCAAAGAGTCAGACATGACTGAGTGACTGATCTGATCTGATATATATGTCTCTGTGTGTGTATATACATCTTTGTGTGTATATATATGTACATACATGCATATATGTGTATATACACACACAGACACACACACATAGCCCCTCTCTTTTGGATTTCCTTCCCATTCAGGTTGCCACAAAGCATTAAGGAGAGTTCCCTGTGCTATTCAGTAGGTTATCATTAGTTAGTTATTTTCTACGTAGCTCTATATATATGTCAAAGGCAACTCCCAACTTACCTTATTCCCCCTTTCCCCCTCAGTGTCCAAATGTTTGTTCTGTATGTCTGTGTCTCTATTCCTGCCATGAAAGTGGGTTCATCTCTACCATTTTTCTAGATTCCACGTATATGCATTAATATACAAAATTTGTTTTTCTCTTCCTGACTTACTTCACTGTGTTTGACAGTCTCCAGGTCCCATCCTTTAAAATATGCTTATGAACCACCTCTCAGGCACTGCTTTTTGCTAGACTTGCTACTGAAGATACCAAGTAACTCTGAGACTGGAGATGTGACAACTACATATTTGTAAGGAAATAGTTTAAATATGGAAGGGACATATTTTTTTAAATTCACTAATTTAATGATAAAGGCAATTAACTGCACTTCTTTAGCAATAGACAACACCTACAGATGCCTAGACACAAACTCCAAGCTTTTGCTTACCTGAGACACACGCCAGGATGTCAAGGGCACGTTGGTTAGCAGTGGAGTGAGAACGCTTGATATTTCGCTAAAGACTGGGCAGGGGCCACTGAAGAGTGTGACTCCCTGGGTTGCAGACACTGGGGGATTGTCTCTGTCTTGTGGGCTTTTCCTCCATGGACATAAGCAGGCATCTGAGGGGAAGCTTTTCACGGGGTGGGGTGGTGTTCCTGGGAAAGGTTTACCTGTATGGCCACCCAGGGGATGCAAATGGTGGGCATTGCCGGAACTCTCCACGAATCCATCTCCTCCCTCTCCTCCATGGAAAGCTTTTGTCTACATGGAAAAGGAATATATATGTCCACATATATTTCCCCCTGAAGTCACGGTAGAAATCTGTAGCACCTGGGGTATGAGAACAGGGAAATTCTACTGCTGGAGGAGGAGCAGGAAGGCATCTTAGGACCAAAGTTACACCTGCAGGAGGGACAGAAAACCTTGTGACACCTTCGTCCCAAAGCCTAGGTTGACGGGGCTGCCTACAGTCCACAGCTAATCAGAACATCAGACAAGACCCGGTGTGACTCCACCACACACTGACAAGCACAGGTACCCTGGGCAGAGCTGCCCTAGGCAGGTTTTCTTGAGGGACAGCACAATGGGAGACCCAGAGACAAGCAGAGAAAAGATGTTCAAAGATAGAAACACCAGCAATTATCTCACCACAAACATGAGGTGTGGCTAGAGTAGTCTGACATCTGTGCAGTGAGAGTTGCCACAACACAGAAAAACTATGAGCTCAGTCCAAACCCGGAAGCGATAAACACAAATCCCCACACTGAAGGCCTGTCAGAAGGAAAGGAGGACTTCCTTCAAGCAAAAATGGTATTTACCTTGGTACCAGCTTCTTTGGGCTTGCCAGGGGGCTCAGTGGTACAGAATCAGACTGGCAATGCAGGAGACACAGGTTCAATCCCTTGGTAGGATGATCCTCTGGAGGAGAGCATGGTGACCCACTCCAGTATTCTTGCCTGGGAAATCCAAAGGACAGAGGAGCCTAGTGGGCTACAGTAAACAGGGTTGCAAAGAATCAGATACAACTGAGCACACACACATCAGCTGTCTTATTCAACATGTCATTATATATACACACAAACACACATGTATTAGCCTTTTCTCTGTTACACTTTTTCATACTTAATGCCATGTTTCCTATGAAATAGATTGTTACTTTTCTCTTATCAAGACCTTAGATGCTAGAACATCTTAAAGCTTAAGGATAATAGAATTTCTTTGACTTTTTTCCTATAATATTTAAATAATAAATTCATAAGTGGAAATAGTTCTGACTTTAAATGAATTTCTATATATAATGTAAGGTAAACAGGCTTTTTCTTTGTTCAAATGTAACATTGCTCTTCAAAAGTATTACATACTTTTACTTAGGATTAAATTAGCCTTAAATTGTACAATAAGGTCTTTATCAATAATTTATGATACTTTTTGAATTTTAGATAACATAAAACCAGTTCTTAAAATTACACTAAAGTAAATTTTAAAAAGACAGTGTTGTATGAGTTTAATATGGTAGAATATTCATAGGAAGGGCTTCCCAGGTGGTGCTAGTGGTAAAGAATCCGCTTGCCAATCCAGGAGACTCCAGTTTCTATCCTTGGGTCAGGAAAATCCCCTGGAGTAGGAAATGGCAACCCGTTTCAGCATTCTTGCCTGGAAAATTCCATGGACAGAGGAGCCTGGAGGGCTACAATCCATGGGGCCTCAGCGAGTTGGACCCAAATGAGTGACTAAGCCCATGTGTGCGTGCATACACATACACACATGTTCATAGGACGTTGTATTGAAATAAACCCAGCTTTACTTAGTTTGCAATGGAAAATTATTTTAAATTTGTCCACAAGATGGTGCTATCACAAAACAAGTTCAAAGAAATAAAATTGTATTCCAAAGTGCTTGTGTTTCTTTCCAACTTAAGTCTTTAAATGTAAATATTCTTGTCAATCAGTGACTTCTCTTAAATTATGTTGTATTTCTTGATCTGTTCCATGTCTGTATTTTTTTTGCCCCTCATATCTACTACCTCAGAGAATATTAATTAAGTCTATTGTATTGAAACCCATATGCAATAATAGCAAAATAAGATTTCAAAAACAGGAAACAATATACTGCCATTTATATTCATTATTGTTGTTGACTTGTTTCTTGTTATTTAATAGTGAAGAGATTTCCTGCTCCTGGATCAGTGTCAAACAATGACAAACAGAGCAAGCACTTGGGAAAATAATAAACTCATTAAGAAGCTGAAAGGATATTTTTGTTCACTGGGTCAGGTCCCTCTCTTTCCTCACCATCTGGATCTCCATGTGTTGAAAGGTTTGCTTAACCAGCTAAGGCAACAAACAATTAAGGAACTTCTCCAAAATACACAGAAATTGAGAGAAATTCATAACAAAGTATCAATCCCAGATGATTTGATATTCTTCACACTGCTTTTGATGGTCCTGTGTCCAAAACGGTGTGGTTACTGGTTAGTACTCTTTCATGAGCCTCAAACAACTCAAGACCCTCATGCTTCAGCTTGTCTAGAAGCTGAGTGTAACGTCTGAAGATTCTCAAGACTCTCAGTGTGTCATACGGACAGAGTGATTTGAGGATTTAGAAGCCGAGAATAAATTGTACTAGAAATTGCAGACACTAATCCTTATGGCAGAAAGTGAAGAGGAACTACAAAGCCTCTTGATGAAAGTGAAAGTGGAGAGTGAAAAAGTTGGCTTAAAGCTCAACATTCAGAAAACAAATGAAGATCATGACATCTGGTCCCATCATTTCATGGGAAATAGATGGGGAAACAGTGGAAACAGTGTCAGACTTTATTTTAGGGGGCTCTAAAGTCACCGCAGATGGTGACTGCAGCCATGAAATTAAAAGATGCTTACTCCTTGGAAGGAAAGTTATGACCAACCTAGATAGCATATTGAAAAGCAGGGACAGTACTTTTCCAACAAAGGTCTGTCTAGTCAAGGCTATGGTTTTTCTAGTGGTCATGTATGGATGTGAGAGTTGGACTGTGAAGAAAGCTGAGCTCTGAAGAATTGATGCTTGTGAACTGTGGTGTTGGAGAAGACTCTTGAGAGTCCCTCGGACTACAAATAGATCCAACCAGTCCATTCAGAAGGAGATCAGCCCTGGGATTTCTTTGGAAGGAATGATGCTAAAGCTGAAACTCCAGTACTTTGGCCACCTCATGGGAAGAGTTGACTCATTGGAAAAGACTGATTCTGGGAGGGATTGGGGGCAGGAGGAGGAGGGGACGACAGAGGATGAGATGTCTGGATGGCATCACTGACTCGATGGACGTGAGTTTGAGTGAACTCCAGGAGTTGGTGATGGACAGGGAGGCCTGGCCGTGCTGCGATTCCTGGGGTCGCAAAGAGTTGGACACAACTGAGTGACTGAACTGAACTGAATGGTCCAAAGGTTAAAAAAAAAAAAAAAAAAAAAGACTCTGTGCACTGTGGGTACACGTTTTAGGAACTGTCTTGCACCACCTCAGAGTTAGCACCCATGGGCACTCCGTGAATGTACATGTCGGGAAAATCCCCTGGAGAAAGGGCATGGCCACCCACTCCAGTATTCTTACCTGGAGAATCCCATGGACAGAGGAGCCTGGCGGGCTACAGATCATGGGGTCGAACAGAGACAGACAGGATTGAGCAACTAACTTCTACTTTCAAATCATTTGTTATATGGATTTTCTAGGTGCAAGGCATTTTACTGCTATCTGGAGAAAATTGCTCTCAGAAATCTAAAAATTTTCAATGTGAAATTAGGATGGGTAACCCCTTTAGATTTATAACCATACATGTTAGTCCCATCTTGGTTTATTTATTCATCATAAGATTGATTTTCTTGGTCCCATTTAACCAGAACACCTCTTTCATGGAGGACCCTATCCCCTTCCTTCTATACAGCAAATAGTTTTTCTCTAACCCTGCATCTCATTCTTCATTGTTCTCTGCTTTTGCTTTTGTATATTGACAAAAAACCTCATAAAGAAAAAAAGAAAGATGAATGGAAGATAGATTATCTGAGTCCTTCCGAATCTCAAAAATGACCTTCTCTAACCTCAGAAGATGCTGATAGTTTTATTTGGTATAAAATCAAAGTGGAAAATGATTTCCTTTAAACTTTAAAAGCATAGCTCCATTCTAGACAAAGCGTGTCAGAGAGCAAACTGTTGCTGATCTGAACTTCATTTATTTCTAGATGACCTGTTTTAGTTGTGTGTCTGTTCATTTGTCTTTGTTTCTCTGGGAGATTTAGGTTGTTGTTTTTATGACTCAAGGCCTAAATCCCAGGGCATGTCTAGGTGTATGTGGCAGCAGCCATTGGTTACGCTCATTAAGTATCTCCAGCTCTCTCTTCTGAGCCCTTGAGGCAGGTTATACCACATGACCAGCTATGCACAGTGAGGGTGGGTGAAGGCGTTCTTAGTTTTTGTTCATCTCCACAGACACGGAGACAATCTAAAGAGAGAAGCCTGGCATGCTGCAATCCATGTGGTCGCAAAGAGTCAGACACAACTGAGCAACTGAACTGAACTGATAATAGGGAGAAAATTTGTTTTTAATTTTCAGAAAATTTTGCTGAAAGAAGAAACCTCATCCCTTAAGGAAATCGAAGGAACAAACACCCCCACAATGAATGCGTCTACCACAAGTCTGTTTCCTATGAAAAACAAGTTTAATGGCAATAGATGAACAGTCAAAACCAATGGGGAAAACATGTATTCATAACCATATGCATTTTTTAATCAATGAAATACACAAATGTAAAGACTAAACATTTTTGGTATTTTCTTCCTCTGTTCCCAACCATATAAAAAGTCAGATGGAAATAGTATCAGAAAAATCCAGGGAAATGAAACTGTGGTAGAGGGCTATACATTGTTTCACATATTTATTCCAAGTATTCAGAGAAACTGTTTCACTGAAGATGTAATGAAAGAAAGAAAGTAGAAAAGGTCATGATATTTTTCAACAGGACTTTGGGGATACACAAAAATCTTGATCCATGAAGTTTTAATGGGTATAAAATGGGTTACTATTTACGACTTTTATACAAAAACTATTAGCAACAATTTCACCTTCAGAACTTTAGTTCAGTGGCTTTCTGTGAGGCTTTTGTCTAAATGAAATTCTGTTCAAAGATGGTACAAGCCAATGGATATTTATCTGGAAGTACAACACCCAGATTTTTTTTTCCTGAAACTGGATATGTACTTTCAGGATCTTTGACCTGAAACATCTACACTCCATCTTTCAGCATACAAACATTTAGAAGGTCTGCATGTAGGGCTAGGTCTTCAGAGTTTATGATTCTCAATAAAATTACCACCCAGAATATCATTCCTAAATTTACATAAACTGAAGTTTTCTTTCTGTCTTTTTTAATAAGCTTGTTACCCCCGTTATTTGTTTTTTTCTACTGAGATGATTATATTCTGGAAACTTTGTTCAAGCTGGTAAGGACTCTTGTTCTGAATACAGAAGAATTGAGTCTATCACAAAATTTCTGGGCTCTCATGATTATCTGTGTTCCCTCTATGAAATTCAAACTATACCATAATTATGAGATTCAAATTTGACTCCATCCTAATTTTAATATCAAAAGAAAACATATAAATAAAGATTTAAAGGTGATTTGAATATCTGAAGTTATTGATTCCCTACTGATATTTTTTAAGTGGGTATATAGTTTTGAGAATTGCTTGCATGGACTTAATGAAAGTAAGTTCATATCAAGAAGTATTAAATGATTACAGAAAGCATAAGAGTTACTCTGTGGGAATGCAATAGTGAAAAATAAATGATTTGTTATGGGTTTGCATATGAACAATTTTCTCCCAATTTCATCATGCAGGTACCAAGGCCAGTAGTTTCCAGCCCTCAAAGCCTTGGACAAAGCATATGAGTTGGTAAGAAATGGGAACAGAAACAATTGCCATGTTACAAGATTGAGGAGCTGGTGCTGGATGACAAATCACCTTTGCACCCAGCCAAAATTTCCCACCACTTAGCTTCATCTGCATGCCCAGCACAAAGTAGCTGCCTCTGTAAGTGGGTGCAGTCATCCATACCAGAACATAAGATGTGGCAATTACAACACAGGCAAATCTACAGAAGTGATCAATATTGTGCACACAAAGCAAATTACTTACTTACCCTTGATCATCATCTGTATCCCATAGTTTATTCTGCAATGACATTGGGAGAGTATCATCAAAGAAACAATTGATTTTGGACTCAGATGAATATTGAATTTTACCCATGACACAAAAAGACATTAAATTACTTCACTAAGTTCCTTCAAGCTTACACGAATTTAGTAATTGTTTTGGTAGCTATTTTATATCAAAAGATAAGCAAAAGCAGGGTGTTGAGAAATACTGAAACATGTCAGGGAATTTTGATTCTTTTAACATGCAAAAATGTCTCTGTTAAGTCCAAATAATTATGAAGCAACAGATCCTGTCATATTGGATAGTTTCTATTTAAGAAAAAGTTTACAAATATTACAGGGACAAAAGACATTAAATTACTTCACTAAGTTCCTTCAAGCTTACACGAATTTAGTAATTGTTTTGGTAGCTATTTTATATCAAAAGATAAGCAAAAGCAGGGTGTTGAGAAATACTGAAACATGTCAGGGAATTTTGATTCTTTTAACATGCAAAAATGTCTCTGTTAAGTCCAAATAATTATGAAGCAACAGATCCTGTCATATTGGATAGTTTCTATTTAAGAAAAAGTTTACAAATATTACAGGGACAATTCTGAAATGCTAAGCTTTTGTTCTTGCAGATTCTTAATAATATGCATTTAGTAGCGTATTTACAAGACATGGCTTTGTTGACCAAAATGAAAAGGGAAAAGGAAGCAACTCAAAATTGCCAAATGATAACTTTATGACAACGACAACCTAGAGGGGTGAGATGGGGTGGGAGGGAGGACCAAGAGGGATGGAACATATGTATGTGCTGTGCTCTGCTGTGTCACTCAGTCCTGTCTGACTCTTTGTGACCCCATGGACTGTAGTCTGCCAGCCTCCTCTGTCCATGGGGATTCTCCAGGCAAGAATACTGGAGTGGATAACCAATCCCTTCTCCAGGGGATCTTCCTGACCCAGGAATCAAACCTGGGTCTCCTGCATTGCAGGGGGATTCCTTACCTGCTGAGCTACAAGGGAAATGCAGAATATAGGTATAACTATAGCTGATTCATGCTGATGCATGGCAGAAACCAACACAATATTATAAAGCAATCATCCTTCCATTAAAATTAAATAATCTTTTTAAAAGGATGAGTTTATTCAGGAATAGCAGAGGAATTGCAACTTGGGACATGAAATCAATAGCAAATAACAAGCAAGCCTGTTTAGGGCTTGAGGTTAACTTCATTTATGGGCAGAAACATAAAGAAGGGAGAGTTCAGTTAGAATTTTTTAAAATGAAAAACCAGTGGAGACCAGCCTTGCTATTTCCCTACTCAGACAAAACCAGCCTCGCCAGACAAACAAACTCAGTTCAGCTTATTTGTTGAGGCTAACCTTACCTGGAGCATTTTTTGTTTCCATGAAGGAAATTTCCTGAGGTTAGTACAAGGCAACACCTGAACCAATCTCCCTCATTTAAGAAATGCCAATATTACTGCTGCTGCTGCTAAGTCGCTTCAGATGTGTCCGACCCTGTGCGACACCATAGACGGTAGCCCACCAGGCTCCCCCGTCCCTGGGATTCTCCAAGAGAGAACATTGGAGTGGGTTGCCATTTCCTTCTCCAATGCATGAAAAGTGAAAGTGAAGTCGCTCAGTCGTGTCGGACTCTTAGCGACCCCATGGACTGCCGCCTACCACGCTCTTCCATCCATGGGGTTTTCCGGGCAAGAGTCCTGGAATGAGGTGCCAAGTAGCACTAGTGGTAAAGAAAACCCCTGCCAATGTAGGAGACTTAAGAGACACAGGTTTGATCCCTGGATCAGAAATATCCGCTGGAGGAGGGCATGGCCACCCACTCCAGTATCCTTGCCTGGAGAAGCCCATGGACAGAGGAGCCTGGTGGGCTACAGTCCATGTGGTCACAAAGAATCAGACATGTCTGAGACTCTGAGCACAAGTGAAAAACGAGGATTTCTCACAATAACTTGGAAGAGGCTGAGTACTTCAAAATAAAAGATTTTTCTCCTTTAGTTAGAGATAGTAAATCAAACACAGCTACTTAATTACTTCTAGCAAAATGTTTTTCAGTGAAAACTTTAGTCATTTTATAGTCATGTCATAGTGTGCTTTTTCCCAAAAACATTAAAAGTCAATTAATTTCATTAAAAAGTGATCATAAGATAGTCTCTTTTCAAAATCAAATCATTTGTGTCTTAGTTGGCCCCCAAACCTCTAAAATTGAAGCACTTTTCAAGTAGTGTTTCTCTCAATATTTTTTGTCTACATTTGAATTCTTAGCTAAAATAATAAATATTTCCATTATATTTATACACTTGAAATAATATAAATCAATAATCGCATTTACAAATCTCAACTTGAGTGCTTACCTTAGGCTTAGTAATAAGAGCATCTCATAGGCCTAATCATTTGTTAAGTTGAGAATATTCCAAGACATACTCAAGTTTTCTTATTCTATATAAGTATTAATAACATACAAATCAGGGAATGGCAGTCTGTAAATTCAGGAACTTTTCCTTTTGGAATTGTATTTAATTTTAAAGTGCAAAACTATCTAGTCTGTTAGCACATGAAATTAAACATATTTGTATAGAGAGAAAAAGGAAAGATATGTCTCTGAGTACAACTCTGAATTTCTTTGAAATGTGACTAAATTACAGTGCAATTTCTTAGATTTCTGCTATTACTTAGGAGGACAGACATTTTAACTCTATTGCAACATTTTTATTAATAGATACAAACAGTAGAATGAAATTTTATTGACTCTTGAGAGTCCCTTGGACTGCAAGGAGATTCAACCAGTCCATTCTAAAGGAGATCAGCCCTGGGTGTTCTTTGGAAGGAATGATGCTAAAGCTGAAACTCCAGTACTTTGGCCACCTCATGAGAAGAGTTGACTCATTGGAAAAGACTCTGATGCTGGGAGGGATTGGGGGCAGGAGGAAAAGGGGACGACAGAAGATGAGATGGCAGGATGGCATCACCAACTCAATAGACGTGAGTTTGAGTGAACTCTGGGAGATGGTGATGGACAGGGAGGCCTGGCTGCTGCAATTCATGGGGTCGCAAAGAGTCGGACATGACTGAGCGACTGAACTGAACTGAAGATAGTACATAATCTTTAATTATAAGCCAAATAACATTTTTTTCAGAACCACTTGGTATAATCTCATATTGATCCGCCGCAGTTAAATCTGACCTGTTCCTTCAAATAATATAGATTGGAGAACAACCCTATAAAATGATCAGAGATCAAAATGAAATAATAGTTGTCTAATGCTCCACAGAGTAAGTTTTGTCTGTCTTAAAAATTTCCCAGCAGGTACTATCTAATTTGCTAAATTTTCCTAAAATTTGTCCTTCAAATTCCACGCCTTGGAATTTGATATCACCATTATCTCATGTTTATTCAGATGGAGAACTACTGGCTTATGTATTATTGTCAGCCAGGTTCTAATCTGAAGAATTTTGACAAAGAAAGTTACAGATAATCATTAACTGTATCAGAACCTTGGAGTAATGACAGATTGGTTAGTGCTAAGTAAAAAGGATTTGAAAATAACACAGCAATAACAGATATAAGGAGCATGTATTATCTTAAGAGCTGAGACTGAGCATACAGGAAGAGACCCCAGGACTGAAACCAGGCTGTTGGTATCGCTACAGTTCACAGAATTGCAGATACTTCTGTGGTACTCCTCTGCTGAACATCTCAGGACAGTCTTCACAGAGGAGTGTACCACTGGAGGCACTTGATTACACAATCATCCTGGGGGTGCTGAAGGAAGCTCCTGGCCACTGGATGTTTTGACCGCCATATATTTTAGGCGATGTTCTGTAAACAAGCCACTCACACTGCAGTGTCATCAGGAGTCTGGTGCTGTGACAGTTGCATATGCTGCAAAGTTGGTCCCGTAGAAAGAGCAGGCTTTTCTTGGTTTTGCTGTTCTCACGAACATTTCCCAGCTTCCCAGATGGAACAATGATAAAGAATCCACCTGCCAATGCAGGAGATTCAGGAGATGCAGATTCAGTCTCTGGATTGGAAAGATCCCCTGGAGGAGGAAATGGAAACCCACTCTAATAGACTTGCCTTGGAAATCCCATGGGTATAGAAGCCTGACGGGCTCTAGTCTGTGGGGTCACAAAGAGTTACACACGACTGAGCATGCATGCATATTGGTATTTCCAAATAACCAAACCAATTGTAGGAGGCAAAAAGAAAACCCGGAGAACTCATCACCATGCTGCTCCTCAAGCCCTATTTCCCTAGTCCATCTTCCTTCTTCTCTTCAGCCTTCTTATGCTGGATTGATAATTTCTTTCAAGTTACCAATTGATAATAGACTGATTACTTCTTTCCTTAAGTAATTTAACAACTGTTTATTTATCACTAACTTTCCCAGTGATATAACCTTCATGTTTATATTGGTTTTGAAATATTAATGTGACAGATAAAAATACAATTGTGGCAAATCAAAATATAATTTGCCTACGCAACTCAAGTTTTGCTAAAATAAATGTTTTCCTCATCAGAAATAATTTTGTCATTCAACCCAACTTAGGTCTGCTTGCTTGAGGTGGTGAAGAAAGTACAGTGTTTATTGCCAGACACCAAGTAAGGAGAACAGTCAGCTAGTGTTCAGAAAACTCAAACTTGTCAGTGGCTTTCAAGGAAGGGTTTTTAAAGGCAAGGAGAAGGAGAGGGTCGTATGCAACTGGCTCATGTACATCCTTCTGGTTGGTTGGGGCTGAGGTAACAGAATGGTTTTCCAGGAATCTCAAGTATCAGTTTTCTGGTTCCCACTAGTCTGGGATCTATGTTCTGGTGGTCAGCATGTAGTCAACTTCTTCCCTTGTGGGGGTTTCAGTGTCTGCAAAACAACTCCAAGGTATGGCTTAGAATATGACTAAGAGCTCTTGAGGAATGAAGTGTCCTTGACTCTGTTTTTTTGGCTAAGTTAATACTATTTTGTCTTGCTTGACTGTTTTCCTAGGACATGCAGGATGGTGTGTCTGTCCCTGGGAAGGCCCAGAGGGTGCTGCTCAGTTTCATAGCTGGGGTTTTCAGCTTCACTTAGAAGTAATGGGGAGAAAAGTTTCTACTCCATTTCCCTGACCAAAAGTCTAGCTTTGCATTTAAAAGTGCTTTTCTCTAAGCACTGTTTTTCTGGCTTTTAAATTACTCTTTTGAATCATTATGTTCTAGGTTTTAAAAGCAAGAAACAAACAAAAAAAAAATGTTTTTTTCTCTTCTGGCACCTACATTGGTGTTTCTTTTTTATTTTTTTCCTTTCCTTTTTTTTTTTTTTTTTGCCTTCTTTTTTTCCTCTCTTCATCTTTTTCCCTTTCTAGTTTTCCCTCCCTTCCATTTGTTCACTTCCTCCTCTGTCTCTCTGGCTTTCCTGTCCTTCTTTCCTTAAATAATTTAACAACTGTTTATTCATCACTAACTTTCCCAGTGATATAACCTTCATGTTTATATTGGTTTTGAAATATTAAAGTGATAGATAAAAATACAATTGTGGCAAATCAAAATATAATTTGCCTACACAACTCGTTTTGCCAAAATAAATGTTTTCATCATCAGAAATAATTTTATTATTTATTTTAAAACAATGTAACTGGTAGCAAAATGGCACATAGACAATAGACAGACCCAAATCCTATAGGGTTACAAGAACTAATATTGACTTCATATTTTACTTGCATGTGCAAGTGTAAGTAATTTAAAAAGGCAACCGCTTGTTAAAAGGCTTTTATAAGTGTGTTTTTATTTTTTAAATAACAGAAAGACTAATAAACTATCATCATTATAGCAAGCTGATCTGAATTCTGTTAAATTTTAAATTTGGACTAATGTTCATAGTCAAAAATAATTATTTTAAAATTTATGAAACAAATTTTTTATTTTCATAGAAAATATAGTCAGGTCCTACCTAGCATAAAATCCTAGTCTTGGCAACCGTCATAATGCAAAAATACTCAATTTGAGATATTGGAGGAAATAGAAGATTTCATAAAACCTTACATTTATACCTAAACACAACTGTAACAGGTAAAGACATGGCAACTCAAAGAAAGATCATATTTAAATTTCAATGTGCAAATATGAAACAAGTTCATTAAATTTATTATTGTTCTCCATTACATATATGAATTCAATTCTGCCTTCAGTTTGAATAATTTATATGTGAATATGTTTATCAAATGTATTTCACCTGTGTTCATAACATATACACATGTATAAGCATACCATCTTTGTTTTAAGCTATGTTTCTATTTCCTTGTTTGGTTAAAGAGAATTAAATATAGGGTCTCCCTATTTTAGGGGAAATTCTTGATGTTCATGTTATTCTAAAATGAAAGTAATATAAAACACTAAACAAAAACAACAACAAGAATGCATTTCATATACTCAAAGCCAAATTATACAATAGCTATAATCTAAACTTTCACATTTTATACTTTAAATTTTATATTCACAGAATTATGGGGAATATTAGATTTTATTTATTTATTACCTTTAATCTTATTTTCTTTTCAATTTATCTGCTTCTTTGTGTAAAGAAATGATACCACGTCTCTTTCTAGTTTTAAATGTTCTACTTTCTGTTGAAATAAAATTCAAAGTAAAATTCAGAAAAAAAAATTTGGAACAAAAATATCTTTTAAAATTTTTCAGTATCTATTTCATGGGAATAACAACACATTCCAACTACCTTGCAAACTAAGCTCTGTGTTTTTCAACCCGTTTCTGAAGGGGACTAATGCATACAGGTAAGAGCACTGGAGTCACAAAGGGTCAACTTTTATTTTATAACTGTCAAATTCTTTATGGTCTGCATTAAATTTAAATGGCAGAAACTACCTTTTCTTTTTGGCCACACCACACAGCTTGCAGGATCTTAGTTCTCTGACCAGAAATAGAACTCAGGCCCTTGGCAGTGAAAGCACAGAGGCTTAACCACTACACCACCAGGGAATTCCCCCAAGCTACCTATTTTTATTGTGTATGTTTTCCACACAGTGTTAAAGTACAGTTAAATTAGATAAAACTTTTGATATAGCATTTTCTGGAATATGATTATTTTAATGCTAAAGGCATAAATGAGGACTTCTAATGTTTTGAAATACTTTTTACTCTATAAAAAGCATAATTATACCTCTATTAAAGTATCTTTCTAATGAAATATACTATATAGATATATAAAAAATGTTAAAGCTCAAAATTTTAATGAAAATCATTACTTAACACTTCAGTTTCAATTCTTGGATTAAATTTAAGTAGACAAATGTGTTTCAAGTATTTTCCCTATGTTAGGTATACTCTTAGGAGAACAATATGTTAGGAGAACAATAAATATTTGCTTTTATACTTTTCTTTGCATATAATGTGTGTCAAACATAAGGACAGGGAAAATTTCATGTAGTTAATATTTATTTTAGTTGGTTTTGATTTCTTCAGAGTAATAAAACATGCTATCAACATGACAAATTCTAAAATGGATATCATATCATATGAAAAGGCAACAAAAAGGTTAAAATGACTGAAGAATTCATATTCTAAAGAAAACTATGATCCTTACACAGAAGTCAGCCACATAAATTTGTTTATCTGAGTAAAGAAGACTAGACATAGTATGATGAGCTGTTTTTATAGAACAGCAATGTAATAGGACACATTTAATTTTAAGAGGAGCAACGATCTTTTATGTCCATTGGGATGCACCAAACATAGATTTCTACTTTACTTTCATAAAGCCTTAATACTTTTTAAAAAATTGGTTTCTACAACTTGCATCATTGTCAAACAAGGAAACATCAGGTTTAAATTTTTGTGTTCTGATTTAGGTTTTCAAAACCATTCCATTGATGTCTTTCAAATATTAATAGGAAGAGTACCAACAAGCAGTACTTCACATTTCAAAATACGCTATACTTCCAGGAGAATAGATTTTTTTAAATATGAGAGAACTGGATATATTCCAATATAGTTTATTTCATGCCAGCAATGCTTTTTCTTTCCTAAGATCTAAAGTTGTTTCAAGCAACATCCTTGGAGGGGAAAAAACAAGAACAACCACAACAAAAAAACCCAGCTTATTATTATTATTTTTTTAATCAAAGCTGAGTTTCCTCTCAAGAGTCCTGAACCATGGTGTTGCAGATGTTGTTTTTTTGACTGGGTTCACTGTTGGGTAGTTAAGCCAGTGGATCTGGTTGGATTAAGTATCTAATAAAAGAAAGCAAATGACTGCAGTAGCAACTAAAGGCAAAGCTCATCCACCCTGACACTTTAGACTGTTACTTAAAGTTTATTTGTTTAGTGTTTATGGTTATCAAAACTTGTCTCTATATAATGTTGGTGGAAGGACTTCCTGATTATTTGGTCTGTAAAGTTTTGCAGGGCTTGTATTATTTCTATACCTATAAATGTTGTGAAGATGAATATGGATGAATGATGAATCATTATCATTCAATTACAATCCATCACCACATTCACCTTATCAAGCATTTATGTTTTATTCTGTATTTTGTTGATCTATTATTCTTTTTTTTTCTTTTGAATTTTTTATTTGGTATTGTGGTATAGTCAATTAACAACATTGTGATAGTTTCAAGTGACCAACAAAAGGATTCAGTCATATACATACTATTCTCTCCAAAACCCAGCTGCCACCCAGGCTGCCACATAACAATGAGCAGAGTTCCATGTGCTATACACTAGGTCCTTGTTAGTTATCCATTTTAAATATATTGATTTATTATTCTTTATTTTGGCTATTTTTCTATCAAGGAGACCTAAATTCTAGCCATGAATATATCACTTGATTGTTCTTAGTTTTATCATTCATAACTATTAACAATTTGACCAAATTATTTCTATAGTCTTTTAAATATTCTATGATTCTAAAAAAATTAATTTCAGAAATGCTATGAAGAACATTGTGCATAGATAACAGTTTAAATTAATTAACCTAAAATTCAGGTTGTGCTATATTAAGCAATTAGACAAAAATATTATCCTTAATTCACTCTATCAATAAATAGGTAAATGTTCATCTACCAAGCTCACACATTTCAATGTTAGAATTTGTTTCAAGAAGGATGATTTACTTCAGACTGCCTAATGATATGAGTGTCTGTTTCTTGAGCTTCTCTAGACTACAAGCTGGATCTGGGAATATGAAAAGCCACACTCTATGACCCCTGCAGAGGGTTTAATTTATGAAGCAGATAAAAGCATGAAAAAGAAATTCCAAACACCACAGAAAGATGAAAAGGAAAGCAGACAATGAGGGAATGTTTTATTGAGGGGGTTAGGTTGATGTCTCTCCAGGTAGAAGTGGAGTGGAAATGGGACTGGAAAAAAAAAAAAAAATCCATCCCAGGGATGGCCTTGGCATGTTTAGAAAATGAGTTTGACTTCAGAGGACTGGTTAGACCAAGAAATAACAGGAGATAAATTCATAAAAGAACCTAGAAAGATGCTAATGGAGGACTTTCAGCTTCAGGATAAGTTTCCATTCCTGTTCTAGAGGCAGTGGGAAGCCATGAGCACTTGGAAGTGAGGTGGAAACTGAATACATGTAACACAGCTCCTAAAATGTCTTGTTCAGATGCAAATGCAATGAGTATTTCATCACTTTGTAATAATGTTAGGAGTCACACAAATAAATGGAGAAACTGGGAACTATAATGAAGATTTTTTCTTCTCTTAATGACCAAAAGGAAGATATTCATAACTATGTCCGAATTAAAGGACATATTTATGAATATTGGATCATAGATGTTCTCTGCTTTATTGACAAAGGCCAAAGCCTTTGACTGAGTGGATCAGAACAAACTGTGAAAATTCTTAAAGAGATGGAAATACCAGACCACCTGACCTGTATTCTGAGAAATCTGCATGCAGATCAAGAAGCAACAGTTAGAACTGGGCGTGGAACAATGCACTGGTTCCAAATAGGAAAAGGAGTACGTCAAGGCTGCATACTGTCACTCTGCTTACTTAACTTACATGCAGAGAGCATCATGTGAAATGCCAGACTGGATGAAGCACAAGCTCGAATCAAGATTGCCGGGAGAAATGTGAACAACCTCAGACATGCAGATGACACCACCCTCATGGCAGAAAGCAAAGATGAATTTAAAAATCTCTTGATGAAGGTGAAAGAGGAGAGTGAAAAAGCTGGCTTAAAATACAACATTCAAAAAACTAAGATCATGGCGTCCAGGCCCATCATTTCATGGCAAATAGATGGGGAAACAATTGAAACAGTAAATAACTTTATTTTCTTGGGCTCCAAAATCACTAAAGATGGTGACTGCAGCCATGAAATTACAAGAAGTTTCTTCCTTGGAAGAAAAGCTATGACCAACTTAGACAGCATATTAAAAAGTAAAGACATTACTTTGCCACCAAAGGTCTGTATAGTCAAAGCTGTGGTTTTTCCAGTAGTCATGTATGAATGTGAAAGTTGGACCATAAAGAAGGCTGAGCATTGAAGAATTGATGTTTTTGAACTGTGGTGTTGGAGAAGACTCCTGAAAGTCTCTTGGACTGGAAGGGGATCAAACCAGTCAATCCTAGAGGAGATCAATAATGAATATTCACTAGAAGGACTGATGCTGAAGCTGAAGCTCTAATATTTTAGAGCCACCTGTTACGAAGAACTGACTCATTGGAAAAGACCCTGAAACTGAGAAAGAAAAGATTGAAGGCAGGAGGAGAAGGGTCTTACAGAGGATGAGATGGTTGGATGGCATAACCAACTTGATGGACATGAGCTTGAGCAAGCTCCAGGAGTTGGTGATGGACAGAAAAGCCTGGCATGTTGCAGTCCATGGGGTCACAAAGAGTTGGGCAGGACTAAGCAACTGAACTGAACTGATGTCCTTTAATGAAAATGAGAAGAGCCATTTAAAGCACTGTAGTCTATGTTCTTCCATCAAATGAAAGGTGAAATTGGTGTCCTTGGATCTATCGACTGCATTTTGTTATCCATGCACCTGCTTTATAATTACTGTGAATATTGATAGCATGGTAGATCAATGAAGAAAACTAATAGTGCCCATTAAACTTTTTATCACCATATCATCTAGTGATTTATTGTTCTTTGAATCAAATTAATATTGTGCCTTCAATTAAAATGAACTTTTGCATGCGATTCTTTAGAAAACCATTTGGGTTTTCTATTTAGAAACCATTTAGAAAGAGTTTGGGTATAATCCATTATCCCCTAAATTCATTGATTTAGCTACAAAAGTCCCCTTCCATATTATAATCACTGCTAAACTTATGAGTCTAATAAAAAAAATAATTCTTGAATGTCTTTTTGTACATCTTGTCATGGTAGCTTTTTTTTTTTTTTTTTGCTCCAGTTATACTAAAATTTAATTATCTCAATGCCCAAAATACAGAGCATATCAAAGGAGTCTTTTTTTTTTTTTCAAAATAGTAGTCAATTTGATGTTTTAGCTCAAAACCAATACACATAATAGTATCTAAAAGTCATAAAATCCCATGCCTATTTTTCCTGTATATATTGTAACATCCATATTTTATTTTTATGTTTGAGTTTTAAAAAGTTTCAGGAATTATTTTGAGTTACAAAATCTATTTGATGGAAGGCTAGGTACATATACTCAAGAGGTTAACATGATCTTACCATTTCAGGAAAAAGAATCATGGAAAAGAATCATATTAGCCTCAACAAAAACATGATTTTTTATGAAATAAGGTACAGTCAATTTAAAACTATATATAATTGAAACTTTGAAAAAGAGGCATACAGAAGTTGGGACTACAAGGGCAGACTGGATACCTAATAGAAATGGCCTGATTTTATGGGTCAAAGGAGGAAAGATATGTGTAAATATAGACACAAGAAAAACAGAGCAGTTTTATCATATTTTAATTATATACGAAGTGCAGTCTCCAGAATGGGCAGTTGAAAGCCAGGTGTATCACAAATAAGATATTTTAATCTAACTTAAAGTGTTCCATTTCATCATCACTACTGGATATAAATTTTGACAGCTGCCTTAAGAACATTAGCAGCTGGAATTATCATCATCTGATTCCTCAAAGTTCTAATAGTTTAACTATCTGCTACTGCTGCTGCTAAGTCGCTTCAGTCGTGTCCGGCTCTGTGCGACCCCATAGACGGCAGCCCACCAGGCTCTCCCGTCCCTGGGATTCTCCAGGCAAGAACACTGGAGTGGGTTCCCATTTCCTTCTCCAATGCATGAAAGAGAAAAGTGAAAATGAAGTCACTCAGTCGTGTTCGACTCTTAGCGACCCCATGGATTGCAGCCTACCAGGTTCCTCCATTCACAGGATTTTCCTGACAAGAGTACTGGAGTTGGGTGCCATTGCCATCTCCAATTTTAACTATCAGATGGCACAAAAGAAAAAAAAAAAAAGCATTATTATACTTGCTAGTTGTATCTTTGATGCCTTATATAAAATCTTTTCACACTGATTTTGGGTCAGAGTTACTCCTGCTCATGTTATTTTTCTAAGGAGTTTTTGATGAACATTCATCTTTTGGCCCTAAAACTGAGTACTACTACTCAATAGGCCAACATTCATTCTTCTACTTTTTCTTCTTTAAGTATCTTTTCTTTTAAAAAATAATTCTTTTAAGTTTCATTCATTTAGAAGATGAAAAAATAACTAATTTCTACGTAGAACTAGCTTCTTTCCAAAGCTCAGCACTATATCCCCATAAGCTTTCTAGACATTTCCATTAGCGCATTGAACAATGTACTGAAACCCCAGCTCCTCACCTCTCTTTCCTCCCCACCCAAAGACTGCTCTTTGCTTGGAAAAGTGCCTCACCTTCATGACTTTTTTCAATTAAAGAGGTTTTTTCTTTTTTCTTTTTTTCCTTTTGCAACCACATAGATTTTAACTCTTAAAGCCATGTAAGAGCCATTATTTTCCAATTCCCAGAACAAAGAACAAGTCTTACACTTTGCCTCCATAAATTTATTCCATAGGCTTTTGTCTTTACAACCCTCATCTGGATATTATGACAGAATCTTATTTCCAACCTGCCAATCAATTCAATTCCTTAATAGACAGCTCTTTCAAAAAACTGAACCCTTTCAATCCCAGCTGAAATCTCCCAGAAAACTGGCAATATCTACAAGTAGGCTTCTAATTGCTGGCATATTACTAATACCAACTTTAGTTCTAAACAACTTGCACAGATCCACTGTATGCTCTGCATCATAGAATGTCCTCACACTTCCGAGTCACTGGCCTTATTGCTTATTTTTCTGGTTATAGACACACACACATCCTGTGGACCTAACACCCACCAATTCTTGTTAATCTTTGGCATTAGTTTTATGTCACTAATACAATCTGGAGTTAACTACCTTGTGTAATCAGGCCTTCATCTAGAAAAACCTTAGAACCATGGATCTCGGTGGAAGCTTCTTATCAGGGTCCTGCCCCGATTGGATCCAGGGATTCCCTCAGGATGACGGTGTCGGCGATTAGAATAGTGATAGCTAAGTATTAATTAGAGATATAAAGAGTGGTTAAATAGGGATAGCTCAGTGAGAAAATTCAGTGGAGAAAAGAGGCTGAATAACTTGGTTTATGTGGAAAACAAATAAAACTCCAAGACAAGGAGTTTGTGTCACCTACGTAGGCCGCAGGCATCCTCCCGTTCTCCCGAAGGAGAGGAGACATTAAGGCCTCCCCAGTCAGATCTTAGAAGTCCCGTCAAAATTAGTAGGCTTAACGAGCCTCCATGCTCCAGATGGGAATTCAGCCAGAAGGTGAGAGAAAGAACGACATGGGGAGACCAAGTTTCGGTGAGCAAGGCCCCTAGCTTTATTTTCAACAGGGGCTTTTATACCCTAAGTTGCACATAGAGGATAATAGGGGGTGTGAAATCATGCAAAGTCTTTGATCCTTATCAAAACCAGGGTTTCTTTTCTGCAAACTTATGGTATACAAATGGTTTAGGTGATTTACATCATCTTTTGGCCAGAAGGCCTGTTAACATTTTATGATTCTGACCAAGGTTTGTCAACCATAAGACTTATTTTCTCTAAGAGTAATAATTTTAAAGTTTGGCACTATCCTCCAAAGGTGTTAGATAAAGTTGCATTCCTATAGGACAAAGGTGCAATGGGTTTACAACAAAGGAAAGCATTTATTACCTTAAGGGTCTAAAGTTGTTAACACCAAGGCCACTACTTATTTTTTATACATACCAACTATATTAATTAATACACTTCCAAGGGTACAATACAGGGGATGTGGAAACATGGCAGCAAGCATTGGCTCAACAATGAAATCTTCTACTAGTTCTATTCTGACAATTTCTAACTCTCCGAGAGGCTCTATACTATTTGAATATCTTAAGCTTCCCGTGCCTCTCACTGTTGGGAGACTGTAAACAATCGTAGCTGTAGGAGTCCGGGTAAACCTGTCAGGCAAGTCAGAGAGCCATCTGAGGGGTTTGTAAACTAAAACACTCTTGTCATGCCCAGGAACTTTAATTACTGGAGCTGTAAGTTAACTCTTTTTCAGAGGGAGAGATGGTGGTGGGGTACGGCCCCCTGTAAAGTCAGAGGTGTAGGTGAGAGCACAAAGCAGTAAAGTAGGCAGACTCCGGTTTTGGGGTAGATGCTCAGGCAGGCCCAGAGGGGCACCCCTCGAGTTCTGGCTCGCCTTGCCCACCAGAACTCTCCCACATAACCTTGTTATGGGTGGGGACTCCCGTGCTGGCTCCCGGCAGCTTCTCATAAGGAATTTCTCTCCTAGACTTACATCAACAGCTGTCAAAACGACTTTTCTAAATTTTTGCTACATTCTTGCTCATATATCCAAGTGATCTTATTACCTAGAAGATTGAGCATAAATTCTTTATTTTCTAATCTAAGATCCTTCCAAAGTCAGGTTTAATATGTTTCCAACACTGCAAAGAACTAACTCATTTGAAAAGACCCTGATGCTGGGAAAGGTAGAAAGCAGGAGAAGAAGGGGATGACAGAGGATGAGATGGTTGAATGGCATCACCGACTCAATAGACATGAGTTTGAGTTGGCTCTAGGAGTTGGTGATGGACAGGGAAGCCTGGCGTGCTGCAGTCCATGGGGTCGCAAAGAGTTGGACACAACTGAGCAACTGAACTGAACTGAATATCATGTTTAACTAGTTATTTGCAATGCAAATGCTAACAATACAAAGCTTTTACTCTGGTCACACTAGGCTCTGTAGTATTGCCAGCTGGCACACATTATGCGATACCTAGGTACTGCATTTTCTCAAGCCATCTCCATGTTCTGGAACGATCTCTCCTCTCCTCCTGCACAAATCCTATCTACCCTAAGAGTCTAGTTCAAGTCCTCCATCTTTATAATCAGAGTAACTCACAATGATGCCTTCTTTCCTGAGTTTAGAAAAACACTATCTCATTTAATCCATGCTTAACTCACGTGACAGTTATGCTATATAGACCACACTTTTAAAGCAGCACTTCAACACTTTTATGAACATGAATAATACCAAATTACTACCATAGACCCTTTCCTAATAAAGATTTTGACCCATTTACCTTGGCTTTGAAAAGTCTAAGGGATTTAGAATTAGCTAGTGTGGGATATTTTAGGTTTTCCTTTGAACTTCTTTCTTCTTTTTATTCCACAGATTTTCTATCATTTGTCCAAATGTATATTTGCTCAATATACTGAAAACAAAATTCAAGTTGTCTTCTATACCTCTACCATCCTATGATGCTTTTGTATAGTATGACACACAGCAATACACAATGCAGTACACAAAATGCATTTGTTTATTGAACACCAAAATTAGACTTCAATTTTATAAGTGTTTATATCACAAAAACAATATGGGGCTTTATGGGGAAATAAAAATATAAAAATAAATAAATGTGTGGTTTTCTGAAAATACAGGCCTTATGTGAGCTACATCACCTTACACCACATCATTCAGCTCCAGTGTGGTGTCTGGAGATGGGTTTATCACCATGTAGGACAGGGTATTTTGATGATCATTCATTTCATCTAGAAGATAAATAAATGCGAAGTTAGTTACACCACTTACAGAAAATTATGGGAATTATTGCAGAGCATCTTACCTTCAAATCACATAGCTGTCAATAAAAACTTGCTATAGTTTTGCCCACAGTATGACTGTTTATATAACTTTAACTATTTTTAAATTACTGCTATTGGAAATATCTGACAAGTAGTCATTTTTTGTTCCAATAGATGTTAAAAAATAAAGTATCTAATTCTGTTCAAAACAACCACAGTTATAAGCTACCTTGTAAGCTATTATGCTAACACTTTTTGTAAGTCTAAAAAAGTATTTCTATTACAGAAATGGCTGGACAGGATGTTTACTTGATTTGCTATGCTTTAATAATGGCTTCAGCAATACGTGAACCGTGAACTTCCAGATGTTTAAGTTGGTTTTAGAAAAGGCAGAGGAACCAGAGATCAAATTGCCAACATCTGCTGGATCATGGAAAAAGCAAGAGAGTTCCAGAAAAACATCTATTTCTGCTTTCTTGACTATGACAAAGCCTTTGACTGTGTGGATCACAATAAACTGAAAAATTCTGAAAAATATGGGTATACCAGACCACCTGACCTGCCTCTTGAGAAAGCTATATGCAGGTCAGGAAGCAACAGTTAGAACTGGACATGGAACAACAGACTGGTTCCAAATAGGAAAAGGAGTACGTCAAGGCTGTATATTGTCACTCTGCTTATTTAACTTCTATGCAGAGTACATCATGAGAAACGCTGGGCTGGAAGAAGCACAAGCTGGAATCAAGATTGCCGGGAGAAATATCAGTAACCTCAGATATGCAGATGACACCACTCTCATGGCAAAAAGTGAAGAGGAACTAAAAAGCCTCTTAATGAAAGTGAAAGAGGAGAGTATAAAAGTTGGCTTAAAGCTCAACATCCAGAAAACTAAGATCATGGCGTGCATCACATCACTTCATGGAGAATAGATGGGGAAACAGTGGAAACAGTGTCAGACTTTATTATTATTAACTTTACAATATTGTATTGATTTTGCCATACATCAACATGCATATATTTTTGGGCTCCAAAATCACTGCAGATGGTGATTGCAGCCATGAAATTAAAAGATGCTTACTCCTTGGAAAGAAAGTTTTGACCAACCTAGACAGCATATTCAAAAGCAGAGACATTACTTTGCCAACAAAGTTTTGTCTAGTCAAGGCTATGGTTTTTCCAGTAGTCATGTATGAATGTGAGACTTGGACTGTGAAAAAAACTGAACACTGAAGAATTGATGCTTTTGAACTGTGGTGTTGGAGATGACTCTTGAGAGTCCCTTGGACTGCAAGGAGGTCCAACCAGTCCATCCTAAATACCAGTCTTGGGTGTTCATTGGAAGGACTGATGCTAAAGCTGAAACTCCAAAACTTTGGCCACCTCATGCAAAGAACTGACTCACTGGAAAAGACCCTGATGCTGGGAGAGATTGGAGGCAAGAGAAGAAGGGGACGACAGAAGATGAGATGGCTCGATGGCATCACTGACTCGATGGACATGCATTTGGGTAAACTCCGGGAATTGGTGATGGACAGGGAGGCCTGGCGTGCTGCGTTTCATGGGGTCACAAAGAGTCGGACACAACTGAGTGACTGAACTGAACTGAATAATTATAAGAAATTGTGGTTATAGATGGCCATCCCAGACAGAGACATTCATATGGAAATACTGTGAAAAAAATCATCTAATGGCATTGTGTTTTAAAAAACACAACAGATATGCATCTAAATAGCATGAAAACCCTAAGTATATTTGACTTCCTTACATAATACATCTGATATAAAACATGGTAGTATTCTGGAAGAATGCAGAGTCCTGTGGATCAGATCTACCTGTAAGTTTCAAGGGAAGTGTGCCACTGAATCATTTGTTTTTTTTTATCAAAAACATACATATTCTAAAAATAAACAGCTGTGCCCTTTAAGTTTTGTCAATTCACTCTGAAGACATCACCAGACTTCAAGTTTGGAGAGTTGACTTGGCATTGGAAAGGAAAAGAAAACAGCTTTAGAATTGAGTTTTTTAGTTTCTAAGGCTATGAGAAGGTGTAAATACAGAGGCTTGCGGACACACAGTCAATAAATATTACTCCTCCCAATGGTAAAGTTTTTAAGTTGGAAGGGCACTGTTTCAAAACCTGCTCTGGAGCCATAGTCCTCTCTAGCTACTTCAGTTAAGATTAACTTGACTCCTAAAAGTGGTACTAAATGTTCCAGTTTGACCCAAAAATCTAAAACTATGTTTCATACCAATAGAGATACATCAACATGAAAATAACTTAATAAAATTAAATATAATTTTAGGCCAATACAGATGATTCTAATAATTTTCTACACTGGAAAATATATATTATTTTTGTAAAATAGTATCAACCACAATGTGCTTCTAACTAGAAACCTGTCACTGGACTGTGAAAGATAGTACTTTCAGTTATGGTCTTTCAAGTTGATATGCAGATGTGACATTTTTAAGTCTATAAATAAAAATCCTTATCTTACAAAGCAATTTAACTGCAGTATAATTGAAGCTTCCAGTAAGTTTGCCAGTAAAATTATTGTAAGATTATCAAATTAATATTCAAATAAAGGAATATACTCAGTTGCATAACCCCAGGGCAGACACAAGGAATTGTATCCTGCCATGGGGATAAGGTTGCCAGGCAAAATAGAGAATGCCCTGTGAAATCTGAAATTCAGACTAAAAATGAACAAGTTTAAGCATATTTATATACCATATATTGAATGTAACATGCTTGTACTAAAAATCATTGGTTTTTTATCTGAAATTCAAATTTAACTAGGCATCCTATAATTCTTTTTGCTAAATCTGCCAATTGTACTAGGGGGTGTGTAATTATGACTAATTCAGAAAATTGGAGCTTGGAATTCCAATGAGTGTATAAAAAGCTTACACCAAATAAGGTGCGATTTCACCTCAAGGCATATTGTACTGGCAGGAGATTACCAGAATCCTTTTTTTATACCGAAAGCAATTTTGACGTATGTAGAAGGAAATGGCAACCCACTCCAGTATTCTTGCATGGAGAATCCTAGGGACAGAGGAGCCTGGTGGGCTGCCGTCTATGGGGTCACACAGAGTCGGACATGACTGAAGTGACTTAGCAGCAGCAGCATTCTTCTTGAAAAATTTCTCCTTTGTATGAATTTCTACATAGGCTAAACAAAATCACAGCAGTTGATACTGCATCCTGGAGACTGAAGCATGACGCCCTGAAACATAACAGGTCATTAGAAAATCTCCACCTCATTTGGCTCTCAACTACCATCTAGTTGATAACATGAAAAAGTAAAATAAATACATTTCTGTACAAATTCCAAAAGGTTTTGGAAAGACCTTATTTATGTATTTTCATTTTAATAGTTGAATTTACTACTTTAAGAGCTTCCCAGGTGGTGTAGCGGTAAGGAATCTGTCTGTCCACGCAGGAGATAGTCGGGAAACCCTGTAGAGGAGGGAATGGCAACCCACTCCAGTAGTCTTGTTTCGGAAATCCCATGGACAGAGGAGCCTGGCGGACTACAGTCCAGTCCATGGGGTCACAAAGAGTCAGACATGACTTAGCAACTGAGAACGCATACTACTTTAAGCTTAATGGTATTTCACCTGAAGTAATATCTGAGATTGAAGAAAAATGTATTGAAAATATTATCTGATTTAAAAATAAGTACTGTTTTCAATTTTGCTGCCATCTTTTAGTACCCCCAAATGACTTACAGGAGGCATTTTTATCATTAGTTGATAATCATAATTTATGACATGATTTTTGTTATTTTGTTGTCCAGTTTGGTCATTTAATAATGTTAACTAGGCATGATTGTGCTTCCCTGGTGGCTCAGATGGTAAAGAATCTGCCTGCAGTGTGGGAAACTTGGGTTCAGTCCCTGGGTTGGGAAGATCCCCTGGAGAAGGGAATGGCTACCCACTCCAGAATTCTTGCCTGGAGAATTCCATGGACAGAGGAGGTTGGCAGGCATCAGTCCGTGAGGTCGCAAAGAGACACGACTGAGTGACTTTCACTTTCAGGTATGATTAGTCACAAATAATCCTAAATCTGGAGACAACAATGAACAGGACAGGCCAAGTCTACAGATTCACCTATAACAAGTTAGCTGTAAACTTTCTATATGATTTTAGCATATTATTTATCTTAGGATATTCATTAATTTTCTGTTGAAATTCACTAGTTCCAAATGCACATGCAATGAGTTTTGACACCACATAGCATAGTGCAACTATGGGAAAGGATACTGCTGAAGACAGATGAAGGAAAGTAAGAATCCTTTTTATCTGGTAGTGTCTCAGTAAAGGGGTAGAGAAGAAGTGAACTGAGAGTAAACATGAAGTGATGATGCAAAGACATGGAATGTAATTAGTAGATAAAAGAAAACACAGGAGACAAACTTAGGAGTAAAGAGTGTGTGTGCGCACATATGTGGACTTGTGTTTGTTTTAGGATTAAGGGAAGAGGCCTGATTTCCTTAGAAGAGGAACTAAGAAAATAGAAAGGGAGAAATATGACATATTAGGAGAGGGGATTTAGATAATAGAATTTGGATTTGAAAGAACTAGGAAGAAGGACTAAAAGTAGAAGGAAATAATCCTTTCTTTTCATCTGAAACAAACAAGTTACTTATAAAATTAATTCAGAAGAAGAAATATCTAAATATAGTTAGGCAAATACTGACAAAGAAGAGTGAAATGTCCCTAGCCTTATCAGATTTAAAATATAGTATAAAGACTGCAATTAAAACAGTGGGTGATTTTTGTCAGAACAGGCAGACTATTGTAATACAAGAGAAAGTCTAGAAATAGACACAATAACATGTATGAATTTAAAATCTGCTAAAAGCAGGATCTAAAAATCGGGATGGAACGGGGTGTGCATTTTAGTAAATGGTATCACATAACTAAGGGCTTCCCTGGTGGCTCAAATGGTAAAGAATTCGCCAGCAATTTGGGAGACCTGGGTTCAATCCCTGAGTCAGGAAGATTCCCTGGAGGAGGGCATGGCAACCCACTCCAGTATTCTTGCCTGGAGAATCCCCATGGACAGAGGAGCCTGGTGTGCTACAGCCCATGAGGTCGCAAAGAGTCAGACACAACTGAGCTACTAAGCACAGCACAGCACATTATATAACTCAATGTAGAAAATTATCTTCAGTTCAGTTCAGTCGCTCAGTCGTGTCCAACTCTTTGCGACCCCATGAATCGCAGCACGCCAGGCCTCCCTGTCCATCACCAACACCCAGAGTTCACTCAGACTCACGTCCATCGAGTCGGTGATGCCATCCAGCCATCTCATCCACTGTCGTCCCCTTCTCCTCCTGCCCCCAATGCCCCCCAGCATCAGAGTCTTTTCCAATGAGTCAACTCTTCGCATGAAAATTATCTTAGAAAATACAAAAATGTGTTCCCTTGCCTACCAAATATACTAGGATAATTTCCAAATAAATCATATATTTGAATGCAAAAGGTGAAACAAAATAAGTAATGAAAAATGTGGAAGAATTCCCCTCTAAATTGGAAGAAAGATAGTGTTTCTATTACTCAAAAATAGATCAATAATAATGGAAACAATTTAAAATTTAGATTAAAATATAAAATAACAGAAGTATAGGAAAAAACTAGGCTGAGAAAGAAATATCTGCAATTAATAGCTATAGTTCTAATTTACCCAATGCGTGTGTGTTTGTGTGTGAATGCTCAGTTGCTCAATTGTGTCCTACACTTCACGAGGCCATGGATGGTGGCCCACCAGGTTACTCTGTCCATGGAATTTCTCAGGCAAGAAACTGGAGTGGGTTGCTATCTCCTATTTCAGGGGATCTCCCTGATCCAGCGATGGAACCTGCATCTCTTGTGTCTCCTGCATTGGCAGGTTGATTCTTTAACCACTGGGCCACCTGGAAAGCCCCCTCTAAATTATTAAAAACAAAAATTAATCTATAAAATTGGCTAGGAGTGAAAACAATTCACTGAAAATGACCCTTAATCACATGAAAAGATGCTATACCTCATTATAATAAGAAGGCACACTGAGACACCACTTAAATAATCTATTAGAATGGCAAAACACATAAAAGTCTAACGACTTTCTGCTGGCAAGATTTTGGGAAAATAGTCTTTCATACATTGCTGACAGAAATGCAAAATCATACACATTTAAGGATGAAAATTTGTCTAATAGCAAAATTATATACATTTAATCTCTAATCCAATAATCTCACTTTTAGATATGCATCCCAAAAGTACACTGGGAAAAAATACAAAAAGATGTATGCTTATGCCTATTCATTGCAAGACTCTTTGTAATTAGAAAAGGCATAAAGGACTCATTTAATAGACTATTAAACCTCTATACAATGAAGCACTAGACAGCTTCAAAAATAAAAACGATTTCTTTTTTTTTTTTTAATTTTATTTTATTTTTAAATTTTACATAATTGTATTAGTTTTGCCAAATATCAAAATGAAATAAAAACGATTTCTATATTCTACTAAATCAGTGATCTCCAGGATATACCATTAAGTGGAAGAAGCAATGTGGGAAAAAGAGAAAGGACCATGCTGCCAACTACATTTTAAAGTTTATACTTAAAAATGGAAGAATAAACCATAAAGTTAAAAAAAGTTACTCACTGAGGAAAGAAGGAGATTGTGTAAAAGTGATGGGGAGTGATGTTAAATTTTTTTGAATAGAACTTGTATTAAATATTTGGCTTTGAATTGTGCATAAAGTTTACATCACTAAAAAAAAAAGTCAAATTTTAGGAAAAGAAATTCTTAAACCTTGAAAACAGAAATGAGTCTAACTTGATATCCAACTGATGGTATAACTACAGCAAGAAGAACTTTTCCAAGACTTGGAATTATTTTACTAACATACCTGTTGGGTGAGTCTATAAGGACTACATTAAAAATTCATGCTTTGGCAATTAGATTGTTAAGAATAGCACTGTATTATTATTATGAGACTGTTTTATGTAAATTGTGAAAAAGCAATATGAATTTGATAATTCCATCATTTCTATTGTTGTTGATGAGCATTAATCTTGGCATAGCAGAAAGTACAGCTACAGGATAGAAAAAGTTAAATATAAACCAAGTAGCCTGCATTTTAATTGTAAGTTTCTTGATGAACTGGTGAAATTGTTTCTCTGTCTACCTATCTACCTTCTGCCTAATCTTTTAGCTCTCCCCAACAAATTTAGAAAAAGTAACAAATGCAGCAAAATGAATATCTCTAAAATTTGATTAGCATTTTGAGTGCTTCTGGGAGAGATGACTTAATTTAGGAGGGGAGTATTTAGTCCTACAGAGAGCAAGGCAAGTCTGTCACATATGGTTGACGTCATGACAAAAGGACTCAGGGAGCTATCTGAAGGGGCTTCTGCTAGTCAAATTTAGAATATGATGAATAATTAATAACATGCATATAAAACCATAAATACATTTATATCTAGGAATTCATAATAGTAACACAAAATAGTTAAAAAAAAAAGAAAAGGCAGGGGATAGAACGGACCAATTTAGCCTGGAGATTCAGAGTCTAGGAAACTACAAAGTGAGTTTCTTCAAGAAACAGACTAAGAAAAATACAAGATGAGGGAAACTTAAAAGTGACTTAACAAACTTGTCACCCATCTCCATGAATGGACCTTATGTGATCCTGATTTAGATAAAAAGTGTAAAACATCATGATATTTGTGAGATCACTGGATATTTGGACACTTGATGATATTAAAATTGTTTTTAAGTGTGAAAATGGTACATGGTTATATAATTTTTTTAATTTAGCACTTAAATGATAGACATATATATTGAAATATATGGGTCTGCAATTTATGTCTAATTAATATAAGATGTGAAGGAAATTACTGGGCACATACATGGAACAATATCTGATAATTATTGACCTGATAATTACTGAAGTTGAAAATGAGTATATGCAGGTTTCTTTGGGCTTCCTTGGTGGCTCGGTGGTAAGGAATTCACCTGCAATGAAGGCGACATGGGCTTGATCGCTGGGTTGGGAAGAGCCCTAGAGAAGGAAATGGCTACCCACTCCAGTGTTCTTACCTGGAAAATGCCATAGACAGAGGGGCCTGGTGGGCTACAGCCCATGGGGTCACAAAAGAGTAGGACACGACTTAACAGCTAAACAACAGCAAGGTTTATCATACTAATCTTTCTACACTTATTCATGGCTGAAATTTCTATATTATAAATTTTAAAAATGAATACGACAAGAAGTTCAGTCTTGCACAGAAAGGATATCCTTTCCCCTGAAACTTCAAACATTGTGGCTGATTTTTACAACACTCACCTTTTTATTCTTGCCATCATTCTAGCAAAGGATTTTACCTCTTACTATCATGTAAAATATTACTCAACTTCCTGACAAACACCTACAAGTTTGTGCATTTTAAAGCACTCATCTTTTCTTCCTTGCTTCTCGTCTTTGCTTCTATCACCAGTCACATCCACAACTGGGTATTGTTCTTGCTTTCGCTCCAGCCCTTCATTCTTTCTGAAGTTATTTCTCTGCTGATCGGTAACATATTGGGCACCTACCCACCTGGGGAATTCCTCTACCAGTATCTGATCATTTTGCCTTTTCATACTGTTCATGGGGTTCAAGGCAAGAATACTGAAGTGGTTTGCCATTCCCTTCTCCAGTGGACCACATTTTGTCAGACCTCTCAACCATGACCCGCCCATCTTGGGTGGCCCCACACAGCATGGCTTAGTTTCACTGAGTTAGACAAGGCTGTGGTCCATGTGCTCAGACTGACTAGTTTTCTGTGATTATGGTGTGTCTGCCCTCTGATGCCCTCTCACAATACCTACTGTCTTACTTCGGTTTCTCTTACCTTGGACATAGGGTATCTCTTCACAGCTGTTCCAACAAAGCGCAGCTGCTGCTCCTTACCTTGGACTTGGAGTTTCTCCTCATGGTCGACCCTCCTGACCTTGAAACTGGAGTAGCTCTTCTTGGTCCTCCTGCATGCACAGCTGCCGCTCCTTGGACGTGGGGATGCTCCTCTCGGCTGCCGCCCCTGACCTTGGGTGTGGGGTAGCTCCTCTCGGCCGCTGCCCCTGGAACACAGAATGAAGCAGGGCAAAGGATAATAGGGTTTTGCAAGAGAATGCACTGGTCATAGCAAACACCCTCTTCCAACAAAATAAGAGAAGACTCTACACATGGTCATCACCAGATGGTCAACACAAAATCAGACTGATAGTATTTTTTGCAGCCAAAGATAGAGAAGCTCTGTAGAGTTAGCAAAAACAAGACCGAGAGCTGACTATAGCTCAGATCATGAACTCCTTATTGGCAAATTCAGACTTAAACTGAAGAAAGTAGGAAGAACCACTAGACCATTCAGATATGACCTAAATCAAATTCCTTATGATTATACAGTGGAAGTAAGAAATAGATTTAAGGGACTAGATCTGATAGATAGAGTGCCTGATGAAATATGGATAGAGGTTCAAGACATTATACAGGAGACAGGGATCAAGACCATCCCCATGGAAAAGAAATGCAAAAAAGCAAAATGGCTGTCTGGGGAGGCCTTACATATAAGTGTGAAAAGAAGAGAAGCAAAAGCAAAGGAGAAAAGTAAAGATATAAGCATCTGAATGCAGAGTTCCAAAGAATAGCAAGAAGAGATAAGATAGCCTTCCTCAGCGATCAATGCAAAGAAATAGAGGAAACCAACAGAATGGGAAAGACTAGAGATCTCTTGAAGAAAATTAGAGATACCAAGGGAACATTTCATGCAAAGATGGGCTCAATAAAGGACAGAAATGGTATGGACCTAACAGAAGCAGAAGATATTAAGAAGAGGTGGCAAGAATACCCAGAAGAACTGTACAAAAAAGATCTTCACGACCCAGATAATCACAATGGTGTGATCACTCACCTAGAGCCAGACATCCTGGAATGTGAAGTCTAGTGGGCCTTAGAAAGCATCACTATGAACAAAGCTAGTGGAGGTGATGGAATTCCAGTTGAGCCATTTCAAATCCTGAAAGATGATGCTGTGAAAGTGATGCACTCAATATGCCAGCAAATTTGGAAAACTCAGCAGTGGCCACAGGACTGGAAAAGGTCAGTTTTCATTCCAATCCCAAAGAAAGGCAATGCCAAAGAATGCTCAAACTACCGCCCAATTGCACTCATCTCACACGCTAGCAAAGTAATGCTCAAAATTCTCCAAGCCAGGCTTCAGCAATATGTGAACCATGAACTTCCAGATGTTCAAGCTTGTTTTAGAAAAGGCAAAGGAACCAGAGATCAAATTGCCAACATCCACTGGATCATGGAAAAAGCAAGAGAGTTCCTGAAAAGCATCTATTTCTGCTTTATTGACTATACCAAAGCCTTTGACTGTGTGGATCACAATAAAGTGTAGAGAATTTTGAAAGATGGGAATACCAGACCACCTGACCTGCCTCTTGAGAAAGCTATATGCAGGTTAAGAAGCAACAGTTAGAACTGGACATGGAATAACAGACTGTTTCCAAATAGGAAAAGGAGTACGTCAAGGCTGTATATTGCCACCCTGCTTATTTAACTTATATGCAGAGTACATCATGATAAACGCTGGCCTGGAAGAAGCACAAGCTGGAATCAAGACTGGCGGGAGAAATATCAATAACCTCAGAGATGCAGGTGACACCACCCTTATGGCAGAAAGTGAAGAGGAACTAAAAAGCCTCTTGATAAAAGTGAAAGAGGAGTGTAAAAAAGTTGGCTTAAAGCTCAACATTCAGAAAATGAAGATCATGGCATCTGGTCCCATCACTTCATGGGAAGTACATGGGGGAACAGTGTCAGACTTTATTTTTTGGCCTCAAAATCACTGCAGATGATGATTGCAGCCATGAAATTAGAAGACGCTTACTCCTTGGAAGGAAACTTAAGACCAACCTAGATAGCATATTCAAAAACAGAGACATTACTTTGCCAACAAAGGTCCATCTAGTCAAGGCTGTTTTTCCAGTGGTCATGTATGGATGTGAGAGTTAGACTGTGCAGAAAGCTGAGCACCAAAAAATTGATGCTTTTGAACTGTGGTTTTGGAGAAGACTCTTGAGAGTTCCTTGGATGGCAAGGAGATCCAACCAGTCCATTCTAAAGGAGATCCTGGGTGTTCATTGGAAGGATTGATGCTAAAGCTGAAACTCCAACACTTTGGCCACCTTAGGCAAAGAGTTGACTCACTGGAAAAGACGTTTATGCTGGGAGGGACTGGGGGCAGGAGGGGAAGGGGAGGACAGAAGATGAGATGGCTGGAAGGTTTCACTGACTCATTGAACATGAGGTTGAGTGAACTCCAGGAGTTGGTGATGGACACGGAGTCCTGGCCTGCTGCGACTCATGGGGTCGCAAAGAGTCGGACATGACTGAGTGACTGAAGTGAACTGAACTGAAACTTTCCTTTCCACCAATCTGGGCTGTTTATGGGCTTCTGAGTGCAGAGCAGCTGGACCACACCACACTCTTTCAGTAACATTAATATAAACAAAAGTTTCCTGTTTCAAAATTGTTGCTTTTCATAACTAGGAAGTCATATTAAATCAACCATGATGAAAACCAGAAAGCCTTGTTTTCTAAAGCATGTAACATGCAAAGAGAAACTTCCTGCATTTTTTTTATGCATACGACCCGTGTTCACAATCCCCCTGTGTTTGCCATCTGTGTATGGAAGTTTGAGCTACAACATGCATGTGTTGCTGGCTTTCAAAGTAATAGAATTTAAATTATCAATTTAAGTAAGGTCAGAAGGCAGATCCAATAAGATCCTTTAAAGTGAATATAAAATATGGAGGCTTAGTCAATGCCCTACACACAATTCATAGTAGCAAGCTATGAAATTGAAATTGTCTCACACTTAAATTCAATAAAAAATGCAAATATTCATTGACATTTGTTTCAAAACAGTACTGTAGAGAGTGATATCAAAACAATTTGTGAAGCCCTCATTGCTGCATAATTAGAGCCTATTTGTCTCTTTTTTAGATTGAACTTTTTTTTTTTTTAAGTTAAAGACTATAACTGATTTACAATGTGTTAGTTTCAGGTATACAGTACAAAGATTCAAATATACATATGTATTAGCTATATATATGTAGAATTCCATCTATAAAATAAAGTCTCTTATGAAGCTATGGAGGTTAAACAAATTATACACGTATTATTTATATACAATTTTTCAGAGTCTTTCCCCTTTTAGCTATTATAAGATACTGAGTAGAGTTATCTATGCTATACAGAAGGCCCTTGTTGGTTATCAATTTTATATATACTTGCATACATACATTAATCTCATTGGAATAAGATAATATTTCACTCAAAATAGAAACCTCTTTTTACCTACAGAATTTAGGTTGGAAGTATTAAAAGTTCTAATACTGTGGTTTTGTAACAATGGATACCTTTATAAGTCTTAACTTACTCTAGTCTTACCTGGTTGATATATACTGAAAATCCTCTTCTCTGAAAGTAAAATATATAAAACTGCAAGTAATATCTACCATCAGTAAAGAATATCAATCTATGTTCATTAGGTACAGTTTATGTGCACTTTATAGCAAAAATGGAAATGTTAGTTCATTCATATTTAGATACCTGGCTTGCACAGATTTGTGAATCGCAATCTTAAATTTATTTGAAGTATTCTTTCTAGTCATAACTCCCTGTAATAGTTTTATTTCCCATAAATATGTGGAAACATTAATTTTGTCAGATCAAATACTCAAGATATTATGCTCATATAATGTCACTGATAAGTCACAGAACCAGAAGTTAATATATAGTTTAGGGAAGAAGTTGAAGATTAGCTTATTTTCCAAGTAAAGGATAAAACACTTTATTTTTGTGAATGCTTTTCTTAGTTGTGTATACCAGGAATTATATCAAGTATATATGAGCTAAATAATACTAGATCCCCTAGTCACCATTGTGTTGAATTCCCTCAAAGGAAAGAATATCATGATTTACATAAAAAGCCATAGGACTCACAAGGCATTTTTATCATTATTTCAATATAGGTAACATCTCTTTTTATATTTCAGTTTAACTAAAGAAAAAGGAGACGAGAAGGATTTGGGGATTAAGAAATCTAAACTGACAACACAGAGATAGTTATTTGTATGCTTGGAATTTACATCCCTTTCTTTCCACCTTCCAATAGGATATAATAAAAAGTATACCGAACTTATATGTATTAAGATAGACAAATTTGACTGATGTTGTGGATACTTTCTAGCTCTGGGCCGACAATAAAACTATGTAACCACTGTGTAAGATAAGAATGATGATACTCATGTTCTACCACATAGAAATACTGTGCAAATTCATACATTAATATATAAAGAAAACATGTCACCTGTAAACTCCTACACATAATAATAATATTATATCCTAGTAGGAATGATGATCCACAATATCAGTCATTGGTGATAAATGTGAAATTATTCTATTACTGGGTACTAAATGTGTGTGGGGAGTGGGTGTGCAAGCACATGTGCTTGTGCATTTTAAAAGATCTATTTACACTCTCCCAAGGCCATTTCATCACCTGGTTGTAGCTCTATTGTGCTCCTAACATGCCATCATGACCAATAGGAGATATCAGAGTGGTGCTAAGATACAGGATCATGGTTTCATTGTAGAACCTTTTCCTGAACTTAAAGTCAGAGTTATAGAATGCTTAAAACCAAGTATTCTGGCATCAGATAGAGCTGAGTTTAAATACACTTACTGATTCTGTAGTCCTTTTTATGTAACTGAAATTCTTTAAGGCTGTCCCCAGTGCCTTATCTGAAAACTGATCGTTATATTACTTTGTTCACAGTGTTTCTCCAAGCAACTCTAGGAGATGCACATGAAAATTAAATAACAGAATGCCTGTCTCAGTAAATGCTCAATCAATATTAGTTAATATTCTGATTGATAATCTCATACAAAAGTGGGGAAAATAAAAATAAATAATTATGAGGAGCTATATAAAAGCAAAACATAAGTATGAAAAAGACAGGAATGACTCATATTTTGGTGTAATTTTCTCTATCAGTGACTATATTTCATAAGAAATCAACATAATATCAACAAATTCTTGGAGAAAAAAAATTTTTGGTTAAATTTTGTGAAATACGAAAAACAGAATAAGTATTTAAGTCAAAGAGATTTATTGTTTTGTTTCCATGAATTATTTTTCAGTGTTCCTATGTATAATGGGATAACTCTGGCTTGACTTATTAGTAGTTTAATTGTTAGAAGTCTCACATAATTATCCATTAAAAAAAAAAGATTTAACACTAATATTTGTGAGAATAAAAATATATTTACATGTTTTCATGGTCTGAATTCAGAGTTCCAAGGAATAGCAAGGAGAGATAAAAGCTTTTTTCAGTGATCAGTGCAAAGAGAGGAAAACAATAGAATGGGAAAGACTAGAGATTACTTTAAGAAAATCAGAGATACCAAGGCAACATTTCATGCAAAGATGGGCTCAATACAGGACAGAAATAGTACGGACCTAACAAAAGCAGAAGATATTAAGAAGAGGTGGCAAGAATACACAGAAGAACTGTACAAAAAAGATCTTCATGACCCAGATAATCACGATGGTGTGATCACTCACCTGGAGCCAGACATCCTGGAATGTGAAGTCAAGTGGGCTTTAAGAAGCATCACTACGAACAAAGGTACTGGAGGTGATGGGATTCCAGTTCAGCTTTTTCAAATCCTGAAAGATGATGCTGTGAAAGTGATGCACTCAATATGCCAGCAAATTTGGAAAACTCAGCAGTGGTCACAGGACTGGAAAAGGTCAGTTTTCATTCCAATCTCAAAGAAAGGCAATGCCAAATAATGCTAGAACTACCGCACAATTGCACTCATCTCACATGCTTGTAAAGTAATGCTCAAAATTCTCCAAGCTGGCTTCAGCAATATGTGAACCGTTAACTTCCTGATGTTCAAGTTGGGTTTAGAAAAGGCAGAGGAACCAGAGATCAAATTGCCAACATCCGCTGGATCATAGACAAAGCAAGAGAGTTCCAGAAAAACATCTATTTCTGCTTTATTGACTATGCCAAAGCCTTTGACTGTGTGAATCACAATAAACTGTGGAAAATTCTGAAAGATGGGAATACCAGACCATCTGACTTGTGTCTTGAGAAATCTGTATGTAGGTGAGGAAGCAACAGTTAGAACTGGACATGGAACAACAGACTGGTTCCAAATATGAAAAGGAGTATGTCAAGGTTGTATATTATCACCCTGCTCATTTAACTTATTTGCACAGTACGTCATGAGAAACGCTAGACTGGAAGAAACACAAGCTGGAATCAAGATTGCCAGGAGAAATATCAATAACCTCAGATATGCAGATGACATCACCCTTATGGCAGAAAGTGAAGAGGAACTAAAAAGCCTCTTGATGAAAGTGAAAGTGGAGAGTGAAAAAGATGGCTTAAAGCTCAACATTCAGAAAACTGAGATCGTGGTATCTGGCTCCATCACTTCATGGGGAATAGATGGGTAAACAGTGGAAACAGTGTCAGACTTTATTTTTCTGGGCTCCAAAATCACTGCAGATGGTGACTGCAGCCATGAAATTAAAAGATGCTTACTCCTTGGAAGGAAAGCTATGACCAAATAGATAGCATATTGAAGAGCAGAGACATTACTGTGCCAAAAAAGGTCTATCTAGTCAAGGCTATGGTTTTTCCAGTTGTCATGTATGATGTGAGATTTGGACTGTGAACAAAGCTGAATGCTGAAGAATTGATGCTTTTCAACTGTGGTGTTGGAGAAGACTCTTGAGAGTCCCTTGGACTGCAAGGAGATCCAACCAGTCCATTCTGAAGGAGATCAGCCCTGGGATTTCTTTGGAAGGAGTGATGCTAAAGCTGAAACTCCAGTACTTTGGCCATCTCATGCGAAGAGTTGACTCATTGGAAAAGACTCTGATGCTGGGAGGGATTGGGGGCAGGAGGAGAAGGGGACGACAGAGGATGAGATGGCTGGATGGCATCACTGACTCCATGGATGTTGAGTCTGAGTGAACTCTGGGAGCTGGTGATGGACAGGGAGGCCTGGCGTGCTTCGATTCAGGGGTCGCAAAGAGTCGGACATGACTGAGCGACTGAACTGAACTGAACTAAACACATTATTGTTTTGTTCAGATTTTCTGTTTCTCCATGATATGGTCTTGGTAGGATGTAAAAGAATAAAGTATTTAGGAATAAAATTAACTGAAGTTTGAATACTTTTACATTGAAAACTTCAAAATTTATAGAAAATATTAAACATTATATCAATAAATGATAAGACAAGCCATGGTCATGAACTGGAAAACAATATTGGTAAATGTACTTACTATTCAAAGGAATCTATAGATTCAATATTATCTCCATTAAATCCCAACAGTATTTTTTTTATAGATAAAGGAAACAAACTATAACGTTTTTATGGGAGCATGAAAAACCCAGAATAATCAAAGCAATCTTGAAAAAGAAGAATGAAGCCAGAGAGATCAAACTTCTGACTTTAAAATATATTTCAAAGCTACAGTAATTAAAATGACATTTTCCATACATAAAGACAGACATATAGACCAATGGAAAAGAAGAGCTGAGAGAGTTAATTCTCAAGTAGGTTGATAAGAAGTCTGCGAACTCCAAGGAGGAGGAAAAGGACAAAGGATTTTTTCCTAGTCTTAGTCTCATAAAATGCTGGTTTTGTTTTGTTTTTTTCTTTAAGCCCAGAGCTGATGATTATACAACAAAACAACTCACCTTAAACTCTGTACTAAGCATTATACAACAATAATTGATCCTTAAGCAGTAACGTGTTTCTCCTTGAGAACCTTCTGATTGATCCTGTTATCTTAAAATGTATATGGTGAGAGTGGATCTGGTAAAATCTTTCTATTGTTAGTTCTAATCCCATCGTTTTAAAATGTAAATTGTGGGAGTGGGTCTGGTAAAATCTTTAAAACCTTGAGACATTCTTTGGATTTACTGTAATAACCAATTGATAAAGTGTACAGTTCCCTTGCTAAGACTAGTGAGGGGGCACTCTCTATCCCCTTCTCTGTTCCTTTTCACTGTAATAAAACTTTGACCACACAAGAGCCCTGAGCAGTGAAACCTGGTCCCTGATTCTGAAGCTAAACCTTTGACTTCGCAGTTCACAAATCTGACACTGTTAACCATAAGCTATCTTCTTAGGGGCTTGTCCAGGATCTTCAGCACAAGGTAGGTAAAGACCTTCAGTGCTCTAGATGGTCTCTTCTTTTACTCTACGGATGTTTCTCCTTTTACTCTACTAACTGTAAGGTGTGTTTGTGTGAATTAAACATGCAAGTTTGAGATGCGCACTCTGAAAAGCGAGTTGTGAGCCCAGCTTTGAGGTTTTGTGGTGCCTTCTAATGACTGAAGGCAACCCAAAAGTGAGAGCCTTGTCAGGGGTTTATACCGACCTACCAATGCCAAGAGACACCCAATATCCCTGTGAGAGGAGTGGCCAGAAATGGGTGAAGTGTGTGGATTAAACTTTCCTTTTTTGGTCTTCTTTTCCTGGTCTCTTTAACCAATTTATAACTGCCTGGGGAGTTAGAATTACTAACCTAATCTGTCAGATTATAGACTTTCAAGGGACTTGTGATTCATTAGTCATCACTGTGTACTTCTACTTATACCCCAAGCTTGGTAGTCATGGGGAAACCAGACTGGATGGAGCACGTTTGGGAATAAAGTGGAACCCTAGCTCTAGAAGCACGTTCGGGAACTAGGTCGAACTCTAGCTTCAGCAGTGTCTCTCTTAGCTACTTCCACATGGGGTCAGAGTCCCAAAGGTGAAACCTTGTCATAGCTGTGCCTCCAAACTAAATGGATGGAAGTGGTGCTGCTCAGCACAAGGTTTCTAAGAACATAGGTCAGGAATCCCAGTTTAGAAGTACAGTGGGATTCTTCCTTTGATAGTGCTACCTCTTATTGGACTAGAGAAAGCCCTCCAGTGGCTTACTCATGGGTTGATGACTCACTGCTTCTACTCCAGTCAGGACTGTACTCAGGAATGTGCATGGGCACATGGAAGATGGATGCTTCCGCTAGTAGTCCTAGCTTGGGAAACTTTCTGGGAAACTACTCTGTTACACCCCAGGTGGCATCAGAGGAAAAGGGCAAATCAAACAAAGGTTTTGGTGGTAAGTAACTAGAAATCAATTTGGGATGTGCCCAGGTCTACCCCTGGTGAATCTCCACCCCACCTTGATAGTAGAACAAGTGCTTAAGGGAACAAATAAGGAACCTGCATTGGTAAGGGGTAGGCTAAGTCCAGCCAGGGAAGGAAAGCTTCAGTGGAAAGTCTGTCTCCACCCCATCTAGAGCAGGGAGGGATACCTCTGGTGGAAAAAAATAAGGGTGCTGAGCGTCAGTTTTTTTTCTCTTACAGATGGGAGCTACTCAAAGTTCCAGACCCACACCCTTGGATTGTGTCCTAAAAAACTGGGGTAAGTTTGATTCCCAGAGCTTCAAGGAGACACACCTGAATTTCTTTTGCAAACCTGCATGGCCACAATATCCGTTGGAGGGTGGCAAACAATGCCACTTAAAGGGTCTCTTAATTATGGTATTGTTTTACCACTAGGTGTGCTGCATTTCATGGCGTCACAAAGAGTCGGACACGACTGAGCCACTGAACTGAACTGAACTTTACCACTAGACCAGTTCTGTAGAAAAGAAGGGAAATGGTAGAAGTGCCATATGTGTTAAGTCTTTTTCTCTCTGCAAGACATGCCAGACTTGTGTCCTGCGGGCACAGATTTGGGTATAAAGCCTTCAGCTTCCTCCTGTCCTCTTACTCTACCCCTGCACCTGGTGCTCCCAACTGAGGAAGCTGAGGGTCAAGGCATCCCTTCAAGAAGGCTTGCCTCAGTCTCCAGAGAAGTTCAAACAACCTCAGTTCCAATACAGCCCTAGACTACACTGGTTTCGACAGGAACTCAGATAGTCAAATTAGAGAAGGCTCAGACCACCAAAACTAAGGGTAAAATACAAGATAGAAAAGATGAGACAGAGGATGAGATACAGGTGAGGATGAGAAAAAACAGGTTTCTCTAATCTATTCCTGGGAATGTATGCAAGGGTAGTTAGAGAGATTGAGGAATAGCCACACAAGCTACTGCCTCTTCAGGAGGCCCCCACTGGGAAAAATAACCCATCCATAAAAATTTCAAAGCCCTTTTCTTACCCAGAGGTACAACTGATAAAGAAAGAACTGATAGGCTATCTAAAGGATCCAGAGCCTTTATGAGGCTAACTTTACTTTATGAGCTTACTTTGAGTGATGCAATGTATTTCTTTGGACAGACGCTGACTCCTGACTCAAGAGCTCGAGTTTTGGGGGAGCTACTACTTTTGGAGATGAATGGCTTGAATGTGAGGCAAGAGGAAAGAAGGAGCACAAAATAGCTCTCCTCTCTACTAGGAGCCAAGGAGTCCCCATAACAGAGCCCGACTAACATTATCACAAAGAAAAACGGAGATGAGAGCAGACCCACTTTGTCAATTGCGTTATTGAATGGCTTAAAAGAGCTCAAACTAAGCCTCTAAATTATGCTAAGTTGGCTGACAGAACAAGGAGAGAAGTCAGTCCCTGGCAGATTCTAGAAAGACTTCAGGAAGGCCTTTGAAAGTTCACTAATATTTCTCCTGAGAGTGCAGAAGGAGAGATCTTAAAAGATAAATTCCTCACACAGTAAGCTTCAGATATTGACCATAAGTTACAAAAACAGGCATCTGGACCGAATCAGTCTTTAGAAAAACTGTTGCAGCTGACTCAGATTATTACAGTACAGAATATGAAAAGGAGAAACAAAAACAGAAAAGAACCAAAGAAAAGGCCCAGGCCCTAGTGATGGCAGTGAAAACTGCTATGAATCAGCCTGAGAGAAAAATGCCCAGAGGAACCCAGGTGAAAAGGGATGACTTGCAATTACTGTGAAAAGGAGGGGCATCTCATGCAAGGTTGTTTTCAGATGTTTGAGCCACCCTCAGCCCCATATCCAGTCTATAAAGTACCACAGGTGAGGAGAGACTGTTCCCAAAGGCATACGCCTCAGGGGTTGGACTCTCAGGATAATCAGGACTGAAGGTGCCTGGGGGTCCCCACACAATCTCCTGTCCTAAAAAAACCTGAGGAACACAGTATTAGTAACTGGGGGGCGGGGGGCGGGGGGCGGCGGGCAATTTTCCTTTCAACACTGGGGCAACTTTCTCTGTGTTCACTGAAGCCCCAGTCCACTTTCCTCCTGACCCATGACTGTAATGGAACTGTCTGGATGAGGCAAATAGTATTATCCCAGTCATCCTTTAAGCAGCAACTGGGACTCTGTGCTGTTTTCTCATGAGTTTCTGATTGTACCTGAGTCTCCCTCACCCCTTCTGGGGAGGGATATACTGAGCAAGGTCCAGGTCTCTGTTTCAATGAATACAGAGCCTGCTTTTTCTCTCCCACTAACTGAACAAAATGTAAGTCCTAGAGTGTGGGCTGATGGAAAACTGTGGGTTGAGCACAAAATGTTGTTCCTGTCATTATTAAGCTTAAAGACCTTCACCCATTTCCACATCAAAAGCAGTATCCACTAAAGCCCAATGTTAAGAAAGGTTTAAAACTCATCATTGAAAATTTAAAGGAACAGGGTCTATTAATTCCCTATAACAGTCCATGCCACAGTCCTATTTTGGGCGTAAAAATGTCAAATAATAAGTGAAGACTAGTTCAAGACTTACAAATAATAAATGAGGCTGTGGTTCCTTTTTACCCTGTGGTGCCTAATCCTTATACTTTATTGTCTGAAATTCCTGAACAAGCCAATAATTTTTCAGTTACTGATTTGAAGCCTGCTTTCTTTTTTTTTTTTTTTTAAGTTTATTTTATTTTTAAACTTTACATAATTGTATTAGTTTTGCCAAATATCAAAATGAATCTGCCACAGGCATACATGTGTTCCCCATCCTGAACCCTCCTCCCTCCTCCCTCCCCATACCATCCCTCTGGGTCGTCCCAGTGCACTAGCCCCAAGCATCCAGTATCGTGCATCGAACCTGGGCTGGCAACTCGTTTCTTACATGATATTTTACATGTTTCAATGTCATTCTCCCAAATCTTCCCACCCTCTCCCTCTCCCACAGAGTCCATAAGACTGTTCTGTACATCAGTGTCTCTTTTGCTGTCTCGTACACCGGGTTATTGTTACCATCTTTCTAAATTCCATATACATGTGTTAGTATACTGTATTTATGTTTTTCCTTCTGGCTTACTTCACTCTGTATAATAGGCTCCAGTTTCATCCACCTCATTAGAACTGATTCAAATGTATTCTTTTTAATGGCTGAGTAATACTCCATTGTGTATATGTACCATGGCTTTCTTATCCATTCATCTGCTGATGGACATCTAGGTTGCTTCCATGTCTTGGCTATTATAAACAGTGCTGCGATGAACATTGGGGTACACGTGTCTCTTTCCCTTCTGGTTTCCTCAGTGTGTATGCCTAGCAGTGGGATTGCTGGATCATAAGGCAGTTCTATTTCCAGTTTTTTAAGGAATCTCCACACTGTTCTCCATAGTGGCTGTACTAGTTTGCATTCCCACCAACAGTGTAAGAGGGTTCCCTTTTCTCCACACCCTCTCCAGCATTTATTATTTGTAGACTTTTGGATCACAACCATTCTGACTGGTGTGAAATGGTACCTCATAGTGGTTTTGATTTGCATTTCTCTGATAATGAGTGATGTTGAGCATCTTTTCATGTGTTTGTTGGCCATCTGTATGTTGAAACCTGCTTTCTTTACTATACCATTGTTGGAGGAAAGCCAATTTTCATTTGACTTTGTAGATCCTACCCAGCAAGCTTCTCAGTTAACCTGGACAGTTTTGTCTCAAGGGTTTTGTGATCACCCTCATTTATTCAGGCAGAGCCTATCACAGGGCCTACAAAACTTGAGTAGCTTCAAGGCAGTGGTGCTACAATATGTAGATGATATCCTGCACTGTGCTGAGACAGATGAAGCTTGCTCTGATTTGTTAAACTTTCTCACCAGGTGGGGTTATAAGGCATCAAGGGAAAAGGCTCAGCTCTGTCAGCAATCTGTTTAATATCTGAGCCTAATCATATCAGAAGGGAAGGGCCATAGGCCACAGAAGAATTAAACCTATTCTAAATCATCCCCTAACTATGACCTTGAGACAAGTGAAAGGATTCTTGGGTATCACAAGTTACTGCCTCATTTGGATTCCGGGTTATGGGGAACATGCCCAGCCTTTGTCTAAATGTATAACTGAGACTCAGCAGGCCAAAACCCACAGGCTGGTTTGGTCCCCAGAGACTCAAATGGCTTTTAAGTCTCTTCAAACTGCTCTCCTGCAGGCTCCTGCTTTAAGCCTGCCCGTGGGACCAGAGTTTAATTTATGTTACCAAAAGGAAAGGTATGGCCTTGCGAGTGATGACACAACCCCAAAGCCCTCACCAGCAACCTTTAGCTTACCTAAGTAGAGAATCAGATGTAGTTGCCCAGGGGCTGGCTACATTGTTTAAGAGTAATTACTGCTATTGCTTTGTTAGTGCCTGAAGCTCTAAGTTTACTAATGGGGAACATCTTACTGTATTGACGTCTCATAATGTGAGTGGAATCTTAAACTCTGAAGTTAATGGATGACAGACAGTTGGCTTCTTAAATATTAGTCATTGTGTTAGAAGCATCAATAACTAAGCTCTAAGTTTGTGGAAACTTAAATCCTGCCACTTTCCTTCCTGAAAAGGAAGATGAAACCCCCGATCGAGATTGTTCCCAATTTCTAACTCTAAACTACACAGCTCGGGAAGATTTCATGGATATCCCAATTAGACAATTCTGACATGGATACATGTACAGATGGCACTTCTTTTGTTAGGAATGGGAAGCAGAAAGCAGGTTACACTGTGGTTATATCTGAACAGGTTTTAGAGACAATGTCTCTTTCCCCCAGTACAAGTGCCCAATTGGCTGAGCTTGTTGCTTTGATCCAAGCCCTAGAGTTAAGCAAAGGGAAGCAAATAAATATCTGCTGCTGCTGCTGTTGCTAAGTTGCTTCAGTCGTGTCCGACTCTGTGCGACCTCATAGATGGCAGCCCACCAGGCTCCACCGGCCCTGGAATTCTCCAGGCAAGAACGTGCAGAGTACATCATATGAAATGCTGGGCTGGATGAAGCACAAGCTGGAATCAAGTTTGCCAGGAGAAATATCAATTACCTTAGATATACAGATGATACCACCCTTATGGAAGAAAGTGAAGAACTAAAAAGCCTCTTGATGAAAGTTAAAGAGGAGAGTGAAAAAGTTGTCTTAAAAGTCAACATTCAAAAAAAATAAGATCATGGCATTCAGTCCTATCATTTCATGGCAACCAGATGGGGAAACAATGGAAACAGTGGTTGCTTTATTTTTGGGGGCTCCAAAAATCACTGCAGATGGTGACTGCAGCCATGAGATTAAAAGACGCTTGCTCCTTGGAAGAAAAGCCATGACCAACCTAGACATTATATTAAACAGCAGAGACATTACTTTCCCAACAAAGGTCTGTCTAGTCAAGGCTATGGTTTTTCCAGTAGTCATGTATGGATGTGAGAGTTAAGACTATAAAGTAAGTTAAGTGCTGAAGAATTGATTCTTTTGAACTGTGAAAGTGAGAGAAAGTGAAGTAGCTCAGTCGTGTCTGACTCTTTGCGAGCCCTGTGGACTGTAGCCTATCAGGCTCCTCCGTCCATGGGATTCTCCAGGCAAGGATACTGGAGTGGGTTGCCATTTCCTTCTCCAGGAATCTTCCTGAACCAGGGATCGAACCCAGGTCTCCCACATTGCAGGCAGACGCTTTACCGTCTGAGCCACCAGGGAAGTTTTTGAATTGTAGTGTTGGAGAAGACTCTTGAGAGTCCCTTGGACTGCAAGGAGATCAAACCAGTCAAACCTAAAGGAAATCAGTCCTGAATATTCATTGGAAGGACTGATGTTGAAGCTGCAACTCCAATACTTTGGCCACCTGATGCGAAGAACTGACTCCTTAGGAAATACCCTGATGCTGGGAAAGACTGAAGGCAGGAGGAGAAGGGGACAACAGAGGATGAGGTGGTTGCAGGGCATCCCTGACTCAGTGGACCTGAGTTTGAGCAATCCTGGGGAGGTAGTGATGGACAGGGAAGCAGGGCATGCTGCTGTCCCTGGGGTCGCAGAGTTGGACACGACTAAACAACTGAAATGAACTTGAACTATTATTATACACCAAGCTTTGTGATCGACCCTGTACTCTACCTTCAAGTCCGCAAGAGGAAGGCTTTATAAAGAGCTTGGCATTAGCATATTTATACTATCATATATAAAATAATCAATGAGGACCTATTGTACATCCCAGAGAACTATACACAATATGTTATAGTAACTTAAAAGGGCAAAGAATCTGTAAAAAGAAATATAGATATAGATACTGGTAAACCCGAGTCACTGCTCTATATACCTGAAACTAGCACAACATTGTAAATCAGGTATATTTCAGTAAAAAATAAGAAAATATAAAATATATTTTCAGGCTTGCTTGGTGGCTCTGATGGTAAAGAATCTGACTACAATGCAGAAGACTGGTTTGTTCCCTGGGCTGGACAATCCCCTGGTGAAGGGAATGACTACCCACTTCAGTATCCTTGCCTGCAGAATCCATGGACAGAGGAACTTGGCAGGCCCACTGGGGTCACAAAGAGTCGGACACAAGGGAGCAACTAAGCACATAGCATAAAACATATTTTTAAAAAACAAAACCCAAAACATCTACTTTATATGACTCATGAAGTCTCATTGCTTTCGGCAGAGTGGGCACACAGTTTGAAACCCTGATTATATATAGACTCTGTTGTGCTCTCTAGACTTACTGTAATGTTACTTATTAAGTCCTGTCTGACATTTCACCCCATACACCTTGAGCCTATTTCTGAAAACTGTGCTGACAAGGCTGTCTCTTGTCTTTGGACAGTTTAAGACTAGATTCCAGCTTGCCATAATCTACCACTGTGACCTCACCTGAACTGCTTTGCCAAGGCCAGACCTCACTTCCACCTTCTTCCTGACTACCTAGTAAACAGTAACATCCTCCAAATCTTACCCATGTGAGTTCATGTGGTACCTGGTCAGGACAGATATTATTTCATCTAAAGTAACTGTAATCCTTTCCTTGCTGGGCTTTAGATTTGACATATCACTTCATTTCTTTCATATCCTTATTTGTGTATTTTGCACACATGCTTCAAACAGTTCTAGTTATCTCTAGTCAGATTTCGTTTACCTAAATCTCTGATTAGATGTTTGTGGATTACAGTGATATACAGAGGGCCTCATTTTGTCTTTCTAGCTAAGAAACTACTTTCTTTTACAAGAAATTCTAAATTTCTGCTGTGAAAAATCAAATTTATATGATTTCTGTTCCTTTTAACTTCAAATTCTAATTTTTCCTAAGGAAATAGCATCAGTTCTTAATACATTTTGAAAGGCAATGTATGAATTTTTTTGTGTTTCTTAAAGTAAATAGAATATGGGAGACGCCTGAATATAACAGAATTCTGATTCTGCCTTTAACTGGGGGTGTGACTTTATTCCGTTTACTCTATATTACATGAGTTTCTACTTTCCCATCTGAAAAACAAAGATTTGCATAGTAACTGTCCCTTAGGGATTCTTAACGGATATATATAGTAGTACATATAAAGCGTATAAAATACCCAGTGCATAGTATATATTATAGAAATATTTGTTGTCTTTCTTTTGGGGGGCCATGCCTTTGGAGTGAGAAATTTTATCAATATCTATAGTTTTTAATTGAATATATAAAACAAATCATTTACCAGTGGAAGGAGCCAACCACCCAACCTGTATAACATCAAAGTTTATTTAACTACATCTCCGATAAGTGAAATGGGCTTCCCTCATAGCTCAGTCGGTCAAGAATCTGCCTGCAATGCAGGAGACCCAGGTTCAATTACTGGGTCAGTAATTGAACTGAAGTAATTGAACTATCCCCTGAAGAAGGAAATGACAATCCACTCCAATATTCTTGCCTGGAAAATTCTATGGACAGAGGAGGCTGGTGGGCTACAGTCCATGGTGTCACAAGATCGGACACACCTTAGTGACTAAACCACCACCACCTGAGAAATGAAAGGCTTATTCAGTGGCTCAGTGGTTAAAGAATCTGCTGACAATGCCCAAGGTATAGGAGATGTGTGTTTGATCCCTGGGTCAGGAAGATCCTCTGGAGGAAGGCATGGCAACCCACTCCAGCATTCTTGCCCAGAGAATCCCATGGATAGAAGAGCCTGGCAGACTACAGTCCATATGGTTGCAAAGAGTTGGACATCACTGAAGTGATTAAGCATGCACACATGTACTGACAAATGAACTATGCAACTCTTCAAATATGGCATGGGCATTCAATTTTATACAACTCCCACTAAATTACTGTAGTTTGATTTTCTGGAAAATTCTCTTATGTTAGATAAATGTGTTTCACTGTAATTTCCTCCATAATTGCTATCAGTATTTAGATACTGGGGAGGGAGGGTAACATTCCCATTACCTCCTAAGCATGAATGTCTCGAGCCCAGCAGAGTAGCTGTCTCTTGACACACTGGATGCACAGTATCCTTAAGTTAGCTGGATTTGGTACCTCTCACTGGCAACAAAAAATTCTTGATCAATATAGAGATATTTATCCTTTAACCAGCATGCTACATATATTTTTCTTGACCAACCAGAAAAGCCTCCGTATCAATGTAGCCTCCAATGCATGTTTCACCATTTTAATTCACAGGAAGTTGTGGTCAAAGGTCCTGTTGAAATGTGAATTAATTAGCCTTGGGATCTCCCTGGTCATTCAGTGGTTGAGACTTCATTTTTCAATACAGGCAGTGCAGTTTCAATCACTGGTTAGGGAGCTAAGCTCATACCTGCCTCATGGCCAAAAAAAATAAATAAATACCCCAGAACATAAACAGAAGCAATACTGTAACAAACTCATTAAAGACCTAAAAAAAATGGTCCATACCAAAAAATATCTTCAAATTAGAAAACATCTGCCCTATTTTCAACCTCCTGTAATCTGTGAGCCTAAGGAAGCCATGAATGAAGTGATCAACAGACATAGCTGTATTTAAAATCAAGTTCGGAATCAGTAAACCTGTGGGTCACTTGAAGTAGAGGAATATCTCAAGAGAAACCACCAAACACTGTGATCACACAAGCAAAAATTCTTTTGGTGATCAAGAACATACTGTGAGGGAAAATGAGGAACAGTCATCCTATGAGAATTTAGCCAAACCAGGTCCTTTATTATCTCAAAGAACACATCTCATTTTATGTCTAATTAGGTCAGTCCAAACTATGTTTCTATGAAAAGAAAATCATTAGTAAGGGAAACTAAACACTTTCATATTACCAGAACAGAATGCTTCAATTTAAGGGTATTTAACACCCCCCTTCTGAGAGCAAACCTAATTCCTTTTGATTAACTCAGTGACTTCTGAACTGCTAGTAACGTTGTGGGTCTGTTGCTATATATTATTGCAGCTCACAACTTTCTTTACTTAGATAAAGATGATTTAAAGGGTTCCAAAGGCTTACAATGGAAAATTAAGTCACATTTCATTTTGTTTATAATTTATGCCTTCAAAAACCATACATTTCTAATTAAAATTGAGACAGTAAGTGCAAAAATGGACACACTCATAATTCCAACTATCATCTACTTCTTTTATTGTTTAAATTGATTCCATTAAAACTTGGTCATCTCAGGGGATATAAACAAACATCAAGGATTTTTTGCAGTATATTATGTTCATGGTTTACAAGGTCATAGCTCTGGCTCTATCTCAAAATATCTAGACATTGTGTCTGTCAATTTGCAAATGTTGTATGGAAATTCAGTAGGCATTTGAGTTTTCTTGTTTAAGGGTTTTTAACTTTAAAGCTCTCACTGAGGCTAATTTGAATGCATCTAACTGTGAAAACAATGTTATAACATTATTCTTTCATAGTGAGCCAATCCAGGGGATTCAGGTTTCTGAACTACTGCAAGATTCTTCAAAAGATATTGAATGTTTTTTGCTGTGTTGCAGCAAAAGCCTCAATATAACACCAAGCACCTTACCTTGATTCAAATTGAACATCTCTGCTTCATGGTTAGGTAAGCTATAACAAATACCATTTTCTGTTTCTATGTTTCACCTGCTATTTCTATCATATTTCATTCATTTTTCCACAGTAAAAATTATTTCCCAGGAGTGAGCTAGTTACCAGATTCTAAAGATAACATTTTCAGTTTAGGAACAATGTAATTATAGAAAAGAGATATTATGTTTGTTAAATCACTGTTTAGAGCACATTTATACACTATCATAAAATAGGTACTATAAGCATAATACAAAAGTAAAGCAACTTAAAAAAGCTTCATGGAAGTAGCACAAAATAAGATTGGGGCTAAAGGACTCTATTTAAGAAATACATTTCATAGCCTGTATATTTCCTTGGCATTTTATAGAGATAACCTATCTTCTTCATCTTATTTTGTACTCTTTGTCTTTTGGAAATGTATGAATGTGTTATTACATCTCATGACAATGTCATGAAACCATGTTATTGGTAATTCTCCTGCTGCTGAAATACCAATCACTATTATTATATAAGACTAAAGCATATATTTATTTTTTCTAGAAAGTATTTTTGGACTCCTATATGCCCCCTTAAGCAAAGGTTTTATGTATAATAACTACCATTGGTTTCTACCCTGGATATTATATTGTGGTGGTGTTCAGTTGTTCAGTCATTCTGACTCTTTGTGGCCCCATGGACTGTGGCATGCCAGGCTTCCTTGTCCTTCACTATCTCTCCGAGGTTGCTCAAACTCACGTCCATCGAATCAGTGATGCCATTCAACCATCTCATCCTCTGTCAACATTAATGTTATCATATGGCCAACATCATTTTCTGGGTTAGCTGTGAGCACGGATCATTTGATTAAGTTAGTATTTTTGAAATGCTATTGGTATTTTTAGATCTCTAATGTTCTGTTGAAAAGATAACAACTGGAATTTGTAGCACAGAACCTAGATGTATTTTTAAAAGTTTAAATTAGGTTGTTTGTGATGGACAGAGAGGCCTGGCGTGCTGCGATTCATGGAGTCGCAAAGAGTCGGACACGACTGGGCGACTGAACTAACAAACATCTATATTACTGTTAAGAAAAATGTAAATTAATTTCTCATGAGTATGCTCAGCTGCATCTTTGAGTTGAGAAGTCTTAATTTTTAATAAAGATGCACACACAATAAAACTGTATTTAAAACTTTGCTTCCAATGCTTTGTAGAACTTACCTGATACCTAATATCAGATTAAGCATAGAGAAACATCGTCCACAGACTGAGTTCTAGAAGCAGTGGAGTAATCAGCTTCACTTTTTTTTACTCAATTGGTATGAGCAATAAACTTAATAAACACTTCAGCAGTGGTGGGATACAACAAAGAACATGTTCTTGAGTATATTATAATAATACGGTATTCTAAAATATTATTCATATGCAAAATACTATTTTCAGGTAATGTCTCTATTGATTACAAAATTTTCTAGGAAAAGTCTCATATTACCTTCCTCATAAAACCCTCTCTTCCTTTGTTGCTGCTGTTCAGTCACTAAGTTGTGCTGACTCTTTGCCACCCCATGAACTGCAGCATGTCAGGATTCCCTGTCCTTGACAACCTCCCAGAATTTGCTCCAACTCATGTCCATTGAGTCGGTGAGGCCATGCAACCATCTCATCCTTTGCTGCCTGTGTATAATCCTGCCTTAATCTTTCCCAGCGTCAGGGTCTTTTCCAATGAGTTGGCTCTTGGCATCAGGTGGCTAAAGGACTGGAGCTTCAGTTTCAGCATCAGTCCTTTCAATGAATATTCAGGGTGGACTTCCTTTAGGATTGACTGGTTTAATCTCCCTGCTGTCCAAGGGACTCTCTGTCTTTAGGCAGATTCAAAATGTGATCTCAAAAGGATGGTCTGAAGGACATGATGTGACTAAGTCAAGTCCTTCTTGCTGGACAATCCAGTCCATGTCCTAAACATAATGAGAATGGAGCATATATGGATGCTAAGGAGGAGGGGGTTGATCCAGGCAATGATCAAAGTGGATGAGGTCAGGAGAGCCCCTCTGAGTTCTTAGGTCACTATGTAAATGCAACTTTGTTCCTTTCTCCAGAACAGTTTTTTGCTGGGCATCCAGGTTGTGTGAACCACTTAGAAACTTCACCATTTACCCATTTTGCATACACCTCTTCTCTTTCATGATTATTAATATTTATTGAACACTTCAAAAACAATCTAGCAACATGGTACTTTGACATTTGGAGAGAACTGATTTACAGTTTGCTTGATTTTTAAATCCTGGGCAAAAGAAGAGCAGTGGAATACATGAGCCGTTTTGAGTTTGACCACTGAAATGAGTTTCTTCACTAATAGTTTGCACTGTCCCAAGCAATTCATCAACATAAAATGGGATTAGGATTTACTGAGCATGACCCTGCCCATCAGAACAAGAACCAGTTTCCCCTACAGTCAGTCTCTCCCATCGGGAAGCTTCCATAAGTCTCTTATCCTTATCCATCAGAGGGCAGACAGAATGAAAACCACGTTCACAGAAAACTAATCAAACTATTCACATGGACCACAGCCTTGTCTAACTCAATGAAACTATGAGCCATGCTGTGTAGGGCCACCCAAGATGGATGGAACATGGTGGAGAGTTCTGACAAAATGTGGTCCACTGGAGAAGGGAATGGCAAGCCACTTCAGTATTCATGCCTTGAGAACCTGATGAAGAGGATGAAAAGGCAAAGAGACATGACACTGAAAATTGAGCTCCCGAAGTCAGTATGTGCCCAATATGCTACTGGAGAAGAATGGAGAAATAACTTCAGAAAGAATGAAGAGATGGATCCAAAGCAAAAACATCATCCAGTTGTGGATGTGACTGGTGATGGAAGGAAACTTCGATGATATAAAGAGCAATATTGCATAGGAACCTGGAATGTTAGGGCCATGAATCAAGGTAAATTGGAAGTGGTCAAAGAGGAGATGGCAAGAGTGAACATCGACATTTTAGGAATCAGTAAACTACAATGGACTGGAATGGGCGAATTTAATTCACAACACCATTATGTCTAATACTGTGGGCAAGAATCCCTTAGAAAAAATGGAGTAGCCCTCATAGTTAACAAAAGAGTCTGAAATGCTGTACTTGGGTGCAATCTCAAAAATGACAGAATGATCTCTGTTTGTTTCCAAGGTAAATCATTCAACATCACAGTAATTCAAGTCTACACCCCAACACACTGCTGAACAAGATGAACTGAAACTGTTCTATAATGACCTACAAGATCTTCTAAAAATGATGCCAAAAAAATGTCCTTTTCATCATAGGTGACTGGAATGCAAAAGCGGAAGTCAAGCGATACCTAGAGTAACAGCAAAGTTAGGCCTTGAATTACAAAATGAAGAAAGTAGGGAAAACCACTAGACCATTCAGGAATGATCAAAATCAAATGCCTTATGATTATACAGTGGAAGTGACATATAGATTCGAGGAATTAGACTTGATAGACAGAGTGCCAGAAGAACTATGGACAGAGGTTCGTGACATTGTACAGGAGACAGGGATCTAGACCATCAGCAAGAAAAATAAAGGCAAAAAGGCAAAATGGTTGTCTGGGGAGATCTTACAAGTAGATGAGAAAAGAAGAGAAGTGAAACACAAAGGAGAAAAGGAAAGATATACCCATCTGAATGCAGAGTTCCAAAGAAAAGCAAGGAGAAATAAGAAAGCCGTTCAAGTGATCAATGAAAAGAAATAGAGAAAAACAATAGAATTGGAAAGACTAGAGATCTCTTCAAGAAAATTAGAGATACCAAGGAAACATTTCATTCAAAGATGGGCAAAAAAAAGGACAGAAATGGTATGGATCTAACAGAAGCAGAAGATATTAAGAAGTGGCAAGAATACACAGAACTGTACCAAAAATATCTTGAAGACTTAAATACTCTTGATGGCATGATCACACTCACCTAGAGCCAGACATCCTGAAATGTGTAGTCAAGTGGGCCTCAGGAAGCATTATTATGAACAAAGTTAGTGCAGGTGATGGAATTCCAGTTGAATTATTTCAAATCCTAAAAGATGATGCTGTGAAAGTGCTGCACTCAATATGCCAGAAAATTTGGAAAACTCAGCAGTGGCCACAGGAATGGAAAAGGTCAGTTTTCATTCCAATCCCAAGAAAGGCAATGCCAAAGAATGCTCAAACTACTGCACAACTGCACTCATCTCACACGCTAGTAAAGTAATGCTCAAAATTCTCCAAGCCAGGCTTCAACAATACATGAACCATGAACTTCCAGATGCTCAGGCTGGATCTAGAAAAGGCAGAGGAAACAGAGATCAAATTGCCAACATCCACTGGATCATCGAAAAGGCAAGAGACTCCCAGAAAAACATCTATTTCTGATTTATTGACTATGCCAAACCTTTGACTGTGTGGATCACAATAAACTCTGGAAAATTCTGAAAAAGATGGGATTGCCAGACCACCTGACCTGTCTCTTGAGAAACCTGCATGCATGTCATGAAGTAACAGTTTGAACTGGACATGGAACAACAGACTGGTTCCAAATAGGAAAAGGAGTATGGAAAAGCTGTATATTGTCACCCCACTTATTTAACTTATATGCAGAGTACATCATGAGAAACACTGGGCTGATGAAGCACAAGCTGGAATCAAGATTGCCAGCAGAAATATCAATCAGCTCAGATATGCATATGACATCACCCTTATAGCAGCAAGTGAAGAGGAACTAAAGAGCCTCTTGATGAAGTGAAAGAGGAGAGTGAAAAAGTTGGCTTAAAGCTCAATATGCAGAAAATGAAGATCATGGAATCTGGTCCCATCATTTCATGGCAAATAGATGGGGAAACAGTAGAAACAGCTGACTTTATTTTCCTGGGCTCCAAAATCACTACAGATGGTGATTGCATCCATGAAATTAAAAGACGCTTACTCCTTGGAAGGAATGTTATGACCAACCTAGATAGCATATTGAAAAGCAGAGACATTACTTTGCCAACAAAGGTCTGTCTAGTAAAGGCTATGGTTTTCCCAGTGGTCATGTATGGATGTGAGAGTTGGACTGTGAAGAAAGCTGAGTGCTGAAGAACTGATGTGTTTGAACTATGGTGTTGGAGAAGATTCTTGGGAGTCCCTTGGACTGCAAGAAGATCCAATAAGTCCATTTTAAAGGAGATCAGCCCTGGGTGTTCTTTGGAAGGAAAGATGCTAAAGCTGAAACTCCAGTACTTTGGCCACCTCATGCGAAGAGTTGACTCATTGGAAAAGACTCTGATGCTGGGAGGGATTGGGGGCAAGAGGAAAAGGGGGAAACAGAGGATGAGATGGCTTGATGCCATCACCAACTTGATGGATGTAAGCTTGAGTGAACTCCAGGAGACGGTGATGGACAGGGAGGCCTGCCCTGCTGAGATTCATGGGTTGCAACGTGTTGGACATGACTGAATGACTGAATAGAACTGAACTGACTGCCAGGCAAATCCCTAGGGACTGTATTTTCAAACATATTGGAGGAATATAATTCAAAAAGGAGTAAAGTATAGCTGTTCATACACCCAGTTTTGGAAGGAAATCAGAATGAAGCAGAAGACTTCCCTTCCAGCTACCACCTGAGAACTCATGGTGAATGAAGAGCAAATGAGTAAATGTAGGTAAAGCTCTTAGAAACATGCATGTCAGAGTGTCAGCACTATCTGATAGTTCCATTAATAAGTCTAGAAGAAAATAACATTACTTCCAGTGACAGCATCTAGAAGGCTACAGAATAGGGAAGGAAGGAAACAGATTCTAATGTATGTTCTGTTGTAACCTGTGAATTTTCCACAACTGTGTTATTCTCTTTGCTTTTAATATAAAATATTTTTATAAACTAAGCCCCACGTCATGGCATGTGACACCCACTTTGGTCCCAAGGTGAGGAATTCAGACAGGGTGCAGTGGGGATGGCTCTTTCTGCTCTACGATGTTAGGGTCTCAGGAGAGGAGACTCACCAGTTGGGATTGATACTGACACTAGGAGCTGGACTCCTCCACAGGTGATGTCACCGCCACGTCTGCAGCTGAAGCTGGGCTTGCTGGCGGAGGTTCAGGAAGCCTCCCCACAAGGCCTGGGCTTCCTCCTAGAAGGCAGAACTGCAGAGCTCATTGTGGGTGGTGGACGGCTCCAACAGGAGATTGACCTGAGTGGCTCATGGCCTTTTCAGGCTTAACTGTGGACATTACACAGTGTTATTTCCAGGACATCTGTCATTGGTAAGTAAGCCATCATCACTCTGTATCAACTCTTATTAAAGGAAAGGGCCTAGACCCACATCTAAGTGGGTGAAACATAAAAGAAATTGCATATGTGTTAAGATTTATACGTGTACATATCAGTTTAAAAATACTGAATAGAAACATGTGAAAAGATGCTCAGCATCATTCATCATCAGGGAAATGCAGATTAAAAAAACAAACAATGAGGTATACAAAAAACAAATGTTGGTGAGGATACTGAGAAAAGTGAACCCTCCCACACTGTTGGTGAGTATGTAAATTGCAACAGACACTACAGAAAACAGTATAAAGGTTCCTCAACAAAATAAAAATAGAGCTACCATATGATCTAGCAGTTCTACTCCTGAGTATATATTTGAAGAAAACCAAAACCACTATTTCAAAAAAAGTACATGAAGCCCATTGTTCAAAGCAGTATTATTTACAGTTGCCAAGATATGAAAGTAACCTAAGTATCCATCAGCCAATGAATGGATAAAGAATATGTTATATGTGTGTGTGTGTGTGTATATTCACAGACATAGAATACTACTCATCCATAAACATTAAAATATGCCATTTGTAGCAACATGGATAGATTTGGAAGGTATTATGCTCAGTGAAATAAATCAGAGAAAGACAGATACTGAATGATATCCCTTATGTGTAGAATATCAGTAATACAACAAACTAGTGAATGTAACAAAAAGAAGCAGACTCACAGATAGAGAGACCAAACTAGTGGTTACCAGTGGTTACCATTTCTTTCTCCAGGGCACCTTCCCCACCCAGGACTTGAATCCTCATTTCCTGCATTGGCAGGCAGATTCTTTACTTCAGAAGGAAAGCCCAGGGAAGCCCACAGATACATATGAAGATATATATATATATATATATATATATATGAAACTGAATCACTTTGCTGTATACCTGAAATTAATACAACATTGCAAATCAACTATACTTCAATAAAAGTTAAATATTAATTCAAAAAATAAACACATTTTTAAATGGCCTACAGGTAATTTGACTCAAAGCAAAGTAAGCAATAATTTCAGTATCAGCATTTATATATCTCCATTACGTAAGACTGTTCAAGTGACCCCTGCTCCCTTCCCACTGTTTGCTCCTACCTCTGTCTCTAGTCTCAGGCCTCAGTCTGATGTCAAACACTACATGTGCACAGCTTACACTGTGGAGTCTGGGAGAAGGAAAATCCCAGTTTTATTGTTTAATAGCCATGGGAGTGTTCTGAACTTAATATTATCATCCGACACTTTTCTGTTGCAGTCTTAATTCTGTATCTACACCGAAAGAAAGCCATGAGAGAACCCAATGAGAAGGCAGTCATCTCAAAGCCAAGGATGGACTGCTCAAGAAAATCCAACTCGACCTTTAATCCCAGCCTCCAGAACGTGAGAGAATAGTGTTTGGTCTTTTTAAACAACAGGGTCTGTGGTATTTTGTGATGGCAGTCCTAGTAAACTAAGACAAGACTCTAAAACATCTTTGAATCTAAATTACTTTAGCTATTTATATAGCTTATAATTACAATGTATTGACTAACAAGTGAAATAATCTACAGAAAATGATGTACATATCTATAAATCTTATTTTCTCTTGGTTTGTTTTTTCCGTGACTTCCAATTCAAATTAACTACTCACTGAACTCATTCTTAGGGCTTCCCTTGTGACTCAGAGGTCAAGAAACCACCTGCCAATTCAGGAGATGTGGGTTTGATCCCTGGGTTGGGAAGACCCCCTGGAGAAGGAAAAGACAACTCACCCCAGTATTCTTGCCTTGGATATCCCATGAACAGAGAGGCTTGGTGGGCTAGTCCATGGGGTCACAAAGAGTTGGACACGACTTAGCAACTAAACAACAACAAATTCAGTCCCATCAGTGGTTCATGTTATACATATAAGGGCAAAGAAAATGAGAAGAGAAAAAGTTAATAGTCCACGGCATCTAGAGAAACTTTGCTTGCATAAAATTTACAAAATATTATTCAAATAATATCTTGTTTTATTTTTACTTTCCTCTCATTTTGGTAATACTATTCTTCATGAATATGTCTGTTAGAATATTATTGTTTTTCTTTAAATGAAAAATTTTGAAATGACTATCTCCCTTAGAAATTTTTACAGTATTACAATGTAAGTAAATAGAAAATGAAAATGACTTCATCTTTTTGTATAAGCAATTAATGCATTTTGGTTTCCTATTTATGTGCAATTTGTTGGTGCTCGCAAATCTTCTGCCTGGAACTTGTGAGTCATATTCAAGTGTGCCATCAACTCAAGAGAAGGGATCTTTCTCTGTTGCAATCTGCCTCACTTCATAGTCCGATAGACTCCTTACAGTTTTTTTCTTGACAAAAAGCTGATAATCATGATTAATCCCTCGCTTTCTTTCCCTTTGCATTTCACATCTGCTAGTTCAACCTTCAGAATGTGACCACCCACCCCACCTCCACCTCCACCAATTCTGAATCAAATCTCCTCTTACATTAGTTCTTTTCAGTCCTTGAACCACAAACCCTGCAAAGGATTAGACCACACACACACACCTCAACTTTCCTCCAGCAAGGGGGCTTTGCCTCACAGGGCAGACCCACACATGCTGTTTTTTTCCATCAATTTCCCCAAAGCAGGTTGTTCAAATCACCCGATCCCCATTATCTCTAATTAAAGGTAGGGAGAAGAAAGGAACTGATATTATCTACATCTGGTGATTCTAGGCTAGCTCCCTTTTAAATTGTGTGTGTGCCCATAGGGTCCACCTCTTTGCGGTCCCATGGAGTATAGCCCACAAGGCTCCTCTGTCCAAGGATTTCTCCAGGCAAGAATACTGGAGTGGGCAGTTATTTCCTTCTCCAGGGGATCTTCCCAGCCCAGGGACTGAACTTGAATCTCTTGCCTCTTCTACATTGAAAGACAGCTTCTTTACCTCTGTAGCATCTGGGAAGCCCACCTTTACATACATGAAATTATTACACTCATTTCATAGACAATGAAACCACGAATATATGGAAACCTTATCTTTGCCAAAAGAGGCAAGAATATAGAATGGAGAAAAGACAATCTCTTAAACAAGTGATGCTGGGAAAACTGGTCAACCACTTGTAAAAGGATGAAACTAGAACACTTTCTAACACCATACACAAAAATAAACTCAAAATAGATTAAAGATCTAAATGTAAGACCCAAAACTATAAAACTCCTAGAGGAAAACATAGGCAAAACCCTCTCCAACATAAATCATAGCAGGATCCTCTATGACTCACCTCCCAGAGTAATGGAAATAAAACCAAAAATAAACAACTGGGACCTAATTAAACTTAAAAGCTTTTGTACAATGAAGGAACCTATAAGCAAAGTAGAAAGACAGCCTTCAGAATGGGAGAAAATAATAGCAAACAAATCAACTGACAAAGAATTAACCTCAAAAATATACAAGCAACTCCTGCAGCTCAATTTCAGAAAAATAAATGACCCAACCAAAAAATGGGCCAAAGAACTAAACACTTCTCCAAAGAAGACATACAGATGACTAACAAACACATGAAAGGACGCTCAACATCACTCATTATCAGAGAAATGCAAATCAAAACCACTATGAGGTACCATCTCATGCCGGTCGGAGTGGCTGCTATCCAGAAATCTACAGACAATAAATGCTGGAGAGGGTGTGGAGAAAAGGGAACTGTCTTACAATGTTGGTGGGAGTGCAAACTAGTACACCACTATGGAAAACAGAATGGAGATTCTTTAAAAAACTGGAAATAGAACTGCCATATGACCCAGTAATCACACTACTGGGCATAAACATCAAGAAATCAGAACTGAAAGATATATGTGTACCCCAATGTTCATCACAGCACTGTTTATAATAGCCAGGACATGGAAGCAACCTAGATGTCCATCAGCAGACGAGTGGATAAGGAAGGAGTCGTACAAGTACAAAATGGAATATTACTCAGCCATTAAAAAGAATACATTTGAATCAGTTCTAATGAGGTGGATGAAACTGGAGCCTATTACACAGAGTAAAAAAAGCCAGAAAGAAGAACATCAATACAGTACATTAATGCCTATATCGAAAAAGCAAGAGAGTTCCAGAAAAACCTCTATTTCCGCTTTATTGACTATACCAAAGCCTTTGACTGTGTGGATCACAAGAAACTGGAAAATTCTGAAAGAGATGGGAATACCAGACCATCTGACCTGCCTCTTGAGAAATTTGTATGGAGGTCAGGAAGCAACAGTTAGAACTGGACATGGAACAACAGACTGGTTCCAAATAGGAAAAGGAGTACGTCAAGGCTGTATATTGTCACCCTGCTTATTTAACTTCTATGCAGAGTACATCATGAGAAATGCTGGACTGGAAGAAGCACAAGCTGGAATTAAGATTGCTGGGGAAATATCAGTAACCTCAGATATGCAGATGACACCACCCTTATGGCAGAAAGTGAAGAGGAACTAAAAAGCCTCTTGATGAAAGTGAAAGAGGAGAGTGAAAAAGTTGGCTTAAAGCTCCACATTCATAAAACGAAGATCATGGCATCCGGTCCCATCACTTCATGGGAAATAGATGGGGAAACAGTGTCAGACTTTATTTTTCTGGGCTCCAAAATCACTGCAGATGGTGACTGCAGCCATGAAATTAAAAGACGCTTACTCCGTGGAAGGAAAGTTATGACCAACCTAGATAGCATATTGAAAAGCAGAGACATTACTTTGCCAACAAAGGTCCGTCTAGTCAAGGCTATGGTTTTTCCTGTGGTCATGTATGGATGTGAGAGTTGGACTGTGAATACAGCTGAGCACTGAAGAATTGATGCTTTTGAACTGTGGTGTTAGAGAAGACTCTTGAGAGTCCCTTGAACTGCAAGGAGAGCCAACCAGTCCATTCTGAAGGAGATCAGCCCTGGGATTTCTTTAGAAGGAATGATGCTAAAGCTGAAACTCCAATACTTTGGCCACCTCATGCGAAGAGTTGACTCACTGTAAAAGACTCTAATGCTGGGAGGGATTAGGGGCAGGAGAAGGGGAAGACAGAGGATGAGATGGCTGGATGGCATCACTGACTCGATGACCTGAGTCTGAGTGAACTCCGGGAGTTGGTGATGGACAGGGAGGCCTGGCGTGCTGCAATTCATGGGATCGCAAATAGTCGGACACCACTGAGTGACGGAACCGAACTGAACTGAACTGAATGCATATATATTGAATTTAGAAAGATGGTAATGATAACCGTATATGTGAGACAGCAAAAGAGACAAAGATGTACAGAACCGTCTTTTGGACTCTGTGGGAGAAGGTAAGGGTGGGATGATCTGAGAGAATAGCACTGAAACATGTATATTATCATACGTGAAGCAGACCCGAGACAGGGTGTTCAGGGCTGGTGCACTAGGATGACCCAGAGGGATGGGATGGGGAGGGAGGTGGGAGCAGGGGTTCAGGATGGGGAATACATGTAACTCATGGCTGATTCATGTCAATGTATGACAAAACCACTATGATATTGTAAAGTAATTAGCCTCCAATTAAAATAAGTAAATTAAAAAATAAATAAACTGGAAAGTATATCATAAAAATAAAGTTTAATGTGATAAATAGAATAACATTTAAGAGATGGCTTTGACTTAAAAACTACAAAAGTATGTTTCACTCTATTTTATATATTAGTTTAATATTAAAAAAAATCACTGGCCCTTTGGCTCTGACCAATCAGATAAAAAATTCTGACCTTTTTTTTTAAACCTATCTTCTTTTGTATGGTTGTATGATAGGCAAGTTTAAGGGAAATATTTACCTTAAAGATATTACTGCTGTTGAAATTAACTTTTCTTAGAAATGTGCTTTTCACTGACAAGACAAGAGCCCAGAGTAGTACAGGGAATTTGATTATTTTTTTTCTTTTGTTTTTTCCAGTGGTATTCCTCAGCATTGTTGGAAATTCCCCAGATTTGTAAAATATCAATATTAAAAATATAATAATTATTCTATAAAATCTAATTGCATAGTAATTGAAAAATATCCTCTGTTCATTAAAACGTTTTAGGAATGGAGAGTTTATAATGGATTATCTCTTGAATGCAGGAGAAAAATTATGCCCCACATTCCACAACCAAAAATAACATTACTGAAGACACAAAGCATTACTCAGTGTCATGATAATGCTGAAAATCCACAGGACAAATTCTATGAAAAAGTTAAGCCATTTATGGTATTATATATATAGTAAAACTATATATGTAGTAAATATATACATACATATATATATGTATGTATCCATTAGCTCTAAAATTTGGTAGTGTAAATGAAAATTTTGATGTGATAGAAAAACTCCTAAATATGATGTCCCTGACATGCACAACTTAGTTCTGGGGTTTAACAATGTTTTAGAAGGGAGGTAGGATTGTTTTATTTTCTTTTACTGCCACAACTTGTGGCTTGCAGGATCTTAGTTTCCTGACCAAGGGTCCAATCCTGGGCCTGGGCAGTAAAAGTTCAGAGTCCTAACCATTGGACCACTGAGGAAGTCCTGTAATGTCTTAACAAGCTCATATAAAACTGGCCAAATTTAGACATATAACTACTGACAGTTCTCCCAAAATGGTCAAAGCTGTTAGACCATTAATTTAACTGAGGTGGCAACATTTTTGAAGGCCATGAAACAAGTCAGTTCCTTGCATAAGTGTCTTAGAGATACTCTCCATTAGAAAATTAAAACAGAAGACATACTGTTTGTAATAATTAAGTCTCTGAAATTTGTGCCCTTTTAGGTTCAGGGCCAGAGAAGGCAATGGCACCCCACTCCAGTACTCTTGCCTAGAGAATCCCAGGGACAGAGGAGCCTGGTGGGCTGCAGTCCATGGGGTTGCTAAGAGTCAGACACAACTGAGTGACTTCAATTTCACTTTTCACTTTCATGCATTGGAGAAGGCAATGGCAACCCACTCCAGTATTCTTCCCTGGAGAATCCCAGGGACGGGGAAGCCTGGTGGGCTGCTGTCTATGGGGTCACACAGAGTCGGACATGACTGAAGCAACTTAGCAGCAGCAGCAGATTCAGGCCACAAGCTATTCTGTTGTGGTAGATGAATCAGAGTACCAATACAAATCTGCTTATATATTGAAATTAAGATGCTTAACTATGGCATCTTCTAGAGAGAATTGAAATGTTAAGAATTCAGTTTATTGAATTGTTAATTATAGGATCAAAATCTTGAGCTTGCAATTTAATTTATTATACTAAACTCAGTTTCATCAAGTCAAAGCCATGAGCAAACAAAATTACAAAATAGTGGTGGTTAAAATGTATCCTTCTCCCTTTCATTAAATAAAGAAATAAATAAGAACACTTTAGGCTGCCCTTCTCAATATTGAAGGTTTGTGAAAAGACCTACAACTGTGAAGTTACTGAATTACAATTTAAATAGTGTAGTCACAGCTGAATATGGTAATGCTGCAGCAATGGAGGAATGTTATCATTATGTCAAAGTTTTCTTTAAAATTAATTAACCTTAAAAGCTTCTGCACATCAAAGGAAACTATTAGCAAGGTGAAAAGACAGCCTTCAGAATGGGAGAAAATAATAGCAAATGAAGCAACCGACAAACAACTAATCTCAAAAATATACAAGCAACTCCTACAGCTCAACTCCAGAAAAATAAACGACCCAATCAAAAAATGGGCCAAAGAACTAAATAGACATTTCTCCAAAAAAGACATACAGATGGCTAACAAACACATGAAAAGATGCTCAACATCACTCATTATCAGAGAAATGCAAATCAAAACCACTATGAGGTACCATTTCACACCAGTCAGAATGGCTGCAATCCAAAAGTCTACAAATAATAAATGCTGGAGAGGGTGTGGAGAAAAGGGAACCCTCTTACACTGTTGGTGGGAATGCAAACTAGTACAGCCACTATGGAGAACAGTGTGGAGATTCCTTAAAAAACTGGAAATAGAACTGCCTTATGATCCAGCAACCCCACTGCTGGGCATACACACTGAGGAAACCAGAAGGGAAAGAGACACGTGTACCCCAATGTTCATCGCAGCACTGTTTATAATAGCCAAGACATGGAAGCAACCTAGATGTCCATCAGCAGATGAATGGATAAGAAAGCTATGGTACATATACACAATGGAGTATTACTCAGCCAGTAAAAAGAATACATTTGAATCAGTTCTAATGAGGTGGATGAAACTGGAGCCTATTATACAGAGTGAAGTAAGCCAGAAGGAAAAACATAAATACAGTATACTAACGCATATATATGGAATTTAGAAAGATGGTAACAATAACCCGGTGTACGAGACAGCAAAAGAGACACTGATGTATAGAACAGTCTTATGGACTCTGTGGGAGAGGGAGAGGGTGGGAACATTTGGGAGAATGGCAATGAAACATGTAAAATATCATGTAGGAAACGAGTTGCCAGTCCAGGTTCGATGCATGATGCTGGATGCTTGGGGCTGGAGCACTGGGACGGCCCAGAGGGATGGTATGGGGAGGGAGGAGGGAGGAGGGTTCGGGATGGGGAACACATGTATACCTGTGGCAGATTCATTTTGATATTTGGCAAAACTAATACAATTATGTAAAGTTTAAAAATAAAATAAAATTGGAAGAATAAAAAAAAAATGCAAATAGAATCCTCAGGCTCAGTAAATGAAAAAACAAATAATAATAAAATAAAATTAATTTAAAATTAAAATAATTACCATTATTCTACCTATATTTGGAATTACTTACATTCTGAATGGCTTCCTCTTGACAAAAAATGAAGTTATTTTATACAATTAGATAATAAAAGAGTTTAGTACAGGCCAGATACTCATTGCCATTTATATGTTCCATAATAATCTAAGCCTAATTACTGTAACAACTCTGTGAGGTATATCTTATCATTAAGGCTACTGAAAAAAAGTCAAAGTCACTTATTCCTGTCCAACTCTTTGTGACCCCATGGACTAAAACCTCTGTACACTGGATTCACCAAGGAATACTAGAGTGGGTTGCCATTCTCTTCTCCAGGGGATCTTCCAGATCCAGGGTACAAACCCAGGTCTTGCGCACTGCAGGTGGATTTCTTTAGCATCTGAGCTCTTTACTGTGGAAACCCATAAGATTACTGAAACACATGTTAAATAGCTAACCTATGTCATCAAGGAGTAAAAGGTACAGTTAGAATTTGAATCTAAAAAACCTGGTTCTAGGATTAAAGTTTTCAGGTACTGCACTATAACTACACTACTAAATAAATAAATACAAAAGTAAGGTCTCAAGTAAAGTAAGAAAGAATGAAAAATTCATTTCTGTTAAAAGGAGATACCACTACACTAATTATCAGAGCGGCTAAACTCCAATAAACAGAAAATCTCAAATATTGGTGAAGATACAGAGCGAAAGGAACTCAATTTATTAACTGTTGTTGGAATGTAAAACAGTACAAGCACTTTATGGGCTTCTTATGAAGCTAAATATAGGCTACCTATCATGTAATACTGGAGAAGGCAATGGCACCCCACTCCAATACTCTTGCCTGGAAAATTCCATGGATGGAGGAGCCTGGTAGGCTGCAGACCAGGGGGTTGCAAAGAGTCAGACACGACTGAGCGACTTCACTTTCACTTTTCCCTTTCATGCGTTGGAGAAGGAAATGGTGACCCACTCCAGTGTTCTTGCCTGGAGAGTCCCAGGGACGGGGGAGCCTGGTGGGCTGCCATCTATGGGGTCGCACAGAGTCGGACACAACTGAAGCGACTTAGCAGCATCATGTAATACAGCAATCACACTCCAAGTTCATTATCCAAATTCATTGAAAACATGAAAGCTTCCACACAGATGTTCAGAGCAACTTTATTCATAATTGCCAAAAATTGGAAGTAATCAAGTTGTCCTTCAGTAAGTGAATAAACTGTGATGCATTCATACAACAGATTATTATTTGGTAAGGAAAGGAAATGGGTTACTTAGCCTTGAAAGAAATGGAAGTTTAAAGAGCTATTACTATGAAAGAAATCATTCTCAAAATCCTGAATCAAAAGGGATGCTTTCACCTATATGACATTCTGGAAAAGGCAAAGCTCTAGAGGTGTAGAAAAGATCAGGGATTGCCTGCAGTTTGGTGGAAGAGTTTGGTGGAACGGGAGGAGAAAGAAGGATGAATAAGTGGAGCCCAGGGGTCTTTAGGGTCCTAAAACTATCTATACAACATTACAATGGTGGACACATGGCATGATGCATTTGTCAAAACCCACAAAACTGTACAACAGGAAGAGTGATGCCTAACATAAATTATGGTGCTTACTTAATACTCAGGAGACAACATTGGTCTATCAGTTGTAAAAATTATAATCAACATTAAAGAAATGTAATTAATAAAAGTGCTTCTTGTGGTGTTAGAAATAATCTCTAATAACATGAATTACTTTTGTGCACAGAAATTCAATAAAAGAAGCAATACTTATTACAAGGGATTGGTTCACCCATTTCTGGTGGCTGATTAAAGAAGAGAACTTTGGCAAGGCATACAGTCAGGAGCTAAAAATCATGACTGGAACTGAAGCCTGGAATCTCTGGTCATGGAAAGGGTCTATCCTTTTTTAACAGAATTTCCCATGTGGCTCAATGCTATGGAAGCCACCTGCTAATGCAGGAGACCAGGTTTGATCCCTGCATCAGGAAGATCCCCTGGAAAAGGAAATAGCAATCTACTTCAGGATTCTTGCCTGGGAAACCCCATGAACAGAGGAGTCTGGTGGGCTTCCATCCATGTGGTCACAAAAGACTCAGACACATCTTAGCGACTAACACGCACACATCCTGTTTTAAAGGCCTTTTGATTAATTAAATTTGGCCCACCCAAGATGATATATCTTTTAATAAAACTGACTGCTTAGGCCTGATTCATTAAATCAATTTAATTGCAGCTTCAAAATTCCTACACAGCAGTGAAAAGATGAGTGTGTAACTAGGTCATTAGGAGGTGTGTGTGTGTGTGCACTATAAAATAGTTATTGCAAAGCCTCCTTGAAGTTTCACAGGAGTGTAGCTCTTGCAGGCTACCAGATGTAGAAACACACTAGAAAGGGAATTCTGCAGGATTTAGTTCAGAAGCAAAGCTGTGTGGGAAACCATGACAGTGGATATAACAGTCATGGTAGTCTGGGGGGAAGCACTGTGGACAAGGAAAGCAAATTCATTTTTGGAGTAAGTGTATTTTCCAGGAAAAGCAAGATGTTATCCAATTCGATAAAGAGAGGGATTTAATGTAGTCAGCCTGCCACCAGGTAGCTGGCTGATCACCTCAGAGAACTCAGGGTCAGTCTCCATTGTTGGGATAAGGACACTCAACAGAGTCTACAGCCAGGCCAGCCTTGGGGGTGGAATTCAGCATTGCTAAGATCATGCTGACCCCATCCTTGTCACCAAGGCTGCTTTGTTCATGAGTCACTGAGCAAAGACAGGTGGCTGAGCAGGATGCTGACAGACATTCATAGTAGAGGCCGTCTTAGTCACTTGATTGCTAAAGTCCCTCTTTTTTTTTGTTGTTGTTGTTGTTGTTTATTTGTTTGGTTGGTTTTCTTTTTACTAATTCACATGGAACACAAATATCTTCCTATCCTGTTTCCAAAGATATCTATCTACATACCATCTTCAAGACTCTTTTTCCATGAATCTTACAATTGTACCTGATCATTCCACCAAACCATTGGCCACATTTCATGAATTGGTATCGAGATGGTCATTTGGCATTTCTACTTATAGGCAAAAGCAAACAGGCAATTACCCTGTCTGAAGCTCTGCCTTTTACTGAAAATCAAGTCCCTATGCCCAATTTACAGGAAGGCAAAACAAGAACAGAAGCTCAGAGTGTGGAGCCAGAAAGATATACTGAGGGCCCTGCAAGGAGAGGAGTGGCTTAAGCCTTAACAACCCCAAACTGCCTGAAAGCCCTCAGTGAAGCCCTTTCCTAGAAAGCTGAGGCAGGAGCGTGATGAGGTGTTTTAAACATTTTGGTGTCAGAGCCCTAGATCTGGGGGCCAGGTAATGGTTAGGTAACTGTTCCCGTAAATATCTCATGAGTTATAGTCTCTGTTCTGACAAGAAAGGGCAGGTCCTGAGGCATGACTTACCCTCCGGGGTCCAGTCCTGGCAGAGTCAGAGCTCAGCTGGCAGCAACCTCAGGGCTTGGTCCTCAGACCCTGCTCAGCCATCATTGCTGAGGGAGCCGGGCGGCAAACGCAACCGGCCCTCAGGCTCCTCAGGCCAGCCATGTGGTGGGGGGAGTGGGAGCAGGTCTTGCAGATGGCATCCAGGGCAGATGGTGCTGCCAGGAGGTGGCAGAGGCAGGGAGAGGGTCACTGCCTCCTCAAGGCCTAGACCCGGCCAGTAGAGGCTGCAGTGAGGGCTCTGGAGGTCAGCAGGACACGGCCCCCGACATGTCCCCTGGGCCCCCGGATCACCACTTGTCTGAGGCTGGATGAACTGGAGGGGAAGGCCGGGATGGACTCTTACCTCACTGTCCACCTGACGATCCCTGCTCCACTGATCTTGGCTGAATGTCCCCACTAATGGTCACTCACTGACAGTTGCTTCCTTGGGGGGAGAAGCCCATTGCAAATGGCTGAATAGGACTTGCTGCCTGGTAACAGGGTGCAGAGTAATAATTAGGTTAAAAAATTATAACAATTCTTAAACTTGAATATACTTTTTTTTTTCTTTTTCTCTTTTTAACTGTTAATGTAGGAGTTTTACAGTTTAAGCTTAAGTGTACAGCTTTACAATGCTTAAGGTCAAAGAATAGTATCCATTTACTTATAAATTTTTATCACCTTAAGAATGCATTCCAACATGTGACAGTTTATAACAAATGTCACAAGTCTGATCCCTGTTTTTCTTAGTCATAAAGGTAAGGTATTTGACTAGGTAGTTCTTACTGTGGAACAAACATCAGAATTCATGAATAGCTGAATACACTTATCACATAAACACTGCTGCTGCTGCTGCTAAGTCGCTTCAGTCGTGTCTGACTCTGTGCAACCCCAGAGACGGCAGCCCACCAGGCTCCCCCGTCCCTGGGATTCTCCAGGCAAGAACACTGGAGTGGGTTGCCATTTCCTTCTCCAATGCAGGAAAGTGAAAAGTGAAAGTGAAGTCGCTCAGTCGTGTCCGAGTCTTCGTGACCCTATGGTCTGCAGCCTACCAGGCTCCTTCGTCCATGGGATTTTCCAGGTAAGAGTACTGGAGTGGGGTGCCATTGCCTTCTCCACACATAAACACTAATGATAGATAAAAGCATAAGCTGAGTCTTCCTGAAGAATATTAGTTCCTCATAGCATTTCAATCTCCAGTTGAGTCTGTATAGGCCAAAGTGAAAGGCACCAGTTTTCTGGCTCCTATAACGCATTTTGTAATTTAAGTAAATTAATGTTTAGGTCACTGTAACTTTTCCAAAAGAAATAAAGAAATAAAATAAATGTAACAGAAATAGTTCAAACTAAAAAATGAAGTTGCTGATATACCATATGTACTCGTACATATGATTACACAAGCAATGTTATTGACAAGTTATCCACAAAACTAGAAAACATAACTTTTTCTAATCTAAATAAATAAATCAGCATAGATTAAAATGTCATTAATGCTGCATAAAAATTCTCGATGGTTCCTCAAAATCATAAATTTGAAGGCAATATGACATAGAATGACCCTTTGTATACAGTTTACATTACCTATTATATTGTCAAGGTATATTGTACTTATTTCCAATAATTGAAAATTGCTTTTTCCATCTGATTCTGAAGCAGTTTTGAAACTCAGCCCAAACAACTGGCACAGTACAGCAAGTTATTTCTACCTTTGATGTTGCCCTTCATTTAAAATCAGAGCAACTATAAACATGAAGAAAGCTAAAAAAGACAGTTGGTTTGATATATGAAATAAATCCCTGAGAACAGGGAATTTGTCTATCACATGAGTATTGCTCCTTCTTGGTTGGTATGCTAATTTATTGTTAGGATTATGGGGACCTCAGGTTAACTTAATACTCGAAGTCAGTATTTCCACTTCTATCAGTGAATAAAAGAAGGAAAAATAATTAAATACTACTAAACATATCTCCCTGGATTGGGAAGATCCCCTGGAGGAGGAAATGTCAGCCCACTCCAGTACTCTTGCCTGGAAAATTCCACGGACAGAGCTGCCTGGCGGACACAGTTCATGGGGAAACTAAGAGTTGGACACGACTGAGTGACTCAGCAATCACTCTCTCAAATGTGTCTTAAGGCTGGAATTCATTATGAGCTACTTAATTTCAAAATGCCAAACAGAAGAAAAAAAAAAATCCAAAAGCTCTTGCTGAAAGTGAACTCTCAACAAAAGTTAAAACAAAACAATAAGAAATGCAATCCTGAAAATCCCAATGAAGTTGACAGCTAAAAATTGATTCCTGATAAAATTAATCTGTAAAGAGCAACATTTCAAAGTCTTAAAATAAGTCTGAAAATGATGTTCAAAATTATATCTGAAAGAAGAACTTACATTTAAAAGAGTAATAAACTATGGAATAAAATAGACAGAAATTAAACTACACTAGATCAAACATCTAGATTCAATACTAATAATACTTTGTAGTTATTGAAATTACTGGTAAATGCTTATATATATATATATATATATATATATAGCATCAGAGTTAAAAAATACTGTAAAAAGAAACAAATTTGAATAAGTTTTATTAATTATTTTATAGTTACTATTCACCACAAATAACGCTTATTAAAAACAGGCCTACTTAGAGAAATTGAAAAAGACACATGTACCCCACTGTTCATTAAACTACTATTTACAATAGCTTCTATTTCTGCTTTATTGACTATGCCAAAGCCTCTGACTATGTGGATCACAATAAACTGTGGAAAATTCTGAAAGAGATGGGAATACCAGACCACCTGACCTGCATCTTGAGAAATTTGTGTGCAGGTCAGGAAGCAACAGTTAGAACTGGACATGGAACAACAGCCTGGTTCCAAATATATTGTCACCCTGTTTATTTAACTTCTATGCAGAGTACATTATGAGAAACGCTGGACTGGAAGAAACACAAGCTGGAATCAAGATTGCTGGGAGAAATATCGTAACCTCACATATGCAGATGACACCACCCTTATGGCAGAAAGTGAAGAGGAACTAAAAAGCCTCTTGATGAAAGTGAAAGTGAAGAGTGAAAAAGTTGGCTTAAAGCTCAACATTCAGAAAACAAAGATCATGGCATCCAGTCCAATCACTTCATGGGAAATAGATGGGGAAACAGTGGAAACAGTGTCAGACTTTATGTTTTTGGGCTCCGAAATCACTGCAGATGGTGACTGCAGCCATGAAATTAAAAGACGCTTACTCCTTGGAAAGAAAGTTATGACCAACCTACATAGCATATTTAAAAGCAGAGACATTACTTTGCCAACAAAGGTCCGTCTAGTAAAGGCTATGGTTTTTCCAGTGGTCATTTATGGGTGTGAGAGTTGGACTGTAAAGAAGGCTGAGCACCGAAGAATTGATGCTTTTGAACTATGGTGTTGGAGAAGACTCTTGAGAGTCCCTCGGACTACAAGGAGATCCAACCAGTCCATTCTAAAGGAGATCAGCCCTGGGATTTCTTTGGAAGGAATGATGCTAAAGCTGAAACTCCAGTACTTTGGCCACCTCATGCGAAGAGTTGACTCATTGGAAAAGACTCTGATGCAGGGAGGGATTGGGGGCAGGAGGAGAGGGGGACGACAGAGGATGAGATGAATGGATGGCATCACCAACTCGACAGACAGGAATTTGAGTGAACTCTGGGAGTTGGTGATGGACAGGGAGGCCTGGTGTGCTGTGATTCATGGGGTCACAAAGATTTGGACACAGCTGAGCGATTGAACTGAACTGAAATGAACACATATATATGGAAGAAGGCAATGGCACCCCACTCCAGTACTCTTGCCTGGAAAATCCCATGGACGGAGGAGCCTGGTGGGCTGCAGTCCATGGGGTCGCTAAGAGTCAGACACGACTGAGCGACTTCACTTTCACTTTTCACTTTCATGCATTGGAGAAGGAAATAGCAACCCACTCCAGTGTTCTTGCCTGGAGAATCCCAGGGACTGCGGAGCCTGGTGGGCTGCTGTCTCTGGGGTCACACAGAGTAGAACATGACTGAAGCGACTTAGCAGCAGCAGCAGCAGCAGCAGCAAGAAAATGATACTGATGGAATTATTTTCAAGGCAGCAGTGGAGACACAGACATAGAGAACAGACTTATGGACATGGGGAGAAGGGAGGAGGGAGAGGGTGGGATGTATTGAGAGAGTAACATGGAAACTTATATTACCATGTGTAAAATAGATAGTCAATTTGCTGTATGGCTTAGGGAACTCAAAAAGGGGCTCTGTATCAATCTAGAGGGGTAGTTTGGGGAGGGAGATGGGAGGCAGGTCCAAGAGGGAAAGGACATATGTATACCTATGGCTTATTCATGTTGATGTTTGGCAGAAACCAACAATTTCTGTAAAGCCAATACCCTTCATTAAAAAATAAATTAATTAAATAAACAAGCAAACTAAAAACATGCCAGGTGTTAGCGATTTCCCTGGAGATCCAGTGGTTAGGTCTCTCAGCTTCCACTGAAGTGGCACAGGTTCGATCTTTCATTGGGTAACTAAAATCCCACATGCCACTTGGTATGGCCACAAGGTTATATAGATAGATAGATAGTATAGATAGATAGATAGATAGATAGATAGTGTTAAGGAATAAAAATATTTATTAAATAAATTAATTAAATAAACATGCCAAGTTAGTTCTTTAAAAATTTTGAATATAAAAACTGGAAAAAAGAGATCAGAAAATGAAAAATCCTAAGAATAATATAACACATAAAACATGAATATATCAGTTTTTAAATGCTCAGAAGTAATATTGAAGTTTAAAACAAAAATGTGCTCATGCAAAAATAAAGGTGATAAGTGGTACAGTAACAATATCACTGATAGAAATTATTTTTCCTAAATAATCTCCAAAATAAACATAATTCCAATCAAAAAGAGAGAAGTACAAAGGGGGAATCCACCTACTATACATTTAAAATATAAAATAACACTGGCTTCCCTGGTGGCTCAGATGGTAAAGAATCTGCCTGCAGTGCGGGAAACCTGGGTTCAATCCCTGGTTTGGAAAGACCACCTGGATCAGGGCATGGCAACCCACTCCAGTATTCTTGCCTGGAGAATCCCCATAGACAGAGGACCCCAGCAGGCTACAGTACATGGGGTCACAAAGAGTCAGACACGACTGAGTGACTAAACACAAACACAGAAGAAAAGAATTTATTTTTAAAAAAGTGACCTTAAATACTATGACAAATATGCAATGTAACTAAATCACCAATGTTAGTCTCAAAGATACACATTAAATGTGCATACACAAAACGTAAAAGACCAAGAGCATAATTGATGAAACATTTGGATTGGAAGGTAATCTGCAGAGGAATAATCAAAATAGTCAGAAAACAAATAAAAGAATAATCAAGTGCATTGATGATCAGGAATATTCAAATTAAAAGATTATACGATACCCTTGTCCACCTATAATATGGATTTAAAATAGTCTAAAATACTAATTTTTAAGGCTGAGTGCTGAGGAATTGATGTTTTTGAACTGTGGCATTGGAGAAGACTTCAAGAATATCAAGTCAGTCAATTCTAAAGGAAATCAGTCCTGAATATTCATTGGAAGGACTGATGCTACAGCTGAAGCTCCAATACTTTGGCCACATGATGTGAAGAGCTGACTCCTTAAAAAAGACCCTAATGCTGGGAAAGATTGAAGGCAGGAAGAGAAGGGGATGACAGAGGACGAGATGGTTGGATGGTATCATCGACTCAATGGACATGAGTTTTAGTAAGCTACGGGAGATGGTGAAGGACAGGGAAGCCTGGCGTGCTGCAGTCCATGGGGTTACAAAAAGTCAGACACAACTGAGCGACTGAACAACAATGACAATGATACTACTATACACCTATTTAATATGGATTTAAAATAGTCTAAATATTATTCTTTTATAAAAATGTAAAGGAAACTCTAACACACTGCTGGCATATAAACAAATATTTTACAGTAATTTAGATTACATTTGGCTAATATCTGAGAAAGTTTAAGATGCCCTTGTACATGATCCCAAAACCCCACTTCCAGGTAGATACCCTAGAATTGCTCTTATGTAAAGGTTTAAGTACAAAAATGTTCACAAAAGAATCTCTTAGGTCGGAAAAATATGCATCAGTGTTGCAGTGAATCCTGAATATGCATTAAATAGAATAGTGTGGAATGCTTCCATTGACCTCTTATTTGATTCCCCAGGATAATTATGATTTTCTTTTTCTTTCACAAGATTTGACACCTAGCCTATGTGTTCACAGGTCATTATCAGAAGAGATGAATATTGGTTTAAACTAACCACCCATCCGTGGACATTCAGCTTTCTTCTTCCTTTACTTCTAAGTCACCATGAATTCAGTATCTCTCCAGTCCCATGAATGGAATTGCCCTTTGGGGAAGCTGGACATGGAAGTAATTAAAAATGATCTTTATGAGTTTCATGACACAATGTAGAGCTGTCTTTTAAATTGGGCACTCATTTGTACATAAACTAGAAAAGATATGTACAAGTTAGGGTCTTGCCTGCAACTGTTTCTCCACCCACAAATTTACACAACAGGCTGATATTCCCAAGGACTGCATCTGAGATTCTGACAAGGATTGGGCTAGCCATCAGACTGCTCAGTAGCAATATAATGCAATATTATATGTATTTTAAAAAAACATCACTAGTGAGAATGTTATAGCACAGGGAACTCTACTTAATGTTCTGTGATGAGCTGAATAACAAGGAAGTACAAAAGGGAGGGGATGTATGTATAAGTATGCCGATTCATGTTGCTATACATTAGAAACTAACACAGCATTGAAAAGCAACCACATTCCAATGAAACTTAACTTTTTAAAAAATCACAAAAAAAGAATGCTAGCATCAAAATTTTATCAACTAGATCACCTTCAAATATGAGGGGATAATTCATATACTTGTGTGTGTGAATATATACATATATATACACATCTGTCTATCTCTGGTGGCTCAGACGATAAAGCTTCTGCCTGCAATGTGGGCCATCTGGGTTCAATGCCTGGGTCAGGAAGATTTCCTGGAGAAGGAAATGGCAACCCACTCCAATATTCTTGCCTGAAAAATCCCTTGGACGGTGGAACCTGGTAGGCTACACTCCATACGGTCGCAAAGAGTCGAACACGACTGAGTGACTTCACTTTCTTTCTTTCACTTTACACATCTCGATATATATGTGTGTGAGTGTATACACACACATATATATATTTCTCATACACTTTCCTCTTCAGAAGAGTTACCCCATAAATATTTACATTTAAATTTATATTTGAAGGAGTAATGATAAGAAAAATTACACAACTACATGGATGTTCAGTTATATGAGAATGAATATGACCAAGTATATAATAATTTGTTTTCTTGAAAAATTAATCAAGGATAAAAAGAGAGAAAATAGAAATCATATGCTACAGAAGTGATTCCAGGAAAGAGACCCTGAAAGCTGGAATCTGGAATAGGTTGTCTAATTTGGTTAGGTTAGAGGATGGCAATGGTTTATTCTTCACGGAACTGGGAGATTGGAAGTCAATGTAATTCAGTGGCAAACAACAGCAACAACCACAAAACTTATCCCCTGTACTCTTCTGGAATCATGCTACAGGTTTTGGGCCAAAGAACGTCTTCTGTGGGCATGCTCAGAGTCTCTAATTTCTTGGATATCCAGAAAACACATCTATCTCAATTTAAGTTCTCCAATTTAATCTTGAGAGTAGCAATATTATAATGTAATTTCAAATGTTCTTTGACTTGAAATTTCTAGTTTGGATTGGGAAAGAAGGCCCTGAGAATGAGTTGTAACTTTGATACACTCCTGTCAACCTGCTTACTTCCCATCTCTCTTCCACCCCTTCTCCCTCCTTTGGGGAGATTAGAGGACCCTTCCATTCCTTGTTTTGTCACTAAGTCATGTCCAACTCATTGGTGATCCCATGGACTATAGCCCCCTAGGTTTCTCTGTCCATGGGATTTCCCAGGCAAGAAGACTGGGGAGGGTTGCCATTTCCTTCTCCAGGGACCTTCCCAACCCAGGGACTGAAGCAGGTCAGCCTGCTTGGCAGGCTGATTCTTTACCATTGAACCACCTGGGAAGCCCTAGAGGCCTGTGTAATGGACATGAGTTTGGGTAAACTCTGGTAGTTGGTGATGGACAGGGAGGCCTAGCGCGCTGCGGTTCATGGGGTTGCAAAGAGTCAGACACGACTGAGTGACTGAACTGAACTGAACTGATGTATCAAAAACAGTCATGTCTAACTCCTTGCAATCCCATGGAGTGTAGCACATCAGGCTACCCTGTCCATGACCAACTCCTGGAGCTTGCTCAAACTCATGTCCATCAAGTCAGTGAAGCCATCCAACCATCTCATCCTCTGTTGTCCCTTTCTCCTCCTGTCTTCCATCCTTCGCAATCTCAGAGCCTTTTCCAACTAGTCAGTGTTCCACATCAGGTGGCCAAAGTATTAGAGCTTCAGCCTCAGCATCAGTCCTTCCAATGATTATTCAGGACTGATTTCCTTTAGGATGGACTAGTTGGATCTCCTTGAGCTCTCAAGATCTCCTTGAGAGTTCAAGGGACTCTCAAGAGGGTATATACATACATATATTTTCAGGGAATATTGTATTTTGCAAAAATATTAACATACATCATCATAGCCATCAATACAACCATCTGATTAAGTAGTTTCTTTATTATAAAGATTAGTAAACACAATTTTCAGAGAAGGCAATGGCACCCCGCTCCAGGACTCTTGCCTGGAAAATCCTATGGACGGAGGAACCTGGTAGGCTGCAGTCCATGGGGTCGCTAAAAGTCAGACACGACTCAGCGACTTCACTTTCACTTTTCACTTTCATGCATTAGAGAAGGAAATGGCAACCCACTCCAGTGTTCTTGTCTGGAGAATCCCAGGGACAGAGGAGCCTGGTATATCAATTGCTGGTATCATCATCATTTACCCCCAGATATCCAGGCTCTTATAAACCATTGGTACATAAGATTGTGAAGCATTAGTGTAAAAATAGGAAGGAAAAAAAAAAAAAAAAGGCCAGTAAAACAGAACAAAACAGAAGCCAGACAAGTTATGTTATGTGTAAGAAATGTTCCACTGCAGTGAATAGAGAGGAATTTGTACTGTTTTTAAGAAATTGAATGAGTTTGTTTAAATAAGCACACAGAGAAAAAAATAATAATGTAACCACCTACCTCATACTAAGGGCTTCCCAGGTGGCTCAGTGGTAACGATCCACCTGCCAAGCAGGAGACAGTGGACATGGATTCTATTCCTGGGTTGGGAAGATCCCTTGGATGAGGACATGGCAACCCATTCCAGTATTCTTGCCTGGAAAACTACATGGACAGAGGAGGTTGGAGGGCTATAGTCCATGGGGTCACAAAGAGTTGGACTTAGTGACTAAACAACAACAGCAACCTCACACTAAACACATAACTATATTCTAGATAGATTATAGATATAAGTGCAAATAAAAATAGAATTGTCTCTTAGAAGATAAAGCATAAGGAAACATTTTCAAAATCCTGGAGTGGGAATTATTTCTTAATCAGCATTGAAAAGTAATAACTACACAGGAAAATATAAGGAACTGAAATATGTTATGAATAAGAACTTCTTCTTGCCAAATTCATTTTGTGAGTAAATACACAGGTCAAAGTATGAAGAAAGTTATTTGAACTATATGTTATTCTAAGAAAAGACTTATAGTCCCAATTATAAAGAAGTTTAATGTACTAATAAGGCAAATAACCCAACAAAAGTTGGCAAAAGAAAGGGATGACCCAAAAGCTAACTTGCATAATATCATTAGTCATCAGGAAAAATATGTATTCAAGAAAATTAGGATCCATTACATACTCAATAGAATGAATAAAACAAAAAAGACAAAAAAAATTACCAAAAGATGATGAATGCATTAAACACCTGAAATTCATCACTGTTACTATTTGGAGTGTGAATCTGTAGTATACCTTTGGAAAACAAAGCAGCAAAATATCTTTATATTCATGAAACAAATTCAAATCATTCTACTCAATCAGCTGATAGTATATATAAGGGTGAGCAGTTCCAATCTGCCTCTCAAAATCCTTTAACAGGAGTGGACGTGTTTTTGTTTAAAAATAGCCATATTCCTACTTGAAAACTAGGTGGCCGGCCGTGACTCGGTCTTTCTGATCACCAGACAGTGCACGTGCCCCTCTCCCCCGGCCCTCCCTGTGCGTGTTTGTTGCCCTTCCCTGTCACTTCCGGCTTCCCCCTCCCCGCGACCCGCACCACACAGGTGACCGCCCAGCGACCCCTTACCCTGTTTAGGACCTAACCGGTCTCGCCTCATGTGGTGTCCTTCCCTGGCCTCCGTGGCCGGTGGCGTCCCTGAGCAGAGAAGTGCTCTCGTTCCCCAAGGGGGTAAGCTGGGCACAGCGAGTTGCACATGAGGGCCGTGAAGGCGCTGGTACGAAGCGGGAGAGTGTTCTCCGGGCCAGTTGTGGCTCTGGGTGTTGGCGGTGGTGGGTGCAAGCCTCGAGAGGGGGACCCCATGAGGGCCAGAAAGGGCAGTAGACATCCAGGGTGCCAGGGGACCGCTCCTGTGCTGGAGGCTTCTGGCGGTTCGATTCCGTGGCGTCACGCAGAATCTGCTTTGCTTCTGGGTCATTTTGAATGGCTTCCAGGCCCCTCGCTGTCGCTAGAGGCCACCCCACCTCCACTGTCAGTTCTGTGCCTCTGCTGTGTCTTTGCCACGTGGGCCTACATGGCAGCACTCCATTGGTGCCTCGTCCGTCCTGTCCTCTGATCCCTGGGGCTGCGCCCTGGTGCGGCTCCCTTCCCCTGCCCGCCTTGTCCCCGCTCCATTGCCCTTTGCCTCCTTCTGTCCGACAATGTTGTTGCGTGCTGGACCAAGAAGAGCGCCTGTGCCCTCTGCGCGCCAACCCCTGCGGTGCGCCCCTCCGAGTGTGCGCGGGTCACCAGCTGGCTACCATGCCTGTACCGCCACCCCCCGAGCGGGTGGAAGTGAGGGTGCCACGGCCATCTCCCATGTGCCGAGCTGGTGTCCTTAGCGCCACTTCCGGCCCACCGGGCCCTCGAGGACGGTCTCCCCATCAGAACTTTGGGGCAGCATGCTGTGTCCCCCGTGGATATAGTGTGGGGGATCCTTCGGCCTCCCCGTGGGAGGAGCCTGTCGGCCGGCCTGAGGTGATTTCCCTCCGCCTTCCTCATCTCGTGGAGTTTCACTGCCACTGCCCTTCACCCCATGTCCAGCATGCCAGGCGCCCTGTGCTCACTTAGGATTCCCAGGTGGCGCAGTAGAAAAGAATCAGCCTGCTAATGCAGGCAGTTGCAAAAGATACAAGTCCGAGCCCTTAGTGGGGGGGATCCCCTGGAGGAGGAAATTGCAACCTCCTCCTGTATTCTTGCCTGGAAAATCCCTTGGACATAGGAGTCTGGTGGGCTGCAGTCCATGGTGTTGTAGAGTCGGAGAGGCGGACACGACTGAGCACATGCACACATACACATGAGAAAAAAGAAGAGAATCCCAGTTACAACTCAACTGTTGTGTAAAGAATTTTGTAATTGGCTTTCCAGAAATGTCACCTTTAGTAGCTGACTTAGTAGAAGGAGGACCCGGATTACACAGGAGGGTTGAGAAAGTGGCTCCTGTATCCAGTAGGAATTTAACAGGATGGCCTCCTCTAGTTAGAGTCACCTGAGGCTCCTGTGTGGTAATGAGGACAGAAGCCAAAGTGGGAAGCCCTAGGCCCCATGAATCTTGATCTTGTGTCTGAGTTTCTGACCCCTGAAACCTACGTCCCTGGGGATATTACTCTCCCAGTGATCTCCCTTGCAAATGGGGCAAGGCCTTGGTGGTGGCCTCTGCTTGCCTTGGGGGCATTGTCCCTTAAAGTGTCCATCCTTGCCACAACAAAAACAGACTCCAGGTTTTTGCTTGTGTCCTCCCACATTTGTAGCCCTAAAGTTAACTCCCTGTAGGGCCATAATGAAAGCTTTGGCCTTTTCTTATCTCTATTCTCTTTTTCTTTAGGTTCTTCCTGATTTCTGTTTAGGAGTACTGATGTGGCAGCTCTTACCAGTGTAGGGTAAGGGAGTTAGAGGAGGCAAGGTTCAGAAAAAGGAGACTGGCACTTTACGGAACGGATTCACCTTTAATGAGGCAAGAAGGGGCAGCATCAGATTAGTGACCTGCTTCACTAACTCAAGAAAAGAGTAAGTATATATAGGCATATATGTAGACATCTACTGTTAAGGGTGCCTGTTCTTCTCCAAGGTTGTTTGGAGTGAGTGAAGTCTCTCAGTCATGTCCAGCTCTTTGTGACCTCATGGACTATAGCCCTACCAGGCTCCTCTGTCCATGGGATTTTCCAGGCAAGAATACTGGAGTGGGTTGCCTTTTCCTTCTCCAGGAGATCTTCCTGACCCAGGGATTGAACCTGGGTCTTCTGCATTTAGGCAGATGCTTTATCGTCTGAGCCACAGGGAAGCCATGGAAGGGTTCAGAGTAGTTATTTCTTAAACGGCTGGGGCATGGAATTCTGGAGACCAGCTGGGACCAGCTAGGAGCTGGGTGTGATCAACCTTATTGTCCATTTTTTTTCTTCAGGTGAGAGTTCTTTGTTTTGCATAGAATGTTGAGGAGGACCTGGAAAGGCCAGTTTTAGGAGTTTCCTCTGAATATCTGGAGCCAAGTGATTAATAAATTTCTCTTTAAGAATAAGAAAGCTGTGGTACATATACACAATGGAGTATTACTCATCCATTAAAAAGAATACATTTAAATCAGTTTTAATGAAGTGGATTAAACTGGAGCCTATTATACAGAGTGAAGTAAGCCAGAAAGAAAAAGACAAATACAGTATACTAACGCATACATATGGAATTTAGAAAGATGGTAATGACAACCCTGTATGCGAGACAGCAAAAGAGACACAGATGTATAGAACAGTCTTTTGGACTCTGTGGGAGAGGGAGGGGGGATGATTTGGGAGAATGGCATTAAAACATGTATAATATCATATAACAAATGAATTGCCAGTCCAGGTTCCATGCAGGATACAGGAAGCTTGGGGCTGGTGCACTGGGATGACCCAGAGGAATGGTTTGGGGAGGGAGGTGGGAGGGGGGTTCAGGATGGGGAACACATGTATATCTGTGGCAGATGCATGTTGATGTATGGCAAAACTAATACAATATTGTGAAGTAAAAATAATAATAATAACAATTAAAAAAAAAAAAAAAAGAATAAGTTTCGGGCATCTGGGTCCAAATTAGTGTGCTTTCTTAGTGCCTCCCTGAGTCTTTCCAGAAAAGCTGTGTGAATTTCCTCCTTTTCCTGAGTCACTCCAGAAAGTTTGGAGTAGTCTAAGGGCTTACCTTGTGACTTTTTTAAGCCTTCCTTAATGCAAATGATAAAGTGAACTCTCTTCCAGTCATCACTGTCTATGCCATGCGCCCAATTAGGATCAGCTACGGGCACTGCCTGGAGCCCTGTAGGTAACCAGGCTAATTCACTGTCAGGTCTCTCCTGCATGCCAATAGCATACCATTCATCTCCCCGTGCCTGGGCATTTTTAATTACTACTTCTTTCATTGTCAGTAAGGGTGCTAGTCAGGATTAGCATAATATCTTTCCGTGCCATTTCAAATATTGTTTTAGACCCTGGAAAACACTTATATAATTTTCAAGATCTTCAGTAAAGCTTCCTAGGTCGAATTTAATTTGCCTTAAATCTCGGAGGGGGAAAGGAACATGGACTCCTGTGGCTCCCAAGTTCCCATTAGGAGCTTCTTATGCTGGAAGGAGGGGAGGATACAGCCTAGAGATCACCAGTGTTGGGTTAGGAGCCACTGGGGTAGGAGCTGCTGCTGGTGCCCAAGGCATTACCAGAGATTGTGGAGGCTCCTGCGGGCTAGGTTTGGGCAGCTCTGGTTAAGGGCGACAGTTTGGACCTGAGGACTTGGAGGAAGTTATAGGCAACATGGAAGTAGCAAGCCCACAACTCCTGGATAAGAGGGTTTTCTCTCTCAAGACAAAACCTGTATATATGGCACTTCTGACCATTTTCCTTCTTGTCTACAAAAGATGTCTAGTTGGAGGATGGTATTATAATCAAATGAGCCCTCAGGGGGTCATTTTTCACCATCAGATAGATCCTATTGAGGCTATGCCTTGGTGCAGAAAAAGATCATACTCTTCTTTAACAAGGTCTAAGGGTCAAACTTCTTCTAGTTCTTTAGTATACTTGCCAAAGGCATCTGCTTTGAGCTGAGTGTAGGCCACAAGAGATGGCTCCCATCTGAAAGACAGAAGACCAGCGTCCAGTGCTCTTCATCTTTTCTCTGGTTCTTCTGATAGAGGGTGTCCCCACCTTGCACAGTGGGAGCAAACAAACACCAATAAAGTATTCTTCCCTCAATTTGGAGTGCACCTGGTCTTGAGCATCATTATCCGGTTACCCTGGACTGTTGTCCTCTTCCTGTCTCTATCTTCCTTTCCACCTAGAGATAGATATAGAGTGAGAACCTAAGTTGGGGGACTTGCTGTCCTCTTGAACATTGGGTGTGCCTGAACTGGAGTTCCCCTAAAGCAAGCTATGTAGTGCACAAGGTTAGTAGTAGTTACACACACTCCGAAATGATCCTACCTTAAGTGGAAAATCTCATAACCTCTAAATGTTAGGAAAGAGAAATGGTAGATGTCCCACAGTTCTCACTGAGGCAGCAGCCTAGCAGAGATTTTGCTCAGCACCCCAGGTCAATCTGCTGGCTAATACTGAGACCTGATGCCACTGTATATTAATGCTGTCTGCCTTTGGAACTCAGGCAGGCTTGTGAAATAGAGTGGCTCAAGAGACCATGCAGCTAGATTAGATAACGAGAAATGAATGACAGATTTGAGAGTGAGTGTCTGTGCTTACCTTGAGTAGGCATTCAGGTTTTCCAGACAAGCCCCCAAAAGATAGGACAGGAATCCGAGTTCTTGTCCACGCAGCAAAAGAATGGAATCCATGAACATGCAAACATACATGGTAGTAACTGAATAAGATTTATTAAAGAGAAGGAAAGTGCAAAGCTCTCAGCATAGACACTTAGCATAGAGATGGGGTAAAGAATCACCCCAAGGTGGTTTTTATAGCCTTCCTTTAAATCACATTATTTCTAAATATTAAATTTAAAGGTCAAGATACTTAACATCATTTTTATGACTTCTTTTGATCCTTGGTTTAAGTCACTTCCCTTTTTCATGCCGTCTGTCCATTTTCCCATGGGCCAGATGTATGGTCTTAAGATTAATGATCACCATTGTTTCACCCTCAAGCATATGGAACAGAATTCAATTGCTGCTCTTCTTTGAATCTGAGTGCTGATAATTGATCAGACTAAAGACACATTCCAGGAATCCAGGAAAATGGAGCAGGACGTTTACTGAAAACAAGACTGAGGTTTCAGAGTTTTACACTGACTGCCTAGTAATTTCTACTCGAACAGCACTGTCATGGCAGAAAGCAAAAAGGAACTAAAGGTGAAAGAGGAGAGTAAAAAAAAAAAAAAAAAATGCTAGCTTCAAACTCAGCATTGAAGAAATTAAGATAATGGTATCTGATATCATTAAGATAATGAGCAACCTAGACAACATATTAAAAAGCAGAGACATTACTAAGACAACAAAGGTCCGTCTAGTCAAGGCTATGGTTTTTCTAGTAGTCATGGATGGATGTGAGAGTTTGACTCTAAGGAAAGCTGAGCACTGAAAAATTGATGCTTTTGAACTGTGGTGTTGGTGAAGACTCTTGAGAGTCCCTTGGAGTGCAAGGAGATCCAACCAGTCCATCTTAAAAGAAATCAGTCCTGAATATTCATTGGAAGGACTGATGTTGAAGCTGAAACTCCATTACTTTGGCCACCTGATGCGAAGAGCTGACTCATTTGAAAAGACCCTGATGCTGGGAAAGACTGAGGGTGGGAGGAGAAGGGGCCGACTGAAGATGAGATGGTTGGAAGGCATCACTGACTCAATCGGCATGAGTTTAAGTAAACTCTTAGAGTTGGTGATGGACAGGGAGGCCTGGTGTGCTGCAGTCCATGGGGTAGCAAAGAGTCAGACATGACTGAGTATCTAAACTGAACTGAACTGAATGGCATCTGGTCCCATCACTCCATAAGAAGTAGACGGGGAACCACTGGTAGCAATGAGACTTTATTTTCAGTTCAGTTTAGTTGCTCACTCGTGCGCGACTCATTGCAACCCCATGAATCGCAGCACACCAGGCCTCCCTGTCCATCACCAACTCCTGGAGTTCACTCAAACTCACGTCCATCGAGTCAGTGATCCCATCCAGCCATCTCAGCCTCTGTCATCCCCTTCTCCTCTTGCCCCCAATCCCTCCCAGCAGCAGAGTCTTTTCCATTGAGTCAACTCTTCGCATGAGGTGGCCAAAGTACTAGAGTTTCAGCTTTAGCATCATTCCTTCCGCAAAACACCCAGGGCTGATCTCCTTCAGAATGGACTGTTTGGATCTCCTTGCAGTCCAAGGGACTCTCAGGAGTCTTCTCCAACACCACAGTTCAAAAGCATCAATTCCTCAGCGCTCAACTTTCTTCACAGTCCAACTCTCACATCCATACATGACCACTGGAAAAACCATAGCCTTGACTAGACAGAGCTTTGTTGGCAAAGTAATGTCTCTGCTTTTTGGAGGGCTGCAAAATGACTGCAGACAGTGACTGCAGCCATGAAATTAAGACACTTGCTCCTTGAAAGAAAAGCTATGACAAACCTAGACAGTGTATTGAAAAGCAGAGACATCACTTTACCAACCAAGTTCTGTATAGTGAAGGCTATGGTTTTCAAGTAGTCATGTGTGGATGTGCGAGTTCAACTGTAAAGAAGGCTGAACACCAAAGAGTTGATGCTTTTGAACTGTGGTTTTGGAGAAGACTCTTGAGAGTCCCTTGAACAGTTCGAAGATCAAACCAGTCAATCCACTCTGAATATTCATTGGAAGGACTGATGCTGAAGCTGAAGTTTCAATAATTTGGCCACCTGAGTCAAAGAACTGACTCATTTGGAAAGACCTTGATGCTGGCAAAGATTAAAGGTGGGAGGAGAAGGAGATTACAGAGGATGAGATGGTTTGATGGCATCATCGACTCAATGAATACGAGTTTGACCAAACTCTAGGAGATAGTAAAGAACAAGGAACTCGAGTGCTATAGTCCAAGGCGTTGCAAAGAGTTGGACATGACTAAGTAAAAGAACAATAGCAACATAGTAGTTCTATTTTTCGTTTTTAAAGTAACTACTCTTTTCCATAATGGCTTCACCAGTTTATAGTCCCATTAACAGTATGGGGTGGGGGATGTTTCATTTTCTTCATGCCCTCCCCAGCATTTGTTATTGACATTTTAATGATAACCACTCTGACTATTGTGAGGTGGTACATCGTTGTAGTTTTGACTTGAATTTCTCATTATTAGTGATGTTGAACATCATTTTATATGCTTATGAGCCATCTCTATGTTTTCTTTGGAAAGACGTTTATTTAGGTCTTCTTCTCAGTTTTTGGTTGCATTCTTTTGTTGTTGTTGTTGTTATTCAGTTGTATGAGCTGTTTGTATATTTTGGAGATTAATCCTTTGTTATTCACACCATTTGCAAATGTTTCCTCCCATTCTGTAGATTATTTTTCATTTTGTTTCTGGTTTCCTTTGCTGTGGAAAAGCTTATGAGTTTGATTATGTTCCTTTTTTATTTTTCCTTTTATATCTATTTCCTTGGGAGACTGATCTATTAAAATATTGCTGTGATTTATGTCAGAGAATGTTTTGCTATATTCTCTTCTAGTTCTATCATGTCATGTCTTATATTTAAAACTTTAAGCCATTTTCAATTTACTTTTGTGTGTGGTGTGAGGGTGTACTCTAACTTCATCCATTTACATGTGACTTTCCAGCTTTCCCAACACCATTTGTGGATGAGACTATCTGTTCTCCATTGTGTATTCTTGCCTCATTTGTTGAAGATTAATAGACCATAGATATGTGGGGTTATTTCTGTTCCATTGATCCACATGTCTGTTTTTGTGCCAATACCATTCTGTTCTGATTACCATAGTTTTTTAGCATTGTCTGAAGCCTGTGAAGATTATGGCTCCTGCTTTGATCATTTACCTTAGGATTGCTTTTGATGTTTTGTTTTGTTTTGTTTTCGAAATAAATTTTGGGATATTTGTTTCAGTTCTGTGAAAAATGTCATAGTTGACTTGACAGAGATTGCATTAAATCTGTGGATTGCTTTCTGTAGTGTGGGCATTTTAACAATATTAATTCTTCCAATCAAATATCATGGGTATCATTCCATTTCTTTGAATCATCTTAAATTTTCTTTATCCATGTTTAATATTTGTTAGCATATAGTTCTTTTGCCTCCTTAGTCAGGTTTATTCATAAGTATATTTTTTCAGTCAATTTTAAAAGGGACTTTTTAAAAAAATTATTCATTTTTATTTGGAGGATAATTTTGTTACAGTGTTGTGTGGTTTCTGCCATACGTCAACATGAATCAGCCATAAGTATACATATGTCCCCTCCTTCCTAAACCCTCCTCCCACCTCCCATCCCATGCCACCCATCTAGGTTGTCAAAGAGCACCAGTTTGTGCTCCTTGTGTTATACATAAAGTTAACATTAGCTATCTATTTTACATATGGTAATGTATATATTTCAGTGCTATTTTCTCAGCTCATCCTATCTTCTCCTGCACCCTCTGTGTCCAGAAGTCTCTTCTCTATGCCTGAATCTCTATTCCTGCCTTGCAAAGACATACATTAGTACCATTTCCTATATCCCTTATATATGCAACACTTGTTTTTTTCTCTTTCTGACTTACTTAACTCTGTAATGCTCAAAAATCTCCAAGTGAGGCTTCAGCAATACATGAACTGTGAACTTCCAGATGTTCAAGCTGGTTTTAGAAAAGGCAGAGGAATCAGAGATCAAACTGCCAACATCCGCTGGATCATCCTAAAAGCAAGAGAGTTCCAAAAAAAAATATCTATGTCTGCTTTATAGACTATGCCAAAGCCTTTGACTGTGTGGATCACAATAAACTGGGAAATTCTGAAAGAGATGGGAATACCAGACCACCTGATCTGCCTCTTGAGAAACCTGTATGCACATCAGGAAGCAACAGTGAGAACTGGACATGGAACAAGAGACTGGTTCCAAATAGAAAAAAGAGAACGTCAAGGTTGTATATTGTCACCCTGCTTATTTAACTTATATGCAAAGCACATCATGAGAAATGCTGAGCTGGAGGAAGCACAAGCTGGAATCAAGATTGTCAGGAGAAATATCAATAACCTCAGATATGCAGGTGACACCACCCTTATGTCAGAAAGTGAAGAAGAACTAAAGAGCCTCTTGATGAAAGTGAAAGAAGAGAGTGAAAAAGTTGGCTTAAAGCTCAACATTCAGAAAATGAAGATCATGGTATCCAGTCCCATCACTTTGAGAGAGTCATTTCCTAGGCAGGTTGATAAGAAGTCCAGGGGTTCCCAAGGAGAGAGGGGTCTGGAATTCTCAATGAGGAAGAAAGGACAAACTTTTGTGTCCCTCTACATTCCTTAGGATTATATAACAATAATGTATCCTGCTTGAAGACAGTCTCCGGAAAAAAAGCTTCTGGCTAATCCTCTTATCTTAAGGTGTAAATTATGGGAGTAGGTCTAGTGAGGTCTTTACAACCTCCAGACATTCTTTTGATTCACTGTAATAACTAATTAGAGAGTATATAACTCCATGGCTAACACTAGCAAGGGAGTACTCTTTCTTCCTCCTTCTGATGCCTATGTCAGAAGCTTTCTCTATCTCCTTTATACTTTAATCAAACTTTATTTCACAGAAGCTCTGAGCGATCAAGCCTCTTCTCTGGCCCCAGATTGAATTCTTCTCCTCCGGAGGCCAAGAATCCAGAGGTCTTTGCATAGTTCAGCAACAGCCTTTCAACTTCATGGCAAATAGATGAGGAAACAGTGGAAAAAGTGGCTGACTTTGTTTTGGGGGCTCCAAAATCACTGCAGATGGTGATTGCAGCCATGAAATTAAAAGACACTTACTCCTTGGAAGGAAAGTTATGACCAACATAGACAGCATATTAAAAAGCAGAGACATCCCTTTGCTGAAAAAGGTCCTAGGTCGTATGGTTGTTCCAGTAGTTGTACAAATGTAAGAGTTGGACTATAAAGAAGGCTGAGTGCAAAAGAACTGATGCTTTTGAACTGTGGTGTTGGAGAAGACTCTTGAGAGTCCGTTTGACTGCAAGGGGATCAAGCCAGTCACTCTTAAAGGAAATCAATGTCAAATACTCATTGGAATGACTGAAGTTGAAGTGTCAATATTTTAGCCACCTCTTTTGAAGATCAGACTCATTGGAAAAGTCCCTGATGCTGGCAAAGATTGAAGACAAAAGAAGAGGGCAGGAAATGATGAGGTAGTTAGAGGTAGTTAGTTAGCATCACTGAGTCAATGGACATGAATTTGAGCAAAGTGCAGGAAATAATGAAGGACAGGGGAGTCGGGCATACTGCAGTCCATGGGGTTGTGAAGAACTGGACATGACTTAGTGACTGAACAACAATAGCAGTGTCACACAGTGATGGTTTTAGATTTAAAAGTAAGATCAAGACTTATTTAATTACACTCTTACATCCAGCAGACTGTGTTATATAGGAAATATTTTCAATGAGAAATAAGTGATGCCAGGTACTCACTCACAAATGGATTTAATTATGATACAAATACCGTAATAAGTGAAGGACTAAGAAATCTTGCGTGTTGCAGTCCATGGAGTCACAAAGAGTCTGACATGACTTAGTGGCTGAACAACAACAAGAAACTGTATTTTAATAAGTTTTCTTCAGTTTTACTCTGGCTAATACGCTTGCAAATAGGAATAAGCACATATCTGTATGTGTTCAGGGGTCTGGGTGTCTCAGGGGGATCCCAAGCTTATAGCAGTCTGGCATGACTTATAGCCCCTCACACTGTTACCATTACAAGATTAGTCATTATAATATATACTCTAATATCATTGAGCAAAACATCCAAAAGCTTTGATTTGTTGTCATGGTCATATTTGTCCTTCATTAAAATGTAGAATTGTAAAGTATGTATTAATAAAAGATATTATCAAGAATGATGAGGGATTATTTTTACTGCTTCGTTTATTCAGAGTTTCTTCATGAATAAACCACAATGTAAAATGATTAGCAGTTCATGTCTACCAGATCAAAAGATTTTCTTTTATTTTTGCCTTTCTGTCAAGAGTTAATAAGCAGGAACTAGGACTTTATGAAAAGGGCCTTAAGAGTCCCCACAGTTTGTATAAACTTCAGACATTTTTAAAAACTAATTTGTCTTGGAGTACAGTTGCTTTACAATGTTGTGTTAGTTTCTGCTGCACACCACAGTAAATCAGTTACATATATACACTCATTTTTGACTCTTTATATATATATATATATATATATATATATATATATAAATTCTAGAGTATTGACAGAGGAGCCTGATGGATTACAGTCAATGGGGTCACAAAAATTTGGGCACGACTGATTGACTAAGCACAGCACATGGAGTATTGAATAGAGTTCCATATGTTGTATAGTAGAGCCTTATTAGTTGTCTACTTTGAATATAACAGTGTGTAAATATAAATCCCAATCTCCCAATTTATTCCAGACACTTTTTCTTGATCTCCTTGTTCTTTGACCATCTACTTTGGAAGGTGAACATTTTACAACCCAGGAATGTCTTTCTCGAGAACCTGTGAGCCCACCTTCCCAAAAGTGATCATCTGAAAAATGGGTCCCTTTGTCCCAGTCTGTGTGGAAAGGCAGAAGCTTCATTTCCACAAGTGCCAGTGACTAAGCACAGATGGGAACCTTGAGGCTGAGGGCCTGTGTTATGTTCTCATTAGCTCACTCAGTGTTTACAAATCCCCCTATCCCCAGTCACTTGTTTCAGGGGAGTTGAGTTCAGTCTTTCTCCTTGCAGTAGTCTTGACCTTTATCACAATGTCTTGAATAAAGTTTTCCTTGCCTATTTAACTTTTTCCAGTGCATTGTTTTTGGGAGGATCTGTGGCTCCTTTCTATTAACTAAATAGCTAAAGAAAAATCTTACTCTCAAAATCCATAATGATAGGTGCTTCAGTCAGTTAGGGGTGCAGTAACAGAATACCTTGGATGAGGGTGCTTATACAATAATTATTTGTTTCTCATAGTCTAAAGGTTGAGAGTCGAGGTCAGGATTCAGCAAGGTCAGGTTCTGGTAAATGTGTCTTCCTTAGATTTTGCCACCTTCTCATTTATCTTCATGTGGCAGAAAGAGAGAAAGGATGAGCTCTATTTCTCTTTTTAGAAAGATGGTAATGTCATGGGGACTCCACCCTCATGATGTAATGACCTCCCAAAGGCCTCACCTCCTGGGACCATCTCACTGGAGGTTAGGGTTTCAACATATAAATTTATGTGGGGACACAGAGGTTTAGTCCATAACAAGAATAGCTCACACTACTTAGAGTCAGCAGAATTTAGTTAGGATGATCGAGGCACTATGCACTTAACAGAGTGATATTCTCTAAGTTGGTCCCGTTTCCTTGTTTTACACAATTTATCCTGTTTAATTATTACAAATATTCACCAACTTTTATAAATAGTTCTTGAATCAGCTATAGGAAAACTTTCAAAAAGTCCAATATGTTGCTTGGTCAAAGAAATAAAAATATACTTGGCAAATTGGAGCTGTATTAAAACTCAGTGAATTCTCCACCATTGACATCATTAATAGGACATAACAAATTTAATCACAAATTCTTTTAAAGTTCTTTAACATTAATTGAACACGCCCCTCTTTTCTCAGAAAACAACTGCAAGTTCATTATCTGATGAATAGACACATTGTAAATGAAATTTATTAAAATGACTTTATCATTGATATACCATCATTATCACTTCCAAAATGTTTTCAGGTTTTTGAGACATAAATTATCACATGTGCTTTACAAAACACTCAGTTCCATTTATGACTATATCAAGATATTTCTACTCTATATCATTTCTGGGGGAAATTTTCTATCATTACCCTAAAAAATTAATTAGTCCATTTTGACGAACATCTTTAGAAATATTTAGAATTGTTTAATAAAAAAGTTGTCTTTAAACACCTGCTGTTATTTTCCTATTTATTAAAATATTTTTAAAGGAGTACTTGGCCCTTAATAAAAATATTAGTCATAACATCATTCCCCTTTACCTTCTCACAAGCAAAATAACAAAAATATTTAAATTACTGATGTTTTTGAAAATAAATGTCTTCATGATATAATTAAAAGTAACCATAATAAAAAGAGAGTTATGGGACTTCCTTTGTGGCCCAGGGGTTCAGAATCTGCCTGCCAGTGCAGGGGAAATGGATCTGGTCCCTGGTCTGGGAAGATCCCACATGCCGCTGAGCAACTAGCCCATGTACCACAGCTACTTACCCAGGGCTCTAGAGCCTGTGAGTTACAGCTTCTGAAGCCTGTGCACCTAGAGCCTGTGCTCCACAACAAGAGAGAAGTCCCTACTCAGGACAGCTAGAGAGAAGACAAGCATGACAAGGAAGACCTAGCACAGACAAAAAAAAAAACAAACAAAAATTAAAGATAGTGATAAACTGAAAACATGCTTGCAACACATGACAAAAACGTTCATTTTTGTGAGAAGAATTTACAGGGGCCCAAATAAAGAGTACAAGTAGATACATTAGGTATGAAACTTAATTTTGTTTATAAGATTAAATCTTAGGCTTTGTTTCTTTTAGGGAAGTCTGGGGACTCGGAAAGAGTAGAAATGGGTGGAGGAGACTGTACTAGGGGTGGGGTGGGCACACAGTCAATATTGTAAGACCTTTAGCGGGACCCTTAGCCTAGGGTTAGAGGTCATGCTCCACCAACAGGAAACCTGTCAGCAGTCCTCACCAGAGTTTGATGAGTCCGGGACAGAGGCCTTCTCCATGCGCTATCCAGGCCCTCAGGCCTCAGGGCAGGCGGGTGAGATGGGGGCCCAGGACAGTTTGGAGACTGTGTCTCAAAGAGTCCCAGAGCCCTTGCCATGGGTGCCGACAGGCCAGATCCAGGCCACAAAGCCGCTGAAGTGAAAGTGAAAGTCGCTCAGTCGTGTCTAACTCTTTGCTACCCCATGGACTATACAGTCCATGGCGTTCTCCAGGCTAGAATGCTGAATTGGGTAGCCTTTCCCTTCTCCAGGGGTTCTTCCCAACACAAAGCAATGCACCTCTCCCCAGTCCCTGCCTCCATGACCTATAAGCTGCAGAGGACAATATGGGAATGGTCCCCAGAGCCCTGGGCAGCTGGAGGATATGACCCTGGCTACTAAGGGAAGAGTTTCCCAGCTCCTGTTCTCCATTCACGTTTCCACACTTGGTCCAGCATTGATCGGTTGTCCACCCCCAGGAGGTGGCAGGAGGTTAGGTTGGTGTGCAAGGATCTTACACATCATTTCAGGCTCGCCTCTGTAGTTGGGACCTCTCTCAAAGAGAGTAATTGTTGTGAACTAAAGATTAACCCAGTTGGAAATTGTTACAAGTGTGTCTCTGCAGCTTAAATGAACAGCCTGAGGCCCGGATGGGTCCTGGGCACCAGGCAACGAGAGAGATGAAAGTTGGGTGGGGTCTGGGACTTGTCTCTGAGGTGCTGCCCACTGAGACCTGCCCCCTCATCTAGGGCCGAGCATTGGACATAGGACCCCGACTGGGTGCCAGATACCCTGTATGCCCAGGACCCCTCCTCCGGGCCTGGGCCTGAACCCCAGAGGTAGAGGGTGGTGCCTGAGACCTGATGCTTTCTTGTCAGAAGTGAGAGTAGCATTTGTTTTGTGGGGAGGTTTACAGCAACATTAGGGCTTCCCTCTTAGCTCCATCGGTAAAGAACCTGTCTGCAGTGCAGGGGACCTGGGTTTGATTCATGGGTTGGGAAGGTCCCTTGGAGAAGGAAATGGCAACCCACTCCAGTATTCTGGCCTGGAGAATCCCATGGAGGAGCCCGGCAGGCTACAGTCCATGGGGCCGCAAGAGTTGGACTTGACTCAGTGACTAAACCATCACCACCACAAGAACATGGTGACCTGACCATGCCCTGACCTCAGGAACAAAGACTCTGACCCCAGAAGTAACCAGGCCACTCCCTCAACTTTCCTAGAAAAGCACCTTGCTAAAAGTTTTCTGGGTGCTCAGCTTTTTTTCTTTGTCTTTTCTCCTGTGTGGCCCTGCAGGAAGGCTTTCTCTCCTCACTGTGTGTTAGGAGCACAAACTTGTGATCAGTACCAAGACGATATTCTAATCAATAATAGAATCTGTTTTTATTCTCAACGTGTTAGATTTGTCCCTCCTCACCCCGAAATGTTCACTATCAGCTATACTTGGGGACAGAACATTTTCATTCATATAAATTATTTTCATAATCAGAGAGGAATGAGTGAGCCTGAGATTCAATTTTTGAAATAAAATGTTTACTCTGAAAAGCTAAACTTGTCCATAGAATGACAGTAGCAGTTGCACAGAGGCAGTTGGACTCGTCCTGTGCAGAGTTCAGTTAATTCTGAAGGTTCTGTGATGTGTGGTCGCCATGGTAATGTGGTGATACACATTCCGCATTCAGTGTGTTTGCAAGCTGAGAGCTTCATGTATGGTGGCAAAGAGAAATGGGTAACCTGAATTGTTTGGGAGGTAGGTTCCCACTGATCATCTGAACACTGTTCCTTCAAATGGGCTGGTTAACCTTTACTGATGAATTTTCCTCATCTTATTATTTTTCTTTTCCATCACTAGTTTACTACAGAGTTATAACTGTGTCTTATAGTTTTGTATTATTCCTTAAATTATGTTTTGATTCTCCTGTCAGCTGGCTACCTTAAATATCTTCCTAAATTTCCAATTTCCCAATGCCAGTTTTGTACACACTCTTACCAGAGAACAGATGGAAAGAACTAACAGAGGAGAACCATGATGTCTCCCCAATATCTGACATTATAGTAAAGGGAATTACATCTCAACTGTGCTCAAATGCTGCTGCCCAAATCTACAAACACTAGCAGTGTAAATCTAGAGACTTAAAAAGGAAAGAAACTGGGATTTACTGGTGGGATTCCCATGGGTGGATGTGGGTTGGATCATTGTTTGGCTGTTGCCAAGGAGTTTAGTGAGATGGCATAGTGCTTTTGGGTTGGTAGGATGAACATTTGGTCACTAAGGGAAGGAGAGCCTGTCTGTTGATCCTCAAGGAGTATCTAGGGTTACAGTCTCCAGGCTGTGAGGATGGAGATGATTTTCAAAAAGAATATGGGGCTCTGTTGTCTTCCACTCCAAGGTCTAGAGCATGATGAGAAGTTGATAGAGTCAGAATTTTAGTGGGGAAAGGTTGAACTCCTGCCCATTCTTAGCTAGCACTTGGTCCAGGCTGCTCAAATAAGTGTTCAGATCAGCTGTGAGACTTTGAGCATCTCAGACTTAATTAAGACACCAAAGGCCAGCACAAATGGCCACCTCCCCAGTTAACTCACATTAACTGCTCATCTAGACTTGGTCAAGTTAAAGGGAAGCTAATTCTTGGTAGAGACATCATATGGCCTTTGGTTTAGAAGGTTCTGAGCTCTGAGCCAACTTGTTGGCCAAACAGACCACTGGTTACCACTTAGCAAGGTGAACTGGGCTTTGGGAAGGCTGCTCATGAGATGGTTGAGTGTGTGAAGAAGCTTTGGAGGATGGACAGACTTGGAATCCTGTGGTCTTTCTGAGGTGCTTTGCTCAGAGGAAAGTTGTATTTGGGATCAGGAACTGAGATATAGAGACAAGTGGTAGAAGGAGGATTTGAGCTCTTTTTAAGGCTGAGGCATCTTCTTCAGGGCATCAGCTCTCATCCCCAGAAAACTAGGGGCAGAATAATTTGAGTTGGAGGTAGGGTTGAGGTCCTGGTTAAGGGGTTTTAGCACAGGTCTCAGGGGTGCAGGCATCTGTGTCCTCAGGGAATCATCTACAATCCTGTCCCAGATCCACTATTTATTATTGTGTGACCCTTGGAAAATCACTTCATCTCTCTAAATTTCAACACCATCTAATGTAACATATGGATTACAGCCCACACTTTGTCCACCCTTCCTCTTGAACAGGGCTGGGTGTCCGAAGAGGTGATAATAGATACTCTCCATGCACTCTAAAAACTTGTTTTGGTGAAAAAGCTGAAGAATAAGCTTCCATCCCCACTTATTGGAGCCATCCAAATGCCCTCTCTGCTTTCAACCACTACTGAAGGTCCATCTTATTCTTGCCATCATTCAAGGTTGAACACTTACAGAGAAATTATGAAGCACCAGTCCTTTACTTTTCTATTTATTTATTTATTTGTCTGTCTAACATTCATTTATTTGGCTGCATCAGGTCTTAGTTGTGGCACGTGGAATCTTCATCACATCGTGCAGCTCTTTCGTTGCAGGGCACTGACTCTCTACTTGTGGTGCTTGACCTCAGCAGTTGCAACATGTAGGCTTAACTGCTCAGAGGCATGTGGGACCGGAGTTTGCCGACCAGAAATCAAACCCTGTCCCTTGTGTTGAGAGGCAGATTCTTACCCACTGGACTGCCCGGGAAGTCCCTCCTTTATTTTTCTAATATTTTACCTGTATTTAATCATTCTTGGCCTCATAATACTAAAAATAGGCCATGTTAACATTTCTCCAACTCAGGACAGGGAAATGAGGCAAAGAGGGATCCATATGTCTTTCCCAAGTACCTTCTTCTCCTAAATGTGATTTGAATCCAGTCTGTCAGTCATGGTCACCATGTTTTGCTGAGCTTCTAGGTCTCAGTTAAACAGAGATATTTTCACACACAGCCAGTCTGTTGGAAGTTTTCAGTGCACCTCAAACTGAAGATCTTCCTAAGTCCACCTTGGATTCAGGAGGCCTTGCAAGGCATTTGGTGAGGAAGGGGACCAGAGGATTGAATTATGGATCAATTATTATTAGTTCCCGGGTGGTCCTCTGCCGGCAACATGTCGACAGCTCTCACCATTTCACAGGATGTCTTATCCAGAAGACGAGAAGAAACACCCCTCAAATGTCAAGAACATCAAGAGCCAGCTGGATGAAGAGAGTTTGTTGTTGGCCACATAATAGTGTGCACCCTCTAACTGACTCAACTGAAGGTACTGTGGAAATTTTCTCATTAAGTTCATTCAAGAATGATTATTGTAGTATGTTCAGGGCCTCATATTTAAGAAAAAAAAAACAGAAATATTAAGCAATGTTCTTTTATTTCATGTGTTCAAATTGAAAGTATATCAGTTGGTACTGCTTTAACTATGAAAGGAAAGATGCATTCTAAATTCAACATTTGGTTCATGCTTAAAAATGACTATGGTCTCTAGCTATGGTTTGGACATTAGCTAATTTTTTAACACTAGCTGTGATGTGTTCCCCCCTGAAGTCATATTTCAAGATTTCTTTAAATCATTAGACTTTATATAAAGCAGGATTACATTGACATAAAAGTTGTATGGATTATACAGAAAATTCCAATATCATATCACTTCAGTTTCAGCTATCAAATTCTACTCACAGATAACATATGTGTGCTACATTTTTTACAATTAGTGAGAAAATATATTTTTAGTAATTCAAAGTCTAATATTGTTAGTTCACCTAACATTCACACTTGGTATTGTTATATAAAGTGATATTTTAAATATGCACATTTAAATTATAGTACCACACAGAAATCTACACACTAAATGTTCACAGTGTATTATTCGTACTTAAATACTAGAAACAACCCAAGGACCATCATGTGATCAATGGATAAATGAAATGTGGTAGGTACTCAGAATGGAATACTATCCCGCCATAAAAATGAATTAAGGATTGAAATATGCTATAAAATGGATAGACGATTAACACAAACATTTATTATAGTTAGTGAAATAAGGCAGGCACAGAAAGACAAATATTGTATGATTCCACTGGTTTAAGGTACACAGAATAGGCTAACTCATGGAAGTTGGAAATAGAAGTTACCAAAGCGAGGAGGCAACGGAGAAGGTGGATTATGAGTTAATGGGTACAGAGGTTCTATTGGATCTGATGAAAAAGATGTAGATGGTGTTGATAGGTACACTAAATTGTGAATACAGAAAAATCAAATTGCCAGGAGAAATATCAATCACCTCAGATATGCAGATGATACCACCCGTATGACAGAAACTGAAGAAGAACTAAAGAGCCTCTTGAGGAAAGTGAAAGAGGAGAGTGAAAAAGTTGGCTTAAGGCTCAACATTCAGATAGCTAATATCATGGCATCTGGTCCCAGCACTTCATGGCAAATAGATGGGGAAATAGTGGCTGACTTTATTTTTCTGGGCTCCAAAATCACTGCAGATGGTGATTGCAGCCATGAAATTAAAAGACACTTACTCCTTGGAAGGAAAGTTATGACCAACCTAGACAGCATATTAAAAAGCAGAGATATTACTTTGTCAACAAAGGTCCGTCTAGTCAAGGCTATGCTTTTTCCAGTAGTAATGTATGGATGTGATAGTTGAACTATAAAGAAAGCTGAGCACCAAAGAATTGATGTTTTTGAACTGCACTGTTGGAGAAGACTCTTGAGAGTCACTTGGACTGCAAGGAGATCCAACCATTCCAACCTAAAAGAGATCAGTCCTCGGTGTTCATTGAAAGGACTGATGTTGAAGCAGAAACTCCAATACTCTGCCCACCTGATGTGAAGAGCTGAGTCATTTGAAAAGACCCTGATGCTGGGAAAGATTGAGGACAGCAGGAGATGTGGATGACAGAAGATGAGACGGTTGGATGCCATCACTGACTCAATGAACATGGGCTTGGGTGGACTCTGGGATTTGGTGATGGACAGGGAGGCCTGGTGTGCTGCCATTCATGGGGTCACAAATAGTCGGACACGACTGAGCAACTGAACTGAACTGATGGAACTTTTTAATTCTTAAAAATTATGAAAAGAATAAATACAATGTATTTTTTATGACAATGCTCAGTCGCTAAGTTATGTCTGTGAGCCCATGGACAGAAGCACACCAGGCTTCCCTGTCTTTCACTATCTTCCTGAGTTTGCTCAAATTCATGTTCATTGAGTCGATAATGCTATCCAGACATCTCATCCTCTGTGGCCCCTTCTTTTCCTCCTGCCCTCAGTCTTTCCCAGCATCAGGGGCTTTTTGAGTGAGCCTGTTCTTTACATCAGGCGGCCAAAGTATTGAAGTTTCAGCATCAGTCCTTCCAATGAATATTCATGATTGATTATCTTTATGATTAACTGGTTTGATCTCCTTGCTGTCCAAGGAACTCACAGGAGTCTCTTCAGCACCACTATTCTAAAGCATTAATTCTTTGGCACTCAGCCTTCTTAATGGTCCAAGTCTCACAACTGTACATGACTATTGAAGCCTAGTGTGATTTTTAGTGCTTCCCTCTATCAGACCGAGTTTCAGGGTGATCAGGTTCCCCTTAGCCAGAAAGCTTAAGGCTCTCTGACTCATTTCTGAAACGTTCATCTCCTTTGCCTTCCTCCACCCATGAGAAAGGTTGTCCAGCAGATTTCAGCCAACACTTATTAACCACCCACATCCACACACTCCCCCGATGTGTCCACACTAACAAGGTCTTCCCGATCAGTATCAGAGATGTCCTGACAATTCCTCTATGTCTTCCTAGAGCTCCCTGAGGACCATCTTGAGGGGCTATCCATTTCACCGTTGGAGGGAGAGGCTCTGCCCAACTCCATAGTAAGTGCCTCCTATTCATCTTAGTTAAAAGTGTTGCTTCATAACTTTATTTTCTAGCTGAATTCAGATAAAGGTTCAAAATATTCAAAACAGTTCATAGAAACAGTTTTTAATTTGATGGATGAATTTCTCCCAGGAGATAACTTATTCAAAAGGATTTTTTCAAAATAGACAACATAAAATAAAAACTGGAATCGGGAGCAGTTTCCTCAGCAGAAACTGTTCCTTCCTGAAAAGAAAGTTTTAATTACTGGTGAAAATGAGCTGGAGTGCTCTTCCAGGAGGAGGGCCAGCCTTTCCCACAGGTGTCCTCTATTGTTCTTTTGGGGCTACAGACTGAACAGCACATTCCTATTTGGTTTTCTGACAAGAAAAAGAGAACAAAAGACCTGAATGCACAGTACTCAAGACACTGACACACTCACACTGTTTTCTTCTTTCTAATTGCAGGCACGTGAACAAGCCAGTGAACATGGTAATTATTCAGGGATCATCCCTCTGATGAAAATAATCTAGTTAATGAAGGTGGCAATCTCTTGCCAGCTCTGTTTGGAGAGTTGCCCTGATGCTGAATTCCTAAAGGGGGTAAAGGGAGGGGGTATAGATAAGAGACTGATCTCCCAGAAAGAAAATGTCTGTGGTCTATGGTACCTGGACACAGCTACATCATTTAGATGTGTGGGTTTGGGTCCCATGTGTGAGCCCATGCAGTGTGATTCTCAAGCTGTCTGTGTGTGTTTCTTCAGGAGATGTCTCCCTCTTATACAGCACAAGTCATCTGTGAACTTTCTAAACACTTCTGATCACACTGTGCACTGGCTATAGATTACTTAATTCTTTCCTCAACTCAATTATTCCTCAAATTTGGTTAATATTCATTTTGCTGGAATGGAGATGGTGCTGAGAAAAAATGGACCAAGCTACTCACTTCCTAGGTGGAAAAGGATAAACTGAAAACCTCGGGGTGGTCCCAGTGTGTCTGCTCTGGACCCCTGACCTGTACTTATGACTCAACCATGGGATCCTCAGTCATGGAGCAAAGGGGTCCCTGCATCTCTGTTTATGCCTGCAGGTCCTAGAGCTCCAGAGGTCCAGATTGTGTCCATCATTGTAAGATGGGCTCAGTAGTCATGGAACCCAGGGCAAACATAGGTGGATTACTGCCAATATTGGCATAGTCATTATTGTGAAAGGCACCTTGGGATTCCTATCCTCCTGGTCAATTCAAAGATCTGACAGTTGTGTTCCCTTATTTAGACAGTACAGGCCATATCTGTTGGTGCTAGTGTTATTGCTTATCCAAGAACAAAATAAGATTGTCATCAGGGAGATATTTCTTTGTACTGGGTGACATTACCATAAGCCTTACATTGGTTAAACCCTGTAGCACACTTTCAAGGGAAGGTGTCAAATAGATCTCACAGTGGAATTTGACACTCTGCTTGGTGACCTTGACTCTTGTGTAAACCACCTGCACACCAGGGTCCAAAAAGTTCGACGTTTACCCCATGCTTTCTCTCCATGATGAACTGTCCCTCTAAATGTATGGCTTCAATGAGTGTGAACAGACACTGACCCAGTGGACGTGCAAATATTGTTTGGACAGTGAAGACTAAGAAGAAACATCACATGATAGATTATAGCTATTTGGCAAGGCAGGGTTGAATTCAGTTCTCTAACAGAGATTGCTTTTAATCAAGAACAAAATCTCAGAGAAAACTTAATAAGTGCATCAGCTGAAACTGAATCCTGGGAAGGCAGTGATCTAGGAAGAAATCCTTCTGGATAGGGGTGGTTTTGCAGAAGATATAAACAGGCAGGAGTTTCATGAGTCTCTGTCAGTGAAAGGTGGCCTGCATTTCAGTTTTTCTTTTTTCCCAAACTGTTAGGTTATCACTAGTTAAAATACAGAAGTTTTGTTTCGTTATTTCCTGCTCCTCTGATTTGCTCTTATTTATACAACAAAGAGGATGATTCAGCAGCAACACAGTGCATAGTTACTAATGCCTTATGCACACATTCCACCCCATGCCCCTCCAATGAAAAAGACTGCTGAGAGGTTAGTGAGCACCTTACCAGTGTCCCTGTGCTGTTCTGTGTCCCTCCAGTTCCTCAAGAGGACATGGTGGTGGAGCTGCCCCAGGACTGGGCTGAAGACGAGCCTCTGAGGACTGTGGATGTAAGTGCACCTTTCTTACTGGGGCAAGGCTGCAGCTTCACTGCTTTATTTTCCTTTTAATCGAACACAGGTATAGTAATCTGACAATTTACATTACCACTGAGGCATGCAAATCCTTGGCTGGGAAAGTAGAGAGGATAAATCTATTATTAACACGGTCCTGATTCAAAAGGACATTTCAATAAGACAGCATCATTTATTACTGTAGGTACTTTGCTCAGCAGCAAGTGTTCTTTCTTGAAAAACAATTTGTAAACATTGGTCAAATTAAAACTGAGAGATCTTATGTGAAACAGACCAGTCTTCCCAACAGGAGACTTTTTTATTTTGGAGCCACTGAAATGAAGAGTGCTAGTTACCTGAGGACAAAAAAACAGATAACAGAAGACTTCGTGCAGAAAATTCAAGAAGCTGGGACACTCACTCTGTTTTCTTCTCTGCAATCACAGGAATCTGGGGAAGGCTGTGAACACGGTAAATATTCAGGGATCATCATTCTGCTGAGGGACAATCCAACTGATAAAGGTGGGGTTCTCTGACTGGCTCTGGTTGGAGAGTGGCCCTGATGCTAGATTCCTACTTAGGGTGTGAGCTGTAGGTGCAGAGAAGAGACTGATCTCCCAGGAAAGAACAATGTCTTTGTTCTATGGTACCTGGGAGCAACTACATCATTTAGATGTTGTGGGTTTGTGTGAATCAGGGTTGGGGGTCCTTGTGTGAGTCCAGGTGGTGTGATTCTGAAGTTCTGTGTCTGTGTGTGTTGCCTCTGGAGATGTTTCCCTGTTACACAGCACTAGTCAACTGTGAACTTTCCAAAAACTTCTCACTACCACTGCACACTGGCCATACATTACCTGATTCTTTCCTCAACTCAGTCTTTCCTCAAAAGTGAAAGTGAAAGTCATTCAGTTTGTATTCAAATCTTTGCGGCTCCATGCACTAGAGTCCATGGAATTCTCCAGGCCAGAATCCTGGAGTGGGTAGTCTTTCCCTTCTCCAGGAGATCTTCCAAACCAAGGGATCAAACACAGGTCTCCAGCATTGCAGGCAGATTCTTCAACAACTGAGCTATCAGGGAACCCATTCCCCAAAATAGCTTAATATTAATTTTCCTCAAGTGAAGATGGCAATTGGACAAATGGCCCAAAATCTTAACCTCCTAGTGGAAAAGCTAAACTGAGTACCTAGGGTTGATCCAAATTTGGCTCTTCTGAATGAGTAAGCTGCTCCTACCAGTCAGCCACGTGATCCTCAGCCATGTGGAAAGGGGGTCCTGGCATCTATATCCATCCCTGGAGGTACTAGCAGGCCCAGGGGTCCAGATCCTGCCCATCATTATAATTATAAGGTGGGCACAGTGGTCAAAGAACCCAGGGTAACCATAGGTGGATTATCGCCAACTTTGGCACATTCATTATTGGGAAGAGAATCTCGGGACTCACATCCTCTTGGTAAAGTCACAGATTCTGAGTGTTGGGTGGCCTTTTGTAGAGTGTAAGTCATATGTGTTGGTGTTCCTGTCTTTGTTTACACAAAGACAAAAGCATATTATCATCAGAGGTGTATTTCATTGTACTGGGTAACATTACCATAACCTCACATTGATTAAACCCTGTAGTACACATTCGAGGGAAATGGTCAAATAAAGCTCACAGTGGAACATGATAGTCTAATGACCATGACTCTTGTCGTAAATCTCATACACAGCCGGGTCAGAGACAGTCAGGTTCACTCCATGCTTCCTCTCCATAATGAACTGTCCCACTAAAAGTGTGACTTCTGTGAGTGTGAACCGCCACTGACTCAGTGGACTTGCAAACGTTGTTTGGAAAATCAAGCCTGGAAAACAACATCGCATGATTAATAATAGCTATTTGGAAAGGTAGTATTGAATTTAGTCCTCTAACAAGAGTTTGCTTTTAATCGAGAATAAAGTCTCACAGACTTGGTAAGTACAATAGCTGAAACAGTGGATCCTGAGGATGCAGTGACCTAGGAAGTAATCCAGAAGATAGGTGTGATTTCCCAGAAGCTCTAACAGCCAGGAGGGACATGCGTCTCTGTCATTGAAAGCTGGCATGCATTGTAATGTTTCACTTTTCCCATTACTTTGGTTATCACCAGTTAAATGCAGGCACTCTCTTTCATTGCCTTCCTACTTGTCTCCTTTGTTGTACTTCATCCAGCAAAGAAGAGGGTTCAAGAGAAGCTCAGTCCACAGTTACTAACCTCTCTCATGTACATGACATTCCACCCCATGTCCCAACAAACAAACAAACAAGAAACGTGAGATCTTTGGAAGCAGCCTCTCCTCTGTCCTGATGGCCTTCTGTTTCCCTCTAGCTCTCCAGGAGCATCTCGTGGTGGAACTGCCCCAGGCCGAGGCTGAGGAATCGCCTCTCCGACCCCTGGAGGTAAGCTCAACTGTCTGTGTCTCACATAGATCCTGCTTCACTTCTTTATGTTTCATTCAGCGAAATACAGTTACAGTAATCTGACAATGTATATTAGCACTTATGTATGCAATTCCTTGCTGGTGAAATATTGACGTTAATTCTGTTATCAACAGAGACTTGATTCAAAAGGACACTAAAAAATACCGTCAATTACTACTGTAGGTACTTTCCTCAGTAGAATTTTTTCCTCCTGGAAACTGAAAGATCCTAAGTGAAAGAGCCCAGCCTTTTCAACAAGGGTCCGCTCTGTTTTCTTTTGGAACGATTGATTTTTTTAAGAGTTTAGTTACCTGAGGAAAACAAAAAATCATATAACATAATAGTTACTGCAGAGAACACACGGTGCTGGCAACCCTCACACTGTTCTCTTCTCTCTAATCACAGGCAGCCGGAGCAGCCAATGAACATGGTAAATATTCAGCGACCGTCCCTCTGCTGAGGAACAATTTAGCTGATGATTCTGGGGCTCTCTTGCCAGCTAGCTTTGCAGAGTCACCCTGATGCTGGATTCCTATGGGGGGTGAGGACTGGGGGTCCAAAGAAGAGACTGATCTCCTAGAAAAGAACAATGTCAGTGTTCTATGGTACTTGGAAACAGCTACATCGTTTAGAGACTATGGGTTTCTGTGAATCAGGTTTGGGGGCCCATGTATGGGCCCATGTGTTGTGATTCTGAAGCTCTATGTGTATGTGTTTCCTCAGGCAATGTCTCCCTCTTACACAGCACAAGTCAACTGTGAACTGTCTCAACACTTCTCATCACCACTGGACATTGTCTATATATTACCTGACTCTTCCCTCAACTCAGCCATTCCTCAAGTTTGGTTAATATTCATTGTCCTCAAATGGAGATGGTGCTGAGAAAAACAGCCCAAGCTCTTGACCTCCTAAGTGGACAAGCCAAACTGGGAACCTATGGGTGGTCCCAGTGTGTCTGCTCTAGACCCCTGACCTGCACTTATCACTCAACCATGGGATCCTCAATCATGGAGCAAGGGGGTCCCTGCATCTACGTTTATGCCTGGAGGTACTAGAGCTCCAGAGGTCCAGATTGTGCCCATCATTGTAAGATGGCCTCAGTGGTCATGGAACCCAGGGCAAACGTAGGTGGATTATCGCCAACATTGGCACAATCATTATTGTGAAAGACACCTTGGGATTCATATACTCCTGGTCAATTCAAAGATCTGAAAGTTGTGTTCCCTTATTTAGACAGTACAAGCCATATCTGTTGGTGCTAGTGTCATTGCTTAACCAAGAACAAAAACAGATTGTCATCAGGGAGATATTTCTTTGTACTGGGTGACAGTACCATAAGCCTTACATTGGTTAAACCCTGTAGCACACTTTGAAGGGAAGGTGTCAAATAGATCTCACAGTGGAACTTGACACTCTGCTTGGTGACCTTGACTCTTGTGTAAACCTCCTGCACGCCAGGGTCCAAGAAGGTCAACGTTTACCCCATGCTTTCTCTCCATGATGAACTGTCCCACGAAATGTATGGCTTCAATGAGTGTGAACAGACACTGACTCAGTGGACGTGCAAATATTGTTTGGACAGTGAAGACTAGGAAGAAACCTCACATGATAGATTATAGCTATTTGGCAAGGTAGGGTTGAATTCAGTCCTCTAACAGAGATTGCTTTTAATCAAGAACAAAATCTCACAGAAAACTTAGTAAGTGCATCAGCTGAAACTGAATCCTGGGGAGGCAGTGATCTAGGAAGAAATCCTTCAGGATAGGGCTGGTTTTGCAGAAGATATAAACAGGCAGGAGTTTCATGAGTCTCTGTCAGTGAAAGGTGGCATGCATTTCAGTGTTTCTTTTTGCCCGAACTGTTAGGTTATCACTAGTTAAAATACAGAAGTTTTGTTTCGTTATTTCCTGCTCCTCTGATTTGCTCTTATTTATACAAAAAAGAGGATGATTCAGCAGCAACTCAGTGCGTAGTTACTAATGCCTTATGCATACACTCCACCCCAAGCCCCTCCAATGAAAAAAGGCTCCTGAGAGGTTAGTGAGCACCTTACCTGTGTCCCTGTGCTGTTCTGTGTCCCTCCAGTTCCTCAAGAGGACATGGTGGTGGAGCTGCCCCAGGACTGGGCTGAAGATGAGCCTCTGAGGACTGTGGACGTAAGTGCACCTTTCTTAACTGGGGCAAGGCTGCGGCTTCACTGCTTTATTTTCCTTTTAGTCAAACACAGGTATAGTAATCTGACAATTTACATTACCACTGAGGCATGCGAATCCTTGGCTGGGAAAGTAGAGAGGATAAATCTATTATTAACACAGTCCTGATTCAAAAGGACATTTCAATAAGACAGCATCATTTATTACTGTAGGTACTTTGCTCAGCAGCAAGTGCTCTTTCTTGAAAAACAATTTGTAAACATTGGTCAAATTAAAACTGAGAGATCTTATGTGAAACAGACCAGTCTTCCCAACAGAAGACTGTCTGTTTTATTTTGGAGCCACTGAAATGAAGAGTGCTAGTTACCTGAGGACAAAAAAACAGATAACAGAAGACTTAGTGCAGAAAATTCAAGATGCTGAGACACTCACTCTGTTTTCTTCTCTGCAATCACAGGAATCTGGGGAAGGCTGTGAACACGGTAAATATTCAGGGATCATCATTCTGCTGAGGGACAATCCAACTGATAAAGGTGGGGTTCTCTGACTGGCTCTGGTTGGAGAGTGGCCCTGATGCTAGATTCCTACTTAGGGTGTGAGCTGTAGGTGCAGAGAAGAGACTGATCTCCCAGGAAAGAACAATGTCTTTGTTCTATGGTACCTGGGAGCAACTACATCATTTAGATGTTGTGGGTTTGTGTGAATCAGGGTTGGGGACCCTTGTGTGAGTCCAGGTGGTATGATTCTGAAGTTCTGTGTCTGTGTGTGTTGCCTCTGGAGATGTTTCCCTGTTACACAGCACTAGTCAACTGTGAACTTTCCAAAAACTTCTCACTACCACTGCACACTGGCCATACATTACCTGATTCTTTCCTCAACTCAGTCTTTCCTCAAAAGTGAAAGTGAAAGTCATTCAGTTTGTATTCAAATCTTTGCGGCTCCATGCACTAGAGTCCATGGAATTCTCCAGGCCAGAATCCTGGAGTGGGTAGTCTTTCCCTTCTCCAGGAGATCTTCCAAACCAAGGGATCAAACACAGGTCTCCAGCATTGCAGGCAGATTCTTCAACAACTGAGCTATCAGGGAACCCATTCCCCAAAATAGCTTAATATTAATTTTCCTCAAGTGAAGATGGCAATTGGACAAATGGCCCAAAATCTTAACCTCCTAGTGGAAAAGCTAAACTGAGTACCTAGGGTTGATCCAAATTTGGCTCTTCTGAATGAGTAAGCTGCTCCTACCAGTCAGCCACGTGATCCTCAGTCATGTGGAAAGGGGGTCCTGGCATCTATATCCATCCCTGGAGGTACTAGCAGGTCCAGGGGTCCAGATCCTACCCATCATTATAATTATAAGGTGGGCACAGTGGTCAAAGAACCCAGGGTAACCATAGGTGGATTATCGCCCACATTGGCACAGTCATTATTGGGAAGAGAATCTCGGGACTCACATCCTCTTGGTCAAGTCACAGATTCTGAGTGTTGGGTGGCCTTTTGTAGAGTGTAAGCCATATGTGTTGGTGTTCCTGTCTTTGTTTACACAAGGACAAAAGCATATTATCATCAGAGGTGTATTTCATTGTACTGGGTAACATTACCATAACCTCACATTGATTAAACCCTGTAGTACACACTCGAGGGAAATGGTCAAATAAAGATCACAGTGGAACATGATAGTCTAGTGACCATGACTCTTGTCGTAAATCTCATACACAGCTGGGTCAGAGACAGTCAGGTTCACCCCATGCTTCCTCTCCATAATGAACTGTCCCACTAAAAGTGTGACTTCTGTGAGTGTGAACCGCCACTGACTCAGTGGACTTGCAAACGTTGTTTGGAAAATCAAGCCTGGAAAACAACATCGCATGATTAATAATAGCTATTTGGAAAGGTAGTATTGAATTTAGTCCTCTAACAAGAGTTTGCTTTTAATCGAGAATAAAGTCTCACAGACTTGGTAAGTACAATAGCTGAAACAGTGGATCCTGAGGATGCAGTGACCTAGGAAGTAATCCAGGAGATAGGTGTGATTTCCCAGAAGCTCTAACAGCCAGGAGGGACATGCGTCTCTGTCATTGAAAGCTGGCATGCATTGTAATGTTTCACTTTTCCCATTACTTTGGTTATCACCAGTTAAATGCAGGCACTCTCTTTCATTGCCTTCCTACTTGTCTCCTTTGTTGTACTTCATCCAGCAAAGAAGAGGGTTCAAGAGCAGCTCAGTCCCCAGTTACTAACCTCTCTCGTGTACATGACATTCCACCCCATGTCCCATCAAAAAAACAAACAAGAAACCTGAGATGTTTGGAAGCAGCCTCTCCTCTGTCCTGATGGCCTTCTGTTTCCCTCTAGCTCCCCAGGAGCATCTCGTGGTGGAACTGCCCCAGGCTGGGGCTAAGGAATCACCTCTCCGACCCCTGGAGGTAAGCTCAACTGTCTGTGTCTCACATAGATCCTGCTTCACTTCTTTATGTTTCATTCAGCGAAATCCAGTTACAGTAATCTGACAATGTATATTAGCACTTATGTATTCAATTCCTTGCTGGTGAAATATTGACATTAATTCTGTTATCAACAGAGACTTGATTCAAAAGGACACTAAAAAATACCATCAATTACTACTGTAGGTACTTTCCTCAGTAGAACTTTTTCCTCCTGGAAACTGAAAGATCCTAAGTGAAAGAGCCCAGCCTTTTCAACAAGGGTCCGCTCTGTTTTCTTTTGGAACGATTGATTTTTTTAAGAGTTTAGTTACCTGAGGAAAACAAAAACTCAGATAACATAAAAGTTACTGCAAAGAACACACGGTGCTGGCAACCCTCACACTGTTCTCTTCTCTCTAATCACAGGCAGCCAGAGCAGCCAATGAACATGGTAAATATTCAGCGACCGTCCCTCTGCTGAGGAACAATTTAGCTGATGATTCTGGGGCTTTCTTGCCAGCTAGCTTTGCAGAGTCACCCTGATGCTGGATTCCTATGGGTGTGAGGACTCGGGGTCCAGAGAAGAGACTGATCTCCCAGAAAAGAACAATGTCTGTGTTCTATGGTACTTGGAAACAGCTACATTGTTTAGATACTGTGGGTTTCTGTGAATCAGGTTTGGGGGCCCATGTGTGGGCCCATGTGTTGTGATTCTGAAGCTCTATGTATGTGTGTTTCCTCAGGCGATGTTTCCCTCTTAAACAGCGCAAGTCAACCATAAACTGTCTAAACACTTCTCATCACCACTGGACATTGTCTATATATTACCTGGCTCTTCCCTCAACTCAGCCATTCCTCAAGTTTGGTTAATATTCATTGTCCTCAAATGGAGATGGTGCTGAGAAAAACAGCCCAAGCTCTTGACCTCCTAAGTGGACAAGCCAAACTGGGAACCTATGGGTGGTCCCAGTGTGTCTGCTCTGGACCCCTGACCTCCACTTATTGCTCAGCCATGATCCTCAGTCATGGAGAAAGGGGTCCCTGCATCTACGTCCATGCCTGGAGGTACTAGCAGCTCCAGAGTTCCAGACTCATTTTAAGGTGGGGTCAGTTGTTCTGAAACCCAGGGCAACCAAAAGTGGATTAACAGCCAACTTTGGAACAGTCATTAGGGTAAAAGGCACCATGTGGTTGTATCTTCATGGTCAGCTCTCAGATCTTGAGAGTTGTGTGGCCTTGTGTAGACAATGTTGGTCATATGTGTTGATGCTAGTGTCATTGCTTAAACAAGAACAAGAGCAGATTCTATCAGGGAAACATTTCATTGTACTGGGTGACATTACCATAAACCTTACATTAATTAGACCCTGTAGCACACAGTCAATGGAAGGTGTCAAATAGATCTCACAGTGGAACTTGGTAGTTAGTCTAACGACCTTTACTTTTGTTGTAATCTCCTGAACATTGTTGTAATCCTGGGTTAGACAAAGTCAGCGTTCAGCCTATGTTTCCTCTCTACAACGAACTGTCCCACTAAATGTATGACTTCTGTGAGTGAACAGCCACTGACTCAGTGGACATGCAAACATTGTTTGGAAAATGAAGACTGGGAAAGAATATCACATGGTTAATAGTAGCTATTTGGAAAGGTAGGATTGAATTCAGTCCTCTAACAGAGTTTGCTTTTTATCAAGAACAAAGTCTGAGAGAAAACATACTAAATTCAGTAGCTACAAATGTGGATCCTGGGGAGGTGATGATCTGAGAAAAAATCCAGAAGACAGGGACCATTTAACAGATGCTGTAAACAGGCAGGAGGTTCATGGGTCTCTGTCACTGAAAGCTGGCATGCATTTTAGTGTTACTTTTTTCCCCATCATTTACGTTATCCCTAGTCAAAATGCAGAAACTCTGTTTCATTTCTTTCCTTCTCCTCTCCTTTGCTCTCCTTCATCCAGCAAAAAGGATGATTCAACAACAGATCGGTCCATAGCTACTAACCTCCCTAATGCATACACTCGACCCTATGTCCCCTTCAAATAAAAGGAGAAAAAAAAAAAAAGAAGAAAGAAACACTGAGAGATTGATAAGCATCCTCACCCATGTCCTGACTGCAACTCTGTGTCCCTCTAGCTCCCCAAGAAGACCTGGTGGAGAAACTGTGCTTTCTATAATCAACTTTCCCACTATACATATTGCCCTTGTGAATGTGGACAGGAACTGACTCAGTGGATATGCACACTATAAAAAACAAATATTGATAGAAAAATATGATATCATTCATAGTGGCTCTTATTAAATGGCAGGAATTCAGTATTGCCAAATACTGCATATTTGATTTCATTTAAGAAAATTGGTTAGTGAATTAAGAGAATAGCATATTTTGCCCAATATTGAATTCAGTTCCCTGTCAGAGATCACTTTTAATCAAGTACAAAGTCTCACACAAAACATGATGATTAGAATATCGGCAACTGTAGATCCTGGAGAAGAGTGATCTGGAAAAATCAAGGGACAGTGGTAATTTAGCAGGACCTCACAATAAGCAGGAGGCCTCATGGGTCTCTTTCATTGAACAATACACACATTTTAGAGCTTTCCTTTTTTTAGATTGAATATTTCATGTTGATTAGATTCCTCTAGCTAGAAAGCCAAAGAACTATTTTCATTTCCTTCTTCCTCTCCTTGACTTTCCTTCCTCCTCCAAAGAGGATGGATGAACACAAGTTCACCTCATGCTTAATAACCTCCGACATCTGGACACACCACCCCATGTCCACACAAAGAGAAAACCCCCTGCATGATTCCTGAACAGCTTCACCAGTGTTCTAACAGCTACTCTGTGTCCCTCTAGACTTCACTGAGGACCTGCCAGTCAACCCACCATGTGACAACACAGAAGAGACTCAGTGTTTCTCCAAGGCAAGCTGTTTTTTTTTTTTGTTGTTTTGTTTTTTTTTGGTATGAGATAGAAATATTGTTTCATTTCTCTTTCAGTAGAATTAAGTTGTGACTCTGATGGTTTTTGTTTCATATAGAGACAGTTCCCTTTGTTGGGATAATGTAGACGAGAGTCTTATTACCAACTCATGATTCCTCAGTCTACAAGATACTAAAATTGTTAGCATCCATTACACTCTGTAGAGTACAGATTTCTCTCTCCTGCAGCAACATTTCTTCTAGGAAAAGAATTGTGCAATCTCCAGCCTAAATGGACTTGGAGTTCCATCCTCCAGGCACAGGTCTTGCCTTTCATCCTGAGTATGTGTGTGCTGATCTTGCTGGGTTCCCTGGACTCCACACTGCTCCTCATCAGGTTTTCTACTGTCACCCAATGAACCAAAGACTGTGCATCTATGTGATCTTACCCTCATAGCGTCTTCTCTTCTGTACTTGCAGGTGGCCCTTTCAGGATGTGAAAGTGGTATGTATTCTAGAATCATTCCCTTTGGGAGAAAAAACTGTGTAGATGAGAAAGTTGGGGCTTTCTCGCTGGTTTTAGTGTAGAGGCCAAACTGATTCCAAATTCCTGCTGGGAATGAGTATAGGGGCCCTGGTGATAGAAAGTAATTTACAAGATATCAATGTGAATGATTACTGTAGTTCCAGGAAGAAGCTGTATTATGGTTAATAGTGTAGGTTTGTGTCCATGGGACTGGGTGTGTTTTTATGTATAATGAATAGTGTGATTCTTTGTGTGTTTGAATTTTTGGGTTGTGTTTTCCAAAATATCTGTCACCCTAAACGTCACTGTTAGTGGTGTCAGCCCCAATATATTTCTCATCACAATGTACCATGAATGTTTATGTGTATAAAAATAAAACAAAGTATATACATTCACTGTATCCATTGATTTTATACCAAGTGAACATCCTTTTCCCAGGAAGACAAATCCCATCACTGCTGAGGAAGATGTTTACAGGATTCTTTTTATTAAAATTTTTATTGGCTGTTCTTGGCCTTCATTGCTGCCCAGGCTTCTTTCTACTTATGGAGAGCAAGGGCAACTCTCTAGTTGTGGTGCGTAGGCCTCTCACTTTAGTGGCTTCTTTGTTGCACAGCATGGCTTCCAGGGCTCTTGGGCTTCCACAGTTTGGCACGTGGGCTCAGTAGTTGTGGTACATGGTTTAGTTGCTCCACAGCATGTGGAATCTTTCCAGACCAGGCGTTGAACTCCTATCTCCTGCATTTTCAGGTAGATTCTTAACCACTGAGCCACTATAGAAGTCCTATAAGATTCTTAATGAGCAAAACTGTTTCAGAATCCCCTTTACTGGGTCAACCACACCTTCATTTAATAGTAAATCTCATCACTTAGTAGGTCTTGTAGGATTTTGATTGCTCATGATTCACCACTCTGCCACTTCCCTCATTCAAACTCTTTCTGTTGGAGCCTCAGAATGAATCACCCCCTTCATCCAAGGCCCCAAGTACTGGGGAGGCTCCTTCCTTCTTCAGGGAGCCCCTGGTACCCAAGAGCAACACCCAGTTTCAGAGGAATCTGAGAAAGGAAGAGGCTCCAGGCATAAATGGAGGAAGTTCATTCCAGCTTTGCCTCTTACCCTTTGAAGTGTCCAGTCTGTCCTGTTAACTCAATGCACCATGTTGTTTAGCACGTCTCTAGAACTTTTCCATCCTGCCACTAAACTCCTGTAACCATTGAACAGACACTCCCTGTGTCAACCTCTTTCCAGGTCTTGGATCCACCCTTTTATTCTCTGCTTCCCTGAACTTTCCTTTCAATATGGCAGGTAAGTGGAATTGTTCAGTATTTGTCCTCCTGCGACTGGCTTATTTCGCCCTTACCAATAGCTTCCCACTTTGCTTCAAATGACAGTATTGCCTTCATTTTTAAAGACTCAATCACATTCCAGTGTATGTATGCACCACATTTTCTTTCTTGATTTATCTGCCCTTGGACACTGAGCAGTTTTTCTATCTTGATTGTTGCGTACGATGCAACAATGGATATGAGATTATAGGTATCTCCTGGAACATTCTAGTTTTATCTCCTTTGGATATAAACTCAAATAAATGATTGCTGGATCTTATGATAATCTTAATAATTTTTTGAGGGACTTCCAAACTGTTCTATAATGGCTATGCCATTTATCATTCCTACCAACAGGCATGGAAGTTCCACTTCTCTACATATTTGCCAACATCTATTATTTTCTTCATATAATACACCTCCTGAAAGGTGATATCTCCTTTTGACTTGGTTTCCATTTCCACTAAGTACCCCACTTGCTACTTAGTGATGCTAAGCATATTTCCTATGTATATTGATCACTTCTATGTCTTCTATGAAGAAATGTCTATGGAAACTTTTGAACATGTTTTAAAGTCAGTTATTTGCCTGATATTATTGTGAAGTTGTGTTTTAGCAGTTGCTTTTATATTCTGGATATTGGCTCTTTATTCAGATACAAAGTTTGCAGATACTTCTTTGATTCTATAGGTTGCCTGTCTATTGATTTTTGAGGATACGATCCTTTCTTCACTTGATAATTTCAGAACCTTAGCAACTATCATTTGGCCACAGTGGTCAGTGTATTCAAGATTCCCTCCTTACGATTCATTGGTCTCTCTGCCTATTTAGCTGCAGGTAGAATACAGTTTTGACTGCTGTGGCATTCTTGCCTGTTCTAAATTCAGGAAGCCTGAAGGCCCCATTGTTGTTCTTTGCTTTCAAGACTGTTTTGTTCTTTGGGTTTCTTCTGGGTTCAGTAGTATGGGAGATTTTTTTTTTTTCCATTTTATTAAAATGACATGGAATTTTGTAAGTGGTTTCAATATATATGTAAATCACTTTTAGGAGTATAGGAAGGTCAACAACACTAAATATTCCAGTCTATGAATATGGTACGGTATTCCGATTACTTGTCTCTTCTTTTTTTCAACAGTATTCTGTGGTTATCAGTGCACAAATCTTTCACTTCCTAATAAGCCCTTTCCACTGCCTTGCTTGGGTCCTCTAGAATCAGGGATGGGAAAGATGGGCTCAGGAAGAGAGTGAATATTCCTCCCTTCCCTCCATACCTACTTTCTGGTTACTTGTAGTACATGAGTGCTGGGCCATGCCCTTTACCTCTGCCCACAAATGAGCTCCCTCCTGAGAATTTTCTTTGAATCTGAGTGTTCACCTTACTAGGGCTTCACTGGTAGCTCAATTGTTGAAGAATACGCCTGCAACACAGGAGATCCTGTTTCGATTCCTGAGTCAGGGCGATCTGCTAGAGAAGGGATAGTCTACCCACTCCAGTATTCTTGAGCTTCACTTGTGGCTCAGCTGGTAAAGAATCCGCCTGAAATGTAGGAGACCAGAGTTCAATTCCTGGGCTGGGAAGATGCCCTGGAGATGGGAACCGCTACCCACTCCAGCACTATTGGGATGTTCACAAGCACTCTCCCAGTGCCTGGACTGGGTTCAAGAGCCCCAGATATACCTACATATGAATGATCTTATCAGGCCATCATATCATCTGGAATAAATGAAAAATAGAACAGGCAATTAGTTGCCTTTTCCTTGTCTGTGGAGTCCTTAGAGCTGAACTTTCCAGTGTAGTAGCCATTAGCTAGATCTGCCTATCTATAATTAACATATTTCAACATATACTTAACTTGTTATATTTAAACAATCACAAAAAGCACACATAGCTTGGTCACACTAGCCATATTTCAAAAGTGTCCATAAGCGTTGGCATTTCAGCTTCGTAAACTTGAATTTAAGAGCTCTATTGGGCCTGTAGAAGTATAAGGTTAAAAGGTAATTTTCTCAGCCTCTTTCTCATGTGAATATGTTCAAATGTGATCACCGTCTTGTGAAGGGCTCTGACTCCACAAAGTACAGGGGAAGTCTGAGCCTGGAAGGAAGACCAGGGAGATGCTGTGTGAGCCAAGTGGAGGAGGAGAAATGGGTAGCTCAACTTGTGTAATAACTGTATTATTGCTCATGGTTATCTTTCTACAGACTGTTTTGTGGAAAACCTTGGCAGCAATGATGCGGAAGAGAATGCAGGTAGGGAACAACTCTCAGGTGGGATTTAGAGGGAGAGGGTTCCTGGACCATTTGAGTTACACCTGCTTCTTCAGAGATGAATATAAACCGAGGAAGAAGAAGGAAATATGTCTAGAGTTGTAGTTTGTTCTTTTCAAATTTTAACCATATAATAGAGTTATGTGTCCATGTAGTTGATTCTGTTGTGCTTAGAGTCATTTCTTCTTGCTTTTCCATTTAGAAATATCCTTTCTCACAAGACTCCTTGTTCCTTGCCCTTTCACCTGCCAAATATGAAAGCTTGGCTTCTCGTTAATACCTGCAGTGTAGTATACACGAAGGACTTTGGCTTCATGTTTAAATTCTCCTATGATGGCCATATCCTAGTGGCACAAAAGTCTCATAGTCACTTGACACTGGAGACCAAGTTCTGGCAGTGAGTGTCAGGTTGTGGGTGAGATATGAACTCTCTCCCTGTGCATTTTCAGGATGTGTGGTTTGCCCTCATGTTTGTCCTCACTGTTTATTCCTCATGTAAAGGGTGCTCTCAGGGTTGAATGAGTCAGAACACACGTGCTCTTGAGTCCCTGCCTGGGCTGAGTCTGCTGGAGTTCCTCTCAGAACCACACCTCCCCAAGGATGCTGTGCTGAAGGTGCTTCCACGTGAGAGCAGCCCATGTGTTCCTAGAGACCAGCATGGCTGCAGATTCTAGAGACTGTGAAGGGGCTGCTGGCTTTCTTTACACATGTTCTAGGAGCCCTACTGACCTGGTCTTCTGGGACTGACCAGACCTAGGTCAGAGACTCAGAGCAGCAGGACTCGGGGTGACTGCTCATCTTAGAACCCAATACTCCCTCCGGAGAGAAGCTCTCGGTGGTTTTGATCACAATCTTTGCACTCTCCTCAACTCGTTTATTTACCTTTCATGTTTTTACTTGTTTTACATTTGAGTTGTGGTATTTTCTTATATACTTTGAGTATGATCTCCCTTTCTGATATATTGTTTGTAATTTTCTGTAGGTTATCTTTTCATCCTACTGACTGTTTAAGAGACTATGCTTTCACTCTTTTCTTGTCTTAGAAACTTGGTGAATTTCATTTGACCCTATATCCATGAGTTTACTTGGGGCTCTTTATTCTGGTCTTTAGGGCTATGAATGTGTTCCTATGTCACTATCATACATCTTGGATCCCTATATCTTTGTAATGTACTTTGAAATCAGGAGGTGAGAAAATTTGAAATTAGTTCTCCAGATTATTTTGTCTGTTTGGAGTCCTTAGTGGTTCCATATATATTTTTGGATTTCTTTTTTCCGTTTCTGGCTAAATGAAATGGAAAGTGTTTGCCTCTATCCTCTCTTAGGGTCTGGGAAACGTAAGGTGTTGCTGAGAGCATTAAGTATCTCCCAGGCCACTGAGGTCACGTCAGGCAACAGGATAGTCTCTGTTATGTGAAATTTTTGTCCTTCCATCCCCTAGGACTCAGAAGATTCTCATGTCCATGTCAGGCCATTCCTGAGAGTGATGGATTGTTTAATTAAATAATGGACTCATTAGAGACTGTGGCCATACACACATGGTCCTTCTTCTAATGTTTCCATGTTGGAGAACTCTAGGGTTGGTGGAGGCTCAAGGAGGAAGGAAAAGAACAGTGACTAGAGGAGAGAAATGATGAAGGAAGTAGAGGGGAAACAGTGGGAGAAGGAGGCAAGCAAGGTCGTGGGCAGAGATGCATGGAGACAGTGACCACCTGGAGGAGGAACGCGTGGAATGGTGTCATTCCTCGTCACTCGTAGACAAGCTGAGGGTGGCAACAGGATGTTGGATGTCAAAGACCCACTTTTTCATTGCAGAAGTGAAACACTGAGGCCCTGGGAGGTCCCTGGAGAAAAGGGCACCAGGGGTCCCAAGGCCAGGTTGTGAGGAGCACAGGGTCCCCTGGTCACATCCTGACTCTAAATCTCCCCTTTGCTTTCCCACAGCCACTCCAGATGAGTGCTGCCCTCAGACACCAAGAAACTGCATGGTGCATATTGAGGATTTGGAGGAGAGCAAGACTATAGAGGTCATTTATTTCTTCTTTCATATCTTTTAAAAATGTTCTCTCTTATCCTGATCAATAGACTCCTCTTTGCAACCCTTCCCTTTCTCCTCTTTCCCTCTTTTTCTGATTAGCCTTCTGCAGGACCTGGTCTCTTATAGGCACTTGGGGACCTAGGAGCTTATATAAAATCTATGAATCTATCTTCAGCCTTATTCCCCCATTTTCTGAGCATTTCCCTACTCCTGACCTCATGTCTGCACCCTTGAACCTGGTTTTGTCACCATGAGTGGCCTGAGCAGGAGTTGAGGCTGGAGTCAGCAGGTCTGGACCCACACAGCTGAAGGGCCCCCATGAAGTCTGCACTGCCCTGATCTACCCCATATGGTTGCTTTCCTAACCTGGGAGGGATTGGACCTGCTTGACTGATCTCTTCCTTCCAGATACCAAAAAGATATCTGGTCATCTTTTTGAAGACTGCTTCAGGAGAAGTCAGCAGCGATGATGAGGACGACCTGGAAGAGCAAGAGTGAACGTGGGACCTGGGGTGAACGGTGAGGCAGACGAGGGCCTGTGTCTCTGTCATGACCCCATTCGCTTGTTGGTGCTTCAGAATCACCAGCAGAAACCATGGGGTCTGCTTCTGAGGGTTATCACAAATGTAGAGACAAGAGGGTGGTAACACTCTGTGCAGACGAGTGGAGGATGCCCTGAGCATGTCTCCCCAGGGCACAGGTCCCATCCAGAGATGCCCCCAAGGTTGCAGGACTGGCTTCTCTGGCAGCTCTTACATTTGCAGGGAGGCTGGGGGGCACTGTGGGGCCACCGTGTGCAGGAGTCCAGGAGCTGCTGTTCCAGAGTGCTGTCTTTAAAGATCTCCCCGTGGGGGTTTCCTCATCTCCCTCTGTAGGATCCAGCTCTGCCCTCCCATCCCTGCTAAAGGCAGCAGGGGGAATCCCTAGTCCATCACCAGCTGCAGAGAGAGGTTGGGGCGGCCCTGCCCTCCCCAGTCCTGGGCTCTGGGAACAGAGTGAAGGAGACACAGGTGCCCAGAGGTCATGCAGGCATCACCTGGCAGCTCTGCATCCCTGTGGGTGCTCCCTGGTCGTGAGGGTCCCAGCCAGCCTGGGGGTGCCCAAGTCTGGGGTTTCTCAGGATCTGGAACCCTGGGGTCCTAGGTCACCTCAGGGCAGCATCTCTCAACCTGAATTTGGAGGTTCTGTAGATTTTTCTGTGTATGTGTCCAACTGAAGACACATCAGAAAGCAATTTAGTCCTTTGTGCACTTGGGATGGTGGTGCTAGTGGTAAAGAACCCTCCTGCCAATGCAGGAGACACAAGAAAAGGGTTTGATCCCTGGGTATGGAAGATCCACTGGAGAAGTAGATGGCAACCCACTCCAGTGTTCTTGTGTGAAGAATCCCAGTGACTGAGGAACCTGGTGAGCTATCATCCATAGGGTTCCACAGACTCAGCCATGACTCAGGCGACTGAGCAGCACACTTGGGATGAGTGGCAGGATTCAAGTTACTCGTGTTCCTTTTATTTTGTTCCCAAGTCTGTCATTAATAACATATCTTGTTTTATTATAGTTTGAAAAGAAATGTTTTCTCTCAAATTTCTATGTTGTGATATGCTAAACAGTTAAAATGTACTTTTTATAATATAAAACCAGTTTAAAGGCAGAAACCTCAGGAGAGTTTGGTTGGGGCTTAGAAATGATTATTCAGGAAAACAGAGATTCCAGGTGATTGTCCATTTCCAATGCTCAGGTCTCAGGAGCAGTTGTACTGTGTAGGATGGGTGGGCATGTTCTCCTACCCTCCGTGTCATCTGACCTCCTGCTCCTCCCAGGGCCTAGAAGGAAGGGGGGACCCAAACTTTCAATCCTGAATCCCAAGTCTCCTGTTCCTTTGCCTGAGTCTCACTGTCCTGGGGACCCATCAGTTGAGGTTTGCCAGCCAGATGCCCAGGTGTACTTGCTCCTGTGGGACATTTCTAGACACTCCTTACTAATAGACAACACCCTCAGCAAAGAGCAGCAAACAGACCCAGTGCCTTGCAGATCTGAGCCCCAAAGCCAAGTCTAGATGCTGGGAAGTCTTCTGGGTCCTGCACACCCTCCCCAGGGAGCCCTCCTCTGTCTGACTCTGCATCTTCCAGGTACTCCATCACCTGTGTTGGTGTTGCAGGCTCTGCTCTGAATCCCTGAAGACCTGGACCTGGACATCATCCTGGACCCCAGAAGGGATGGAGCCCCCACAGCACCAGGAGCCTCATCTGGACCAGATCAGGGGAGGCCTCACTGCCTCTCTATTGAGAGTCCTCATTTAGTACAGCTTCATTTGTTTTGCTCTGTCGATTTAGTATTAGTTTTATCTACAGTTTTATCTTTATGTTCTGTATATATCTATATGTTCCATATTTATAAGTAAGTTTTTTCATTAAATGTTTTTATCTATTTACTTTCAAAAGAACTTTTTGTAAAAACGCATATGTATAAAGTAACCCCCTCAACAGAGGTAGAACTTAAGAAATTGTCATAAGCCAGTCACCTTAGTGTCTGCCACCGGGATCATTTCCCCCTTCACACAACTCAGTCTTTGTTGTTTAAGAAACTGCAAATTTATTTCTAACATCTATCCTTCTGTCATTGTCTTTAAGAATTCTGTTTTCTCATATCTGCTCATTCCAGTAGTCATAGGAGATCAGTATTACCCTTTCAAGACTTGCATGTCAGGATTTTTCAGAACTCAGTCTGCTTTCAGGGTAAAAAGTTCATGATCCATCATTGATCTCCATTTGTAGCTTAAGCGTGTTTCTCTCTTTTCTTCTGACACAGAGGATTTCTCTCCAAAAAGGCTCTTTACATTTTAGTTGTAATTCCCTTATATTTCTCCTGCTCTTTTATTCCAGCTGCCCAAAGGACTATTCTCATTGACTGTATTCTCATGGTGTACATTTGTCTCCCAAACTCATTTATTTTATAAAGTAAGTTTGTAAGTCTTAATCTCTCTCACCCAGCTCTCTCATCACCACATCCCTCTCCTCTCTGTAAATCACTTCTTTGTTCTCTGTTTCAATGACTACATTACTGTTCAGTTATTTTGGTTCACTGGTTTTGATTTTCAGTTTCCACATTCAAGTGACATCATACTGTATTTGTCACTCTGTCTGACTTATTTTCCTTAGCGTAAAACCCTCTAGGTCCATCCATTTTCTCACAAATGACAAGATTTTATTCTTCTTTTTGGCTGAGTAACAATCCATGCATAACACAGCTTATTCATTCATCTCTTGATACACACTTTGAAAAAATACCCATAAATGGAATTACTCAATCATATGGTATTTCTGTTTTTAATTTTTGGGAAAACGCCATACTTAGAGGATATAACTTAAGATATTACCCAACAATTCACCCTAATATCTAAAGTGCATATTTTCTAAATAACTGAATTATTTAGACTGACAATTCAGTTCAGTTCACTTCAGTTCAGTCACTCAGTCGTGTCCAGTTCTTTGTGACTCCATGGACTGCAGCACACCAGGCCTCCCTGTCCATCACCACTCCCGGAGTTTACTCAAACTCATGTCCATTGAGTGGGTGATGCCGTCCAACCAACTCATTCTCTGTCATCCCCTTGTCCTCCTGCCTTCAGTCTTGCCCAGCATCATGGTCTTTTCAGAGAGTCAGTTCTTCCCATCAGGTGGCCAAAGTATTGGAGTTTCAGCTTCAGCATCAGTCCTTCCAATGAATATTCAGGGCTGATTTCCTTTAGGATGGACTGGTTCAATCTCCATTCAGTCCAAGGGACCCTCAAGAGTCCTCTCCAACACCACAGTTCAAAAGCATCACTCCTCGGTGCGCAACATTCTTTATGGTCCAAATCTCGCATCCATTCATAACTACTGGAAAAAGCATAGCTTTGACTAGAAAGACATGTCTCTGCTTTTTAATATGCTGTCTAGTTTGGTCATAACTTTTCTTCCAAGGAGTAAGTGTCTTAAATTCATGGCTACAGTCACCATCTGTGGTGATTTTGGAGCCCCCCCCCCAAAAAAAAAAAATAAAGTCTGCCACTCTTTCTATTGTTTTCCCATCTGTTTGGCATGAAGTGATTGGACCAGATGCCATGATCTTTGTTTTCTGAATGTTGAGCTTTAAACCGTTTTTTTTTTTTTTTTTTTTCACTCTCCTCTGTCACTTTCATCAAGAGGCTCTTTAGTTATTCTTTGCTTTCTGCCATAAGGGTGGTGTCATCTGCATATCTGAGGTTATTGATATTTCTCCCAGCAATCTTGATTCTAGCTTGTGCTTCAGCCAGCCCAGTGCCTCTCATGATGTACTTTGCATATAAGTTAAATAAGCAGGGTGAGAATACTTAGCTTTTTAAGTACTCGTTTCCTTATTTCGAACCAGTCTGTTGTTCCTTGTCCAGTTCTGACTGTTGCTTCCTGACCTGCATACAGATTTCTCAAGAGGCAGTTCTGGTGTTGTTGTATTCCCATCTCCTTAAGAATTCTGCAGACTTTGTTATGGTCCACCAGAATCAAAGGCTTTGACATAGTCAATAAAACAGAAGTAGATACTTTTCTGGAACTCTCTTAGTTTTTAAATGATTAAACGGATTTTGGCAATTTGATCTCTGATTCCTCTGCCTTTTCTAAATCAGTTTGAACATCTGGAAGTTCACGGTTCACATACTGTTGAAGCCTGGCTAGGAGAATTTTGAGCATTACTTTACTAGTGTGTGAGCTGAGTGCAATTTTGTGGTAGTCTGAGCATTTTTTGGCATTTCCTTTCTTTGGGATTGGAATGAAAATTGACCTTTTCCAGTCCTGTGTCCACAGCTGAATTGTCCAAATTTGTTTGGCATATTGAGTGTAGCACTTTAACCTTGAAATGAAAGCTGTTCCGTTGTGTCCAACTCTTTGCATCCCCATGGACTATGCACTCCTTGGAATTCTTCAGGCCGGAGTACTGGAGGAAGTAACCTTTCCCTTCTCCAAGAGATCGTCCCAACCCAGGAATGGAACCCAGGTCTCCCGCCTTACAGGCAGATTCTTTACCAGCTGAGCCACAAGGGAAGCCCTTTTCTATATTAACCCTATTGAAAATCTTGCTTTTATGTATATTCCTCACCAATCGATACTGTGTAAGATGATACATGGTAGACTGTGGAAGAATTCTTATCCCCTCTCTAATGCATGATGCTAATTTCAAGTATTCATTTAAGCTTTCCTTGATTACTTATTATAACATGCTCTATCATAGTAAAGAAAAATTAGCTAATGTTATCTTGGATGTAGCTTAGGTAATAGAAAGGGCAAAAGTTGAAATTTTCTGATTAATATTCAAAGAGTAAGAAAACTTATCTAGCAGCTTAAATAGGCAATCATTCCTCATTGCAGTAAATCCATGATTATTAAATGACACTAATGACAGATTTTGTTTTACAACTTGAGCTCTGTGCAACTCTTCTCAAAATTTGCTTTGAGACATATTGGAATGTCTTCTACTTGTGGAGCATAAAATTGGCACACTCCGGTCTTTCCCTTGGTGTTGATAAGCCTTAAAAACGTGGTGGTTTAAAGACTTGGGCTCCTTCCAAGTTGGTCTTAATTTTAGTTTACTACCCAGCATAGAAATGGCAACCCACTTTCCAGGCCCATTCTGGCCTGGAAAATCCCATGGACTGAGGAGCCTGGTAGGCTACAGTCCATGGGATCACAAAGAGTCAGACATGACCGAGCGACTTCACTTTCACTTTCGCCCAGCATAGAGCATTCCTAGGACTTCTTTGACCCTTATCATTCTTTAACATGAAAATACATAACTGTGATATGGTAATAAATACCTCAAATAACATGAAAATATGTAACTTTGGCACAGTAGTAAATATCTTAAATGGTACTGAGTTACTATATGGTCTCTCCTTTGGTCACTGGTATGCAAAACTGAGCTTGCAAGTCTGGACTCTTCTGATTTGACAAGATGACTCATTTTGCATAGTTCAGATTGATCAATGAATATTAGACTCAATGCAATGGGAAACTTGTTCAGTTGTGTCTGACTCTTAGCAGCCCCGTGGACTGTAGTCTGCCAGGCTCCTCTGTCCATGGAATTCTCCAGGCCAGAATACTGGAGTGGGTAGCTGTTCCCTTGTCCAGGGAATCTTCCCAACCCAGGGATCAAACCCAGGTCTCCCGCATTGCAGGTGGAATCTTTACCATCTGAGCCACAAGGGAAACTACCCACTCCAGTATTCTTGATCTTCCCTGGTGACTCAGCTGCTAAAGACTAAGTTCTTGCAACTTGTCATACGTGATTATGAGCTGATTTGGGGGTGAGTTGACTATTAAGGTAGGAATACCTGTTTGTGTACTAGGTTGTGTCTAAAGGCACATTTAAAAACATTTTGTTATATTTCATTGATATTTATTGTATTCTAGAAGTTTTTGAAAGTGTAAATGTACTTAAAGAAATCCAGGATGTAGAAAATACAGGCATTCTATCTAACATTTTTTGCCTATAGTTGGTGCCAAGAGACATAGCAATAATGTAGAAAAAGAGTCTTTCCTTTAACTCACATTAACTTCATGAAATAGTGCCTACAAGCTGAGAGTTCTAGCTACCAGATACCCTAACCACCCTAAGACTGCTTCAGCCTCTGTTACTGTGATGTCTTGAAACATGGTCTCCAGAAAAGAAATGGATCCCTGGCAACTGTTTGCAATATTTAGCTACCAAAATAGCAAATAATATTAGAGACAAAATATATGTGGGTGTTGTCAGTATCTATGAATATGTTTGTGTAATTTTATATTTTAGGTTAGTGAAAAAACTTGAATGCTCCTATAAAATACATGGGTTTCCCTGGTGGCTCAGAGGGTAAAGTGTCTGCCTGCAGTGCGGGAGATCCGGGTTTGATCCCTGGGTCGGGAAGATCCCCTGGAGAAGCAAATGGCAACCCACTCCAGTATTCCTGCCTGGAGAATCCCATGGATGGAGGAACCTGGTAGGGTATAGGCCATGGGGTCGCAAAGAGTCAGACATGACTGAGCGAGTAGATAGATAAAATACATTGTTCAATTAATATTATTTTTCAGTTACATTAATACATATCAAATATACAAACATGTGCACATAACTAAAAATCTAACAATTTAATAATAAAAGTATAAAAATAAACCACAATAATAAGGTAATAAAAAAACCTAGATAATACTATATAGAATGAATAATAAATCAAAATTGAAACCTAAAACTATGCTCAGAGATGAAGAGACCAAGTTTGTTAAACATTAAACAGAATAATTTTTTAAATTTAACTAATGATTTACTTCAAATGATTAAAATAAATGTAGTTGATTTATAGATGGAAATTAATACACCAAAAACAAAGCAAATTGAATCCGTAAAATGTATTAAACAGTTCAGGAACTGATGGCTTTAAAAAAAGATGAAATGGTTTCTGATAAATCTAAATAAAGATGAAAAGAGTAAAAAAAAAAATAGTAACTAAAATGGAATAGCTAAAATGTATGTGTGCATGTGTGTGTGCATGCGTTTGTGTATATATGACTAGATTGTGGTGGCAATTCAATGAATTTGAAAATCTTGAAAACAAATTATACTCAAGCAGAGCCAGAATTTCATAAAATTAATCCAATGAAGCACAAATAACTTAATGAATCAGTATTCAGAGTAAATAGTCATCAAATCAAAAATTTAAAAAAAAAAACAGATAATGTCTTCTAAAAGTTAGTCAAGTTCAAATTAATTTTATAAGGCATATCCTATTTCTATGACAAATAACAATTCTCATTTTATAAAACAGCTACTGAGCATGGAAAAATACAGTCTTCACTAAGTTTAAGCAATCTTGATTCTAAGCTGGATCACTTCAAAATAATTGCAGGAGATACAGGTTCGATCCCTGTGTCCAGAAGAGCTGCTGGAAGTCAGCACGGCAATCCACTCCAGCATTCTTGCCTGGAGAATCCCATGGACAGAAGAGCCTTGCAGGCTACAGCCTATAGGGTCGCAAAGAGTCAGACATGACTGAAGCGACTGAGCACTAAAGTGGTATTTATGAATGAATATATATATTGTCTTACAAAATATTAGTAAGCATGTTTCAGATGGCCATAAGAGAAATATGATCTACATTGATGGTTTCTTTAGAAAGGAATAAATTTTATGTTAATACTGTATGTGATTCCAGTAAGTTAAAGCTGTATATTCAGATTGAAAATTTCATGAAAAAGATTTTATACAAAATTTCATTTAATTAAATAAGGCAATCAACCTCTTAATAATTCTTAATTATATTAATAAAGAAGTTATATATGAGATTATAATAGCCAGGACATGGAAGCAACCTAGATGTCCATCAGCAGATGAATGGATAAGAAAGCTATTGTACATATACACAATGGAGTATTACTCAGCCAGTAAAAAGAAAACATTTGAATCAGTTCTAATGAGGTGGATGAAACTGGAGCCTATTATACAGAGTGAAGTAAGCCAGAAGGAAAAACATCAATACAGTATACTAACGCATATATTTGGAATTTAGAAAGATGGTAACAATAACCCTGTGTACGAGACAGCAAAAGAGACACTGATGTATAGAACAGTCTTATGGACTCTATGGGAGAGGGAGAGGGTGGGAAGATTTGGGAGAATGGCATTGAAACATGTAAAATATCATGTATGAAACGAGATGCCAGTCCAGGTTCGATGCACGATACTGGATGCTTGGGGCTAGTGCACTGGGATGATCCAGAGGGATGGTATGGGGAGGGAAGAGGGAGGAGGGTTCAGGGTGGGGAACACATGTATACCTGTGGTGGATTCATTTTGATATTTGGCAAAACTAATACAATTATGTAAAGTTTAAAAATAAAAATATTAATTAAAAAAAAGACAAAAAAAAAAATAAAAATGAAAAAAAAAAAGAAAAGAACATATTACCCATACTAGGACTAAGGACAGAATGCATGTGCTTATCTGCTAAGGCTTCTATAACAAATACCACAGACTGACTGACACAAGAGAATTGTGAAAAGTGAAATTAAAAGTTGCTCAGTCGTGTCTGACTCTTTGTGACCCCATAGACATAAGTCCATGGAATTCTTCAGGCCAGAATACTGGAATGGGTAGCCTTTCCCTTCTCCAGGGGATCTTCCCAACCCAGAGTTCCAACCCAGGTCTCACACACTGCAGGCGGATTCTTTACCAGCTGAGCCACAAGACAGCTGTATTTTCTCATAATTCTGGGGGCTGGAAATCCAAGATCAAGGTGCTGGCAAAGTTGATTTCTGGTATGACCTCTCTCCTTGGCTTGCAGACCCTTTTTACTGTATTGGCACATGGCCTTTTCTCTGTGTGTGCTCCTGGTGTCCATTCTGCTTCTTACAAGGACATCAATGTTGTTAGATTAGGGCCCCGCTTTTGACCTAATTTCACTTTTAATTACTCTCTTCAAAGCCCTTATATCCAAACACAATCATGATGGGAGACAGGGCTTGATGTTTTGTTGCCATCATAAATTACATATTTATATACTATATATGCATTAACATAAATTTATATCTATGTTATGCCTTGGTCCTTTAAATCATACAGGGACAAGGAGAGAGATTTTAGACAAGAAATATTATAATAATTGAGTTTGCATTTGGTTATGTAGTTACCTCCACCAGTCTTCTTTATTTTGATGTATGGCTTCAAGTTGCTGTCTGGTGTCCTTGTGTTTACATCAGGAAGACTCCTTTTTTTGCATTCTTCTAGGGCAGGTCTTGGAGAAGGAAATGGCAACCCACTCCAGTGTTCTTGCCTGGAGAATCCCAGGGACGGAGAAGCCTGGTAGGCCGCAGTCCATGGGGTCGCACAGAGTCAGACACGACTGAAGCGACTTAGCAGCAGCAGCAGCAGCAGGGCAGGTCTACAAACAACAAATTCCTTGAACTTTTGTTTACCTTGATTTTTTTTTTAAATTGAAGTCTAGTTGACTTACAGTTCTGTGTTAGAAACAGGTTTACAGCAAAGTGCTTCAGTTGTGTGTTTACATATATGTGTCTATATATATGTATATTCTTTTTCAGATTATTTTTCATTGTGGGTTATTGGAAAATATTGAATATAGTTCCATATGCTATAAACTGCTTAAATTTCTTATTGAGTTTGAAATTTTGCTAATCAGATATGGGATTCAGTGGATTATTTTGTTGCTATTATCCAGCAGTTTAGGAATGCCACCCCACAACTTTCTGGCCTCCATCATTTTTGCTAAGAAATTGACACTTAATGTTGTCAACCACTTGTTTGTGGTAAGTAGCCTCTCTCCTTTTGATTTCAGGGTGCTCTCTTTGTCTTTTGACAGTTTGATTATAATGTGTCTCAATGTGGATACTGTTGTATTCATTCTTCTTGGAGTTCATTAAATATCCTATTTGTGTAAAATCATATCTTCCGTCAAATTAGGAAGCTTTCAGCCATTGTATCATCACATACTGTGTCACTTGTTCCTCTCCCACTGGGACTCCTAGTCTGCATTATCAGTAAGTTTGATGATGTCTTACAAGCCTTTTATGCTGTTTTTTTTTTTTTTTTTGGTCTCCATTAGTTTTTCTTTCTGCTCCTCTGACTGCATATCTGCAATTGATCTCTCTTATATATATACACTTTTGCTTTCCCTAAATCTCTTGTTGAAATTCTCTAGTGATTTTTTTTTATATAAAAAATAGTTCAAAGCTCTCCAACTATTTTTAACTTGCCTTCTTGATTTGATATTTATTGATTGCTATAAGGTTTGACTTTTTTCAAGAGTTAAGCAAAATCAATTCAGATTTTTTTTGTTTACTTTTACTGTGTTTGTAGAGAGAGAGATACAATCATTTTGTACCTTTTATACTTTTCAACTCCAGAATTCTTGTTTGGTTCCTTTTTTATAGTTTCTCTCTTTATTGATATCTATCATTCCTGAGGCATTATTTGCATAATGTCCTTTAGTTTTGTCCATAGTTCCTTTACCTCTTTGACTATAAGACAGTAGAGTCTTTTTCTAGTAAGTCCAATGTCTATACTTCTACAGAGACAATTTTGGTTAATTTTCTTATGAGTGGAGCATACATTTTTTTTTTTTTTTTACATGTTTCATTATTTTTTGTTGAAACCTGAACATTTAAAATTTTAGACTTGTTAATTCTGGAAATTAGATTCCTCTGCCACCTTGAAATTTTTTGTTGTTGCTTTCTCTGCTTTTATTTGGTTGGTTTTTTAATGAGTTTTGTAATCTATGTTTGTAAAGAATGTATTCATTGATATGTGTGGTCTGCAGTCTTTCTTCTTTTGGTTAGGTGATGTTGTGTGATGTCTTTGGATGCTTATCAATGAAAACAGAACCCAAAATTCTCTTAGTCTTTGCACACCAGCTCTTTGTTGCAACACTCCTTTATCCTTAGCTGGCCAGTTACCGACCTTGCTCAGTCTTTACTTCCTCTTTGTGCAGAGCCTAAAGATCAGTCTGAGGTAACAGTTTAGAGTCGTCTCAGGTTCTTTGGTTTGTTTGTTTTTAACAAAAATTTTTCTCTGGGCATGCACATAAATTTCTGTATTCCCTAATACTCATGTGAGATTTTCAATGCCATAATTCTTCAAAGACACTTTCTGCACAAATTTTCCTCTCAGGCTTCTAGCAGTTTGTTATTGTTCCTCAAGTTGTAATCATTTGCTCTATGCAGCAGTGGGTTCTTCATTTGCCTTCCACATTTTCTGAGAAATGCCCTCTGTGTAGCCACTTTTCTGCCCTGAGGAAGTTCTGGATCAGGTGAAGCAGAGGAGAGTGCTTTTGTCAGTCCTATAGATAGGCATTAGACTAAAACAAATACAAATATCTATTTGAGAATAAGTTCGACTTTGCTTCCTCTGGAGCCAGGGACCAGAATGACATATTGGAATACTGGTTGTCATTTCAAGACCATTTTGGAGCCAGGAGAGAGGTAAGACAAGGGCAAGTAAAAACACTTCAAAGCTCCTCAACTATTTTTAAGTTGCCTTCTTGATTAGGCTTTTACTTGGTTGCTATAAGCCTTTAGTGGCTCAGTGGTAATGAATTTGCCTACAATTACAGGAGAGGCAGGTTTGACCCCCTGGGTTGGGACGATCTCCCGGTGAAGGAAATGACAACCCACTTCATATTCTTGCCCAGGAAATCCCAATGGACAGAGAAGCCTGGTGGGCTATGGTCCATGAGGCTGCAAAAGGGTCAGACACGACTTAATGACTAAACATCAAAACTAAGCATTTGACTTTTTTTTTTAATTAAGAGTTAAACACACACACACTAAATTTGACACTTTCATTCACTTTTACTGCATTTGTATAAGGACAACCTCTTGGAACTACCACTACACTGTATTCGATGACACCGTATTCAATGACACAAGCCATTTAGATACATTTTGCAGTAAAAATATATCTAATAGAATGAAACTAATAAATTTGGTAATATTTATGAGAGGTGTGTGTGTGTGTTTCTGCTTATGTGTGTTTTGTTGTTTTTGTTCAGTCACTCAGCCGTGTCCAACTCTGTGTAACCCCATGGACTGCAGACTGCAGCACGCCAGTCTTTCTTGTCCTTCACCATCTCCTGGAGCTTGCTCAAGCTCGTGTCCATTGAGTTAGTGATTCCATCCAACCATCTTGTCCTTTGTCGTACTCTTCTCCTGCCTTCAATCTTTCCCATCATAAGGGTCATTTTTAATGAGTCAGCTCTTTCCATCAGGTGGCCAAAGTATTGAGCTTCAGCTTCAGCATCAGTCCTTCTGTTGCAGGAAGGACTTCTGTTTCCGGGGCCCAAATAGGGTTCTTCACTAACACTCAGAAATGAACTGGCTGAGGAGATACATGTGTTGACAAAGCAAGAGATTTTATTGGGAAGGGGTGCCCAGGTGGAGAGCAGTAGGGTAAGGGAACCCAGGAGAACTGCTCTGCCACGTGGCTCCCAGTCTTGAGATTTACAGTGATGGGATTAATTTCCAGGTTGTCACTGACCAATCATTCTGACTCAGAGTCCTTCCTTGTTGTGCATGCATTGCTCAGCCAAGATGGCTGCCAGTGAGAATGATTCAGGGAGGTCGTCAGACATGTGGTGTCTCCTTTTGACCTTCCCCGACTCTTCCAGTTGGTGGTCATTTATTAGTTCCATGTTCCTTACCAGGACCTCCTGTCATAAAACAATTCATGCAAATGGTTACTCTGGTATCTGGGAAGGGTAGGTCATTTCAGTCAGTGAGCTTCCCCAAACAACTGTCCCTGAGAGACTTCTTGGGAACTGGGACAGAGGTATCTTTCTTCTGTAACTTCTTCCTGATGTTCATGCATGTAGTTCTGCCTAGCAGAGTAAAAGTCTCTCTCTACCTGATCTAGGTTGAGGTATTCTGTATCTGAAACTGGATTCCATCCTTGTAGTAACAGCAATTTAGTCTAAAACTCTCGGACCCTGTCAGAGAAGAAAGAGGGGCCAAACAGTACACCTTACAAGATGGTTATCACTGGTCCCCAGCAAAGGAAGGCAAAATTTGGGGTAAGGCAACAGGGTGGTGTTCCAGGAATCTTGTGCTCATCCTAAAGTTAACATCTTCCACCTGGGTGGGGTTCCCAGTTCCACAGAAGAACTCAAAGATATTGTTATGTGTCTTCCTTGAGTAAGAACCAGATCTTGCCCTAAGGCTGTACCACCCTTTGATTGTTTCTCCTCTGTTTTTATATCCCCTCCCTTCTCTTATCAGCAACTGTTTGGATCTGCCCTTTGAAACCTAAGGAATATTAGTTCACTCAGTTCAGTCACTCAGTCATGTCCAACTCTTTGTGACCCTATGAATGCAGCATGCCAGCCCTCCCTGTCCATCACCAACTACCAGAGATCACTCATACTCATGTCCATCGAGAGGAATGATGCCATCTCATCCTCTGTTGTCCTCTTCTCTTCATGCCCCCAATCTCTCCCAGCATCAGGCTTTTTCCAATGAGTCAACTCTTCCCATTAGGTGGCCAAAATATTGGAGTTTCAGCTTTAGCATCAGTCCTTCCAAAGAACACCCAGGACTGATCTCCTTCGAAATGGACTGGTTAGATCTCCTTGCAGTCCAGGGACTCTCAAGAGTCTTCTATAACATCACAGTTCAAAGGCATCAATTCTTCAGAGCTCAGCTTTCTTCACCGTACAAATCTCGCATCCATAGATGACCTCTGGAAAAACCACAGCCTCGACTAGATGGATTGTTGGCAAAGTAATGTCTCTGCTTTTGAATATGCTATCTAGGTTGGTTGTAACTTTCCTTCCAAGAAGTGTCTTTTACTTTCATGGCTACAATCACCATCTGCAGGTATTTTGGAGCCCAAATAAAGTCTAACACTGTTTCCCCATCAATCTCCCATGAAGGAATGGGACCGGATGTCATGATCTTCGTTTTCTGAATGTGGCGCTTTAAGCCAACTTTTTCACTCTCCACATTCATGTTCATCAAGAGGCTTTTTAGTTCCTCTTCACTTTCTGCCATAAGGGTGGTGTCATCTGCATATTTGAAGTTATTGATAATTCTCCCAGCAATCTTGATTCCAGCTTGTACTTCTTCCAGCCCTGCAATTCTCATGCTGTACTCTGCATATAAGTTAATTAAGTAGGGTGACAATATACAGCCTTGACATACTCGGTTTCCTATTTGGAACCAGTCTGTTGTTCCATGTCCAGTTCTAACGGTTGCTTCCTGACCTGCATATAGGTTTCTCAAGAGGCAGGTCAGGTGGTCTGGTATTCCCATCTCTTTCAGAATTTTCCACAGTGTATTGTGATCCACACAGTCAAAGCCTTTGGCATAGTCAGTACAGCAGAAATAGATGTTTTTCTGGAACTCTCTTTCTTTTTCCATGATCCAGCAGATGTTGGCAATTTGGTCTGTGGTTCCTCTGCCTTTTCTAAAACCAGCTTGAACATCAGGAAGTTCACGGTTCATGTATTGCTGAAGCCTGGCTTGGAGAATTTTGAGCATTACTTTACTAGTGTGTGAGATGAGTACAATTGTGCAGTAGTTTGAGCATTCTTTGGCATTGCCTTTTTTTGAGATTGGAATGAAAACTGACCTTTTCCAGTCCGGAGGCCACTGCTGAGTTTTCCAAATTTGCTGGCATATTGAGTGCAGCACTTTTACAGCATCATCTTTCAGGATTTGGAATAGCTCAACTGGAATTCCATCACCTCCACTAGCTTTGTTTGTAGTGATGCTTTCTAAAGCCCACTTTACTTCACATTCCAGGATGTCTGAGTCTAGGTGAGTAATCACACCATCATAATTATCTTGGTCATGAAGATCTTTTTTGTACAGTTCTTCTGGTATTCTTGCCACCTCTTCTTAATGCAGAGTTCCAAAGAATAGCAAGAAGAGGTAAGAAAGGCTTCCTCAGTGATCAATGCAAAGAAATAGAGGAAAGCAACAGAATGGGAAAGACTAGAGATTGCTTCAAGCAAATCAGAGATACCAAAGGAATATTTCATGCAAAGATGGGCACAATAAAGGACAGAAATGGTATGGACCTAACAGAAGCAGAAGATATTAAGAAGAGTTGGCAAGAATAAACAGAAAAAATGTGCAAAAAACAGCTTCATGACCCAGATAATCACGATGGTGTAATCACTTACCTAGAGCCAGACATCCTGGAATGTGAAGTCAAGTGGGCCTTAGAAAGCATCACTACGAACAAAGCTAGTGGAGATGATGGAATTCCAGTTGAGCTCTTTCAAATCCTGGAGGATGATGCTGTGAAAGCGCTGCATTCAATATGCCAGCAAATTTGGAAAACTCAGCAATGGCCATGGGACTAGAAAAATTCAGTTTTCATTCCAATCTCAAAGAAAAGCAATGCCAAAGAATGCTCAAACTACCGTACAATTGTACTCATCTCACACACTAGTAAAGTAATGCTCAAAATTCTCCAAGCCAGGCCTCAGCAATACAGGAAGTGTGAACTTCCTCAGGTTTTAGCTGGTGTTAGAAAAGGCAGAGGGAGCACAGATCAAATTGCCAACATCCGCTGGATCATGGAAAAAGAAAGAGAGTTCCAGAAAAACATCTATTTCTGCTGTACTGACTATGCCAAAGGCTTTGACTGTGTGGATCACAATACACTGTAGAAAATTCTGAAAGAGATGGGAATACCAGACCACCTGACCTGCCTCTTGAGAAACCTATATGCAGGTCAGGAAGCAACCGTTAGAACTGGACATGGAACAACAGACTGGTTCCAAATAGGAAACCGAGTATGTCAAGGCTGTATATTATCACCCTGCTTATTTAACTTCTATGCAGAGTACATCATGAGAAACACTGGGCTGGAAGAAGCACAAGCTGGAATCAAGACTGCCGGGAGAAATATCAATAACCTCAGATATGCAGATGACACCACCCTTATGGCAGAAAGTGAAGAGGAACTAAAAAGCCTCTTGATGAACATGAATGTGGAGAGTGAAAAAGTTGGCTTAAAGCTCAACATTCAGAAAACGAAGATCATGGCATCTGGTCCCATCCCTTCATGGAAAATAAATGGGGAAACAGTGTCAGACTTTATTTTTGGGGGCTGGAAAATTACTATAGATGCTGATTGCAGCCATGAAATTAAAAGATGCTTACTCCTTGGAAGGAAAGTTATGACCAACCTAGACAGCATATTAAAAACCAGAGACGTTTCTTTGCCAACAAAGGTCCATCTAGTCAAGGTTATGGTTTTTCCAGTGGTCATGTATGGATGTGAAAGTTGGACTGTGAAGAATGCTGAGCACCGAAGAACTGAGGCTTTTGAACTGTGGTTTTGGAGAAGACTCTTGAGAGTCCCTTGGACTGCAAGGAGATCCAACCAATCCATTCTAAAGGAGATCCGTCCTTGGTGTTCTTTGGAAGGACTGATGCTAAAGCTGAAACTCCAATACTTTGGCCACCTCATGCAAAGAGTTGACTTATCGGAAAAGATTCTGATGCTGGGAGGGATTGGGGGCAGGAGGAGAAGGGGATGATAGAGGATGAGATCGCTAGATGGCATCACCGAGTCGATGGACAGGAGTTCGGGTGAACTCTGGCAGTTGATGGACAGGGAGGCCTGGCGTGCTGCAATTCATGGGGTCGCAGAGTCAGACATGACTGAGCGATTGAACTGACCTCAACTGAACTGTTTGTAAACAGTTTTGAACAGTGTAATTAGTTAACTTACAAAAGACGGAGCATATATTCAACACCACTTCTCCAGTACTTCACATTAATTTTTTTCACACTGAAGCAGGTTGGTTATTCAAATCAGTTGTTGTATTGCTCCCTTGTTTCCAATAAAATTCTACAGATCACAAGAATATAGATGATAAGAATGTCATTTTAAACCACTATTTGTATTCATACTAAAAGGCAGGGGATAAGAAGGAAATTTTTAATAACTGTACTCCACCCATTACAAAACTCAAATTGATTTGACTTCAGGGTGAGGGCTAAAACATATGCAATGTGTTAAAAAGCACAAATTTACACTATTGTTCAACACACTGTTATCATTACTACTACACCATTGTCTCTTCAGACTTGCATGCACAAAGTTTTAAGAAAATGATTGCAATCAATCTTTTAATAACCTAAGTGCAGTTATTTTAAAGTCTAATATCTATGGCTGAGGGAGTTTTAGTCATTCTTTGCCTCAGTTTTCCCATGCAAACAGATAACAGTTTTATCTATATCATAAATTCAGCCTCTCAACCCTTACCCCCGGTAATATCCTGACCTTCAAAACAGTAGTAAAGAAGAAAGAGAAGCCAGAATGTAATAATTTGCTAACCTCCTGGCTTGAACATTACAAACCCAGATGTTCTGATACTTTTATTTAATTGTAAGTCTGGGTAAGATTTATTGTGAGTACTGCTTTCTGTGAAAAGAAAAAGAGGAAAGAGGAGAAAAGGAGAACAGTAACTTAAAGCACAAAAATGAATTAGTAACAAATTAGCAGTTTTACTTCTATTTACCAAGTGACTGCTTTAGCTGACAAATTACACGTTTCTTCTCTTTGAAAAAAAAAATTAAGTGATATATAATTTACAATATTGTGTTAGTTTCAGGTATACAATAAGGTGATTCAGATATATATATATATCTGAATATATATATTCCTTTTCAGATTCTTTTCCATTATATGTTACACAGTAGGTCCTTTGTAATAAATGATATCATTCTGAGAGAGTCATTTCCTAGGCAGGTTGATAGGGAGTCTAGGGGTCCCCAAGGAGAGAGGGGTCTGGAATTCTCAAGGAGGAATAAAGGACACACTTTTTTTCTTTCTCCACATTCCTTAGGATTATATAACAATAATGTATCCTGCCTAAGGACAGTCTTTGGATTCAACCTTCTGTTATCTTAAAATTATGGGAGTAGACCTGGTCTTTACAAGGATGTATCTTGCCTGAGGACAGTGTTATCTTAAAATGTAAATTATGGGAGTAGGTCTGATGAGGTCTTTACACCCTCCAGACATTCTTTGGATTATATAACCTCATTGTTAACTCTAGAAGAGGGTACTCTTTTGCCCCCTTCTGATGCCTATGTCAGAAGCTTTCTCTATCTCCTTTATACTTTAATAAAACTTTATTACACAAAAGCTCTGAGCAATCAAGCCTCGTCTCTGGCCCTGGATTGAATTCTTCTCCTCCAGGGGCCAAGAATCCCGGTGTCTTCGCGTGATTCAACAACAACCTTTCAATTCTACATACACCATTCTGGAGCTTGCCTTTCATTATTGTTGCTCTGGCTATACCTCATAGCACTGTGGGATCTTAGTTCTCTGGACCAGAGATTGAACCATGTCCTCTGCATTGGAAGCACAGATTCTTAACCACTGGACCATCAGGAAGTCCGTGATTATCTATTTTATTTAGAGTAGTGTGTATCTGTCAATCCTGAACTCCTAATTTATCCCCCTGCCCATGCTAACCCCTTTGGTAACCATCAGCCTGTTTTCAGTATCTGAGCCTATTTTTGTTCTGTAAGTAAGTTCATTTGTACCATTATTTTAGATTTTGCATACAAGTGACATCAAACATTTAACTTAATATGACATCATATGTCTGACTTAATATAATAATCTCTAGGTCCATGTTGCTGCAAATAGTATTATGTCATTTGTTTTATGGCTAACAAAATACTCATTTTTATATATAATTAGAGACTTTTTAAATGATAAAATATATTTTAGTAATGTATACTATTTTCAATAATAAAAGTATATTTTATTAAAGAACAGTGTAAAGCAATATACATCATCTTTGTCATAGGTCTTATTTATTGTGCCTGAGCATAGTGCTTTCTGAATCTTAAGAGTAATGAATTGAACCCTCCACCCCCATTATCTGGTATGGTCAGTAGACCAAGTAAAAGATGTGAAGTTATTTGAGAATAAAACATTATTTTTCACTTTCAAAAAGTGACTGCAATTTGTGTAAGGTACTAAGTGTTAAAGGGATCTGGCACATTAAAACAATCTAACAAAAACAAAACAATTCCAGTCCTAAATATTTTGTATGAATGCCTCTGGGCCCTTCAGAGGTGCTGCAGTAACCAACATAGTCCAAGAGTTATTTTTTCCTCTACTTTTGGGTCATCACTAATTAGCTTGAGCTATTTTTCAAACAGTCTCTTAGGGCTTAAATATAGGAAAAAAGAGCTTGTTCTTTATATTTAGAATAAAATATATATGGAATTTAGAAAGATGGTAACAATAACCCTGTGTACAAGACAGCAAAAGAGACACTGAAGTATAGAACAGTCTTATGGACTCTGTTGGAGAGGGAGAGGGTGGGAAGATTTGGGAGAATGGCATTGAAACACGTATAATATCATGTATGAAACGAGTTGCCAGTCCAGGTTCAATGCACGATACTGGATGCTTGGGGCTGGTGCACTGGGACGACCCAGAGGGATGGTATGGGGAGGGAGGAGGGAGGAGGGTTCAGGATGGGGAACACATGTATACCTGTGGCGAATCCATTTCGATATTTGGCAAAACTAATACAATATTGTAAAGTTTAAAAATAAAATAAAAAATAAATTAAAAAAAAAGAATAAAATACCCAATGACAATTCTAAAATCACAAATATTCTGATTGGCAGATTCAAATACTTCAATATTTGAATGACCTGTAGCATATATATGTAAATGCTATGCTATGCTAAGTCACTTCGGTCGTGTCCGACTCTGTGTGACCCCATAGACGGCAGCCCACCAGGCTCCTCCGTCCCTGAGATTCTCCAGGCAAGAACACTGGAGTGGGTTGCCATTTCCTTCTCCAATGCATGAAAGTGAAAAGAGAAATTGAAGTCGCTCAGTCGTGTCTGAATCTTAGCAATCCCATGGACTGCAGTCTACCAGGCTCCTCCGTCCATGGGATTTTCCAGGCAAGGGTACTGGAGTGGGGTGCCATTGCCTTCTCCATATATGTAAATAGATATATCTAAATATGTCTGAAAATGTATGTATGTTTAAACAAACATACTAGCATAGAATTTGTTTCCACCTGTGTCCAACTCTTTGCAACCCCATGGGCTGCAACACAACAGGCCTCCCTGTCCCTCACCATCTCCCAGAGTTTGCCCAAGTTCATGTTCATTGCATCTGTGATGCTGTCCAGGCATTTCATCCTCTGATGCCCTATTCTCCTTCTACCCACAATCTTCCGCAGCATCCAGGACTTTTACAACAAGTCATGTTTGCATTAGATGACCAAATCACCGGAGCTTCAGCTTCAGCATCAGTTCTTCGAGTGAATACTCAGGGTTGATCTCCCAGAAGATTGATTGGTTTGATCTTGCTGTTCAAGGGACTTTCCGGTGCCTTCCAGCACGACAATTCAAAGGCATCAATTTGTTGATGTTCTGGCTTCCGTAAGGTCCAGCTCTCACAACTGTACGTGACCACTGGGAAGACCATAGCCTGGACTATACAGACTTTGTCAGCAGAGTAATGTCTGCTATTCAACACAGAATCTAGGTTTGTCATTGCTTTCCTGCCAAGAAGCAATCATCTTATGATGTCATGGCTGCAGTCACACTCTGCAGTGATTTTAGAGCACAGGAAGAGGAAATCTATCACTACTTCCACCTTTTCCCCTTCTATTTGCTGTGCAGTAATGGGCCCAGATGCGATGATCTTAGTTTCTTAAATACTTAGTTTTAAGCTGGCTCGTCTACTCCTCTCTGTCACGCTCATCAAGAGGCTCTTGAATTCTGTCAAGAGAATGCACTAGACATAGCAAATACCCTTTTTGAACAACACAAGAGATGACTTTACACATTGATATCACCAAATGATCAATACCAAAATCAAACTGATACATTCTTTGTAGCTGAAGATGGAGAAACTGTACAGTGAGCACAAACAAGGGCCGGAGCTGACTGTGGCTCAGAAGATAAGCTGTTCATAGAAAAATTCAGGCTTAAACTAAAGAAAACTGGGGAAAATACTAGGTCAGTCAGGCATGACTTAAATCAAATCCTGTATGAATTGGCAACAGAGGTAATAAATAGATTCAAGGGATTAGATCTACTTAACTGTGTGTCTGAAGAACTATGGACAGAGGTTTGTAATACTGTACAGGAGGCAGAAAACAAAACTATCCCAAGGAAAAAGAAAAGCAAGAAGGCAAAGTGGTGATCTGAGGAGGCTTTACAAACATCAGAAGAATGGAGAAGTGAAAAGCAAGTGAAAGAGGGAAAGGTAAATCCAATTAAATGCAGAGTTTCAAAGAATAGCTAGCAGAGACAAGAAGGCCTTCTTCAATGAACAGGTTTTAATAATAAAAGAAACAACAAAAGGGGAAAGACTAGAGATCTCTTCAGGAAAATTGGAAACATCAAGGGACCATTATATCCAAAGATGGGCACAATGAAGGATAAAAACCTAGTAGACACTGAAGAGATAAAGATGGAAAAATTACATGGAAAAACTGTATTAAAAAGATCTTAATGAACCAGATTACTATGATGGTGTGGTTAGTGACCTAGAGCCAGACATTCTGGAATTCAAGTGGGCCTTCAGAAGCACTGCTGTTAACAAAGCTAGTAGATGTAATGAACTTCCAGAAGAACAATTCAAACCCCTAAAGGATGATGCCAACAAGGTTTTACATTCCTTATGTCAGCAGATCTGAAAGACCCAGCAGTGGCCACAGGACTGAAAAAGGTCTATCTTCATCACAATTGCCAAGAGGGATAGTACCAAAGAATGTGCCAGCCATCAGACAGTTGCTCTCATCTCCCATGCTAGTAAGGTCATGCTTAAAATCCTGCATGCAAGGCTTCAGCATTATGTGAACCAAGAACTTCCAGATGTCCAAGCTGGATTTAGAAAAGGAAGAAGAACTAGAGATCAAACTGCCAGCATTCACTGGATTATAGAGAAAGTAAAACATCTTTCTCTATAATCAGATGTCAGAAAAACATCAATCTCTTTTTCATCAACTATACTAAAGCCTTTGACTGTGTGGATCATTACAAACTGTGTAAAGTGCTTAGAGAGATGGGAATATCAGACCATCTTACCTGTCTCATGAGAAACCTGAATGTGGTTCAAGAAACAGCAGTGAGAACCCTGTGTGGGAAACTGACTGGTTCAAGACTGAGAAAGGAGTACCACACGGCTGTCTGTGGTCACCCTGTCTGTTCAACCTACATGCTGAAGACATCACAGAAATGCTGGGTGGGCTGAGTTACAAGCTGGAACACAGTATTATATACACATAAATATTACCATCTTCCTTCCCAGAGACACATGCTATGTGTTTTATTATATTTAAATTTTATATGGGTTAATCTTATATTTTAACAAATACATTAACACTCTAAGTCTTCTAGAACTGTTAAGAAAGTTCTAGGACCCACATCAGATTTTCCAACCTGGGGTCTGGGAAAGGTACTGAGAACCCCAGAGAATTTGACTTTGGAGGCCAGTGGGATTTGATTCCAGAACTTCCACTGGACTGGGGAAACAGACTCTTGCAGAGCACAAAGGAAATCTTGTGCACACCAGAAGCCAGAAGAAAAGAACAGCATCCCCACAAGAGATTGTGCCAGACTTGCCTGTGAGTAACCAAAAATCTCTGGTGGAGGCATGGGTCGACAGTGGCCTGCTGCAGCGTCAGGGGCACTGAATACAACAGTGCATGCACAACTCCTTTTGAAAGAAATCACCATTATCTTCATTACTCTTACTATATTTTGGCCTCAGGCCAAGCAACGTGGAAAGAACAAAGAAGCCCAAATCAAGAGAAAATTTGATTAAAGACTGATTAAACATGATCCCGCCCGTAAGAAAAAGACCCAGTTTCCCCCAAAATCAGTCTCTCCCATCGGGAAGCTTCCACAAGCCTCTTATCCTTATCCCTCAGAGGGCAGACAGAATGAAAACCACAGTCACAGAAAACTAACCAAACTGATCACATGGACCACAGCCTTGTCTAACTCAATGAAACTATGAGCCATGTAGAGCCACCCAAGATGGACGGGTCATAGTGGAGAGTTCAACAAAATGTGGTTCGCTGGAGAAAGGAATGGCAAACCAGTATTCTTGCCTTGAGAACCCCATGAACAATATGGAAAGGCAAAAAGACATGGCATTGAAAGATGAACTTCCAAGGACAGTAGGTACACAATATGCTACTGGAGATGAGTGGAGCAATAACTCCAGGAAGAATGAAGAGAAAGAGTCAAAGAGAGAGAAAAAAAAAAAAAGCCCAGCTGTGGAGGTGACTGATGATGGAAGTAAAGTCAGACACTGCAAAGAACAACATTGCAAAGGAACCTGGAATATTTGTCCCATGAATCAAGGTAAATTGGAAGTGGTCAAGCAGGAAATGGAAAGAGTGAACATCGACATTTTAGGAATCAGTGAACTAAAATGGACTGGAATGGACGAATTTAATTCAGATGACCATTATATCTACTACTGTGGGCAAGAATCCCTCAGAAGAAATGGAGTAGCCTTCATAGTCAACAAGAGTCCAAAATGCAGTACTGAGGTGCAATCTCAAAAATGACAGAATGATCTCTGTTCCTTTCCAAGTCAAGCCACTCAATATCACAGTTATCCAAATCTATGCCCCAATCAGTAATGCTGAGAAAGCTGAAATTGAACAGTTCTATGAAGATCTACAAGACCTTCTAGAACTAACACCCAAAAAAGTGGTCCTTTTCATCATTGGAGACTGGAATGCAAAAGTAGGAAGTCAAGAGATACCTAGAGTAACAGGCAAATATAGCCTTGGAGTACAAAATGAAGCAGGGCAAAGGTAACAGAGTTTTGCAAAAAGAATGCACTGGTCATAGCAAACACCCTCTTCTAACAACACAAGAGATGACTCTACATATGGACATCACCAGAATGTCAATACCAAAAGCAGACTGATTTTAGTCTTTGCAGCCAAAGATGGAGAAGCTCTATACTGTTAGCAAAAACAGGAAAAGGAGCTAAATGTGGATCAGCTCATGAACTCTTTTTTCACAAAATGCAGGCATAAATTGAAGGGAGGGAAAACCACTAGGCCATTCAGTTATGACCTAAATCAAATCCCTCACAAGTATACAGTGGAAGTGACAAATAGATTCAAGAGACCAGATCTGAGAGTGACTGAAGAAATATGGATAGAGGTTTGGGACATTGTACAGGAGGCGGTGATCAAGACCATCCCTGTGAAAAAGAAATGCAAAAAGGCAAAATGGTTGCAAAAAGGCAAAAAAAAAAAAAAAAAAAAAGGCATTTTTAAAAATGCAGAAATGCCTCTGAGGAGGCCTTAGAAATAGCTGAGAAAAGAAGAGAAACAAAAGGCAAAGGAGAAAAGGAAAGCAATGCCCATTTGAATGCAGAGTTCCAAGGAATAGAAAGGAGAGATAAGAAAGCATTCCTCAGTGAGCAATGCAAAGAAATAGAGGAGATAATAGAATGGGAAAGAACTAGAGAACTCTTCAACAACATTAGAGATACCAAGGGATCATTTCAGGCAAAGATGGGCAAAATAAAGGACAGAAATGGTATGGACCTAACAGAAGCAGAAGATATTAAGAAGAGGTGGCAAGAATACACAAAAGAACTACACAAAAAGATCTTCATGACCCAGATAACTACAATGGTGTGAGCACTCACCTAGAGCCAGACATCTTGGAGTGTGAAGTCAAGTGGGCCTTAGGAAGCATCACTAGGAACAAAGCTAGTGGAGATAATGGGATTCCAGCTGAGCTATTCCAAATGCTAAAAGATGATGCTGTGAAAGTGCTGCACTCAATAGGTAAGCAAAATTGGAAACTCAGCAGTGGCCAAAGGACTGGGAAATGTCAGTTTTCCTTCCAACTCCCAAAGAAAGGCAATGCCAAAAATGTTCATACTACCACACAATTGCACTCATTTCACATGCTAGCAAAGTAACACTCAAAATTCTCCAAGAAGGCTTCAACAGAACGTGAACTGTGAACTTCCAGATGTTCAAGCTGGATTTAGAAAAGGCAGAGGAACTAGAGAGCAAATTGCCAACATCTGCTGGATCATAGAAAAAGCAAGAGAGTTCCAGAAAAACATTTACTTCTGCTTTATTGACTACACCAAACCCTTTGACTCTGTGGATCACAAAAAACTGTGGAAAATTCTTAAAAGACATGGGATTACCAGACCACCTTACCTGCCTCCAGAGAAATTTGTATGCAGGAAAAACAACATTTAGAACCAGACATTGAACAACAGGCTGGTTCGATACTGGGAAAGGAGTACATCAAGGCTGCCTATTGTCCCTCTGCTTAATTAACTAAAGGAAATCAGTCCTGAATATTAATTGCAAGGACTGATGCTGAAGCTAAAACTCCAAAACTTTGGCCACCTGATGCAAAGAACTGACCCATTTGAAAAGACCCTGATGCTTGGAAAGACTGAAGCCAGGAGAAGGGGACGACAGAGGATGAGATGGCTGGATGGCATCACCGACTCAATGGACCTGAGTTTGAGTAAACTGTAGGAGTTGGTGATGGACAGAGAGGCCTGGCATGCTGCAGTCCATGGGGTCCCAAAGAGTCTGATATGACTGAGCGAGTGAACTGAACTGAACTGAACTGATGCAGAGTACATCATGCAAAATGCCGAGCTTGCTGAAGCAAAAGCTGGAATCAAGATTGCCAGGAGAGGTATCAATAAGCTCAGATATGCAGATGACATCACCCTTATGGCAGAAAGTGAAAAGGAACTAAACAGCCTCTTGATGAAAGTGAAAGAAGAGAGTAAAAAAGCTGGCTTAAAGTGTAACATTCAAAAAACGAAGATCATCATATCTTGTCCCATCACTTCATGGCAAATAGTTGGGGAAGGAATGAAAACAGTGACAAACTATTTTCTTGGGCTCCAAAATCACTGCAGATGGTAACTGCAGCCATGAAATTAAAAGAAGCTTGTTCCTTGGAAGAAAAGCTATGATTCAACTTAGACAGCATATTCAAGGCAGAGACATTAGTTTGCCGACAAACGTCAGTCTAGTCAATGCTATTGTTTTTGTAGTAGGCATGCGTGGATGTGAGAATTGGGACCATAAAGATAGCAGAATGCCAAAGAATTGATGCTTTTGAACTGTGGTGTTTGAGAAAACTCTTGAGAGTCCCTTGGACTGCAAGGAGATCAGACCAGTCAATGCTAAAGCAAATGAATCTTGCATATTTATTGGAAGGACTGATGCTGAAGCTTCAGCTCCAATACTTTGGCCACCCCATGTGAAGAACTGACTCACTGAACAATACCCTGATGCTGTGACAGACTGAAGACAGAAAGGGTGGACAGAGGATGAGGTGGTTGGATGGCATCACCAAGGCGAGGGACATGGGTTTGAGCAATCTCTGAGAGTTGGTGATGGATAGGAAAGCCTTGTGCACTGCAGTCCATGGGGTCTCAAAGAGTTGGACACCGCTGAGCAACTGAACTCTAGTCTTGTCCAATACAGCTTAGACTTTTTACATTTATTCATAATCACTCCATGGTGTCCAACTCTTTGCAACCCCATGGACTTTAGCCCATCAGGCTCCTCCATCCATGGACTTCTCCAGGGAAGAATACTGGAGTGCGTAACCATTCCTTTTTCCAGGGGATCCAACCCAGGGATGGAACATGGGTCTCCCACATTGCAGGCAGATTCTTTACAGTCTGAGCCACTAGGGAAGCCCAATCTAAGATTAAGAAGTTGAATGGCTATACTTTTTAATCCTGTTTTCCATCTTCTTTGGGTTACAATGTGACATAATTTCCCTTATGATGAGTTTTTTTTTTTTTTTCACTCCAATCTCTTATCTAGGCCTTAATTAACTGAAGATTTTTATAGAGGAAAAATTACTATTTGTACTTTGCAAGCTTAGTCCTTTAAAGCCATCACATTTTGTTTCTTCAAAATCCTTGGCCATGAACAACCAGTGTATTTGAAGCCAGGGGTTGAATGAAATATAATTTGATGTGGGGAAATATATAAGTGGACCACATCAGTTCATGATTTCTTATATCCAAACTATTTATCTACTTACACCAATATTAATCCTCCCTTTAACTGTGAAACTGCTTTGTGATAGGAATGGGAAGGAAGGGAGATGGCATAAATTGAAGCGAGGTTGAACTGTTTCCAGCTCTTGTTTAAGTGCAGACCTAAGAGCAACATATTGGTACTTTCAGCCAAAATTTCCACTAGCCATCACATTTGTGGTAAAGAGACAAATAGCTTTAAAATTATTGAATTAGAAAATGTGTTTTTCATGATCATAACCAGAGAAGGCAGTGGCACCCCACTCCAGTACTCTTGCCTGTTAAATCCCATGGATGGGGGAGCCTGGTGGGCTGCAGTCCATGGGGTCGCTAAGAGTCAGACATGACTGAGCAACTTCACTTTCACTTTTCACTTTCATGCATTGGAGGAGGAAATGGCAACCCACTCCAGTGTTCTTGCCTGGAGAATCCCAGGGAAGGGGGAGCCTGGTGGGCTACCGTCTGTGGGGTCACACAGAGTTGGACGCGACAGAAGCTACTTAGCAGCAGTAGCAGCAGCAGCAACTAATATATAGTGAAATACAGATCCTGGCTAAGGAGCTAAACTATTTTAATGGATTTTAGTGACAGTGTCTACTTCTTACAAGTTTAAACTAAGAAATGGGAAAGATGTTTTTTCAACAAACATATCTGTACTTCAATAAAATCATTTCTAATTCTGACCCTTGATTGTTATGTTTATTTTCATTTTATTAGTAAATTGTTCTTTATAATCCTTATCAAGATTATATTTTCTTAAATCATCAAATTTTATATTAATGTGTTCCAAAAATAAAATGTTGAATAATGAATCAAATTTTTAATATCATTATAGGTTTTCAGTATGTGCTAAACTTATACTTTATGAAAATTTTTAATATGAATAGACTATAATGAATAACGCTAAAATCTACACTGCATTATATAATTTTAAATTATACCCTATCATATTTATTTACCTTTATTCTTTTGTGATATAAGCTCCCCAGCTGATTTTTAACTAAACATTAAGGAACATATTTGTAGTTTTGCAGTCTAATCATGCATACAATTTTAGTACACATTTCAACCATTTATAAATGTTTATAAAAATGCACATTTCCACTTCTGATGTTACACCCTTTTAACTGCTTGAGAGCAAAGAGTATGTCTTTTTTAAATTTGCCAACTGAAGGTGTATCCCCTGGTGGGTGACCAAAGATATTATGGATGAATGAACATTTCTCAAACCTTATTAATAAGAAAATGGGGAGCTGAAACTCCCACTCCCACCACGGTAAGGAGGGGTCCCTCCCACCATGGTCGGTCAACAGAGACTGCTTTGAGAGCCCAGACACTACCTCCACCTAGCAGGAACAGAGCAGGGATCTCAATAGAGAGCCAGAGATGGAAATCGCGAAGAGCTGGGAGCCCTGCTCTCACAGGCGGGACAAAAGGTGAGAACCAGCACCGAAGCAAATCAAAACTCAGACCAGAGGAAAGGATGGGAAACTATCTATGTTCAGCTGAGGCGAACAGGCGTTTTCTCAGAATGATATCCCGGCCAGGAACTTTAAAAATAACATTGACAGATCTGCCTACAGAGAGAAAAAAATCTAAATTTATACAGAGAAAGCCATAATTAACAAAGTTAAACGCTGAGAGACTCGTCGTCGGACATTAAGGTCCAAATAGTTAACTCACATGAGGAATCATAGGATCTTCCACATCCTCAAATCCAAAAAACCATCTAATTTTCAGTTCTTGACTCCTCAACCTGAGAGAAAATTAGTAACCAAAATGCACCGGTCCCCACCCCGCTGCCCCCCGGGGCGCAGGCTCGCTCTCCCCCAAACTCAGCCGCGGCCGGAGCCTGGCACGGACACCGCAGCCCCCCGACGCCGCCGGCGCCCCTTTCCTCACCCTTCCGAGGCTGCCCCCGCTCCGGAACCAGACCGCGGCGCGGGCGCGCGGTCCCGGCGGCGGCTGGGGGCTGGAGATGCCGCAGCCTGAGGCCAGGGACCGGGAGCGCGGGGTGTGGGCCGGTAGCGCGGCTCCTTGGGGCCCCGGAGTGCGGCTTTCGGGGACAGGGAGCCGGGAGGGCGCGTCCAGGAGAGGTTTAACATGGAGCCTCAGAAGGAACGCCTATAATTCGCGCAGGGCCCACCGTGTCCCGCCGCCAGCGCCGCCGCGCGGGGCCTTCGCCGCGCGAGGACAAGGGGCCGGGCGCGGGCGGGCGGTGTGTGGTCCCCACACCGCGGAGCCGCCCGTTGCCGCCGCCCGCCAGCCCGCGGCAGGGGCCAGCCGCCCGCGCGCTCCCCGAACGCTCTCCTGGGTTGAGGCCGGCGCTGCCCCGCCGCGTGGGACAGGAGGGCGGCTCGCCAGGGCGACAGAGCTCGTCTTCAAGAACTGTTAAATGCTCTCAGATATAATTTTGCATGAAAGTGTTAAAACAATATAAAAGTGAAAGTCGCACACTCACACTCGTGTCCGACTCTTTGCTACCCCATGGACTATACAGTTGATGGAATTCTCCAGGTCAGAGCAATGGAGCCTTTCCCTTCTCCAGCGGATCTTCCCAACCCAGGGATGGAACCCAGGTCTCCTGCAATGTGGGCGGATTCTTTACTGTCTGAACCACCAGGGGAAGCCTGGTGGACAAGATTATTTATAACATTTTGAATGAAAAATGCTTTTGATCAGTTTCATAAGGAGGAAAACAAATCACAGTGATAAGCTCCACTGTTCTCTAAAACACAGATATTTGCTGGAAAGCAGATGCTCACAGGTTAGCGGCACGGAATGAGCCTCTCAGAGAAGATTCTTTTAGAGACCTGGGTTACTAGAATTATTGGAGTAGAATGGTTAAGAGGCTTCTCTGAAAGAGAAACCCTCTCTGCCATATTTCAAATAACTGTAGAAAGAAGAAACGAGCATTTCAAAGTGCATTTTCTTCTAGGAAATTCAAAATGCATTCTAAGAATGGGCTAGTTACTTCATTTTTGCACGAGAAGAAAATTAATTTTCTTTTAATAATAGAATCACTGAATAGCCATGCCTAAAAATAATAACAACCAGCATTTCAAATCTTTTTAGTGTCCCTAGGCAGAAGGCTCAGAGAAGGCAATGGCACCCCACTCCAGTACTCTTGCCTGGAAAATCCCATGGACGGAGGAGCCTGGTGGGCTGCAGTCCATGGGGTCGCTACGAGTTAGACAGGACTGAGCAACTTCACTTTCCCTTTTCACTTTCATGCATTGGAGGAGGAAATGGCAATCCTCTCCAGTATTCTTGCCTGGACAATCTCAGAGACCGGGGAGCCTGGTGCGCTGCGGTCTATGGGGTCGCACAGAGTCAGACACAACTGGGCGACTTAGCAGTAGCAGTAGCAGCAGGCAGAAGGCTACTGGCAAGCAAATGGAACTCGGTAATTAACAAGCATTTTGTTCTGGTCAGACTGTATGTTGAATAAAGTCCATCTTTCATTTACTCATATTTATTTAGCCCCTAATCTTTGTCAGGCTGAATGCTAGTTACTAATAAGGAATAAATAAGGTATCTATAGTATAGTGAGAAGACAGATATATATAAATAATTATACAAATAAATGCAAAATATCTGAACAGTGTGACAGATGACAGTCATAAGCCGTCATGAAAATTGAACAAATAAGCAATAAGATATATTGATTTACTTAGTCAAAGGTGTCAGAACTATCCCTGTAAAATCTGATAGCTTAGTGTGTTTCATTTCTTAAATATGTTAATAGCTATGTTTATTTGCCTGTTAATTTGCTGGTTATTCATCACTCCAAGTACATCTGAGAAATGAAGATGATCTGAAATATCATGCTAGAGATACACTTCACTGATGGAGTTCAGACATGTGAGAGACATGCAAACTGTCATCTTGGTAGACACCTATGTTCATAAAATACATTTTGATCTCCAAAAAAGCATTTTGTATTTTTCAAGATAATAATGATTTTAAATGCAATGTCATTCAAATGTATCTTCAGGCTAAATCTTTAAAAGTATACACAGGACTCCTGGGAGGCAGTGGAGTATGAGAAACAGAAAGAAATTCTTTTTTGATAACTAGTGATACACCTGAGGCTAAGTGACATTTTATGATCCCATGTCGTGCAAACTCAGGGGAAGGAAAGGGTGCCATGATTTTTCAGTTATTGCTGAAAATTTTAACCATGATGTAAATACAGAAAAGACCTATCAAACATTTAAAATACTTATAAACTGTCTTGCTAGCTCCTCGTGACTTTTCCAAACTTATGTCTTCTGAATTTCCCAGAAAATTGAGTGTCTCACTCAACAACAGTAGTTCAAAACTTGAACTTCATACTTTTTTCTTTTGTTAGTCAAATATTGATTAAGTCACTGGTTAAGTTTCTACATACTAATACCACTCCAAATACCTTACTATATTTGAAAAGATTTTCTATTTGTCTTCTGAAATTTTCATGAAGCTCAGTACTTCCCAAACTATCTAGAATCCGTCATCACCTCCTGCACAATTTAATGTGGAAAACTAATTTTGTAAAATGCAACAGGTATAAAGCACTACAAAAATATAAGCAATGAAGACATATAAAATGCAAAATCTATTTTTATTAGAAACAAGAAAGAAAATCACATTACAGTAAATATATTCAAGATAAATATGATAGGAACAAAGTACAAACATTTTATGCATTTTTATGGAAACTATGCAAGGGGATTAATTTGGATAATTGCTTTTACAATTGATTGTTTGCCTCCTACAGTGTGTTAAATGTAACACTGTAGAAAGAAATAAAACAGTGATTTCTCATCTTGACTACTTATGTGCAAACATTAAACAAGCCTATTTGTCACATTAAAACTCAAAATATTGACATACACAGTATTTGTCCAATATGTTTGTATTTTGACAACTGTAACTCAAAAATGTATAAAAATGTGCTTGTTGAGTTATGTGTTACTTTAAAGACATTCAGAAAACTAAGATCATGACATTTGGTCCCATCACTTCATGGCAAATAGATGGGGAAACAGTGGAAACAGTGGCAGATTATTTTTCGGGGGTGGGGGGGGGGCTCCAAAATCACTGCAGATGGTGACTGCAACCATGAAATTAAAAGATGTTTACTACTTGGAAGAAAAGTTATGACCAACCTAGCCAGCATATTAAAAAGCAGAGATATTACTTTGCCAACAAACGTCCGTCTAGTCAAAGCTATAGTTTTTCCAGAGTTGGACTGTGAAGAAAGCTGAGTGCTGAAGAATTGATGCTTTTGAACTGTGGTGTTGGAGAAGACTCTTGAGAGTCCCTTGAACTGCAAGGGGATTCAACCAGTCCATCCTAAAGGAAATCAGTCCTGAATATTCATTGGAAGAATCAATGATGAAGCTGAGTCTTCAATACTTTGACCACGTGATGTGAAGAACTGATTCTTTTGAAAACACCCTGTTGCTGGGAAAGATTGAAGGCAGGAAGAGAAGGGGCTGACAGAGCATGAGATGGTTGGATGGCATCACCGATTCAATGGACATGAGTTTGAGTAAACTCAGGAAGTTGGTGATGGACAGGGAGGCCTGGCATGCTGCAGTCCATGGGGTTGCAAAGAATCAGAGACAACTGAGTGACTGAACTGAACTGAACTTACACATGGATTAATTTTTCAGTAGTAAATACTCCAGGGCTATCAGGTCTGTGGTCATTTGCATCCACACATGGGGAACCTGAATAATTGGGGGGAATCACCTGCTTATTAGGAGATCCAGATTTTGAATTTCATGTGGATTTTTGACTAGAGGGAGGGTGGGTGTCCCTAAGATTTGCATTATTCAAAGATCAAGTGTATGTCTAAATGAAATTAAAGTCGAATCTCAAAGATGTATCTGCACTTCATTTTTCCAGCTTAGAAAGAGGGAAATCCTGTCATTTGGAACAAGATGGAGAAACCCAGAACTCACTATGGTAAGTGAAATAAGCCCCAGAGGATAAAGACGATGCCAGCTCACTTACATATGGGATCTAAAAGAGACTCACTGAAACTGAGAGCATAATGTGTTTGCTGGCAGGAAATGGGGAGATGCTCCTTGCAGGTACAGAGATTCACTTACACAGGATCAATGAGTTCTGGGGATCTACCTTAAGGGCATGCTGCCCAATGTTCATACTAAATTGTAAATATGACATTTTCTAAAAGGATCTTAAATCTTTTCCACATACACACACACATACACACATTTTAAAAAGTAACTATGTAGAGATGATAAACATGTGGCTTGATTGATCTTTTTACAATGTGTACATCTATCAAATCATCAATCTCTATATCTTAAGCATACACAGTTTTATACTTATATAAAAAAAGGCACTAACGCCTGTAATGACTGTCCTTTCTATCCTCCTTATACTTGTCACTTTTACAGTATTCACTTTTCTCAGGAAAAACAAAAAATAATTTTGCCCATGTGCATTTTTGGTAAGACCACTTTTTTCAAACATTGTCTCTTCAACTTGAATTTAATGGGCATCTAAATTATGGATCAGGTACTCAGGCACTCATAGGTTCTAGATATGTCAAGAAAAATGAGAAATGATTTCCACCCTGCAGAAACCCACTAGCTTCTGATCCTTCACGAAGGCTTTGAAAATTTTTGAGTCAATAGAAAGTTAAATTTTCATCAACGTGTTTTAAAATTACTTTAAAAAGAAGATAAATATTTATAGACTGGTAAACCAGTCAACATAATGCAACCTAAGGATATGGTTAATGCTAATAGTAATAACATTAAAATTATAAAGTTAAAATTATCTTCCGTTTTCCTTAAGTTTGAGCCTCTGACTTTTGTCTTCTAGTTTAAAATCTGGTAACCTTTTATCTGCACATCTATTCTATCTTTGCTATTAAAATCTTTAAGCTCTAGAGATCTTCTGTACAACACTGTACCTATTGTCAACAGTGTTGTATGATAGACTTAAAGATTTGTTAAGAAGTCAGATCTAATACTAAAAGTTACTACCACAATGAAATAACATTAAAAAAACTCAAATTAATAACCTTAACCTCAGGTCTAAAAATTACAAGTTGCCTTTAAAGATGATATCTGGAAAAAAATAATTTTAACTGTGTAATGAGATAGAGACCATTAGGTGTACACACTGATTTTCCTATTCTTAGTAATAGATCCCGATCCTATGGGAGGCAATAAAATGCCCAATAAAGCATTACATTTTCCAGTCTCTCATTTCACCCTATGGGTTTATTCTGACCAATGAAATAAAACACAGATAGCTTATGCTCCTTAAAAGCAGATATCTTTCCTATTCCTTATTTCTGCCGCCTGGGATTTGAAATTGATGTCTGGAGCTTCAGCAGGCATTCTGGTATCACTAGAAATATAAGACACACACTAAAGAGAGTGAGATAAAACATAGGCAGTCATGAGTCCCTGATGTGTATGGAACACTGAAAACAAAGCAAGTTTCTTGAAGTCTTTCTTACTATATTTCTTTTTTTAATCTAAAATCATGTACACCTAGTATCTAATGATAAATAAACATGTTTATTCCTCTTTTATCAAAGGATTATTTAATTATTAAAAATTCTATGTCTAGCACTAAATTAAAAAATATGATATAAGTAATAAATGAAGATAGTATAAACTCATTACATAAGATACAAATTCTATTTTTTAATATTAGAAAAATAATACATTATTTGCAAGTGTGCTATGCACAGTCAGTCGTGTCCGACTCTTTTGCAACTCTATGAATCACAGCACGCCAGGCCTCCCTGTCCATCACCAACTCCCCGAGTTCACTCAGACTCACATTCATCGAGTCAGTGATGCCATCCAGCCATCTCATCCTCTGGCGTCCCCTTCTCCTCCTGCCCCCAATCCCTCCCAGCATCAGAGTCTTTTCCAATGAGTCAACTCTTAACATGAGGTGGCCAAAGTACTGGAGTTTCAGCTTTAGCATCATTCCTTCCAAAGAAATCCCAGGCTGATCTCCTTCACAATGGACGGGTTGGATCTCCTTGCAGTCCAAGGGACTCTCAAGAGTCTTCTCCAACACCGTAGTTCGAAAGCATCAATTCTTTGGCGCTCAGCCTTTTTCACAGTCCAACTCTCACATCAATCCATGACCACTGGAAAAACCATAGCCTTGACTAGATGGATCTTTGTTGCAAAGTAATGCCTCTGCTTTTGAATATGCTATCTAGGTTGGTCATAACTTTCCTTCCAAGGAGTAAGCATCTTTTAATTTCATGGCTGCAGTCACCATCTGCAGTGATTTTGGAGCCTCAAAACATAAAGTCTGACACTGTTTCCCCATCTATTTCCCATGAAGTGTCCTATTAGGTCAAGAAATATGTATTAATCATACAACAAGCTCATTACAACATGGCATTTGTTCAATAACTAGGATATATTATAAAAATAAAAAGTGTGATTTAAATATACTGCATAATTAATGATTTTATAAAGGGAAATTCTGATCTATAACTATTCAGGATTAATGCATGATACTGTCTTTTCCAGTATTTTATACAAGCTTAAGGGCATCCCTAAGTGGCTTAGTGGTAAAGAATCGACCTGCCAACACAGGAGACCTAAGAGATGTGTGTTTGATCCCTGGGTCAGGAAGATCCTGTGGAGAAGGAAATGGCAACCCACTCCAGTATTCTTGCCTGGGAAATCCCATGGGCAGAGGAGCCTGAAGGGCTACAGTCCATGTGGTTGTGAAAGATTCAGCCACTACTTAGCAACTGAACAACAACAATGTTGTCTTAAAGTGATTATAACCACTGCCAAGGTTGGTCATCTACATAAATAAAACACCAACATCACAATTAAGATATGACCATACCATCACCCTCCAAAGTTTCCTGTGCTCCTTGGTAATCCTCACTCTTGCCTTTCCCTTCCTGCCCAGGACATCAATGATCTGCTTTCATCACTGTCAGTTGGTTTACATTTTCCAGAAGTTTGTATGAATAAAATAAATAGGATACATTCATTTTTGTGTTTTTATATTTATTTTTTTGTTTTGCTCTGTGCATTTCTCCTTTCCTGCCTCCTTTAGAATTAAAGTTTGTTTTTTCTTTTTTACAATTCCACTTTGTCTTCATCTTCCTTTTTTTTTTTTTTTTTTTGCTTATTAGCTGTCAGTTTGGGTTTTGCTATCTTAGTGGTTGCTTTCCTTTAATAATATGTATATTCAACATATAACTGTTTGCCTTCAAGTAATATTACTCTTCACATATAGTAAAAGGAACTTCCCATAATGTACCTCCCTGTCTCTTTTCCTGGTCATTTTGCCATTACTTTCACACATTTAGTCCTACTTTGGTTAGAAACCTCACATTTTATTGTTACCACTGTTATTCAAATAGTTAATATTTGTTAAAAGGTTTTTAATGAAGAAACAGTATTATGTATTTACCCACAGAATTAATATTAACTTTACATCTGAACCAATTCATTTAAGATTTCATGAAGTGCAGGTCTGCTGGTTACAAATTCCTTAAGCTTTTATACATGTAAAAGAGTTTTTATTTCATCAGACCTTGTGAATTTCACTGTATTGTAGACTGTATCTGTCTGTGTCCCATAAATGCCAATGGAAGGTTTTTTGTTTGTTTGTTTGTTTGTTTTTTAATGGGAATGTAATTGGTTTTCTTGGAAATGTGATGTGTTCACCTTTCAGTTTTTGCTTTTAACATTGGTTTTGCAGAATCATGGGCTTCCCTGGTGACTCCACAGCGAAGCATCTACTTGCAATACAGGAGAGCTGGGTTCGATCCCTGGGTAAGGAAGATCACCTGGGGAAGGAAATGGCAATCTACTGCAGTATTCTTGCTTGGGAAATTTCATGGACATAGGAGCCTGGCAGGCTAAAGTCCATGGGATTGCAAAGAGCTGGACATGACAGCAACTAACACACACACAGAACCATAGGCAGGATTTAGTTTAAAGCTAAAAGGATGCCCTAGTGCTGAAACCAGACTCTTCTGAGTACCCTGTTTTGTTGTTTAGTCACTATGTCTTACTTACACTAAGTAGTATAATTATTAGTCATTCAGTCATGTCAGATTCTTTGCACCCCCATGGACTGTAGCCTGCCAGGCCATGGAGTTCTCCAGGCAAGGATACTGGAATGGGTAGCCATTTCCTTCTCCAGGGTTTACCCAAAGACAAATGAATTACAAGATTCCCAGCGTGGCTCTTGGGGATAGACACTATTGCCAACCTTATGTGACCAAGTACCATTTCCTCTCACCATTGAGGTGGTTATTTCCTCAGCCTAAATCAATACCTTGCTTGGGGCTGGAGGTGACCTCATGCAGATCTCTGGCGCCCTCTTGCCATGCAGCAGTTGTCTTCCTTTTTATAATAAAAGAGGAAGAGAACCTCTTAAGTAGGAGAATGTATTTGGAATTCACTAAACTGACAAAGGCTTTTGTTGTTGTTTAGTCACTAAGTCATGTCTAACTCTTTTGCAATCCCATGGACTGTAGCCCGCCAGGCTCATCTGTCTATGGGGTGTCCCAGGCAATAATACTGGAGTGGGTTTCCATTCCCTTCTCTGGGGGATCTTCCGAACACAAGGATCAAACCCATGTCTCCTGCACTGAAGGTAGATTCTTTACCACTGAGCCACCAACGAAGACCTGACAAAGGCTTAGTACCAGCCTACAGGAACAAAGGTTTTAAACTTTAAAATTAGAAAAATGTGGGGGAAAACTTGATCCAGGATTTAGAGCAGAAAATTTGAAAAGGTCATGACCTTATGAAAAAGTGATTAGCATCACTAGTGATAAGGAAAGTACAGGCTGAAAATACAGAGAGCTATCATTTTACACTTAGCAAATTGGTGGAACAAATCAAGTCAGACAACACTAAGAGACAGCAGAGAAATAGAGCACTAATGTTACACTCATTCGTTTTCTGTTGGGTGTGGATGGAGGTCCAAGTGATTAGAAAGATAGTTTGGCCCAATCCAATTTTATAAAACTGAAAACATCACCCTACAATGCAGATATTAAGTTATTAGTTATTTGCCAAGTTGTTTTTACACATGTAACAACAGGGCTTCCCAGGTGGTGCTTGTGGTAAAGAACCCACCTGCCAAAGCAAGAGATATGAGACATGGGTTCAATACCTGGGTTGGGAAGATACCCTGGAGGAGGGCACAGCAACCCACACCAGTGTTCTTGCTTGGAGAATCTCATGGACAGAGGAGCCTGGCAGGCAACAGTCCACAGGGTTTCAAAGAGTTAGATACAACTGAAGTGACTTAGCATACACATATAACACTAGGAGATATGTAAAAAAACAGAAAAATCATATAAAATTTCTCAGTTCATTTGGAAAAGCTTAAATTAATGGTAAATGAATTTTCAATGCAAAATTCAAGATAGTGGTTTCCCCTGAAAGGATCGGCAAAGAGGAATGGTCACCAGAGTCAAGCAAGTGACCTGAAGGTAAGCATCATATTCAGTTCTTAGACTGAGTGCTGAGTCTTTGAAGAGATAATCTGGATGAACAGAAGTTATAATCCCTGCTCTAAAGATCAGAAAATATGTAAGTGACCCAAAGAAAAAAATTTTTTCAATCATATATGGTTGCAATGTTATAGATAATAATGATGAACTCCAAGTCTTGCCATTAAATCAATGCCATTATATAAAAAATGAGGTTATATAAGTCTTTAAAGTGGTAAACTGTAAAAATGCTCCTTTGAACATTACACCAGTAATTTCAAGTCTTTAGAAAACAAGTTTGAAGAAATAGGAAAATCCTAATGTAATTCATAGGAAAAGCCTATGAATTTATATATATGAAAGTATTTATACTTTCTATTGACAAAAACTTTCCTCATGTAAGTATTTATACTTTCTATGACAAAAAGTTTCCTCATGATCTTTTTTAATGTATGCTTTACATATTTACCTACTCCACTAATGCCAGGCAACAACTAATCTGTTGTCACCATGAATTATTTTGCATTTTTCTGTAATTTTGTATATGTTCAACTACGCATAAATATCCTTTTTGTCTATCTTCTTTCTTTAGGCATATTTGAGATTTGTTCATGTTGCATATGTTAATCATTCATTCTTTTGTACTCTTCTATTACTTAGTATGAAAATAGTAAAGCTTATTTACCCCTTTGCTTATGGAGGAGGAAATGACAACCCACTCCAGTATTCTTGCCTGGAGAATCCCAGGACAAAGAAGCCTGGCAGGCTACAATTCATGGGGTCCAAAAAGTCAGCCATGAGTGAGAACACACATGGATGCACTATTGTTTATTAAATTTTTCTTACAATATTTAGTTTACTTCAGATCAGTTCAGTTCAGTCGCTCACTCATGTCCGACTCTTTGTGACCCCATGAATCGCAGCACGCCAGGCCTCCCTGTCCATCACCAACTCCCCGAGTTCACTCAGACTCACATCCATTGAGTCAATGATGCCATCCACCCATCTCATCCTCTGGTGTCCCCTTCTCCTCCTGCCCCCAATCCCTCCCAGCATCAGAGTCTTTCCCAATGAGTCAACTCTTCACATGAGGTGGCCAAAGTACTGGAGTTTCAGCTTTAGCATCATTCCTTCCAAAGAAATCCCAGGGCTGATCTCCTTCAGAATGGACTGGTTGGATCTCCTTGCAGTGCAAGGGACTCTCAAGAGTCTTCTCCAACACGACAGTTCAAAAGCATCTCGGTGCTCAGCCTTCTTCACAGGCCAACTCTCACATCTATACAAGACCACAGGAAAAACCATAGCCTTGACTAGACGGACCTTTGTTGGCAAAGTAATGTCTTTCATTAATTTTTTCTTACAATATTTAGTTTATTTTTAGTTACATCCAATTTATTTTCAACTTGGACATTTAATTTTCATCTCTAGAAGTCTGAAACTCTGATTTGCATTACTTTTAATCTTCTTTGTATCTACTTTTTGGACAGAGGCAATAACAATATAATAATTCTTTTAATGTCAGTGCTTACTATTTCTAATACTTGCTTGGTAATTTTTCACTGGTTCTCTGACACTGTAAATTTTACATAGTGGATAGTATATATACTGACTTCTACAAATATCCTCATACTTGATTTTGAGACTTATTAAAATTCCTTTGAAACTTTCGATCCTCTGGATCTAGTTTATAAGAAATTCCTTTTGATCCTCTGGATCTAGTTAATAGGACTTGTTATTTGGAACTTTTGAAGTGTTTTGCTTTAGACTAATTATTTCCTACTACTGTGGCAAAACCCTCCATGTACAATACCCTGTAAACTTTGAGATTTTCCAATCTGGGGGATGGGAACACACACATGACTGTCCTTGTGTGGAGGCTCTGCCCTGTTACACCCAATCCTTCAGGTGGTTTTCCCTGACCTCAGGCACATATACTGGTCAGTATTCAGCCAAATGCTTAAGGGGGTCTTCTCTCATCATCTGGAATTCTCTCTCAGTGTGCAGTAATGCATTGTTTTATGCAAAATTGGGTTTAAAACATTAATTTACAATAAAAATGCTTATGTGCTTACATTACCAGTGATACATTTCTCTTTCTTATATACATGTCCAAACAAATATAAATTTATCTTTTTCCTAGGGTAAACATCCATCATGGGCTCAGTTGTGTCTCACCCTTTATCACCCCATGGACTGTAGCCTGCCAGGCTCCTCTGTCCATGGGACTTTCCAGGCAACAATACTGGAGTGAGTTGCCATTTCCTTCTCTAGGGGATCTTCCCAACCCAGGGACTGAACCTGTGTCTCTTATGAGTCTAGTATTGGCAGGAAGGTTCTTTACCATTTTTAGGGTATACTTTTATATAAGTTTAATTAAACAATAATTGTTCTTTACTAATTTCCCCCTTTTCAATATAAAAATGGTATATTTTCTTACATATATTGATTATATATTTTAAAACGTGTATTTATATATTCTTATGAGATGTATGTATATATTTATACACACATAGACTAGGAACTGGAGAAGGCAATGGTGACACACTCCAGTACTCTTGCCTGGAAAATCCCATGGATGGAGGAGCCTGGTAGGCTGCAGTCCATGGGGTCGCTAAGAGTCTGCCACCACTGAGCGAATTCACTTTCCCTTTTCACTTTCATGCCTTGGAGAAGGAAATGGTAACCCATTCCAGTGTTCTTGCCGGGAGAATCCCAGGGACGGGGGAGCCTGGTGGGCTGCTGTCTATGGGGTCATACAGAGTCAGACACGACTGAAGCAATGCAGCAGCAGCAGCAGCAGACAAAGAAGTTAGTTAATTGCATCAACTGATAAAACGCTAAACTCAGGAAGATCAATTTCTTATCTAATAGTTTCCACCAAATCCTCCCTCTTTTAACATGCAAATCGTGGAATTTTATATGTAAATCACTGGTTTTAGAAAGGGCAGAGGAACCAGAGATCAAATTGGCAACATTTGTTGGATCATCAAAAAAGCAAGAGAGTTCCAGAAAAAATTATATTTCTGCTTTATTGACTATACTGATGCCTTTGACTCTGTGGATCACCATAAACTGCGGAAAATTCTGAAAGACATGGGGATACCAGACCACCTGATTGCCTCTTGAGAAATCTGTATGCAGGTCAGGAAGGAACAGTTAGAACTGGACATGGAACTAAAGATTGGTTCCAAATAGGAAAAGGAGTACGTCACAGCTTTATGTTGTCACCTTGTTTATTTAACTTATACACAGAGTACATCATGAAAAATGCTGGGCAGAATGAAGCACAAGCTGGAATCAAGATTGGTGGGAGAAATTTCAATAACCTCAGATATGCAGATGACATCACCCTTATGGCAGAAAGCGAAGAAGAACTAAAGAGCCTCTTGATAAAAGTGAAAGAGGAGAGTGAAAAAGCTGTCTTCAAACTCAGCATTCAGAAAATGAAGATTATGGAATCTGTGGTCCCATCACTTCATGGCAAATAAATGGGGAAACCGTGGCAGACTTTATTTTTGGGGGGCTCCCAAATCACTGCAGATGGTGACTGCAGCCATGAAATTAAAAGACACTTATTCCTTGGAAGAAAAGTTATGAGCAAACTAGATAGCATATTAAAAAGCAAAGACATTACTTTGCCAACAAAGGTCCGCCTAGTCAAGGCTATGGTTTTTCCAGTAGTCATGTATGGATATGAGAGTTGGACTATAAAGAAAGCTGAGTGCCAAAGAATCGATGCTTTTGAACTGTGGTGTTGGAGAAGACTCTTGAGAGTCCCTTGGACTGAAAGGAGATCCAACCAGTCCATCCTAAATGGATCAGTCCTGAATATTCATTGGAAGGACTGATGTTGAAGCTGAAACTCCAATACTTTGGCCACCTGATGGGAAGAACTGACATATTTGAAAACACCCTGATGCTGGAAGGGAGACCCTGAAGGTGGGAGAAGAAGAGGACCACAAAGGATGAGAATGGTGGATGGCATCACTGACTCAATGGACATGAGTTTGAGTAAACTCTGGGAGTTGGTAATGGACAGGGAGGCCTGGCCTGATGCAGTCCATGGGGTCACAAAGAGACAGACAGGACTTAGTGACCGAACTGAACACCTTCTAGATCCATTGTTTTAGCCAGAGGGTGTTCAATATTTTTGACACAAATTTCCCTTCACTTCTAAAGATGGTTTCACACTGAAACCATTATTTTGTTCCACTCTCAGAGTCGATCATTATAGTAAACAAACTGGTAACATGTTTGTGCTAAGTCACTTTACTTGTGTCCAACCCTTTGCCAACCTATGGACTCTAGCCCTCCAGATTCCTCTATCCATGGGACTCTCCAGGCAAAATTAGTGGAGTGGGTTGCATTTCCTTGTCCAGGAGATCTAAGTTCAGTTCAGTTCAGTTGCTCATTCATGTCCGACTCTTTGCGACTCCATGAATGGCAGCATGCCAGGCCTCCTTGTCCATCAACCAATTCCCGGAGTTCACTCAAACTCACGTCCATTGAGTCGGTGATGCCATACAGCCATCTCTTCCAGTGTCATCCCCTTCTCCTCCTGCCCCAATCCCTCCCAGCATCAGAGTCTTTTCCAATGAGTCAACTCTTCCTATGAGGTAGCCAAAGTACTGGAGTTTTTTTCAGCTTTAGCATCATTCCTTCCAAAGAACACCCAGGGCTGATCTCCTTTAGAATGGACTGGTTGGATCTCCTTGCAGTCCAAGGGACTCTCAAGACTCTTCTCCAACACCACAGTTCAAAAGCATCAATTTTTCAGCACTCAGCTTTCTTCACTGTCTCACTCTTACATCCATACATGATCACTGGAAAAACCATAGATTTGAGTAGACAGGCCTTCGTTGGCAAACTAATGTCTCTGCTTTTGAATACGCTGTCTAGGTTGGTCATAACTTTCCTTCCCAGGAGTAAGCCTTTTTTAATTTCAAGGCTGCAGTCACCATCTGCAGTGATTTCGGAGCCCAATAAAATAAAGCCTGACACTGTTTCCACTGTTTCCCCAGCTATCCCACATGAAGTGATGGGACCAGATGCCATGTTCTTAAGTTTTCTGAATGTGGAGCTTTAAGCCAACTTTTTCACTCTCCTCTTTCACTTTCATCAAGAGGCTTTTTAGTTCCTCTTCACTTTCTGCCATAAGGGTGGTGTCATCTGCATATCTGATGTTATTGATATTTCTCCCGGGAATCTTGATTCCAGCTTGTGCTTCTTTCAGCCTAGCATTTCTCATGATGTACTCTGCATAGAAGTTAAATAAACAGGGTGACAATATACAGCCTTGACGTACTCCTTTTCCTATTTGGAAACAGTCTGTTGTTCCATGTCCAGTTCTAACCGTTGCTTCCTGGCCTGCATATAGGTTTCTCAAGAGGCAGCTGAGGTGGTCTGGTATTCCCATGTCTTTCAGAATTTTCCACAGTTTATTGTGATCCACACAGTGAAAGGCTTTGCATGGTCAATAATGCAGAAATAGATGTATTTCTGGAACTCTCTTGCTTTTTCCATGATCCAGCACATGTTGGCAATTTGATCTCTGGTGGTTCCTCTGCCTTTTGCAAAACCAGGTTGAACATCAGGAATTTCACAGTTCACATATTGCTGAAGCCTGGCTTGGAGAATTTTGAGCATACTTTACTACTGTGTGAGATGAGTGCAATTGTTTGGTTGCTTGAGCATTCTTTGGCATTGCCTTTCTTTGGGATTGGAATGAAAACTGACCTTTTCCAGTCCGGAGGCCACTGCTGAGTTTTCCAAATTCGCTGGCATACTGAGTGCAGAACTTTCACAGCATCATCTTTCAGGATTTGAAATAGCTCAACTGGAATTCCATCACCTCCACTAGCTTTGTTCGTAGTGATGCTTTCTAAGGCCCTCTTGACTTTACATTCCAGGATGTCTGGCTCTAGGTGAGTGATCACACCATCGTGATTATCTTGGTCGTGAAGATATTTTTTGTATAGTTCTTCTGTGTATTCTTGCCAACTCTTCTTAATATCTTCTGCTTCTTTTAGGTCCATACCATTTCTGTCCTTTATCGAGCCCATCTTTGCATGAAATGTTTCCTTGGTATCTCTAATTTTCTTGAAGAGATCTCTAGTCTTTCCCATTCTGTTGTTTTCCTCTATTTTTTTGCATTGATCGCTGAAGAAGGCTTTCTTACCTCTCCTTGATATTCTTTGGAACTCTGCATTCAGCTGCTTATATCTTTTCTTTTCTCTTTTGCTTTTCGTTTCTCTTCTTTTCACAGCTGTTTGTAAGTCCTCCCCAGATAGCCATTTTTGCTTTTTTGCATTTCTTTTCCATGGGGATGGTCTTGATCCCTGTCTCCTGTACAATGTCACAAACCTCTGTCCGTAGTTCATCAGGCACTCTATCTATCAGATCTAGTCCATTAAATCTATTTCTCACTTCCACTGTATAACCATCAGGGATTTGATTTAGGTCATACCTGAATGGTCTAGTAGTTTTCCCTACTTTCTTCAATTTCAGTCGAATTTGGCAATAAGGTGTTCATGATCTGAGCCACAGTCAGCTCCTAGTCTTGTTTCTGCTGACTGTATAGAACTTCTCCATCTTTGGCTCCAACGAATATAATCAATCTGATTTCAGTGTTGACCATATGGTGATGTCCATGTGTAGAGTCTTCTCATGCTGTTGGAAGAGGGTGTTTGCTATGACTGGTGCTTTCTCTTGGCAAAACTCTATTAGCCTTTGCCCTGCTTCATTCTGTATTCCAAGGCCAAATTTGCCTGTTACTCCAGGTGTTCTTGACTTCCTACTTTTGCATTCCAGTCCTCTATAATGAAAAAGACATCTTTTTGGGTGTTAGTTCTAAAAGGTCTTGTAGGTCTTCATAGAACCATTCAACTTCAGCTTCTTCAGCATTATTGGTTGGGGCATAGACATGCTGCTGCTGTTAAGTCGCTTCAGTCATGTCCGACTCTGTGCAACCCCATAGACGGCAGCCCACCAGGCCCCGCCGTCCCTGGGATTCTCCAGGCAAGAACACTGGAATGGGTTGCCATTTCCTCCTCCAAAGCATGAAAGTGCAAAGTGAAAGTGAAGTCGCTCAGTCATGTCCGACTCTTAGCGACCCCATGGACTGCAGCCTACCAGGCTCCTCCGTCCATGGGATTTTCCAGGCAAGAGTACTGGTGTGGGTTGCCATTGCCTTCTCCGGGGCATAGACTTGGATTACTGTCATATTGAATGGTTTGCCTTGGAAACGAACAGAGGTCATTCTGGTGTTCTTGAGAGTGCATCCAAGTAATGCATTTCGAACTCTTTTGTTGCCCATGATGGCTACTCCATTTCTTTTAAGGGATTCCTGCCCACAGTAGTAGATATAATGGTCATCTGAGTTAAATTCACCCATTCCAGTCCATTTTAGTTCACTGATTCCTAGAATGTCAACGTTCACTCTTGCCATCTCCTGTTTGACCACTTCTAATTTGCCTTAATTCATGGACCTAACATTCCAGGTTCCTATGTAATATTGCTCTTTACAGCATTGGACCTTGCTTCCATCACCAGGCACATCCACAACTGGGTATTATTTTTGGTTTGCCTCCATCCCTTCATTCTTTCTGGAGAGGAGATAATCCTCGTCCAAGGTAATGAGCAGTGGCTGTGCTTTGCTGGAGCTGCAATGAAGAGATACCCCACGTCCAAGGTAAGAGAAACCCAAGTAAGATGGTAGGTGTTGCGAGAGGGCATCAGAAGGCAGACACACTGAAACCATAATCACAGAAAACTAGTCAATCTTATCACACGGTGCACAGCCTTGTCTAACTCAATGAAACTAAGCAATGCCATGAAACTCAATGAAACTAAGCCATGCCATGTGGGGCTACCCAAGAAGGGCGGGTCATGGTGGAGAGGTCTGACAGAATGTGGTCCACTGGAGAAGGGAATGGAAAACCACTTCGTTATTCTTGCCTTGAGTACCCCATGAACAGTATGAAAAAGCAAAATAATAGGATACTGAAAAAGGAACTCTCCAGGTGGTTCAGATCAGATCAGTCTCTCAGTCGTGTCCGACTCTTTGCGACCCCACAAATCACAGCACGCCGGGCCTCCCTGTCCATCACCAACTCCCAGAGTTCACTGAGACTCACATCCATCGAGTCAGTGATGCCATCTGGCCATCTCATCTTCTGTCGTCCCCTTCTCCTCCTGCCCCCAATCCCTCCCAGCATCAGAGTCTTTTCCAATGAGTCAACTCTTTGCATGAGGTGGCCAAAGTACTGGAGTTTCAGCTTTAGCATCATTCCTTCCAAAGAAATCCCAGGGCTGATCTCCTTCAGAATGGACTGGCTGGATCTCCTTGCAGTGTAAGGGACTCTCAAGAGTCTTCTCCAACACCACAGTTCAAAAGCATCAATTCTTTGGAGCACAGCCTTCTTCACAGTCCAACTCTCACATCCATACACGACCACAGGAAAAACCATAGCCTTGACCAGACGGACCTTTGTTGGCAAAGTAATATCTTTGCTTTTGAATATGCTATCTAGGTTGGTCATAGCTTTCCTTCCAAGGAGTAAGCGTCTTTTAATTTCATGGCTGCAGTCACCATCTGTGGTGATTTTGGAGCCCAGAAAAATAAATTCTGACACTGTTTCCACTGTTTCCCCATCTATTTCTCATGAAGTGATGGGACGGGTGCCATGATCTTCGTTTTCTGAATGTTGAGCTTTAAGCCAACTTTTTCACTCTCCACTTTCACTTTCATTAAGAGGCTTTTTAGTTCCTCTTCACTTTCTGCCATAAGGGTGGTGTCATCTGCATATCTGAGGTTATTGATATTTCTCCCGGCAATCTTGATTCCAGCTTGTGTTTCTTCCAGTCCAGCATTTCTCATGATGTATTCTGCATATAAGTTAAATAAACAGGGTGACAATATACAGCCTTGACGAACTCCTTTTCCTATTTGGAACCAGTCTGTTGTTCCATGTCCAGTTCTAACTGTTGCTTCCTGACCTGCATACAAATTTCTCAAGAGGCAGATCAGGTGGTCTGTTATTCCCATTTCTTTCAGAATTTTCTACAGTTTATTGTGATCCACACAGTCAAAGGCTTTGGTAGAGTCAATAAAGCAGAAATAGATGTTTTTCTGGAACTCTCTTGCTTTTTCCATGATCCAGCGGATGTTGGCAATTGGATCTCTGGTTCCTCTGCCTTTTCTAAAACCAGCTTGAACATCAGGAATTTCACAGTTCACATATTGCTGAAGCCTGGCTTGGAGAATTTTGAGCATTAATTTACTAGCATGTGAGATGAGTGCAATTGTGCAGTAGTTTGAGCATTCTTTGGCATTGCCTTTCTTTGGGATTGGAATGAAAACTGACCTTTTCCAGTCCTGTGGCCACTGCTGAGTTTTCAAAATTTTCTGGCATACTGAGTGCAGCACTTTCACAGCATCATCTTTCAGGATTTGGAATAGCTCAACTGGAATTCTATCACCTCCACTAGCTTTGTTCGTAGTGATGCTTTCTAAGGCCCACTTGACTTTACATTCCAGGATGTCTGGCTCTAGGTCAGTGATCACACCATCGTGATTATCTTGGTCATGAAGATCTTTTTTGTACAGTTCTTCTGTGTATTCTTGCCATCTCTTCTTAATATCTTCTGCTTCTGTTAGGTCCATACGATTTCTGTCCTTTATCGTGCTCATCTTTGTATGTAATGTTCCTTTGGTATCTCTGATTTTCTTGAAGAGATCCCTAGTCTTTCCCATTCTGTTGTTTTCCTCTATTTCTTTGCATTGATCGCTGCACAAGTCTTTCTTATCTCTTCTTGCTATTCTTTGGAACTCTGCGTTAGGTGCCCAATATGCTACTGGAGATCTTTCCAAGCCAGGGATCAAACCTGCAATTCTTAAATCTCCTGCATTGGCAGATGGGTTCTTTAAGATTATATATTTCACATATTGATGATGTCTTATTATTCAGTAGTTTGCATTAGGCTCATTTAGAGTATAACAAAGTCACTGAGTCATCAAATACACTGAACCCCTCGACCCAATGGATAGACATTTCCAGAATCTCTAGTGACAGGATGAGACAGCATTTATTGAGAAGCTGTCCTGATGCAGCTTAGCACCTCCCTGACACATCACAATAGCCCTCCAACATAGACAGGCTTTTTCTAGTTTTAGAGATGAAGATCTATGAATTAAAAGACATTAAGGAGTCTGCCTTTAGTAAGCAATCAACAAGTAACACTGTTGAAATTTTTATCCAGCTGTGTATTTGAGTTGGCAAGAAGGTAAAGAATCTGCCTTTAATGTAGGATACCCAGGTTGCATCCCTGGGTCAGGAAGATACCCTGGAAAAGGGAATGGCAACCCACTCCAGTATTCTTGCCTAGAGAATCCCATGGACAGAGGAGCCTGGCAGCCTCCAGTGCATGCGGTCGCAAAGAGTCAGACAGGACTGAGTGACTAGCACTTTTCCTTTTTGAGTTTGTCATTGTATCAGACTGATAGTTTGAAGTTGTTTTAAACTGATTGAATATTACTGAAAATAAGTTCTCAGCAGGAATAAGAATGTCATTGGCATATCAGCTGTCTTTCATCTACATGCGATGGTATTTAAATGAACTCTTGCAAGAAAGTTCAATGAAAAGCACATGAAGGCGTTTCCTTTCTCTTTTTCTCTTTCATACAACTTAAAATTTAAATATTTTTTCCTGAAAGAAATGTGATAAAGTATTTTAATAAATATGCCACTGATTTTATGGTAAACTCTATACTTCTTTTATTCTCCATATATCCATTTAAATTCATGTTCTTGTATGCTTATGATCTGTTCTTATTTCAGCCTTCAGACATAAGCCATGATTCTTAAAGTAATAATTGTTAAAAACTGGTCTCAAGTTATAATAAAATAAGAACTGGAAAACACTCTGCCCTTGATATTTAGGAAAAGTTAAAAAGCTTTGAGAATAAATCTGAATGCCCGTATCAGAGACTTGCCATTTTGATAAAAAATTTAGACCAGTGTGCTTAACCTAGTATTAAGGTAGTCTTGATTCCTTCTTTAAATATGTTTCTAATTATCAATAATTAAAACACATTTTGGGATATAATTCTTATTAAACAAGGCAAATGCTGCATGAAAAGTAGTGTGACCTTTTTATTACTGCTTTGTCAGGACATTTCTCCAGAGACATTTATTCTTTTCCAAAGCTTTCTATGTCTTTAAAGAGTTCAGTAAGGTATAGTTTGTTTCTGGTGGGACTCTCAGCTTGTACATTCAAAAAGAGGATTTATAATTTATTATGGACTATAAGATATTGCAGTGTGAGTTAAATAACAAAAAGGATAATTTTTATTGTAGAAAGATAAATCATACCCACTTGAGAGGACTAATATAAATGCAGGAAGAATTTTAGGTGTGGTAATAATTTGGGATTTTATTTCCTTAAATATGCTCAGAATGTTTATATATCAATATTTTAGAACTCATCTGATATAAAATATCCTAGTAGAATATTGAAATCGGACAAGAATAGGACAATTTCCCACCATATGGGATGGGGAAAGTATGTTTGAATTTCATCACTGCATTTCTAGGAATAATGTTTAATTTGGGGTTCCTGCTTAAACCTCAGACCAAAAGAAGTAGCTAGTGTATCCAGCAGCATATTCAGGCCTTTCTCCTACTTCCTTCCTTTAAGTCATTTTCACTTAATTAGTGATGATATTTTAATAAAAGAAAAACAATAATGAAAACAGAGTGAATTACCTTAATCCGAAATGACATAAAGGATTATAAAAGAACATTTGTATAATACCCAGGATGGGCTTTCAACTCCAGAATCTTATAGAAATTATGTAATGGTTGATGTTCTTGAATGGGAGGAAATAGATCTGGGAAGAATAAACTGTAGCATCCTGTGCTTATTTGTACATATTATTTCCTTGATATAGTTTGGCAAAACAGAAAATTAAACATAATTAGCAAAAACAAAAATAAGAATTCAGTACCTAGAACCTTGTAAAAGACTTTCAAATCGATGCACCGTGTATAGGAAGACAGCATTCACTGCATAAATTTGAAAAGGTGTGACGTTCAACTTGTTTCCCTTGCCACTGATTTCTATCACAAGAATTTGTTTTACCAGTGATGGAATGTGGTGGGCCAGCACACCTAGTCTCCAAGCCAGCCCTGAGCTCTGAATCTCCAACTCCCCTGAGAGATGTAATATGCCCTGTCATATCATTAGGCAAGGATGTCACTGCTGCTGCTGCTGCTAAGTCACTTCAGATGTGTCCGACCCTGTGCGACCCCATAGATGGCAGCCCACCAGGCTCCCCCGTCCCTGGGATTCTCCAGGCAAGAACACTGGAGTGAGTTGCCATTTCCTTCTCCAGTGCATGAAAGTGAAAAGTGAAAGTGAAGTCGATCAGTCGTGTCCGACCCTCAGCGACCCCATGGACTGCAGCCTTCCAGGCTCCTCCCTCTGTGGGATTTTCCATGCAAGAGTACTGGGGTGGGGTGCCATTGCCTTCTCCGAAGGATGTCACAGTCACCAGCAATTGTAGCCACCATAGATGGTGAGCTGGTGAGCCCTAACGGCACTTAGGAAGGAGAAGAATGCCAGCTATCAGACTGGAGCCCCTACCTACTGTGAGTGAGCGCCATGCCCGCTCAGGATGAGAAAAACACAGGATTCTGGCCCCAGAATAGCTGAGATGCATATCAAAGAAATGATTTCAGTGACCCCAGTCTCTTACATCTACTCATATACAGAAAAAGTGCTAAATTCCTTAACTTGAGATATCTGGTTTCCTTTAGTAATAATCTTTTGATGTTAAGACTACCTACCCTTTCTTACAAAACTTCTATATCACCTGGTTCTTTCTCTCACGTCCTGGAAGCATTTCTCTCAGGGTCACTTGAGATGCTAGCTCTTGGTCTTGAGGCCCTAAGAATTTGTACCACCTAAAACGGAACTCTCAATTTTTAGGTTGTGAATATTTTTTAGGTTTGCACCCCTTTCCTACTAGCCTTGATTACTGCATTTTTAAATACCATAATATCCTAAAGTCAATATCTTATAGTTTTACCTTTTCCTATGAAGTGAAACATTACATAAATAATGGTATTGCCATTAGAAAGGGAACATGATGATAATAGTATGCATAGCATGATGACATTTGTGAAAATAAAAAGAATATGCATAAGTACTATGGAAACACAAGAAAATGGCTAAAAGAGCATATAGAAACAAGGGCATATCCTTGGGAAGGAAGTGAAACCTAATGGGATGAAATGGAATTTCAATTTTTTTGTCTTAAATATTTTTTGGCTAAAACATATAGAGTTTTCCATTAAAATACATAAAGCAATGACTTCCTTGGTTGTCCAGTAGTTAGGACTCTGTGCTTCCAATGCTAGGGATTCAGATTTGATCCCTGGTGGGGTAACTAAAATCCCACATGCTGTAAGGCGTGGTCAAAAAGAAAAAAAAAATGTATATAAAAAAAATGGTAAGCAAAATGGAGTGCCCTAAAAGTATGAGTAATTACAAAAATTTAATTATAAAATTAGGTGTAAACATCAGAAACATTGAAAGTACACCATGTCATTTAAATACACAGGTACGATTGCTACTTCAGTTTTTTTTCTATAAATGAAATTTAAAGACTTTCCATATAGTGTTTGAATTTTTTTATCTCTCAGGTATATGTGTAGGCATTATATCTAAATGAAACAATTTCAGTGCTTATGAACCGCATCTGTTCCAAATTTCACAAATTCTTTAATATTAAAACTCAAAAGCAATACAAAAAGAGCTTTAAAAATCAACCTGAACACTGATGTTAAGGCTTCCCTACTAAAAAACTTAAAAATAATGACCTGAACCTTTATTGTAAAGTCTAGCTTTCTAGGTCTTTTGCTGAAAGAATACCCCTCTTACCCTACTACTGCTGCTGCTGCTGCTGCTAAGTCGCTTCAGTTGTATCTGACTCTGGCAGTCAGATGGCAGTCCACCAGGCTCCCCGATCCCTGGGATCCTCCAGGCAAGAATACTGGAGTGGATTGCCATTTCCTTCTCCAATGCTTGAAAGTGAAAAGTGAAAGTGAAGTCGCTCAGTCGTGTCCAACTCTTAGCGACCCCAGAGAGTGCAGCCTACCAGGCTCCTCCATCCATGGGATTTTTCAGGCAAGAGTACTGGAGTGGGGTGCCATTGCCTTCTCCAACCTTACTACTTAGAGCATTAAAATTCTCAGGAAAATGGGAGATATGTTATTGTAACATACAATATAATAAAAGGATTTTTATTCCCTGTAGAGAAAGTCTCCTGACATTTTTTCTCTTGTCCAGTAAATATATATATGTTAAGGGTATTTGCTTTGTTACTTGTCTGTTACTGAGTGCTCTAATACTGAATGAGTCCCTGGTGTCACTTAGTTTTCTGTGTGATTAAGCTGTGAAAAAAATTCTCTAAGGCCAAACTATTTATTTATATGCATGGAAGATTCTATGATCAACAATAGCAAGCTCTATTTTAAGATTAAATCAAATAAGGACCTTTAAAATATGCAAATATATATATAGATAGAATGAGGTTCATGACATTGCACAGGAGACAGGGATCAAGACCATCCCCATGGAAAAGAAATGCAAAAAAGCAAAATGGCTGTCTGGGGAAGCCTTACAAATAGCTGTGAAAAGAAGAGAAGTGAAAAGCAAAGGAGAAAAGGAAAGATATGAGCATCTGAATGCAGAGTTCCAAACAATAGCAAGAAGAGATAAGAAAGACTTCTTCAGCAATCAATGCAAAGAAATAGAGGAAAACAACAGAATGGGAAAGACTAGAGATCTCTTCAAGAAAATCAGAGATACCAAAGGAACATTTCATGCAAAGATGAGCTAGATAAAGGACAGAAATGGTATGGACCTAACAGAAGCAGAAGATATTAAGAAGAGATGGCAAGAATACACAGAAGAACTTTACAAAAAAGATCTTCACGACCCAGATAATCACGATGGTGTGATCACTGACCTAGAGCCAGACATCCTGGAATGTGAAGTCAAGTGGGCCTTAGAAAGCATCACTACGAACAAAACTAGTGGAGGTGATGGAATTCCAGTTGAGCTATTCCAAATCCTCAAAGATGATGCTGTGAAAGTGCTGCACTCAATATGTCAGAAAATTTGGAAAACTCAGCAGTGGCCACAGGACTGGAAAAAGTCAGTTTTCATTCTAATCCCAAAGAAAGGCAATGCGAAAGAATGCTCAAACTACCGCACAATTGCACTCATCTCACACGCTAGTGAAGAAATGCTCAAAATTCTCCAAGCCAGGCTTCAGCAATATGTGAACTGTGAAATTCCTGATGTTCAAGCTGGTTTTAGAAAAGGCAGAGGAACGAGAGATCAATTTGCCAACATCAACTGGATCATGGAAAAAGCAAGAGAGTTCCAGAAAAACATCTATTTCTGCTTTATTGACTATACCAAAGCCTTTGACTGTATGGATCACAATAAACTGTGGAAAATTCTGAAAGAGATGGGAATACCAGACCATCTGATCTGCCTCTTGAGAAATTTGTATGCAGGTCAGGAAGCAACAGTTAGAACTGGACATGGAACAACAGACTGGTTCCAGATAGGAAAAGGAATATGTCAAGGCTGTATATGGTCACCCTGTTTATTTAACTTATATGCAGAATACATCATGAGAAATGCTGGACTGGAAGAAACACAAGCTGGAATCAAGATTGCCGGGAGATACGTTGCTATTTATTAGATTCAAGAACAGTTTTATTTAATTTGAATATGCTCTATGTACCATACACTGATTAACAAATTAAAAATGAATGCAAGAAGAAGTATTTAAAAAAAAAAAAAAAAGATTGCCGGGAGAAATATCAATAACCTAGACATGCAGATGACACTACCTTTATGGCAGAAAGTGAAGAGGAACTAAAAAGCCTCTTGATGAAAGTGAAAGTGGAGAGTGAAAAAGTTGGCTGAAAGCTCAACATTCAGAAAATGAAGATCATGGCATCCGGTCACATCACTTCATGGGAAATAGATGGAGAAACGGTGGAAACAGTGTCAGACTTTATTTTTCTGGGCTCCAAAATCACTGTAGATTATGACTGCAGCCATGAAATTAAAAGACGCTTACTCCTTGGAAGGAAAGTTACAACCAACCTAGATAGCATATTCAAAAGCAGAGACATTACTTTGCCAACAAAGGTCCGTCTGGTCAAGGCTATGGTTTTTCCTGTGGTCATGTATGGATGTAAGAGTTGGACTATGAAGAAGGCTGAACACCAAAGAATTGATGCTTTTGAACTGTGGTGTTGGAGAAGACTCTTGAGAGTCTTGGACTGCAAGGAGATCCAAACAGTCCATTCTGAAGGAGATCAGTCCTAGGATTTCTTTGGAAGGAATGATGCTAAAGCTGAAACTCCAGTACTTTGGCCACCTCATGCGAAGAGTTGACTCATTGGAAAAGACTCTGATGCTGGGAGGGATTGGGGGCAAGGGGAGAAGGGGACACCAGAGGATGAGGTGCCTGGGTGGCATCACTGACTCGATGGATGTGAGTCTCAGTGAACTCTGGGAGTTGGTGTTGGACAGGGAGGCCTGGTGTGCTGTGATGCATGGGGTCACAAAGAGTCTGACACGACTGAGTGACTGATCTGATCTGATCTGTACATTTTTTTTTATTCTTTTTTTTTAAATTTTATTTTATTTTTAAACTTTACAATATTGTATTAGTTTTGCCAAACATCAAAATAGATCCGCCACAGGTATACATGTGTTCCCCATCCTGAACCCTCATCCCTCCTCCCTCCCTATACATCCCTCTGGGTCGTCCCTGTGCACGAGCCCCAAGCATCCAGTATCGTGCACTGAACCTGGACTGGTAACTCGTTTCATACATGATATTATACATGTTTCAAGGCCATTCTCCCAAATCTTCCCACCCTCTCCCTCTCCAACAGAGTCCAGAAGACTGTTCTATACATCAGTGTCTCTTTTGCTGTCTCATACACAGGGTTATTGTTACCATCTTTCTAAATTCCATATATATGCGTTAGTATACTGTATTGGTGTTTTTCTTTCTGGCTTACTTCACTCTGTATAATAGGCTCCAGTTTCATCCACCTCATTAGAACTGATTCAAATATATTCTTTTTAATGGCTGAATAATACTCCATTGTGTACATGTACCACAGCTGGCTTATCCATTCATTTGCTGATGGACATCTAGGTTGCTTCCATGTCCTGGCTATTATAAACAGTGCTGCGATGAACACTGGGGTACACGTGTCTCTTTCCCTTCTGGTTTCCTCAGTGTGTATGCCCAGCAGTGGGATTGCTGGATCATAAGGCAGTTCTATTTCCAGTTTTTTAAGGAATCTCCACACTGTTCTCCATAGTGGCTGTACTAGTTTGTATTCCCACCAACAGTGTAAGAAGGTTCCCTTTTCTCCACACCCTCTCCAGCATTTATTGCTTGTAGACTTTTGGATCACAGGCATTCTGACTGGCATGAAATGGTACCTTATAGTGGTTTTGATTTGCATTTCTCTGATAATGAGTGATGTTGAGCATCTTTTCATGTGTTTGTTAGCCATCTGTATGTCTTCTTTGGAGAAATGTCTGTTGAGTTCTTTGGCCCATTTTTTGATTGGGTCATTTATTTTTCTGGAGTTGAGCTCTAGGAGTTGCTTGTATATTTTTAAGATTAGTTGTTTGTCTGTTGCTTCTTTTGCTATTATTTTCTCCCATTCTGAAGCCTGTCTTTTCAACTTGCTTATAGTTTCCATTGATGTGCAGAAGCTTTTAAGTTTAATTAGGTCCCATTTGTTTATTTTTGCTTTTATTTCCAGTATTCTGGGAGGTGGGTCATAGAGGATCCTGCTGTGATGTATGTCAGAGAGTGTTTTGCCTATGTTCTCCTCTAGGAGTTTTATAGTTTCTGGTCTTACATTTAGATCTTTAATACATTTTGAGTTTATTTTTGTGTATGGTGTTAGAAAGTGTTCTCGTTTCATTCTTTTACAAGTGGTTGACCAGATTTCCCAGCACCACTTGTTAAAGAGATTGTCTTTAATCCATTGTATATTCTTGCCTCCTTTTTCAAAAATAAGGTGTCCATAGGTGTGTGGATTTATTTCTGTGCTTTCTATTTTGTTCCATTGATCTATATTTCTGTCTTTGTGCCAGTTCCATACTGTCTTGATAACTGTGGCTCTGTAGTAGAGCCTGAAATCAGGTAGGTTGATTTCTCCAGTTCCATTCTTCTTTCTCAAGATAACTTTGGCTATTCGAGGTTTTTTGTATTTCCATACAAATTGTGAAATTATTTGTTCTAGCTCTGTGAAGAATACTGTTGGTAGCTTGATAGGGATTGCATTGAATCTATAAATTGCTTTGGGTAGTATACTCATTTTCACTATATTGATTCTTCCAATCCAGGAACATGGTATATTTCTCCATCTATTAGTGTCCTCTTTGATTTCTTTCACCAGTGTTTTATAGTTTTCTATATATAGGTCTTTAGTTTCTTTAGGTAGATATATTCCTAAGTATTTCATTCTTTTCTTTGCAATGGTGAATGGAATTGTTTCCTTAATTTCTCTTTCTATTTTCTCATTATTACTGTATAGGAATGCAAGGGATTTCTCTGTGTTGATTTTATATCCTGGAACTTTACTATAGTCACTGATTAGTTCTAGTAATTTTCTGGTGGAGTCTTTAGCGTTTTCTATGTAGAGAATCATGTCATCTTCAAATAGTGAGAGTTTTACTTCTTCTTTTCCGATTTGGATTCCTTTTATTTTTTTTTTCTGCTCTGATTGCTGTGGCCAAAACTTCCAAAACTATGTTGAATAGTAATGGTGAAACTGGGCACCCTTGTCTTTTTCCTGACTTGAGAGGAAACACTTTCAATTTTTCACCATTGAGGATAATGTTTGCTGTGGGTTTGTACATCTTATGATAGGTCAGAATATTCATGTATATCTCACCATTTCTATATCTATATCTAAATCTGTGTTTATATCGCCTGAAGAGGAAAAGACCACTGAATGCAGGCATCAAAAGTTATTGTTCACTTGCCATACTATCAGCAACTTAGTAAAGGCCTCCTGTCTCTCAAAGTACCTAATTTTATCTACTGGATAAAACCAAATTTTTTCTTTGGATCTCATTTCATCTAATGAAAGCATTGTTTAACTCAACACAGAAATACACACATGCACATACATGCACAAACAGCTTTTTTTTTTTTTTTTAGGCCAGTGTTTATCTCATACTCTTTAGTGTCAATAGTTTCACATTTTATTTAAAAGTTAAAGCAGAAAAATGAATCCAGTGTTCACAGATATAAGAAATAGGATCATGAATATGTAAAAAGAAAAGAAAGTTTGGAATATCAGAGGTTCCAAGGCACAGTTTGCATTTTTTGTAAACATTTATTCTCTTACAAATTTTTAAGTTTGCTCTAAATATTTAAGATTTATATTTATGACTGAAGAGAAGTACAACATTGCTATAGCTTGATGATGATGGTCAATTTTGCAGTCTTTTACACTACTGCCATATTTTGCCTTTTCCCAGAAGACTAACTCGGGATTTTGCAAGAAGCATTTATATTTTAATTTAAAAATGACACACAGGTACAAAAATGAAAATACAGACCAATGGAACAAGATAGAGAGCCCAGAAATAAACACATGCACATTCAGTTAATTAATCTACAACAAAGGAGTTAAGAATATACAATAAACAAAAACAGTCTCCTCAATAAATGATGCTGGGAAGCTAGATAACTACATGTAAAAGAATGAAATTAAAACATTTTCTAACAACACACACACATACAAATAAACTCAAAAGGAATTAAAGGCCTAAATGTAAGACTGGATACTACAAAACTAGAGGAAAACATACACAGAACCTCTGATATAAATCACGGCAATATCTTTATGAATTTGACTCCTAGAGTAATAGAAATAAACAAATGGGACCTAGTTAAACTTAAAAAGTTCTGCCCAGCAAAGGAAACCAAAAACAAAGAAATGACAACCTACAGAACAGGGGGAAATATTTGTGAATGATGTGATTAACCTCCAGGGATTAATCTCTAAAATATAAAAACAGCTTATGAAGTTTAATATAAAAAATAAAAATAAAAACAACAACCCAATCCAAAAATGGGCAGAAGATCTAAATGCACATTTCTCTGAAGCAGACATACAGATGGCCAACAGACACATGAAAAGATGCCCAACATTTCTAATTATTAGAGAAATGAAAATCAAAACTATAGTGAGATACCACTTCACACCAGTCCAATCATTATCCAAAAATGTACAAATAATAAAGGCTGGAAAGGGTGTGGAGAAAAGAGAACTCTTCTAAACTGTTGGTGGGAATGTAAACTGCTACAACCAGCATGGAGAACAGTAAGGAGGTTCTTAAAAAACTAAAAATAGAGCAACCATATGACCCAGCAATACCTCTCCTGGGCATACATCCAGAGGAAACCATAATTTACAAAGATACAGGCACCCCGATGTTCAGTGCAACACTTTTACAACAACTGAGACATGGAAGCAACCTAAATGTCCATCAAAAGAGGAATGGATAAAGAAGAGGTGGGACATGTATACAAGGGTATATTATTCAGTCATAAAAAAGGATGAAATAATGCCACTTGCAGCAACATAGATGGACCCAGACATTATCATACTAAGTGAAGTAAGACAGAGAAAGACAAACATCGTATGGTATTGTGTATATGTTGATTCTTAAAAATAAAAAGAGATACAAACAAACTTACATACAAAACAAAACAGACCAAAAAACATGGAAAACAAATTTATGGTTATCAAAGGGGAAAAGCAAGGGGAATAAATTAGGAGTTTGGGATTAAAATGTACACAATACTATATATAAAATATAAAACTGACAAAGACCTACAGTATAGCACCAGGAATTATACTCAATATTTTGCAATATCCTCTAAGAGAAAAGAATCTGAAAAAAATAGAGATGTGTGTGTGTGTGTTTGTGTGTATGTGTGTTTAGTTGCTAAGTCATGTCCGATTCTTTATAAACCCATGGACTGCAGTCCTCCAAGCTCCTCTGTCCATGGGATTTCCCAGGCAAGAATATTGGATCAGTTTGCCATTCCATCTCCAGGGCACTTTCCCCACCCAGGGCTTGAACCCTCACCTCCTGCATTGGCAGACAGATTCTTTACTGCGGAGCCACCAGGGAAGCCCAGAGATACATATGGAGTTATATATATATATAAACTTTGCTGTACACCTGAAATTAACACAACATTGTAAATCAACTATACTTCAATAAAAATGAAGTATTAATTCAAAAAACAAATTTTTAAATGGCCTACAAGTAATTTGACTCCAAGAAAAGTAAGCAATAATTTAAGTATCACCATTTATATATCTCCATTACATAAGACTCTTCAAGTGACCCCTGTTCCCTTCCCACTGTATGCTCCTACCTCTATCTCTAGTCTCAGGCCTCAGTCTGACATCAAACACTACATGTGCACAACTTGCATTGTGGATCTGGGAGAAGGAAAATCCCAGTTTTATTGTTTAATAGCCATTGGAGTGTTATGAACTTAATTTTGTCCTCCTACATTTTTCTGTTGGAGTCTTAATTCTGTATCTACACAGAAAGAAAGCCATGAGAGAGCCCAGTGAGAAGGCAGTCATCTCAAAGCCAAGGACGGACTTCTCAAGAAAAACCAACTTGATCTTAACTCCTAGCCTCCAGAACATGAGAGAATAATGTTCTGTCTGTGGTATTTTGTGATGGCAGCCCTAGTAAACTAAGACAAGATCCTAAAACATCTTTGAATCTAAATTACTTTAACTATTTATATACCTTATAATGACAACAGTTTGTATTGACTAACATGTGAAATAAACTAGAAACAATGATGTACATACCCATAAATCTTATTTTCTCTCAGTATGTTTTTCCTGGGACTTCCAGTTCCATTGAACTCATTCCCAGGGCTTCCCTGGTGACTCAGAGGTAAAGAAACATGCCAATTCAGGAGATGTGGGTTTTATCTCTGGGTCAGGAAGACCCCCTGAAGAAGGAAAAGGCAACCCGCCCCAGTATTCTTGCCTGGGAAATCCCACAGACAGAGGAGCCTGGAGGCTCTAGTCCATGGGGTTGCAAAGAGTCAGGTACAACTTAGCAACTAAACAACAACAAATTCAATTCCATCAGTGGTTCATGTTATAAATATAAGGGCAGAAAATGAGAAGAGAAAAAGTTAATAATCAAAGGCATCTACAAAAATTTCATTTGCATAACATTTACAAAATATTATTCAAATAATATCATTTTATTTTTACTTTCCTCTAGTTCTGATAATAGTATTTTTCAAGAATATGTCTGTTAGAATATTAATTTTATCTTTAAATGAAAAATTTTGAAATGAATAACACCCTTATAAATTCTTACAGTATTACAATGTAAGTAAATAAAAAATGAAAATGACTTCATCTTTTATAAGCAATTAATGGATTTTTGGTCTCATATTTAAACATCACTTTGTTGGGTCTCCCAAATATTCTGCCTGGAACTTGTGAGTAACATTGAAGTGTGCCAACAACTCAGGAGAAGAGATCTTTCTCTGCCCCAATTTGCCTCACTTCATAACCCCATAGACTCCTTACAGTTTTTTCTTGACAAAAAGCTGATAATCATGATTAATCCCTCACTTTCTTTCCCTTCCCATTTAACATCTGCGGCAGTCCATGGGGTCTCGAAGAATCGGACACGACTGAGCGACTTCACTTTCACTTTTCACTTTGATGCATTGGAGAAGGAAATGGCAACCCACTCCAGTGTTCTTGCCTGGAGAATCCCAGCGACGGGGGAACCTGGTGGGCTGCCGTCTATGGGGTCGTACAGAGTCGGACACGACTGAGGCGACTTAGCAGCAGCAGCAGCAGATCAACATTCAGAATATGACCACCCTCCCCACCTCCATCTCCACCAGTTCTGATTCAAATCTCCCCTGGATTATTTTAATTACATTAACTTATCTATTTTAATAGATACACGTCTGTTACTGACCTTTCCCTCTTTCTCACTCCTTCCTTACATTATGTTCTTTTCAGTCCTTGAGCCAGGAACCCTGCAAAGGATCAGGCCACACACCTCAACTCTCCTCCAGCAAGGGAGCTTTACCTCTCAGGACAGTCCCACACATGCTCTTTTCTTCCATCAATTTCCCCAAAGCCGGCTGAATCCGCACTTGATCACCATTGTCTCTAATTAAAGGTAGGGAGAAGACAGGAACTGATATTAAATACATCTGGCAATTCTAGACTAGTTAAGTTTTTACTTGTGTGGGTGCCCATGCACACATGCACTCAGTCGTGTCCACCTCTTTGCGATCCCCTGGAGTGTAGCCCACAAGGCTCCTGTGTCCATGGATTTCTCCAGGCAAGAATACTGGAGTGGGCTTCTATTTCATTCTCTAGGGAATCTTCCTAGCCCAGGGACTGAACCCGAGTCTCTTGCCTCTTCTACAATGAAAGGCAGATTCTTTACCTCTGCATCCCCTGGGAAGCCCGTCTAAGTACATGAAATTATTACATTCATTTAACAGACAATGAAACCAATGAGCATCTGGAGTATTTGTATAACTCTGAACAAGTGTTAATCTAGCTAACTAGTAGCAGCACTGGGATTCAAACCCAGATAACTCTGAGGCTAATTCCCACACCCCATCTACCACATGCTGCCTTGAAGACATTCTTTAGCACTTCTCACTGGCCTCACTGGTATTCCGGAATGACCATTCTGGCAAGGTAGTAAGAGGACGTGTTTAGGAAGCAGAACAAAGCAGAATTTGAAGACTATATCTTCATATTAAAATAGAAATAAACATTTCTAACATGGAGAGTTCTTTAATTAAATCAAAGAACCCAGATAAAGAAGTTAGCACCATTACTAGGAAATACTAAGAACACACACACACAGATACACACCTTGCTACTTCTCTTACCCTCTTTCTCATTCAGTTCAGTTCAGTCACTCTGTCGTGTCTGACTGTTTGCAACCCCATGGACTGTAGCACTCCAGGCTTCCCTGTCCATCACTAACTCCCAGAGCTTGCTCAAACTCATGTCTGTTGAGTCAGTGATGCCATCCAACCGTCTCATCCTCTGTGGTCCCCTTCTTCTCATGTTTTCAGTGTTTCCCAGCATCAGGGTATTTTCAAATGAGTCATTTCTTTGTATCAGGTGGCCAAAGTATGAGAATTTCAGCTTCAGCATCACTCCATCCAATGAATATTCAGGACTGATTTATTTTAGGATGGCCTGGTTGGATCTCCTTGCAGTCTAAGGAATTCTCAAGAGTCTTCTCCAACACCACAGTTCAAAAGCATTAGTCTTTTGGCGCTCAGTTTTCTTTATGGTCCTGCTCTCACATCCATACATGACTACTGGAAAAAGCATAGCTTTGACTAGATGGACCTGTGTTGGCAAAGTAATGTCTGCTTTTTAAAATGCTGTCTAGGTTTCTCATAACTTTTATTTGAAGGAGCAAGCATCTTTTAATTTCATGGCTTCAATCACCATCTGCAGTGATTTTGGAGCCCAAGAAAATAAAGTCTGTCACTGTTCCCATTGTTTCCCCAGCTATTTGCCATGAAGTGATGGGACTGGATGCCATGATCTTCATTTTCTGAATGGTGAGTTTTAAGCCAGCTTTTCCACTCTTCTCTTTCACTTTCATCAAGAGACTCTTTAGTTCTTTGCTTTCTGCCATAAGGGTGGTGTTATCTGCTTATCTGAGCTTGTTGATATTTCTCCCGGCAATCTTGATTCCAGCTTGCATTTCATCCATCCCAACATGTCACATGATGTACTCTGCATAGAAGTTAAATAAGTAGAGTGACTATATACAGCCTTGATGTACTCCTTTCCCAGTTTGGAACCAGTCTGTTCTTCCCAGTCTGGCTCTAATTGTTGCTTCTTGACCTGCATACAGATTTCTCTGGAGCCCAGTCAGGTGGTCTGGTGTTCCCATGTCTTTCAGAATTTTCCACAGCATATTGTGATCCACAAAGTCAAAAGCTTTGACATAGACAATAAAGCAGAACTAGATGTTTTTCTGGAACTCTCTTGCTTTGTCAAAGATCAAATGGATGTTGGCAATTTGACCTCTGCTTCCTCTGCCTTTGTTACAGTCCAGCTCTCACAACTGTACATGACCACTAAGAAGACCATAATTCTTTATTGTATAAAGTTAATGAAAGAGTCAAATATTTATATCTGTTGTTGTGCAAATAAAGATGTTAAAAAATAAGATCAATAAATCTTTGGTCATTTCATTGGCCAATTGTGTCTTCATTTGTCTGTCATATTAAGAGTTTCTAATATGTCTCAGGTGATTGATCATTTGCAATAGAAGTGAAAATTTTAGTTATATAATTCCACAGATTGCTTTGGAAGGCAATAAAACAGAAAACTGATACTGTTTGATCTTTTTCACAGTTGTTCCTTTATGGAAAATAAACTTTAAAATGCCATTATGGAATATAGTGAAGTGATCTAAATATTTACAATTATAAGAAAAGGTTCAAGAATGGTGTACTTGGCAAGTATTTCTAAATTGTACACAATTTGTTAAAAACAATAAAATACCATTTATCATTTTAAAAAAGAAAATAATCAAAAAGTTATTGGTAATTTTTCTTAATCTCTATTTTTCAATATTGTTTGAAAAACAGGGTTTTATAATTTAATATGATAAACTGAATATCATTTAAGGAATGGCTTTGACTTACAAACCACAAAAGTATGTTTCACTCTATTTTTTTATATTAGTTCAATATTAAAAAAAAAAAAGAATCATGAGCCCTTTGGCTCTGATCAAGTAGACAAAAAGTTTGGCTGCTTTTTTAAAAATCTACTTTTTGTATGGCGGTAAAACAAGGCAAGTTTTAGGGAAATATTTATCTTGAATATATTTGACTTGTTGAAATTAAGTCTTTTCTTAGAAATGTGCTTTCCACTGCCAAGATAAAAGCACAGAGTAGTACAAAGATTTTTATTTGATTATGTTTTTCTTTCCAGTGGTATTTTATTTCCAGTGAGGTATCTGGAAATTCCCCAGATTAATAAAACATCAGTATTAAAAATATAATAAATAATTATAGTGTAAAATCAAATTATATAAGAATTGAAAAAAAAATATCCTCTCTTCATTAAAACTTTTTAGGAATGGAAAGTTTATAAGGGATTATCTCTTGAATGCTGGAGAAAAACCATGCCCAACACTCCATTACCAAAAATAACATTACTGGGGCGGGGAGGAGCCAAGATGATGGAGGAGTAGGACGGGGAGAACATTTTCTCCCCCACAAATTCATCAAAAGAGCATTTAAACGTCGAGTAAATTCCACAAAACAACTTCTGAATGCCGGCAGAGGACATCAGGCACCCAGAAAAGCAACCCAACTCTTCGAAAGGAGGTAGGAAAAAATATAAAAGACAAAAAAAGAGACAAAAGAGGAAGGGACGGAGTTCCGTCCCGGGAAGGGAGTCTTAAAAAGAGAGAACACCAGGAAACCTTCTCACTGCCGAATCTGTGCCGAGCTTTGGAAGCACAGAGGGCAGCATAACGGGAAGAAAAAATAAATAAACAATTAAAACTTGCAGACTGCAAGCCCTACGGTAACTCCCCCAGTGGAGAAGCAGCACAGACGCCTGCACACGCCATTAGCAAGCGGGGGCTGGGCAGGGAGGCACGGCGCAGGCTGCATCACTTAGAGTAAGAATCTGGCCTGAATACTCTGAGCGCTACCTGAGCGAAATAATTTGGGCTAGCAAACCAGACTGTGGGATATCTACCAGGTGAAAAGCCAGCCCCAACCTAAGACACCGCCAGGCCCGCGCACGGAACAAAGGACTGAACAGAGATAGCCAGCTGCAGACCATCCCCCTCCGGTGACAGGCAGCCAGAGCCGAAAGGGGGCAATCACAGCCCCAGAGAGACATTATCTATAAAACTGTAAGCAGGCTTCTTTGCTAACTAAAACTTCTTGGGGGTCTGGACGGTTAACATCTGCCTGAGAAGGTGCGCCGGTTTTACACCCAGCTAACCGAGTGGTGGGGAGACGATAAGTCGCAGCATTGGCGCTCGCTAAACACCTCATCACCTGAGCTGCTTGGACCTGGGAAGAGCACAAAACGCAGGCCCAACTGAGTCTGCGACTCTGAGGACTACCCGAGTGCTTGAACCTGAGCGGCTTGGACCGGGGAGGTACATGCAGCCCAGGGCCGGCCTCGGATTGATCCCGGCGGAACAACCTAGAGCCCGAGCAGTGTGGGCAGGGAGGCTACATGCGCTGTGAGTGGGGTCAGACCCAGTGTGGCTGAGGCAATGCGAGCGCACGCCAGTGTTATTTGTTTGCAGCATCCCTCCCTCCCTCCCCACAGCGCAACTGAACAAGTGAGCCTAAAAAAAAAAAAAAAAAGTGTCCTCCACCATCCCCTTTGTGTCAGGGCGGAAACCAGACACTGAAGAGACCAGCAAACAGAAGAAGCTATAACAGAGGGAAACGCCCCAGAAGCTACAGGCAACAGATGAAAACCCTGTGGTTACTACGGACTACATAGGAAGGGGCCTATAGATCTTGAGAAATATAAATCGGACCAAGGAACTAGCCAAAAATGAACTGAACCCACAATACTCACAACAAAACCAGAAAAAGTCCTAGATATATTTTTACTATTTTTACGATCATTCTTTTTTTTTTAATTAAAAAAAATATTTAAGTCCTCCATTGTTCCTTTAATTTTCACTTTTATAACTTATTACTTTGCAAAAAAAAAAAAAAAAAGACCCTATTTTTTCTTCTTCAGCAAACTTCATATATACATATTTTATAATTTTTTGACCTTTTTTTTTTTTCCTTCTTTTCTTTAACATTGTATTTTTGAAATTTCAAACTCTACTCTAGTTTTTCAATTTTAGCTTTTTGGTATATGTTATCAATTTTGTACCTATAGTTTTTTTTTTATAACTTCTGTGATTTTTTTTTTTTTCTGTTTGTTTCTCTTCTTCGTTTATATAACATTGTATATCTGAAATTCCAAACTCTACTCTAGATTTTTAATTTATGCTTTTTGGTATTTGATATCAATTTTGTACCTGTATTTTCTTTATGATTTTTGCAACATTGTTTGTTTTTGTTTGTTTGTTTGTTTTCTGTCTTTATGCTTCTTCTTCCTTTTTTTAACATTGTATTTTTGAAATTCCAAACTCTACTCTAGATTTTTAACTTTTGCTTTTTTGGTATTAGTTATCAATTTTGTACCTATATTTTCTTTATAATTTTTGCGACCTTGATTGTTTTTCTTTGTTCGTTTTTTCTCTTTCTTTTCCTTCTTCTTTTCTTTAACATCGTATTTTTGAAATTCCAAACTCTACTCTAGATTTTTAATTTTTGCTTTTATGTATTTGTTACCAATTTTGTACCTTTAAGAACCCAATCTTCAGGACCCATTTTTCAATAGGGAGCAAGATCACTGGCTTGACTGCTTTCTCTCCCTTTGGACTCTCCTTTTTCTCCACCAGGCCGCCTGTGTCTCCTCCCTAACCCCTCTCTACTCTACCCAACTGTGTGAATTTCTGTGTGATCCAGACAGTGGAGAACACTTAGGGAACTGATTACTGGCTGGATCTGTCTCCCTCCTTTTCATTCCCCCCTTTTATCCTTCTGGCCACCTCTGTCTCCTTCCTCCTTCTTCTCTTCTCTGTATAACTCCGTGAACATCTCTGAGTGGTCCAGTTGTGGAGTACACATAAGGAAGTGACTACTGGCTACCCCACTCTCTCCACTACTGATTCCACCTCATCTCATTTGGGTCACCTCTAACTCCCTCCTCCCTCTTCTCTTCTCCATGTAACGCTGTGAACCTCTCTGAGTGACCCTCACAGTAGAGAAACTTTTCATCTGTCATGTAGATGTTTTATCAATGGTGCTGTATAGAAGGAGAAGTTTTGAAACTTCTGTAAAAATAAGACTGATAACTGGAAGCAGGAGGCTTAAGTCCAAACCCTGACTCCAGGGAACTCCTGACTCCAAGGAACATTAATTGACAGGAGCTCATCAAACGCCTCCATACCTACACTGAAACCAAGCACCACACAAGGGCCAACAAGTTCCAGGGCAAGACATACCAAGAAAATTCTCCAGCAACAAAGGAACACAGCCCTGAGCTTCTAAATACAAGCAGCCCAAAGTCACCCCAAAACCATAGACATCTCATAACTCATTACTGGACATTACATTGCACTCCAGAGAGAAGAAATACAGCTCCACCCTCCAGAACACCGACACAAGCTTCCCTAACCAGGAAACCTTGACAAGCCACCTGTACAAACCCACACACAGTGAGGAAAAGCCACAATAAAGAGAACTCCATAAACTGCCAGAATACAGAAAGGACACCCCAAAATAAGCAATGTAAACAAGATGAAGAGACAGAGGAATACCCAGCAGATAAAGGAACAGGATAAATGCACACCAAACCAAACAAAAGAGGAAGAGATAGGGAATCTACCTGATAAAGAATTCCAAATAATCATAGAAAAATTGATCCAAAATCTTGAAATTAAAATGGAATCACAGATAAATAGCCTGGAGACAAGGATTGAGAAGATGCAAGAAAGGTTTAACAAGGACCTAGAAGAAATAAAAAAGAGTCAATATATAATGAATAATGCAATAAATGAAATTAAAAACACTCTGGAGGCAACAAATAGTAGAATAACAGAGGCAGAAGATAGGAATAGTGAATTAGAAGATAGAATGGTAGAAATAAATGAATCAGAGAGGATAAAAGAAAAACAAATTAAAAGAAATGAGGACAATCTCAGAGACTTCCAGGACAATATTAAACGCTACAACATTCGAATCATAGGGGTTCCAGAAGAAGAAGACAAAAAGAAAGACCATGAGAAAATACTTGAGGAGATAATAGTTGAAAACTTCCCTAAAATGGGGAAGGAAATAATCACCCAAGTCCAAGAAACCCAGAGAGTCCCAAACAGGATAAACCCAAGGAGAAACACCCCAAGACACATATTAATCAAATTAACAAAGATCAAACACAAAGAACAAATAGTAAAAGCAGCAAGGGAAAAACAACAAATAACACACAAGGGAAATCCCATAAGGATAACAGCTGATCTTTCAATAGAAACTCTTCAAGCCAGGAGGGAATGGGAAGACATACTTAAAATGATGAAAGAAAATAACCTACAGCCCAGATTATTATACCCAGCAAGGATCTCATTCAAGTATGAAGGAGAAATCAAAAGCTTCTCAGACAAGCAAAAGCTGAGAGAAATCTGCACCACCAAACCAGCTCTCCAACAAATATTAAAGGATATTCTCTAGACAGGAAACACAAAAAGGTGTATAAATTCGAACCCAAAACAATAAAGTAAATGGCAACGGGATCATACTTATCAGTAATTACCTTAAAGGTAAATGGGTGGAATGCCCCAACCAAAAGACAAAGACTGGATGAATGGATACAAAAACAAGACCCCTACATATGTTGTCTACAGGAGACCCACCTCAAAACAGGGGACACATACAGACTGAAAGTGAAGGGCTGGAAAAAGATTTTCCATGCAAATAGGGACCAAAAGAAAGCAGGAGTAGCAATACTCATATCAGATTAAATAGACTTTAAAACAAAGGCTGTGAAAAGGGACAAAGAAGGTCACTACATAATGATCAAAGGATCAATCCAAGAAGAAGATATAACAATTATAAATATATATGCACCCAACACAGGAGCACCACAGTATGTAAGACAAATGCTAACAAGTATGAAAGGAGAAATCAACAATAACACAATAATAGTGGAAGACTTTAATACCCCACTCACACCTATGGATAGATCAACAAAACAGAAAATTAACAAGGAAATACAAACTTCAAATGATACAATAGACCAGTTAGACCTAATTGATATCTGTAGGACATTTCATCCCAAAACAATGAATCTCACCTTTTTCTCAAGAGCACATGGAACCTTCTCCATGATAGATCACATCCTGGGCCATAAAGCTAGCCTTGGTAAATTCAAAAAAATAGAAATCATTCCAAGCATCTTTTCTGACCACAATGCAGTAAGATTAGATCTCAATTACAGGAAAAAAACTACTAAAAATTCCAACATATGGAGGCTGAAAAACACGCTGCTGAATAACCAACAAATCACAGAAGAAATCAAAAAAGAAATAAAAATTTGCATAGAAACAAATGAAAATGAAAACACAACATCCCAAAACCTGTGGGACATGGTAAAAGCAGTCCTAAGGAGAAAGTTCATAGCAATACAGGCACACCTCAAGAAACAAGAAAAAAGTCAAATAAATAACCTAAATCTACACCTAAAGCAACTAGAAAAGGAAGAAATGAAGAACCCCAGGGTTAGTAGAAGGAAAGAAATCTTAAAAATTAGAGCAGAAATAAATGCAAAAGAAACAAAAGAGACTATAGCAAAAATCAACAAAACCAAAAGCTGGTTCTTTGAAAGGATAAATAAAATTGACAAACCATTAGCCAGACTCATCAAGAAACAAAGGGAGAAAAGTCAAATCAATAAAATTAGAAATGAAAATGGAGAGATCACAACAGACAACACAGAAATACAAAGGATCATAAGAGACTACTATCAACAATTATATGCCAATAAAATGGACAACGAGGAAGAAATGGACAAATTCTTAGAAAAGCACAACTTTCCAAAACTGGACCAGGAAGAAATAGACAATCTTAACAGGACCATCACAAGCACGGAAATTGAAACTGTAATAAAAAATCTTCCAGCAAACAAAAGCCCAGGTCCAGACGGCTTCACAGCTGAATTCTACCAAAAATTTAGAGAAGAGCTAACACCTATCCTGCTCAAACTCTTACAGAAAATTGCAGAGGAAGGTAAACTTCCAAACTCATTCTATGAGGCCACCATCACCCTAATGCCAAAACCTGACAAAGATCCCACAAAAAAAGAAAACTACAGGCCAATATCACTGATGAACATAGATGCAAAAATCCTTAACAAAATTCTAGCAAGCAGAATCCAACAACACATTAAAAAGATCATACACCATGACCAAGTGGGCTTTATCCCAGGGATGCAAGGATTCTTCAATATCTGCAAATCAATCAATGTAATATACCACATTAACAAATTGAAAAATAAAAACCATATGATTATCTCAATTGATGCAGAGAAAGCCTTTGACAAAATTCAACACCCATTTATGATAAAAACTCTCCAGAAAGCAGGAATAGAAGGAACATACCTTAACGTAATAAAAGCTATATATGACAAACCCACAGCAAACATTATCCTCAAAGGTGAAAAATTGGAAGCATTTCCTCTAAAGTCAGGCACAAGACAAGGGTGCCCACTTTCACCATTACTATTCAACATAGTTTTGGAAGTTTTGGCCACAGCAATCAGAGCAGAAAAAGAAATAAAAGGAATCCAAATCGGAAAAAAAGAAGTAAAACTCTCACTATTTGCAGATGACATGATCCTCTACAAAGAAAACCCTAAAGACTCCACCAGAAAATAACTAGAGCTAATCAATGACTATAGTAAAGTTGCAGGATATAAAATCAACACAGAGAAATCCCTTGCATTCCTATACAGTAATAATGAGAAAACAGCAAGAGAAATTAAGGAAACAATTCCATTCACCATTGCCACGGAAAGAATAAAATACTTAGGAATATATCTACCTAAAGAAACTAAAGACCTATATATAGAAAACTATAAAACACTGGTGAACGAAATCAAAGAGGACACTAATAGATGGAGAAATATACCATGTTCCTGGATTGGAAGAATCAATATAGTGAAAATGAGTATACTACCCAAAGCAATTTATAGATTCAATGCAATCCCTATCAAGCTACCAATAGTATTCTTCACAGAGCTAGAACAAATAATTTCACAATTTATATGGAAATACAAAACAACCTCGAATAGCCAAAGCAATCTTGAGAAAGAAGAATGGAACTGGAGGAATCAACCTACCTGACTTCAGGCTCTACTACAGAGCCACAGTTATCAAGACAGTATGGTACTGGCACAAAGACAGAAATATTGATCAATGGAACAAAGCAGAAAGCCCAGAGATAAATCACACACATATGGACACCTTATCTTTGACAAAGGAGGGCAAGAATATACAATGGATTAAAGACAATCTCTTTAACAAGTGGTGCTGGGAAATCTGGTCAACCACTTGTAAACGAATGAAACGAGAACACTTTCTAACACCATACACAAAAATAAACTCAAAATGGATTAAAGATCTCAATGTAAGACCAGAAACTATAAAACTCCTAGAGGAGAACATAGGCAAAACACTCTCTGACATACATCACAGCAGGATCCTCTATGACCCACCTCCCAGAATACTGGAAATAAAAGCAAAAATAAACAAATGGGACCTAATTAACCTTAAAAGCTTCTGCACATAAAAGGAAACTATCAGCAAGGTGAAAAGACAGCCTTCAGAATGGGAGAAAATAATAGCAAATGAAGCAACTGACAAACAACTAATCTCAAAAATATACAGGCAACTCCTACAGCTCAACTCCAGAAAAATAAATGACCCAATCAAAAAATGGGCCAAAGAACTAAACAGACAATTCTCCAAAGAAGACATACAGATGGCTAACAAACACATGAAAAGATGCTCAACATCACTCATTATCAGAGAAATGTAAATCAAAACCACTATGAGGTACCACTTCACGCCAGTCAGAATGGCTGAGATCCAAAAGTCTACAAGCAATAAATGCTGGAGAGGGTGTGGAGAAAAGGGAACCCTCTTACACTGTTGGTGGGAATGCAAACTACTACAGCCACTATGGAGAACAGTGTGGAGATTCCCTAAAAAACAGGAAATAGAACTGCCTTATGATCCAGCAATCCCATTGCTGGGCATACACACTGAGGAAACCAGAAGGGAAAGAGACACGTGTACCCCAGTGTTCATCGCAGCACTGTTTATAATAGCCAGGACATGGAAGCAACCTAGATGTCCATCAGCAGATGAATACATAAGAAAGCTATGGTACATATACACAATGGAGTATTATTCAGCCATTAAAAAGAATACATTTGAATCAGTTCTAATGAGGTGGATGAAACTGGAACCTATTATGCAGAGTGAAGTAAGCCAGAAGGAAAAACACCAATACAGTATACTAACGCATATATATGGAATTTAGAAAGATGGTAACAATAACCCTGTGTATGAGACAGCAAAAGAGACACTGATGTATAGAACAGTCTTATGTACTCTGTGGGAGAGGGAGAGGTGGGAAGATTTGGGAGAATTGCATTGAAACATGTAAAATATCATGTATGAAACGAGATGCCAGTCCAGGTTCGATGCACGATACTGGATGCTTGGGGCTAGAGCACTGGGACGACCCAGAGGGATGGTATGGGGAGGGAGGAGGGATGAGGGTCCAGGATGGGGAACACATGTATACCTGTGGCGGATTCATTTTGATATTTGGCAAAACTAATACAATTATTTGAAGTTTAAAAATAAAATTGAAAAAGAAAAAAAAAAATAAAAGGATAAGGGAAACCAGAAAAAGTAATGAATATACACAATGGAGTATTACTCAGCCATTAAAAAGAATTCATGTGAATTAGTTTTAATGAGGTGGATGAAACTTGAGCCTATTATACAGAGTGAAGTAAGCCAGAAAGAAAAACACCAATACAGTATACTAATGCATATATATGGAATTTAGAAAGATGGTAACAATAACCCTGTTTACGAGACAGCAAAAGAGACACTGAAGTATAGAACAGTCTTATGGACTCTGTGGGAGAGGGACAGGGTGGGATGATTTGGGAGAATGGCATTGAAACATGTATAATATCATATATGAAACAAGTTGCCAGTCCAGGTTCTATGCACGATACTGGATGCTTGGGGCTGGTGCACTGGGACGACCCAGAGGGATGGTATGGGGAGGGAGGTGGGAGGAGGGTTCAGGATGGGGAACACATGTATACCTGTGGCAGATTCATTTTGATATATCGCAAAACCAATACAATGTTGTAAAGTTAAAAAAACAAAAAACAAAAATAACATTACTGAAGACAAACAGTGTTACTCAGTGTAATGACAAGGCTGACAATTTACAGGACAAATTGTATGGAAAAGTTAAGCCATTTATGCCTTACACACAAACACACATATGTATGTTTGTGTCTCTCTCCATAGTATATATATGTATATATATATAAATTATATAAAGATTGAGGGCAGGAAGAGAAGGGCATGACAGAGAATGAGATGATTGGATGGCATCACCGACTCAATGGACATGGGTTTGGGTGGACTCCGGGAGTTGGTGATGGACAGGGAGGCCTGGCGTGCTGTGGTTCATGGGGACGCAAAGAGTCGGACACAACTGAGAGACTGAATTGAACTAAATATAAGTTTCCATGTTACTCTCTTCATATATCTCCCCATCCCCCTCCCTCTCCCCAACCATAAGTCTGTTTCTAAATCTGTTTCTCTATTGCTGCCCTGTAAATAAATCCTTTGGTATCATCTTTCTAGATCCCGTATGCATGTGTTAGTATACAGTATTTAGCTTTCTCTTTCTGATTTCCTTCACTCTGTATAATACGCTCTAGTATCATCCATCTCATTAGAAATGACTCAGATGCATTCCTTTTTACGGCTGAATAATATTATATTGTTTATATGTACCACAACTTCTTTATCCATTCATCTGTTGATAGTCATCTAAGTTGCTTCCATGTTCTAGCTATTGTAAATAGTGATGCAATAAACACTGGGGTACATGTGTCTGTTTCATTCTTGGACTACTCAGGGTGTATGACTAGGACTGGGATTGCTGGGTCATATGGTAGTTTTATTCCTACTTTTTCAAGGACTCTCCATACCATCTTCCATAGTGGCTATATCAATTTGCATTCCTACCACCAGTGCAAGAATATTCCGTTTTCTCCACACCCTCTCCAGCATTTATTGTTTGTAGACTTTTTGATGATGGCCATTCTGACTGGTGTGAGGTGATATTTCATTGTAATTTAGCTTTACATTTCTCTAATAATGAGCAATGTTGAGCATCTTTTCATGTGTTTGTCAGCCATCTGTATGTCTTCTTTGGAGTAATGTCTCTAGGTCTTTTCCCCAATTTTTCATTGGTTGATTGTTTTTCTAGTATTGAGTTGTATGAGTTGCTTGTATATTTTGGCAATTAATCCATTGTCAGTTCTTTCATTTGCTGCTATTTTCTCCCATTCTAAGGGCTGTCTTTTCATGTTGCTTATAGTGTCCTTTCCTGTGCAAAAGTTTTTAAGTTTAATCAGGTCCCACTTGTTTTGCATTTGTTTCCATTACTCTAGGAGGTGGTTCATAGAGGATCTTCTTTTGATTTATGTCATCAAGTGTTCTACCTATGTTTTCCTCTAAGAGTTTTATAGTTTCTGGTCTTGCATTTAGGTATTTAATCCATTTTGAGTTTTGCTTTGTGAATGGTGTTAGGAAAGGTTCTAATTTCATTCTTTTACATGTAGCATTCCAGTTTTCCCAATACCACTTATTGAAGATGCTGTCTTTGCTCCATTGTATATTCTTACCTCCTTTGTCAAAAATAAGGTACCCATAGGTGCATTGGTTTATTTCTGGGCTTTCTATCTTGTTTCATTGGGTTATATTTCTATTTTGTGCCAGTACCATACTGTCTTGATGACTGTAGCTCTGTAGTATAATCTGAAGTCAGAAAGGTTGATTCCTCCAGCTCCATTCTTCTTTCTCAAGACTGCTTTGGCTATTTGGGGTCTTTTGAGTTTTCATATGAATTGTGAAATATTTTGTTCTAGTCCTGTGAAAAATGCCATTGATAATTTGATAGGGATCACATTGATTCTGTAGGACAGTCATTTTCACAATACTGATTCTTCCTACCCAGGAATATAGAATATCTCTTGATCCATTTATGTCATCTTTGATTTGTTTCATCAGTGTCTTATAACTTTCTGTATACAGCTATTTTGTCTCCTTAGGTAAGTTTATCCCTAGATAATTATGTTTTGCAATGGTGAATGGGATTGATTTCTTAATTTATTTGTCTGACATTTCATTGTTAGTATATAGAAATGCAAGTGACTTGTGTATTTATTTTGTGTCCTGTGACTTTGCTATCACTGATTATCTCTAGTAATTTTCTGACAGTATTTGTAGGGTTTTCTATATGTAGTATCATGTCATCTGCCAAACAGTGAGAACTTTATTTCTTCTTTTTTTATAATCTGGATTGTGTTTCTTTCTTTTTCTTCTCTGATGCTGTAGCTAGGACTTTCAAAACTATGTTGAATAGTAGTGGTGAAAGTGGACACCCTTGTCTTCTTCCTGATCTTAGGGGCAATGGTTTCAGGTTTTCACCATTGAGAATAATGTTTGCTGTTATCATGTTGGCCTTTGCTATGTTGAGGTTGGACTGTGAAGAAGGTTGAGCGCCGAAGAATTGATGCTTTTGAACTGTGGTGTTGGAGAAGACTCTTGAGAGTCCCTTGGACTGCAAGGAGATCCAACCAGTCCATTCTGAAGGAGATCGGCCCTGGGATTTATTTGGAAGGAATGATGCTAAAGCTGAAACTCCAGTACTTTGGCCACCTCATGTGAAGAGTTGTCTCATTGGAAAAGACTCTGATGCTGGGAGGGTTTGGGGGCAGGAGGAGAAGGGGATGACAGAGGATGAGATGGCTGGATGGCATCACTGACTCAATGGACGTGAGGCTGAGTGAACTCCAGGAGTTGGTGATGGACAGGGAGGCCTGGTGTGCTGAGATTCATGGGGTCGCAAAGAGTCGGACACGACTGAGTGACTGAACTGAACTGAACTGAACTGATGTTGAGTAGGTTCCTTCTATGTCTATTTTTTGAAGAATTTTAATCATATGTGAGTGCTGAGTTTTCTCAAAGGACTTTTGTGCATCTGTTGAGATTGTCATATTGTTTTTTACCTTCAATTTGTTAACATAATGTATCACATTGACTGATTTGCAATATACTGAGAATCCTTGCATCCATGGAATAAACTGAACTTGATCAAGGTGTATGAGTTCTTTAATATGCTGTTGAATTCTTTTTACTAGAATTTTTTTGAGGATTTTTGCATCTATGTTCGCCACTGATATTGGCATATAGTTTTTTGTTTTGTTTTGGTATAAGAGTGATAGTGGCGTTGTAGGATGAGTTTGGAAATGTTCCTTCCTCTGCAATTTTTTGAACGAGTTTTAGAATAATAGGCATTAGTTCATCTCTGAACATTTGATAGAAATCACCTGTGAAGCCATCTGGTCCTGGGCTTTTGGTTTTTGGGTAGATTTTTGATCACAGCTTTGATTGCAGTGCTCATAATTGGATTGTTCATAATTTCTATTTCTTCCTGGTTCAGTATTGGAAGACTGAACTTTTCTAAAAATATGTCCCTTATTTCCAGGTTATCCATTTTGTTGCCGTATAAGTTGTTAATAATAGTCTCGTAATCCTTTGTATTTCCATTGTCTGCTGTAAGCTCTCCTTTTTCATTTTTAATTTTGTTGATTTGACTATTCTCTCTTTTATGCTTGATGAGTCTGGCTAAAGGTTTGTCAATTTTGTTTATCTTGTCAAAGAAACAGATTTTACTTCTATTAATCTTTATTATTGTTTCATTTCTTTTTCACTTATTTCTACTCTGATCTTTATGATTTCTTTCCTTCTACTATTTCCTTCTAATACTATTGTTTTTGTTCTTCTTTTTCAGTTTCTTTTAGGTATAAATTTAGGTTGTATATTTGATGTTTCTCTTGTTTCTTGAGGTAGGATCGTATTTCCATAAACTCTTCTTTGAACTGCTGCATCCCGTAGGTTTTGAGTTGTGCTTTCATTGTCATTTGTTTCTAGGAATTTTTGTATTTCCCTTTTGATTTCTTCAGTAACTGGTTCATTATTTACAAACATATTGTTTAATCTCCATGTGTTTGTTACAGTATTTTTCTCATAATTGATATCTAGTCTCATAGTGTTTTGGTCGGAAAAGGTGCTTGATACAATTTCAATTTTCTTAAATTTACTGAGGCTTGATTTGTGACCCTGGGTTTTCTATACTGGAGAATGTTCCACAGGCACTTGAGAAGAAGGTGAGTTCTTCTGCATTTGGATGTAATGTCCTGAAGATATCAATGAGATCCATCTCATCTAATGTATCACTTAAGACTTGTGTCTCCTTATTAATTTTCTGTTTTGATAATCTATCTATTGGTGTAAGTGGGGTGTTAAAGTCTCCTACTATTATTGTTTCTGTCAATTTCTCTTTTTATGTCTGTTAGTGTTTGTCTTATGTATTGAGGTGCTCCTATGTTGGGTGCATAGATATTTACAATTGTATGTCTTCCTCTTTGATCTATCCCTTGATCATTATGTGGTGTCCTTCCTTATCGCTTGTAACATTCTTTAAGGTCTACTTTGTCTGATATGAGGATTGCTAATTGAGCTTTCTTTTGCTTTCCATTTGCATGAAATGTATTTTTCCATCCTCTCACTTTCAGTCTATATGTGTCTCTAGGTCTGAAGTGGGTTTCTTTTAGACAGAATATATGTCTTGTTTTCGTATCCATTGATCCAGTCTGTGTATTTTCGTTGAAACATTTAATTCATTTATATTTGAAGTAATTATTGATATATATATTTCTACTGCCAATTTCTTAATTGTTTGTGGTTTGCATTTGTAAATCTTTTTCTTCACTTTTATTTCCCAACTATATAAGTTCCTTTAACATTTTTTGAAAGCTGGTTTGGTGGTACTGAATTCTCTTAACTTTGACTTGTCTGAAAAGCATTTTAATTTCCATCAATTTTGAATGATATTCTTGCTGGGTAGAGTAATTTTGGTTGTAAATTTTTTTCCCTTTCAGCATTTTAAATATATCCTGCCACTTCCTTTGGCCTGCAGAGCTTCTGCTCAAAGATCAGCTGTTAAACATATGGGGTTTCCCTTGTATGTTACTTGTTGCTTTTCCCTTACTACTTTTAATATTTTTCTTTGTGTTTAATCTTTGTTAGTTTGATTAGTATGTGTCTTGGTGTGTTTCTCCTTGGGTTTATCCAGATGGGACTGTCTGCACTTTGTGGACTTGATTGACTATTTCCTTTTCCATGTTGGGAAAATTTTCAACTATAATCTCTTCAGAAATTTTCTCATATCCTTTCTTTTTCTCTTCTCTTCTTGGACCCCTATAATATAATGTTGGTGCATTTAATATTGTCCCAGAGTTCTCTGAGACTAACCTCAGTTCTTTTCATTCTTTCTACTTTATTCTGCTCTTCAGCAGTTTTTTCTACCATTTTATCTTCCAGTTCATTGTTCCATGCTTCTGCTTCAGATATTCTGCCATTGATTCCTTCTACAGTATTTTTAATCTCAGTAATCCTTTTGTCTCTGTATGTTTATTCTTTAATCCTTCTGGCTCTTTGTTAATTGATACTTGCATTTTCTCCATTCTGTTGGCAAGGTTTTTGATCATCTTTACTATCATTTTCTGAATCCTTTTTCAGGTAGTTTGCCTATTTCCTCTTCAATTATTTGTAGTTCTTTGTTTCCTGATTGGTCATCATTTGTGCAATATTCCTCTGCCTTTTAATTTTTTTTTAAACTTATTGTGTTTGAGGTCTCCTTTTCCCAGGCTTCAAGGTTGAATTCTTTCTTCCTTTTGGTTTCTGCCCTCTGAAGTTTGGTCCAGTGGTTTGTCTAAGCTTCCTACAGGTGAGATTTGCATTGAGTTTTTTCTTTTTTTCCCTCTGATGGTCAGGGCTGAGTGAGGTGGTTATTCTGTCTGCTGATGATTAGGTTTGTATTTTTGTCTTGTTTGTTGTTTGAATGAGGCTTCCTGCAGAGGGTGCTACTGGTCATTGTGTGATACTGGGTCTTATATTCAAGTGGTTTCCTTTGTGTGAATTCTCACAATTTGACACTCCCTAGGTTTAGTTCCCTGGTAGTGTAGGGTCTTGGAGTCAGTGCTTACACTCCAAAGACTCAGGGATTGATCTCATACCTTTGATCTTAAGCATGATGCTGCATCACATTGGGGTTGAAGGCAGTGAGGAGAAAAGCAATAAGAAAAGATATACTTGTCTTTTCTCCTTGACACCAGTTCATTTGCTAAGGTCCAGGTTGAGGAAGAGGCAGTTCCCACTGTTAGTCACAGAACCTCTCACCTTCCCACCAATCTGCACCTGTCTCTTCTGGGGCAGAGCTGGAAGAAGAGGGAAACAGTGCTTCTTGCAAGCAGCAGGCTCTCAGGAGAAGACTTCATTTCAGTTCAAATCAGTCTCTCAGTCGTATCCAACCCTTTGCGACCCCGTGAATCGCAGCAGGCCAGGCCTCCCTGTCCATCACCAAGTCCTGGAGCTCACTCACACTCACGTCCATCAAGTCGGTGATGCCATTCAGCCATCTCATCCTCTGTCGTCCCCTTTTCCTCCTGCCCCCAATCCCTCCCAGCATCAGAGTCTTTTCCAATGAGACAACTCTTTGCATGAGGTAGCCAAAGTACTGGAGTTTCCGCTTTAGCATCATCCCTTCCAAAGAACACCCAGGGCTGATCTCCTTTAGCATGGACTGGTTTGATCTCCTTGCAGTCCAAGGGACTCTCAAGAATCTTCTCCAACACCACAGTTCAAAAGAATCAATTCTTCTATGCTCAGCTTTCTTCACAGTCCAACTCTCACATCCATCCATGACCACTGGAAAAACCATAGCCTTGACCAGACGGACCTTTGTTGGCAAAGTAATGTCTCTGCTTTTGAATACGCTATCCAGGAGAAGACTGGGGCCCAGCTAAGCTGCAGAATTTTCAGCTCTTCTCAGAAATTAGCACAGAACATCAGTGAATTCCCCAGTCACCAAGTCTGCTCACATCAGGTCTCAAAAATTTTGATGAGATAGAAAAATTCTTAATCATGATGCCCATGACAAGCACAACTTAGTTCTGGGGTTTAATAATATTTTGGAAGGGAGGTGGGATTTTCTTCTTTTCTTTTTTTCTCCATACCTTGAGGCTTGCAGGATCTTAGTTTCCTGACCAAGGACTGAACCCTGGGCCTGGGTAGTGAAAATTCAGAGTCCTAACCATTGGAATACCATGGAAGTCCTGTAATGTCTTAACAGTGCTCATATGAAACCGGCCAAATTTAGGACATATTACCTACTGACAGTTCTCCCAAAATGGTCAAAGCTATTAGACCTTTAACCTAAATGGAGGTAGCAGCATTTTTCAAGGTCATGAAACTTAAATCAGTTCCTTGCATAAGTGACTTAGAGTTACTCTCCACTAGAGACTTAAAACAGAAGACATACTGTTTGTAATAATTAAGTCTCTGAAATTTGTACCCTCCTAGGGTCAGGCCACAGGCTATTCAGTTGTGGTAGGTGAATCAGAGTACCAATAACAATCTGCTTATGTATTGAAATTAAGATACTTAGCTGTGGCATCTTCTAGAGAGAATTGAAATTTTAAGAATTCAGTTTATTGAATAGGTAACAATAAATATAGGATCAAAATCTTGAACATGCAACTTCGTTTATTATACTGAACTCAGTTTCATCAAGTCAAAGTCATGACCAAACACAATTACAAAATAGTGGTGGTTAAAACATATCTTTCTCCCTTTCATTAAAAGAAAACAAAACAAAACAAAAATTAAAAATACCTTAGGTTGCCCTTCCCAATATTGAAGGTTTGTGAAAAGACCTATGGCTGTGAAGTTACTGAATTATAATTTAAATACTGTACTAATAGGTGAATATGGTATCGATGTAGCAATTGAAGATTGCTATCATTATGTAAATGAGTTCTCCTAAACAGTCATTTAAAATTAAAATAATTACCATTACTCTATCAATTTGGAATTGATTACATTCTAAATACCTTCCCTCTGATAAAAAATGAACTTATTTTATACAATTAAACAACAAAAGATTTTAGTACAGGGAAGATACTCATTGTTATTTATATGTTCCATAATAATGTAAGCTTAATTACTGTAACAACTCTGTAAGGTATATCTTATCCATAAGATTACTGATAAAAGTGAAAATCATTCATCCCTGTCCAACTCTTTGTGACCCCATGGACTAAAACCTCTGTGCACTGGATTCATGAAAGAAGAATTCTGGAGTGGGTTGCCATTCCCTCCTCCAGGGGATCATTCAGACCAAGGCATCAAACCCAGGTCTCCTGCATTGCAGGTGGATTCTTTAGCACTTGAGCTCCTTACTGTGGAAGTCCATAAGGTAACTGAAACATATTTTAAGTAGTTAACCTATGTCACCAAGCAGTAAAATGTAGAGTTGGAATTTGAATCTAAGAAACCTGGTTCTAGGATTAAAGTTTTCAGGTACTACACAATAGCTACACTACTAAATAAATAAATACAAAAGTATGGTCTAAAGTAAAGTAAGAAAGAATGAAAAATTAATTTTTTTTTTGCTTTTCTTAATATAAATTTATTGGAGGCTAATTACTTGACAATACTGTATTGGTTTGGCCATACATCAACATTTCTGTTAAAAGGGGATCAGTTCAGTTCAGTTCAGTCACTCAGTCATGTCCGACTCTTTGTGACCCCATGAATCGCAGCATACTAGGCCTCCCTGTCCATCACCAACTCCCAGAGTCTAACCCAGCTCATGTCCATCGAGTCGGTGATGCCACCCAGCCATCTCATCCTCCATCATCCTCTTCTCCTCCTGCCCCCAGTCCCTCCCATCATCAGGGTCTTTTCCAATGAGTCAATTCTTCTCATGAGGTGGCCAAAGTATTGGAGTTTCAGCCTCAGCATAAGTCCTTCCAACGAACACCCAGGACTGATCTCCTTTAGGATGGAACGGTTGGATCTCCTTGAAGTCTAAGGACTCTCAAGAGTTTTCTCCAACACCACAGTTCAAAAGCACCAATTCTTCAGTGCTCAGCTTTCTTCACAGTCTAACTCTCACATCCATACGTCACCATGGAAAAACCATAACCTTGACTAGATGGACCTTTATTGGCAAAATAATGTCTCTGCTTTTTAATATGCTATCTATGTTGGTCACAACTTTCCTTCCAAGGAGTAAGTGTCTTTTAATTTTATGGCTGCAATCACCATCTGCAGTGATTTTGGAGCCCCAAAAAATAATGTCTGACACTGTTTCCACTGTTTCCCCATCTATTTTCCAGGAAGTGATGGGACCAGATGCCATGATCTTCGTTTTCTGAATGTTGAGCTTTAAGCCAACTTTTTCACTCTCCTCTTTCACTTTCATCAAGAGGCTTTTTAGTTCCTCTTCACTTTCTGCCATAAGGGTGGTGTCATCTGCATATCTGAGGTTATTGATATTTCTCCCGGCAATCTTGATTCCAGCTTGTGCTTCTTCAAGCCCAGCGTTTCTCATGATGTACCCTGCATAGAAGTTAAATAAGCAGGGTGACAATATACAGCCTTGACATACTTCTCCTATTTGGAACCAGTACGTTGTTCCATGTCCAATTCTAACTGTGCCTTCCTGACCTGCATATAGGTTTCTCAAGAGGCAGGTCAGGTGGTCTGGTATTCCCATCTCTTTCAGAATTTTCCACAGTTTATTGTGATCCACACAGTCAAAGGCCTTGGCATAGTCAATAAAGCAGAAATACTATCCAATTATCACAATGGCTAAACTCCAAAAACACAGACAACACCAAATATTGGTGAAGATGCAGAGCAAGAGAAACTCAATCCATTAACTGTTGTTGGAATGTAAAATGGTAAAAGCACTTTGTGGGTTTCTTATGAAACTAAATATAGGTTGCCTACCATATAATACAGCAATCACACTCCATGTAAATTATCCAAATGCACTGAAAACCTGAAACCCTTCACACAGATGTTTAGAGCAACTTTATTCATAATTGCCGAAAATGAAACTAATCAAGTTTTCCCTCAATAAGTGAATAAACTGTGATACATCCATACAAAAGATTATTATTTGGAAATAAAAAGAAATCAGTTACTGGGCCTTGGTAAAAATTGAGAAATTTTAAACAGATATTACTAAGTGAAAGAAGTCAGTCTCAAAAGCCTGAATAAAAATGGGTGCTTTCACCTATATGACATTCTGGAAAAGGCAAAGCTCTACAGGTGTTAAAAAGATCAGGGCTTGCCAGAAGTTTGGTGGAAGAGCTTGGTGGAAGGGGAGGGGAAGCAGGGATGAATAAATGGAGCCCAGGAGTCTTTAGGTTCTTAAAACTATTCATAAAATATTATAATGGTGGACACGTGGTATGATGCATTTGTCAAAACCCATAGAACTCTACAAAAGAAAGAGTAACTCCTTACATAAATTATGGTGCTTACTTAATAATCATGTGACAACATTGGTCCATCAGTTGTAAAAAATATAATAAATAATAAAGAAATGTAATTAATAAAAATATTTTGTGTGGTGTTTAAAATGGTGTTTAAAATACTTTTTTGTGGTGTGGTAAAATGTATTACTTTTGTGCACAGAAATTCAATAAAGAAGCAACATTTATTACAAGGGATTGGTTCACACATCTGTGCTGGCTAATTAAAGAACAGAAAGCTGGCAAGGCATACAGTCAGGAACTAAAAATCATGGCTGGAACTATATGAACTGAAGCCAGGATCCTCTGGACATAGAAAGGGTCTATCCTCTTGTAGGGGCTTCCTCAGATGGTAAAGAGTCTGCCTGCAATGCAGGAGACCCAGATTTGGTCCCTGGGTTGGGAAAATCCCCTGGAGAAGGAATTGGCAACCCACTCCTGTACTCTTGCCTGGAAAATCCCATGGACGAAGAAGCCTGGTCGGCTACAGTCTATGGGGTTGCAGAGTCCAACACGACTAAGCGACTTCATTGACTCATTGATCCTCTTTTAACAGGGCTTCCCAGGTGGCTCAATAGTAAAGAACCAGCCTGCCAATGCAGGAGACGTGGCTTCGATCCCTGGGTCAGGAAGATCCCCTGGAAAAGGAAATAACAATCTGCTCCAGGATTCTTGCCTGGGAAACCCCATGGACAGAGGAGCCTGGTGGCTACCATCTATGGGGCTGCAAAAGAGTCAGACATGACTTAGCAACTGAGCATGCACACACCCTCTTTTAAAGACCTTATGATTAATTAAGTTTGGGCCAGCCAGGATGATATATCTTTCAATACAATTGACTGCTTAGGACTGATTCATTATATCAATTTAATTACAGCTGCCAAATTCCTACAGAGCAGTGCAAAATGAGTGTGTAACTGAGTCATTAGGAAGAGTATGTGCACTATAAAATAGTTATTTCAAAGCCTCCTTGAAGTTTCACAGGAGTGTAGCTCTTGTAGCCTACCCAATGTAGAAACACACTAGAAAGGGAATTCTGCAGTATTTAGTTCAGAAGCAAAGCTGTGTGGGAAACGATGACAGTGGATATAGCAGTCATGGTAGTCTGGGGGGAAGCACTGTGGACAAGGAAAGCAAATTCATTTTCCGAGTGACTGTATTTTCCAGTAAAACCAAGATATTACCCAATTGTATAAAGAAAGTGATATACTATAGTCAGTCTGCCACCGTGTAGCTGGCTAATTACCTCAGAGAACTCAGGGTCAGTCTCCATTGTTGGGATATGGACACTCAGCAGTGTCTATAGCCAGGCCAGCTTCAGGAGTAGAATTCAGCATTGCTAAGCTCATGCTGACCCCATCCTTGTCACCAGGGCTGCTTTGTTCATGAGTCACTGGGCAAAGACAGTGAGTCTCTCTCTTTTTTTAACAAATTCATATGGAACAAAAATATCTTCCTATCCTGTTTCCAAAAACATCAAACAGAAGGTCAGGCTATGGAGCCCAGAAAAGTGTACTGAGGGCCCTGAAAGGAGAGGAGTGGCTCATGCCTTAAAAACCCTAAACTCCCTGAAAGCTCTCATCAAAACTCTTTCCTAGGAAAGTGAAAGAGGGATATGGTGAGTTATAAACATCTTGGTGTCAGAGCCCTTGTTCTGGGGGTCAGGTCAAGGTCAGGTAACTGTTCCCATAAATATCTCATGAGTGTTAGTCTCTGTTCTTACAAGAAAGGGCAGGTCCTGAGGCAGGACTTACCCTCCAGGGTCTAGTCCTGGCTGAGTCAGAGCTCAGCTGGCAGCGCCCTCAGTGTTGGGTCCTGAGACCCTGCTCAGCCGTCAGTGCTGAGGGAGCCGGGCACCCAACCCAACTGGCCCTCAGGATCCTAAGGTCGGCCATGTGGTGGGAGGTATGGGAGCAGGTCCTCCAGATGGTATCCCAGGCAGACGGGGCTGTCAGAAGGTGGCAGAGGAGGGGAGAGAGTCATTGCCTCCTCAAGGCCTGGGCCCGGCCAGTAGGGGCCACAGTAAAGGCTCTGGAGGTCAGCAGGACACAGCCCCCAACATGTCCCCTGCTCCCCCAGAACACCCGCTGGCCTGTGGCTGGATGAACTGGAGCACCTTTGGGGGAAGGCTGGGATTGACTCTTACCTCACTGACCACTTGACAATCCCTGCTCCAGTGAACTTGGCTGAATGTCCTCACTAACGGTCACTCACTGGTAGTTGCTTCCTTGGGGGAGGAGCCCATTGCAAATGGCTGAACAGGACCTGTTGCCTGGTGACAGGGTGCAGCTTAATAGCTCACAGGTATGGCTGTGCTGAGGTCTGCACTTGGCTGTGCTCTGTTACAAGTCTCCTTGGCAAGTCTCCATTCACCCCTGTCCTTTAGAGGTATTCCCAGACAGAAACTAGATGGCCACAGCTGTCAGCTTTGGGTGGTCTCTTTATATCATGCAGTACTGTCTTTATTGGGTTCAAGAATGTCATATATGAGTAGGAGCCATGGACATGTGAGCTACTTCCTCACACAAGCTACTTTTCCCTCAGCCCTGTTCAAGCCCTGTCTCCTTCATCCCCACTTCCATTTGATAATGGAGCACTGTCACACAGGCCTGACTTTGTGCCTCGGTAGGTCACAATATCTTGCCTCATGATGAAAGAAATCACCACAAAATAACCTCATCATTCATTACCTCCTAATGGAGATGTATCTAGTACTGTTTATTTGGGTCAAAACCTTGATAATTAAATATTTTAAAACTCATTTCATCTCACCAATTTTGGGTTTATATGTGCTTTAAAAGGTCTATACATGTGCTTTATCTATACATGTGCTTTCAGAAGCCCTCCTTTGTCTGATTCAGTGAATCATACATGGATTTCATTTCCTCATTGAACTAACATCATTGCGAAACCACAAGGTTAGATATTAGCAGTTTCTCATGAATATATTATATATGACTAATATAAATACTCTGAGTCATTATGTGATTGATACATTCTCAGGTTGATCTAATTAGCCTTTGAACAGACTTATGGCCCAGTTTAAGAGTTAATAAATTATCTGGCTGTTCTCCACACAACTTTTTTATTTGGTTCAATTAATACCCAAGCTTTTGGTAAAGGAACCGGGCAAAAGGCTAAAACTTATCCACATTCAACAATTACATATTTTAATGGTATATATCACTCCTGAGTACTTGATTCCTTTGTTTTAATATATATGTGTGTGTGTGTGTGTGTGTGTGTGTGTGTGTGTGTGTGTGTATACACACACATAGGGTTGCTTATGACAGTGATCATTATTTTCTTTTTATTTGCATACAGGCTAGGTATTAGAAGGCTTCTGTGAGACTGTCTCAATGATATAAGTGAGTAATTTTAGGAAATCCAAAAATGCTGTATAAAAATGCATGCAATTAAACTATTATTTTAGTTCTCTGGCATCTGGTAATTTTCTAGAGAATTACAAACTTCCTTTGCTCTTGACAAATACTGTTGACTTCCTCCAAATCTTCATTTTTACCTAATTCTATGTATGCTCTGCTGCCTTCTCAGTTGCTCAGTTGTCCAATTCTTTGTGACCCCATGGACTGTAGTCCACCAGGCTCCTCTGTCTATGGGATTTCCCAATGGAGTGGGTTGCCATTTCCCCCTCCAGGGAAATATTCCCGACCCAAGGATTGAACCTGAGTCTCCTACAACTCCTGTGTTCCTGTGTTGGCAGCAGTTTCTTTGTGAGTGAGCCATCTGGGAAGCCCAATTCAATGTATAGGACCCATGATAAATAAAGGTTGCTTTTAAAGTTATTTGCATGTCTTTGAATGAAATAAAAGATAATATAATAATATTAATATATGTGTAACTTCAGGTGTTGTTTCTATTCCACAGAGTAAATCTACCGAAGTTGTATTTGCATTTAATTATTTTTTTAAATGTAGCTATACCCTGTGGACTGTAGCCCACGAGGCTCCTCTGTTCATGAGATTCTCCAGGCAAGAATACTGGAGTGGGTTGCCATTTCCTTCTCCAGGGGATCTTCCCAACCCAGGGTTCGAACCCAGGTCTCCCTCATTGCAGGCAGATGCTTTAACCTCTGAGCCACGAGGGAAGCCCATATTATAGTCTCCTTGATATTGTGTTAGTCACTCAGTCATGTCTGACTCTTTGCAACCCCACAGAGTCCAAATCCACTGATGCATACACAGACAGTAGTGTGGGCTATTAAAGTGTGGGCTAATTATAATGTGAGAGCTAGTGCATGATCAGAGCTGATTCACCAGGTGGTGAGTAATACAGATTTTTATTAATTCCTATGTTACTTTAAACCTAACTAAACCTGTACCTAGTCTAAAATACATTCCCATAACAACTTATGTAAATAATGTAAATTATGCATTTAGCCACAGAAAACATGGATCATAATCATATACTATTTTTTTATCTGAAAAATATTTTAATTTGATATTGTAATAGTATCTCCTCAATATAGAAATAATTGTTAGTAGTCCACTGGCATGTTTGGTATAATTCTCATTAGTAATTTAGTATCATGCCCTTCTCATGGACATGATAATCCCAAGCCTTATTAAGTTTTGTGCATCACACACTATCTTACTTTTAGACACTTAGTGCCCACTAGCAGTCTCTTCCCACTATTCCTTCACTTACCAACTAGAAACCACTGGTCTGTTTTCCATGTCTGCACTCTGGTCTATGCTCAGTCGTGTCTGACTCTTTGCAACCCTTTGTACTGTAGCCCACCAGGCTCCTCTATCCATAGAATTTCCCAGAAAGAATACTGGAGTGGTTGGACATTTCCTATTCCAAGGGAATTTTCCAACACGGGAATCAAACTTGCATCTCCTGTGTCTCTTGCACTGCAAGCGAATTCTTTACCACAGAGCTATTACATTGGGGAAGTCCTGTCTCTGCACTCAAGTTTGGATAATCCCTATTGATATTTTCCAAGTGTGTTCATTGTTGCTGCAGTATCTAATCTGCTTTTAGTATCATCAAATAGCCTCTCTTTGGCAGAGACTTCTTTACAGCTACATTTTCATCTTTCTATTTTTCCTTTAATTTCTTGAATCCTATATCATAGAAATACACAAAGTACTGTTTTGGTACTCTCATCTTTTCTACTATTAGTCTTCTGCCAGCGAGTCACATTTTCCTGTTTCTTGGCATGTGTAGAAATTTTCTAATTGGATGGTGTGGTGGTTTAGTGAGTAAGACATGTCCAATTACTATGACCAATTACCATGTCCTCCTCCAGGGGATCACCCTGACCCGGGATCAAACCTGCCTCTCCTGTATTGCAGGCAGGTTCTTTACTTCTGAACCACCAGGGAAATGCTTAATTGGGTGTTGAACATTATACCTACTACATTGCTGAAAGTCTAGAATTAATTTTTTTTTCTTGAAAATAAGCCTGACTTTTGTTCTAGAATTCAATTCAATTATTCTCAGGTTGATTTTTCTCTAGACTTATTTTTAAGGATTGCTATAGTGAGTGTAAAACACATGTTTTTCTGGAGAAAATTTAGGCTTCTTATTATTAATAATATTACTATCTTGCTTCTAGCCTGGATAAATTAGGCTTACTACTGTCATTGTTTTTCTACCAAAATATTAACCTCCAGGGAACCTTACTGAATACCATAGGTTATTGACAGTTGAGTTTCCTGTACTGTTGTTATCTTTAATATCTCTGCACTTCATGTAATCTGAGAACTATTTAGCTTATATCATCACCTTATTGTTCTTTTTCCTTGTCTCATAAACTTTCATTTTACACATATGTAGTCTAATATTCTGTGAAGACTCAGAGCAATTGCTATGCAGAGTTTTGGTGCTCTTTTTCTATATAGATTCCTCTTATGTTGAACTCTGCCTTGCAACTTACAACTACCTCAGTGCACCTAAACTTTAATCTCTGTATGTTCCATACCTGTGGTCAGTCACTTGAGTCATGTCTGACTCTTTGTGACCCTATGGGCCGTAGCCTGTCAGGCTCTTCTTGGGATTTTCCAGTTAAGGATACTGGAGTGGATTGTGATGACCTCTTCCAGGAGATCATACTGACCCAGGGACTGAACCCGTGCCTCCTGCATCTCCTGCATCACAGGTGGATTTTTCACCTGTATGCTTAGGTCAGGGATATCACTGCCCTCTGCCTGCGATTTCTGTCTATGTACTATGATCTGTAATGTGTCTCTGAAGTGAAGCGAAGTGAAGTGAAAGTTGCTCAGTGGTGTCTGACTCTTTGTGACCCATGGACTGTATAGTCCATGGAATTCTCCAGGCCAGAATACTAGTGCAGGTAGCCTTTCCTTTCTCCAGGGGATCTTGTCAACCTAGGGATCGAACCCAGGTCTCCTGCATTGCAGGCAGATTCTATACAAGGTGAGCCACAAGGGCAGCCCAAGAATACTGCAGTGGATAGCCTATCCCTTCTCCAGTGGATCTTTCCAATACAGGAATCAATCCCTTCTCCAGTGGATCTTTCCAATACAGGAATCAAACTGGGGTCTCCTACATTGCAGGTGGATTCTTTACCAATTGAGCTATTAGGGAAGCTCCACTGTGTCTCTAGGCAATTTTATTTCTCACACTACTTGTTTTTCCACTTTGGGAAATTTGGAAATCTGAAGCAGTGCCAAAAGACTGGAAAAGGTCAGTTTCATTCCAATCCCAAAGAAAGGCATTGCCATGTCCAACTACAACACAATTGCACTCATTTCACATGCTCACACAGTATTTTTCAAATTCCTCCGAGTGAGCCTTCAATATTACATAAACTGATAACTTCCAGAAGTTTAATCTGGATTTTAAAAAGGCAGAGGAACTGGAGCTCAAATTGCCAACATCTGTTGGATCATAGAAAAAGCAAGAGAATTCCAGAAAAACATCTACTTTTGCTTCATTGACTATGAAAAAGCCTTGGATTGTGTGAATCACTACAAACTGTGGAAATTTCTCAAAGAGATGGGAATACCAGACCATCTTACCTACCTCCTGAGAAACCTCTATGCAGGTTAAGAAGCAACAATTAGAGCTGAACATAGAACCACAGACTGGTTCCAAATTGGGAAAGGAATGTGTCAAGACTATATTTTCACCCTTCTTGTTTAATTTCTATGTAGAGTAGATCATGTAAAATGCTGGGGTGGATGAAGTACAAGATGAAATCAAGATTGCCAGGAAAAGTATCAATAACCTCAGATATGCAAATGACAACACTCTTATGGCAGAAATAGAAGAGGAACTAAAGAATCTATTGATGAAGGTGAAAGATGAGAGTGAAAAAGCCAGCTAAAACTCAACATTCAAAAATGAAGATCATGGCATTCAGTCCCATTATTGCATGGCAAATATGTGGGGAAACAATGGGGAAATGATGACAGACTTCATATTCTTGGACTCCAAAATCACTGCAAATGGTGACTACAATCATGAAATTAAAAGACGCTTGCTCCTTGGAAGAAAAGCTATGATAAACCTAGACAGCATTTTAAAAAGCAGAGACATTACTTTGCCAACAAAGTTTCATCTAGTCAAAGCTATAGTTTTTCCAGTAGTCATGTACAGATGTGAGAGATGGACCATAAAGAAAGCTGAGAAGCAAAGAATTCATGCTTTTGAACTGTGGATTTGGAGAAGACTCTTGAGAGTCCCTGGGACTATAAGGACATTATATAATCCTGAATATTTATTGGAAGGACTGATGTTGAAGTTTAAACTCCAATAATTTGGCCCACCTGATGCAGAGAGACCTGGCTCATTAGAAAAGACTCTGATGCTTGGAGGGACTGAAGGCATGAGGAGAAGGGGACAACAGAGAAAGAGATTTTGTGATGGCATTACAGACTCAATTGACATGAGTTTGAGCATGCTCCAGGAGATGGTGAAGGACAGGGAATTCTCCCATGCTGTAGTCCATAGGTTCACAAAGAATCAGACATGACTGAGCAAATGAACAACAAAAATTCCATATTTATTGCTCTTTACTGAACTTGCTTTATATTGTGAAAATCACTTAATTTTGATACTGTCAACAAGTAAGCACACCATCAGTTGTTTGAAAAAATTTATTTTATGTTATATGTGATTTTAATGAAGAAAGTAGTAAAGATGCTATGTGAGATATAAAATAAATTTTAAAATATGAACTCTGAAACTGAAGCCTATTATACAGAGTGAAGTAAGCCAGAAGGAAAAACATCAATACAGTATACTAACGCATATATTTGGAATTTAGAAAGATGGTAACAATAATGCGGTGTACGAGACAGCAAAAGAGACACCGATGTATAGAACAGTCTTATGGACTCTGTGGGAGAGGGAGAGGGTGGGAAGATTTGGGAGAATGACATTGAAACATGTAAAATATCATGTAAGAAACGAGTTGCCAGTCCAGGTTCGATGCAAGATACTGGATGCTTGGGGCTAGTGCACTGGGACGACCCAGAGGGATGGTATGGGGAGGGAGGAGGGAGGAGGGTTCAGGATGGGGAACACATATATACCTGTGGCGGATTCATTTTGATATTTGGAAAACTAATACAATTATGTAAAGTTTAAAAATAAAATAAAATTTAAAAAAATAAATAAAATTAAAAAAAAATTAAAATATAAACTCTGAAATAAGGCTTCTTGAGTACGAATCCTTAGTTTACCATTTACTTGGTCTGTATCCTAGGAACGGTTAACTGTGCTTTTCCTACCTTGTCGTTCTAATCTGAGACATAATATCATCTATTTTGTAGAGTTGTTGTGAAGAATAAATTATATGTGTGTGTTTAAAATAGCTGGTACATCTAACAGCTGTAAATGTAATTATTATTATTCCCATAGACAAAATAAAATATAAAAGAAAAATAATAGAGAATTAGATTTCAATACAGAAAATATGTGTGCAAGTAACTTTGTAAGTATAATTAGTTGCATTTTTAAGGTGATAAAATAACTGATAAGGCATAATAAATATCACTTCTATTGATCAGAATATGAACCAAAACATTCTGATATAAGACAGAAATGTGACCAAGAAGAACAGAAAATCACTTGTGCTTCTCTGCTGGAGTCCAGCTCCAGCAGCCAGGGATTCAACCAGAAGAGATGAACGGTGTTGGTGAGTAATGAGACAGCCTCCAAGTTTTCTTGGACTGCCTGTTTATTTCAAGCTTATGATTCTCTTTTATACTTTTACAAAAGTATTAGGTCAGAGGTTTGATATTTTCAGTTCCCCCTCTCCCAGATTTATTATCTCCATAAATCATTGTTGCTCTTCAAGCAGAGTTCCTGCTTCAGTGATTCTCTGGGAATCAGCCTTATCATCTATTATCTACCTCATCTAATGTGTCCCATAATTAACTTGTGATTACATTGTAACTCATGCTACATTCCTCAGTTTACTACTTATCTTCCTAAATCCTGTTTGCCCCTAACATCCTGAGCTCACTATCTCTTAAAAATGCTTCTAGCTATAGTGTCCCTAAAAATTCCTAACTTCTATAAGCTATAGTAAAATATGCTAACTTCACAACATTCCTTAAATCTTTAACTTCTAACTGTTTTAATTATTTCTAAGCCCTAAATTCAGTAAACTCCTTTGCCATAAACATTCTCCTCACAAATAGGCTTCAGATAGCAATCCCTCCTATGGCCTCAAGCTACAGCCTATCTGCTTATCCTGGAACACTCTTTTGTAAAAGTCCTTAAACCAATGTCAATTATGAATTATTCTCTGAGCACAGCTGCAGAAGGCTTTGTGCCTTCTCATGCTCCTCTCAAGAACAAGAAGCACCTTAATATTCCTGTTCAGTCAACTCAGCCGAGGAGAGGAAAAGACATGTCAGAATTACAAGGCCTAACTCCTTCATCCCAGGACGGTGCCTGCGGAATGAGGAGAGGGGTCTGGGGCCATGCCTCCATTTTGTCAGTAATGCCTAATGCGGCTCACGACAATTCTCTGCCGGGATAGGTAGGGTATATTTTTTCTGTAAGATTGCTGTGCCTATACAGACCTTATAAAATGTCAGGACTCACACCAGTCCAGATGTGTGAAAGAGACACCAAGAGTCCCGACTGACAAATGATGCAAAGTACATTAATTCCCTGAAAAAGATTAAGGCACGTATCAAAGAGCAGAAGATTTTGAGACAGAGGAGCCTGGTGAATTGCCCTTTGCTTTAAAGTCAGAGCAACTATAAATATGAAGAAAACTAAAATAGACATCTGGGTTCATATATGAAATAAATCTCTGAGAACAGGGAATTTTTCTATCACATGAGTATTACTCCTTCTTGGTTGGTATGCTAATTTACTTGTTAGGATTATGGGGACCTCAGGTTAACTCAATGCTTGAGGTCAGTATTTTACTTCTATCAGTGAGTAAAATAAGGAAAAAAAAAATACTACTAAACATATCTCCCTGGATTTTGAAGATCCCCTGGAGGAGGCAATGTCAGCCCACTCTAGTACTCTTGCCTAGAAAATTCCATGGACAGAGCAGCCTGGTTGACACAGTCCATGGAGACACAAAGTGTTGGACACAATTGAGTGACTCAGCAGTCACTTGCTCAAACATGTCTTAAGGCTGTAATTTTTCATGAGGTACATAATTTCAAAATGCTAAACAGAAGAAAAGAGAAAGGAGAGGAAAAAAAAAAAAAAAAAGAGCCCTCTTGCTGAAAATGAATTCTCAATAAAAGTTAAAAACAAAACATTAAGAAATGCAATGCTGAAAAAGCCAATATGGTTGACAGCTAAAAATTTATTTTTGATAAAATTAATCTTTAAAGAGCAGCATTTCAAAGTCTTGAAATGAGTCTGAAAAAGAGGTTCAAACTTAAATCTGAAAGCATAACTTACATTAAAAGAGCAAAAAAGTATGAAACAAAATAAGGTGAAATTAAATTATACTAGAACAGACATCTAGATTCAATATTAATGATACTTTTGTAGTTCTTGAAATTACTGGTAAATGTTCATTTTCTGACTATGCTTAAATATTTATATAAATATATTACATCAGAGTTAACAAAATACTGTATAAAGAAACAAACTCTGAATATGTTTTATCAATTATTTTATAGTTATTATTTACCACAAATAAAACGTATTAGAAACATGCCAGGTTAGAGATATTGAAAAAGACACATGGACCCAATGCTCATTACAGCATTATTTACAAGAGCTAAAACATGGAAGCACCCTAGATGTCCATTGACAGATGAATGGATAAAGAAGCTGTGGTACATATATACAATGGAATATTACTCAGTCATAAAAGGAACACTTGAGTTCTTCCTAATGAGGTGGCTGAACATAGAGATATTACACAGAGTGAAGTAAGTCAGAAAGAGCAAGATAAATATCGTATACTAATGCGTATATATGGAATTTAGAAAGATGGTACTGATGACATTATTTGCAGAGCACCCGTAGAGACACAGACATAGACAACAGACTTATGGATGCAGAGGGTGGAGCCAGGAGGACAGAGTGAGACGAATGGAGAGAGTAACATGGAAACTTACATTATCATGTGTAAAACAGATAGCCAATGGGAATTTGCTGTATGACTCAGGGAACTCAAAAAGGAGCTCTGTAGCAACCTAGAGGGTGGGGTGGGGTGGGAAGGGAGATGGGGGAGAGGTTCAAGAGTGAGGATACATATGTATACCTATGGGTGATTCATGTTGATGTTTGGCAGAAACCAACAAATACTGCAAAGCAATTATCCTTCATTAAAAAATAAATTATTTAAAAAGAAAAAACATGCCAGGTAAGGTATTTCCCTGGAGATCCAGTGGTTAGGTCTCTGAGCTTCCACTGAAGGGGCACAGCTCGATATCTGGTTGGGTAACTAACATCCCACGTACCACTTGGAATGGCCAAAAGCTTGTGTTAAGGAATAAAAAGATTTATTAAATAAATAAATTAAACAAAAATGCCAGGTTAGTTCTCTATACATTCTGAATATAAAAACTGGAAAAAAGATGAGGACATGAAAAACTGTAATAATAATATAAAACATAAACATAAAACATTACCACATTTAAAATGCTCAGAAGTAACATTAAAGTCAGTAAAAATGTGCTCAAGTAAAAGTAATGGGGATAAGTGGTACAGTAACAATGCTAAGTTGTTTCAGTTGTGTCCAATTCTTTGTGACCCCATATTCTATAGCCCACCAGGCTTCTCTGTCCATGGGATTCTCCAGGCAAGAATACTGGAGTGGGTTGCCATTTCCTTCTCCAACAGTAACAATATCATGATAAAATTTCTTTTTCCTACATGATCACTAAGAGACAGTTCCAGTCAACAAGAGAGAAGTACAAAGGGGTAATCATTTGACCTACTATACAACTAAAATATAAAATAACACTGGCTTCCCTGGTAGCTCAGATGGTAAAGAATCTGCCTGCAATGAGGAAGACCTGGTTTCGAGGTTGGGAAGATCCCCTCGAGGAGGTCATGGCAATCCACTCTAGTATTCTTGCTTGGAGAATCCCCATAGACAGAGGACCCTGGCAGGCTATGATCCATGGGGTTTCAAAGAGTTAGACATGACTGAGCAACTAAGCATACACAGAAACAAGAAAAGAATTCATTTTTAAAAATTGATCTTAAATACTATGACAAATATGCAATGCACATAAATCACCAATGTTAGTCTCAAAGTTACACATTAAATATGTAAACACAAAAAAAGACCAATAGCATAATTGATAAGTACTTTGGGTTGGCAGCTGATCTGCAGAATAATCAAAATAGTAGGAAAACATCAATCTCATTGATGGTCAGGAATATTCAATTTTTATATTTGAACATTCAAATATTCATATAATCAAAAAGATTATATGATACCATTGTACACCTATAATATTGATTTAAAATAGGCTAAAATACTAATTTTTAAGGCTGAGTGCTGAAGAATTGATGCTTTTGAATTGTGGCATTGGAGTAGACTGTTGAGAGTCCCTTGGACTGCAGGACATCAAACCATTCAACCATAAAGGAAATCAGTCCTGGATATTCATTGAAAGAACTGATGCTGAAGCTGAAGCTCCAATACTTTGGCCACCTGAAAAAGACCTGATGCTGGGAAATATTGAAGGCAGGAGGAGAAGGGTACAACAGAGGATGGAATGGCTGGATGGCATCACCCACTCAATGGACATGAATTTCAGCAAGCGCCAGGAGTTGGTGATGGACAGGGAAACCTGGCATGCTGCAGTCCATGGGGTTGCAAACAGTCGGACATGACTGAGCAACTAAACTGAACTGATAGATGTCCAAGTGTCACTATAAATAATTCAGTTACAGAAAATACCAACTTTAGGTATTAGGGTGCATTATTGACTTATATCTTAAGTTATATACACTAAGTATGCAGTTTTCCCCCAAAATTAGAAATACCATATGATCCAGCAATTTCACTTATGGTTATTTTTTCAAAGTGTGTATCAAGAATGTGAATGCATAAGAGGTGGTATCCATGGATTATCGCTTAGCCATAAAGAAAAATAAAATCTTGTCATTTGTGACAACATAGAAGGACCTAGAGGGGATTATGCTAAGTACAATAAGTCAGAGTGACAAATACATCATACATCACAAGTATGATGTCATTTGTATGTGGAAACCGAAAACCAAAACCAATGAACTAAAATAACAAAACAGTAATGTAGTCATAGATGCAGAGAACAAATAAGTGGTTGCCAGACAGGAGAGGGAAGTAGTGATGAGAAAACTAGGTGAGAGAGATTAAGATTTACAAACTTTCCTTACAAAATAAATGAGTTTGGGGGACAAAATGAACGCCATGAGAATAAAGTCAATGAGATTCATCCTTTGGGCAGCTGAAAGAAAAAAGCAGGAGAAATATAAGGGAATAAAAATAGAATTTTAAGAGCCTTTTCAGAGAAAAATTCTCTGTGTTATAATAAAAACACATTTTAGTTACACAAGGACGGAATGATTTACCATGAACTTCTTACACTACATACAGAGTTTCAAAAAACCCTGACATACAAGTCATGAAATATCTAGAGAAATATTGATCTCCTATCTGCTTTTTTGACTATGCCAAAGCCTTTGACTGTGTGGATCACAATAAACTGTGGAAAATTCTGAAAGAGATGGGAATACCAGACCACCTGACCTGCCTCTTCAGAAACCTATATGCAGCCACAGTTAGAATTGGACATGGAACAATGTACTGGTTCCAAATAGGAGAAGAAGTACGTCAAGGTTGTATATTGTCACCCTGCTTATTTAACTTCTATGCAGAGTACATCATGAGAAACACTGGGCTTGAAGAAGCACAAGCTGGAATCAAAATTGCCAGGAGAAATATCGATAACCTCAGATATGCAGATGACACCACCCTTATGGAAGAAAGTGAAGAGAAACTAAAAAGCCTCTTGATGAAGGTGAAAGAGGAGAGTGAAAAAGTTGGCTTAAAGCTCAACATTCAGAAAACGAAGATCATGGCATCTGGTCCCATCACTTCATGGGAATTAGATGGGGAAACACTGGAAACAGTGTTAGACTTTCTTTTTTTGGGCTCCAAAATCACTCCAATGGTCACTGCGGCAATGAAATTAAAAGACACTTACTCCTTGGAAGAAAAGTTATGGCCAACCTAGACAGCATATTCAAAAGCAGAGACATTACTTTGCCAACAAAGGTCCATCTAGTCAAGGCTATGGTTTTTCCTGTGGTCATGTATGGATGTGAGAGTTGGACTGTGAAGAAAGCTGAGCGCTGAAGAATTGATGCTTCTGAACTGTGGTGTTGGAGAAGACTCTTGAGAGTCCCTTGGAGTGCAAGGAGATCCAGCCAGTCCATTCTGAAGGAGATCGGCCCTGGGATTTCTTTGGAAGGAATGATGCTAAAGCTGAAACTCCAGTACTTTGGCCACCTCATGCGAAGAGTTGACTCATTGGAAAAGACTCTGATTCTGGGAAGGATTGGGAGCACGAGGAGAAGGGGATGCCAGAGGATGAGATGGCTGGATGGCATCACTGACTCAATGGATGTGAGGCTGAGTGAACTCTGGGATTTGCTGATGGACAGGGAGGCCTGGCGTGCTGTGATTCATGGGGTTGCAGAGTCAGACATGACTGAGTGACTGAACTGAACTGAAGTGAACCCTGGGGGAGGGAAGAACAAAAATTCCACATAACAGAGACTCTCCTATTGCCTTGAGTGACCTTAATTACACGGAGATACTTAATGCTCACATGCTCTGGGAAACCTTCAGTTACCCAGACCCTTAGAGAGGATAGAGGCAAACACTTCCAAGTTCATTTAGCCAGAACGATGTGACAAGGGTCCTTCATAAACACCTGGTAGCTGCCAGGTTTGCACTGAGACTTGGAAAATCGGGAGGAATGAGACTGGGAAGGTGTAAGGAAAGGACAGAGGATGGGGCAGGCCTGGGGTTGAGGAGAAGGGGCAGGACACTTTGGATGGAACAGTGGGTTCTGAGAGCAGCAGTGACCCCAGGACTGGCTGTGCTGGGACTGCTCAACCCCAGGAGACCAGGTCAGCAGGGCTGTGAAAGCAAGTGTGTGAAGAAGCCCAGTCGACCCTTCACAGACTCTAGCGTCTGCAGTCATGGAAGGTCTCTAGGAGCAGCTGAATGTGGACCTCTCACATGGAAGCACCTTCAGCACATCAGCCTTTGCTGGTGCAGAGGCTGAGATGAGCTCCAGGAGACTGAGCCCAGGCAGGGACCCCAAGGCCTGTGTGCTGCGACTCATCCACCCCTGGAAGCACCCTTTACACGAGGAATTAACAGTGAGAATAAACATGAGAGGAAGCCACAAGTACTGAAAGTGCAGGAGGAGAGAGTTCACATCTCACACACTACCTCACATGCATACAAGGACGTGGTCTCTAGTGTCAAGTGACAATAAGAGTTTTGTGCCCACTAGGATATGGCTATCATAGTTCAACATGCAATAGAAAACAGAGTCTGCAGTACACAATACCCAAGATGTGCTGACCAGAGACCTGGCTTTCATATTAGTGGAAAAGCAGAAAAGAGCAGCTCTTACTGGAAAAATAATTTTTGAAGAGCAAAGCAAGAAAAGGTGATTGTAAACAGAACACAATGCAAGTCCAGGACACAATTTCTCTATCATATCATTTAATGTGTAAAGAATAAGTCAGAATTCTATACAGATTTCCTTCTTCCTAATTTCATGTTCATTTTCCTTAGTCTCCAGAGGGTTTAACTCTAAACTTCCAGAACCCTCTCCCGTCAGATCCCAACTGAATGTTGTTTCCAACTGAATGTTGTTTCCGGCCTGTGTCCCTTTACTCATCAGTGCACCAAATGCTCTCCACAACGCATTCCATAGGAACACAACCATGAGCAACAAAGTGATTAGAATGAGCGACCCACACACTTCTCCTGCTCCAGTTGAGGCCCTTCTGGCTCTCACAGCATCACCTTGACCTTTTTCCAAAGGTTCTGAAGAGACACCCCACTGTGGATAGCCGATGGCAGTCGTCTGTGCTCTGTGCAGTCGGAGCCCTTCAGTAAGACACTGATCTCAGTTGTAAACCTAGAGATAGAGATGCTGAAAGAGTCAGTTCTCAACCTCTCACTTCTACAGACCCATTAGACCTCTCACCTTCGTGCTAACCAACCTGAAATCACAAATGTTTTGACACATGTATAACATGCTTTTATGCAAATTATAGCAGTCATATCTTGCTCGTGCCTACCAACTATAACACACAAAAACCACTATATATGTTTATATATGTGTGTGGATAACTCATGCAGTTGATTTCAGCAATTTGTGAGCCCACAGACTAGCCTGCCAGGGCCCTCTGTCATGGAATTCTCCAGGCAAGAATACTGGAGTGGTTAGTCATTTCCTTCTTCAGGGGATCTTCCTGACTCAGGGTTTTAACCCAGGTCTTCTGGATTGCAGGTGAATTCTTTATTGTCTGAGCCACCAGGGAAGACTGAATGAATTTTAAGATCAGCACCCCTTGTACTGCCATTTCTGACAGATTATGGCAGAACAGGAACTTTGGTACAAGGGAGGGTGTAGGGATTCCCAGGTGGCTCAGTGGTAAAGAATCTGCCTGCCAATGCAGGAGACATGGGTTCAATCCATGGGTTGGGAAGATACTTTGGAGGAGAAAATGACAATCCACTTCAATATTCTTGCCTGGAAAATGCCATGGACAGAGTAGCCTGGTGGGATATAGTCCACGAGGTCACAAAAAGTGGGACACAACTAAGTGACTGAGTATGCACGGATAGATATATAGGATGTTAACAACCCTCGTGTTTATTCCCTTTGCATTTTCTGGCCATTGCAAGATGGCTGATAGATTAACAAAGAAAAGACCTCTGCCCCATGAGAGTATTTAGACTGAGGGGTAAGAGGGATGTGGCCCTCTACTTGTTTCTGTGGTAACCAATGAGCCAATGTGCTGTTCATTCCCACTGTAACTGGTAGACTCCTTATTCCCCCAGAGTAAAGAATGCTGCAGCTGCTGTCTTCTGCCTGTCCTCTGCTATCCACAGTGGGTGTCTCTGCAGGACTCTTTTACTTCACATGTAAGACATCCCATCTATTAAACCTTTGATATCTCTGTCAGCTCTGGGATCTTTCTTTGGCCTCAAATCAAGGCAAGTACAGGGCTTGTAGGCCTGTAAAGTGCAGCTCAATAGCTTCTGCAGAGTATTTGGCTGGCCTGATTTGATGATTCATTTGTACGTATTTTTTGGGCTCATGCACACATCCCAGGTACTCATGAGCCTTTGGGACACTGAAACAGCAATGTCAACAGCAGGTGCTCCATTTGAGGGGACAGGTATGGACACAGGGCCCAGGGTGCCTGTGCTGAACTTCATCAGAGAAGAGGTAAGGAGGGAGGGACACTGTGTCTCCTTACGAGCCCATCTCTCCAACACTGACTCTGATGAGATCAGGGAGGGAGGGACATAGAGCCTTCAGAGAGACACGACCAACACACTGAATACTACACACAACCCTGAGAAAGTGAAATAAGGCACGAGGAATTGAAATGACAGATCATGCTCACAGACTAGAGACTTAGTACTATTGACATTTCTACTCTGCCCAAATCTAAGGAAAAATTCACTGCACCACCAATCAAAATACTAACATCATTTTCATAGAAATGGAAAAAAACAAATCAAAAAATATATATGGAACCACTAAGGATTCCAAATAGACAAAATAATCTTGAGAACAAAGATCAAAGTATCTCACTTCCTGATATCAAAGAACATTACAAGGATATAGGAATCAAAGCTGAATGATACTGATATAGAAATAGATACATACCCCTAAAGACCAGAATAAAGAGCCCCAAGAAAACTCACAGATACATGGTCAAATGAAATTCATCAAGGTTCTAAGACAATGAAATAGGAAAAGGGTAGTCTCTTCAATAATCAGTAGGATTAAAAGATAACCTACAGAAAAATTACAAGCCATATATCAGATAAGGAGCTCATATTCAAAATACGTAAGAAAATACCACAGCTCATATGCAAAATGAATAAAATATTAAAAAGAGTAAATAAGTGAGTTGAGGAACGTGCAAAGATTCAAACAGATGTTTCGGGAACAAGACATACAAGTGGCTAACTTACAAAGGAGAAGGCTTCCAACCTCACTAATCATCAGGGCAAAGTAAATCAACACCTCATGCCTGTTAGGTTGTATATTATAAAGGCAAAGAATTAACAGGTTAAGGCCATGATGTGGGGAGCTGGAACCTTTGTACACTGCTGGTGGGAATGTAAGTTGTGTGGCTATGCTGTGGAAAACAGTAAAAGGTTCCTTATAAGAGTATTAACAGAATGTCATATGATTCAGCAAACACAGTTCTGGACATATATACAAAGGACATTAAATCAGTATCACAGAGAGATATCTGCAGTCCTAAATTCAACTGCATCACTTTCTACAACAGCCTAGATATACAACCAACTTGAGGTAACAAATAAGTATTCTGTGCCTGAGGTACCTTTAGATAACTGGGAGAAACTTAATTCTCAAAATAACTGCTTAAGTCTCTTAGCCCCTCAGGGAGGATGAAAACAATATTATAATTAAAGTAGCATGTCCAAATTATCTTAGTCTGAACTGGTGCCACAAAGGTTCTACAGATAGGGAGGCCTCATATACACATAGAACCAGCCAGGGTTTACCCCAACCTTGGAAGGACTACAAGGAATGAAACCTGGGAAAGCTTGAGTAAAGGTCACAGGATGGGCAGGACTGGGGTAAGGGGAGCAGATGCAGGGCTGTCTGGATGGAGCAATAGGTTCTATGGGGAACAGTGACACTGAGTCCTGCTGCTCTGAGTCTCTGACCTAGGTCTGGTCAGTCCCAGAAGACCAGGTCAGCAGGGCTGTGAGAATGTGTGTAAAGAAAGCCAGTGGCTCCTTCACATTTTCTAGAATCTGTGGCCATGCTAGTCTCTGGCAGCAGCTAAGGGTGTACCTTCAGCACAGCATCCTTGGGGAGGTTTGGAAGCTAAGAAGAGCTCCAGGAGACTCAGTCCAGGCAGGGACACCAGAGCCTGTGTGCTTTGACTTATCCCACCCCCAAAACACCCTTTACATTAGGAATAAACAATGAAGACAAATGTGAAGGGAAGCCACAAGTCCTGAAAACGCAGAGGGAGAGGGTTCATGTCTCACCCAGAACCTGACACTCATTGCAAGAACTTGGTCTGCAGTGTCAAGTAACTATTAGACTTTTGGTCCCATTAGGATATGTCCATCATAGGAGAATTTAAACATGAAGCCAAAGTCCCTTGTATATAAGAATTTGAAGGTACTAAACATAAACCACGCATTCATATTTGTTAATGAAAGGACAAAGAAAGAGGAGTCTTGTGAGAAAGGACATTTCTAAATGTAAAAGCAAGAAGAGATACCTATAACAAGAAATGACTATAAGCGTTAGCACAATAAAACACATGGACACATAGTTCCATTATTTCATTAAAATATGAGGAACATATCACAACTTTACACATATTCCCTTCTTCTTCTTCAGTTTATATTCACCTTCTTTTATCTCCCAAGTGGTCCAGAAACCATCTCCCTCTAATTTAAATCCTCAGTTCATATTCACCTATTTTATCTCCAAAGAAGCAGGTATAACCCAAGTGGTTCAGGAACCCTCTCCCTCTAAATTCTACTCTCCCTGAGAACTGTGCCCTACCTAGTTCTCTTCTACATCACTGCTGCTAGTGCTCTCTAGCATACATTCTGTAGAAAGACAACCATGAGCAATAATACAGTCATTATACAAGTTGACCCACCCATCTCTCCTCCTCCTCTTGGCTCACAAAGCATCTCCCTGGTCTTCCCTCCAGGTTCACAGACCTTCCTGTGCTTGGTGAAGTTAGAGCCCTTCCACAAGATGTTGATCACAGTTGCAAAATTTCACATGACAGAGAGATGCTGAGAGAATCACCTTTTAACCTTACATTTCCACATGCTCAATATAGCTCTCACTTTTAAGCTTATGAAACTGAAATTCCAACACTTATGGACACACATGGAATATCACTAATGTGACCAAGTAACTGTGTGTGTTTTTTGCGGGTTTTTTAAGACAACACATTAACTATTGTTTGAAGAATGTTCATTATAAATAGGCTGATCTGAGCAGTGGCTACTACACTGGAACATTCAACTCTAAAAGTTCCAAAGATAAGGAAAAGACACTGAACTGCTTTCTGGTTTTTCTTTATTGCAGAAGATTTGATGGTCTGATATGCTCATTCATATGTAGGTATACCTGGGTCTCTTAGACACAGGCCAGGCATTTGGAGAGTGCTTGTGGACATTTCAATAGTAAGGTGAACACTCAGATTCAAAGAAAATTCCCAGTAGGGGGCTCACTTGTAGGCAGAGGTGAAGGGCATGGCCCTGCACACCTGTACTACAAGTAACCAGAGGGTATGAACAGAGGGGAGGGAGGACATTCCCTCTTTTCATGAGCCCATCTTCCCCATCCCTGACTCAGATAACTCAAACAAGGTAGTGCAAAAGGCTCCTTAGGAAGTGAAAGATTTGTGCACTGAAAACCATAGGACACTGTTGAAAGAAAGAAGAGACAAGTAAATGGAATGACATACCATATTCATAGACTGGAATATTTAGTGCTGTTGACCTTCTTATACAACTAAAATTGATATACATATATACTGAAACCACTCACAAAACCTCAATTTTATAGAAATGGAAAAAAAAGAAAACCAAAATACTAACACGTATGGAACCTAAAAAAACCCAAAGTGAAAAAATCTTAAGAACAATGAGGCTTTAAAACTTCCTGAATTCAAAACACATGATTGCCACAAAAATCAAACAAGTGTTGTACCAACAGCAAAACAGGAAGAGAGACCAATGAACCATAAGAAGGGAATTGCAAATAAACTGACACATGTGTGGCCAAATTATCTTTGCCAGGGTTCTAAAATTACCAGGTGAAGAAAGGACAGTCTCAACAATCAGCAACAAGGCAACTTATAGAATGAAAGTATCTGCAAAATATGTATCTGAATAAGGGGCCTATATCCAGAATATCAAAGAAACTACTACAACTCAACTCCAAAACAACAGCAGGCAAATAACTGAAGTTTCAGTCATTCAAATCAGTTACTCAGTCTGGTCTGACTGTTTGCAACCCCATGGAATGCAGCACACCAAGCCTCCCTGTCTATCACCAACTCCTGGAGTTTACTAAAACTCATGTCCATTGAGTCAGTGATGCCATCCAACCATTTCATCCTCTGTCGTCCCCTTCTCCTCCTGCTTTCAATCTTTCCCAGTATCAGGGTCTTTTAAAATGAGTTAGTTCTTTGCATCAGGTGGCCAAAGTACTGGAGTTTCAGCTTCAACAGCAGTCCTTCCAGTGAATATTCAGGACTGGTTTGATCTCCTTGCAGTCCAAGGAACTCTCAAGAGTCTTCTCCAACAGCACAGTTCAAAAGCATCAATTCTTTGGCACTCAGCTTTCTTTATAGTCCAACTCTCACATCTGTAAAAAGCTTCAATAATATTTCTTCATAGAAGTGATCAATATGCATAAGAATAGTGCTCAACATCACTAAGTATCAGTGAAGCAGAAACCAAGTCAAAGGGAGATATCACCTTTGAGGATGTGTATTATAAATAGAATATAACAGATGTTAGCAAGGATGTGGAGAAGTGCAACTTTTGTACCCTGTTGGTGGGAATGGAAAATGACATACCCATTATGGAACAATTTGGAAGTTCCTCCAAAAATTATCATAAGATCCAGAAATCACTTATTTGAGTTTATGTCCAAAGGATACAAAGCTAGAATGTTCCAGGATGTATCTACAATCTCTTGTCCTTTGCCACCTTGTACACAACAACCAAGATGGAGATACTGTCCAGTGTCCACGGGCAGATAAATCAAGAAAATGTGATGTATACATACACTGGAATGTGATTCAGTCTTTAAAAATGAAGGAAATCCTGTCATTTTCAGCAATAAATGAAGTGGAAAGATATAGTTAAGAGTGAAATAAGCCAGTCACAGTAAGACAAACAGCACACGATTCCATTTACCTGCGGTATCCAGAGGAAAACTGAGGAGAAACTGAGAGTAGAAGGGTGATTCCAAGAGCTGGAAGGAGGTTGACATTGGGAGGGTCTGTTGAATGGTTATAAAATTTTAGTTGCCAGGTGGAAAAGTTCTAGAGACAGGCAAAGCAACATGTTGCATTGAGTTAACAGGACTGACTGGACACCAAACCTTAAGAGGCAAAGCTGGACTGAACTTCCTCCATCTATGGCTGGACGCTCCTCCTTTATCAGATTCTTCTAGAACTGGGTGTGTCACGTGGGTACCACCAGGGGCTCCCAGCAGAAGGAGGAGCCTCCCCAGAACCATTATGTGCCTTGGGTGAAGGGGGAGGATTCATTCTGAGGCTCAAGTAGGAGAGAGTTTGAGTGAGGGAAGTGGCAGAGGGATGAATGATGACCAATCAAAATGCTATAAAACCTACTAAGAGGTGAGGTTTACTATTAAATGAATGTGTTATTGGCCCAGTAAGGGGGCTTCTGAAACACAGTTTTGCTCATTAAGAAGCCTGTAGGGCTTCCCTGGTGGCTCAGTGGTTAAAAATCTACCTGCCAATGCAGGAGATACAGGCTCAATCCCTGGTCTGGAATGATTCCACATGCCCTGGAGCAACTAAGCTAATGACCCACAACTACTGAGCCTGTGCCCTAGAGCCCAAGAGCCGCAGCTACTGAGCCCACGTGCCAAAACCACTGCAGCCCAAGAGCCCTAGAACTCATGTTCTGCAACAAAAGAAGCCTCCAAAGTGATGTCTATGCACCACAGCTATACCATTGCCCTCGCTCTCCACGAGTAGAGAAAAGCCTGTGCAGCAATCAAGACCCAGCAGAGACAATAAAAATATTAATAAAAATTAAAAGAATCCTGTAAATATTTTCCTGGGTAATGATCTAATTTGTCTTCCAGGTTAAAGGATTTCTCTTGCTATAAAATCAAATCATACAGCTAATGTATACCTTGTTTAATTCTTATACACATACTCATTCATGGTACAATGGTGATGGGAATTTTTAGGGGGAAGATGACACCAGTAACAGTGACGTTTAGGGTGACATAAATGGACAAAAACACAACACACAAAAAATCACACACACACAAAGAATCACACTATTCCTTACACATAGAGACAAACCTATTCCCATGGACACAAACCTACATTATTATCCATAACATAACTTCTTCCTGGAACTATAGTACTGGCCACATTATTCTACTTGCAAGCTACTTTTACCACTAGGGCCCCTATACTCTTTCCCAGCAGGAATTTCGAATCAGTGTGTGTCTGCCCTAAAACCAGTGAGAAAGCCCCAAATTTCCCATCTACAGAGCTTTTTCTGCCCAAGTGAATGACTCTAGAATACCTACCGCTTTCACATTCTGGAAGGGCCACCTGCAAGTACAGAAGAGAAGACACTGTGCGGAGAAGATCACAAAGATGCACAGTGTTTGGTTCATTTGGTGACAGTAGAAAACCTGATGAGGAGCAGTGGTGGAGTCCAGGGAACCCATCAGAGCACTGGTGCTCAGGATGTCAGGATGAAAGGCAAGACCTGTGCCTGGAGGATGGAACTCCCAAGTCCATTTGCGTTGGAAATTGCAGAATTCTTTTCCTAGGGGAAATGCTGCTGCAGGAGAGAGAACTCTGTACTCTACAGGGTGTAATGGATGCTAGCAATTTCAATATCCCGTGGACTGAGGCATCATGAGTCCGTAAAAGACTCATTCCACATTATCTCAACCAAGCGAATAGTCTCTAACTGGAATAAACACCCTCAAAGCCTCATAACTTAATTCTACTGAAAGAGAAATGAAACAATATTTCTGTCTCAGTCCAGGGGAAAAAAAAAAAAAAATCAGCTTGCCTTGGAGATATACGGAGTCTCTTCTGTCCTGTTAAACGTGGATTAACTGACAGGTCCTCAGTTAGATCTAGAGGGACACAGAATAGCTGTTACAACACTGGTGAGGCTGCTTTGCAAACATTCAAGGGGTTTTCTCTTCGTGTAGACATGGGGTGGTGTGCATGGCTGTGGGAGGTTAATGAGTATGAGCTGAATTCGTGTTCATCCATTCTCTTCAGAGGAGAAGGCAATTGCACCGCACTCCATTGCTCTTGCCTGGAAAATCCCATGGACGGAGGAGCCTGGTAGGCTGCAGTCCATGGGGTCGCTAAGAGTCGGACACGACTGAGTGACTTCACTTTCAGTTTTCACTTTCATGCATCAGAGAAGGAAATGGCAACCCGCTCCAGTGTTCTTGCCTGGAGAATCCCAGGGACCGTGGAGCCTGATGGGCTGCGGTCTTTGAGGCGCAAAGAGTCGGACACGACTGAAGCGACTTAGCAGCAGCATTCTCTTCAGAGGAGAAAGGAAAGCAAAGGAGAGGAGGAAGGAAATGGAAACAGAGCTTTGCCCTCTAGCTAAGAGAAACCTAATAAAAAGGAAATATTCAGTCTAATAAAAGGAAAACTCTAAAATGAATGCTACTGTTCAATGAAAGAGACCTATGACTCCTCCTGCTTATTTTGAGCTCCTGCTAAATTGTCACTGTCTCTTGATTTTTCCCAGATCATTCTTCCTCCAGGATCCACAGGTGCTTCTACTACATCATGTTTTCTATGAGACTTTGTACTTGATTAAAAGTAAACTCTGTTAGAGGACTGAATTCAAACCTGAGCGAAATATGCTCTTCTATTAATTCACTAATCACTTGTCTTAAAGAATATCAGATATACAAGTTTTGATAATACAGAATTCCTATACAGCTACTATCAACAATACCATATTTTTCTATAAATATTTGTTTTCTATACAGTATGTGGATGTCCACTGAGTCAGTGGCTGTCCATACTCACAGGGGCCATATGTTTAGTGGGACAACACCTTAGAAAAAGCACAGAGTAAGCGTTAAACACCTCTAAACCACACAGATAGGGGATTTTCAACAAGAGTCATGGTCACCAAGCTAACAATCAAGTTTCACTTTGAGTTCTTAGTTGCCATTATCCCTTGGGTGTGTGCTGCAGGGTTTCATCAATTGAAAGACTTATGGTAATGTTACCCAATACACTAACACATCTTCCTGATTCTTATCTGTTTGTGCCCTAGTTAATCTGACACCTGCACTGATGGATGTGACCTGTATTGTCTACATGAAGCTACACAACTCTCTGTGAGCTGATAGAAGGATGAGGGTCCAGAGATAACTTTCACACTAATGACTGTGCCGAAGTCAGCCATTAATCCCCCCAGTAGCTGCCCTGGCTTCTGCGACCACAGAGACCACCTTATAATGAAGGGCAGGGTCTGGAACTCTGGAGCTACTAATACTTCCAGGTATGGACATGGAGCAGGGACCCCTTGCTCCATGACTGAGCATCACTCATCTCACTGACATGGGCAGGTCAGGGGTCAAAAGCATTCATACTTAGACCCAGCCCTGGGTTTTCAGTTTATCTTTGCCACTTAAGATATCAAAAGCTGAGATCATCGATCTCTGCACCATCTCCAGCCAACTAAAGGGAACACGAACCGAACCTGGGGAAGAGCTATGTTGATGGCATAAGAGGGAATGCACAGAGACTGTGCAGTGTTAATGAGACTTTTTTGCAAAGAACACTGACAGCTTTATTGTCTAAAAGGAAATATCTCCTGAGGAAATACACAGATAGGCAGATTCACAATTATACTATGTGGGTTCACACAGCCCCACCTCCAAACACCCTCCTTCACACAATCCCACATCATCTAAATGATACAGCTGCTTCTGGAGACACTAGAACTGGGCCAGCACATTTTCCTGGGATATCAATCTGTTGGTCTCACCACCTGTAGGAACCCAAATTCAGGGCTCCTCCCCAACTTGAGGCAGCAAAGAGACCCACCTTCATCAATTAGATTGTATCTGAACAGAGGGATGTATATACCTGAATATGAAGAAATCTCCTTGGCTGTTTCATAAACCTGTGATGACAGACAAGAAAACAGTGTGAGGGTGTCAGCGTCTTTTATTCTCTGCACTAAGTCTTCTTTTCTCTGACTTTTCTTCTCAGAAAACTAAAACTCCTTAAGTCAATGGCCCCAAAAGAAAATAGAAAGGCTCCACTGTTGAAAAGTGTTTCCTATTTCACATTAAATCTCTCAGTTTCCGTTTGACCAACAATTACAAAATTCTTTTCAAGGAGGAAACATTTCTGCTGAGGAAAGTACCTACTGTTATACAGTAGTAACATGCTTTCATTTTAAAATGTCCTTTTAAATCAGGTCTGTGTAGGTAACAGATATACCCTCAATATTCCAGCAACAAAGTAAACTGTATGTATCAGTGATAATGTACATTGTCAGACGACTATAATTGTATTCGGCTGAATAATAAAGAAAGAAGTGAAGCAAAGGTCTTATCCCAGATAAAGAGAGGTGACCATACCTTCAGGGTACTCAGTTCTTGTTCCTCATTCCATCCCTAAGGGGGGGGTCCTCCACCAGGTCCTCCTGGGAACTAGTGAGACACAGAGTAGCTGTCAGGACACTGGTGAGGCTGCTCACCAATCCCTCAGTGTTCTGTCTTTCTTTTTTCTGATGGGGACACAAGGTGAAGCGTATGCATGTGGGAGGTTAGTAACTATGGACTGAGCTGCCATTAAATCATTCTCTTTGCTGGATGAAGGGGAGCAAAGGAGAGGAGCAGGAAAGAAATGAGGTACAGCTTCTGCATATTAACCAGTGATAACCTAACAGATGGGAAAAAGAAACACTAAAATGCATGTCAGCTTTCAATGATAGAGACCTATGACCCTCCTGTCTGTTGAGCTGTCATTCCCTTTTCGTGCAATGTCCATTGTCGGGGAGACCTCATGGTTCTCCTGTTTCTGTTCTTTCCATTTTTTTTATGGAAGAGTGTGTACAAAACTGTCACTAGGCAATTCTACATTTTTCTAATTTAGGAAGATATTTAAGGCGGCCATCTGACAGCAGGACAAAAAATATAAATTAAAGAATAAAACAAAACTATAAAATACATTTATATCTCTCTAATGTGATGGAAATGAAAAAAAAAAATAAGGACAAAAATTCAGTAACAGTTAACCAGCCCATTTGAAGAAACAGCCTACAGAGGATCAGTAGGAACCTACCTCCAGAACAATAGTTCAGGATGCCCATTTTCACTCTCAAGGTTGAAGGTGAGCTCTTCTCACTTGACACCATATGTGAACCTCTCAGCTCACAAAGCGACACCTGGTGCAGAATGTGCATTATCACATTACAGTGGAGACGATTCATCACAACTTTCAGAGTGAACTGGACTCTGCACAGGATGAGTCCAATTGCTACTGTCCAGAAACTGTGTTTCTATGGACAAACTGGGCTTTTCAAAGTAAATATTTTATTTCAAAAACTGAATCCTAGGTTCACAGATTCCTCTCTGATTAAGAAAATAATGTATATGAGAGAAAAAGGCCTGCCCCCCAAATATGGTTGTTTGTGAACATCTCAGGGTGAAGAGGAACAAGGTTAACTTGTTGACAAGAAAATGAATTCTATTCCTGTACATATATCATTTCCAATCATTTCTAAGATTTCTAAGTAACCAGATATTTCTAGATCAAATAATTTAAAATATGTTCCAGTTGAAATAAAAAGCAGCATTGAAATTCAACTGCAAAATGTCATATTCTTATTGTAAAATGCATATACTTATCAAATTATACAAATCTTTCTCTCCTTCTCTACATATATTACTTCCTTTTCTCCATATGCACCTACATGTACAGACTTACTTATCTCTCAATCTCTGCCAATTCATTTAACAATTTATCTGTTATTGTGTGTAAAGCCTGGCTATTCACTGAACAAGTAACAAAAAACAATTCACTGTGTTTTCAGCTGTAGGTTAGGTGAAAGTGTATTGTTTTTCTACATGAAGAATTTTAGACAACCCAATACTCTAGGATTAAATGTATGTTCTGGGTCATAATTCAACACCTAATCACTCCTCATTCTCATGGTCATGAACAGTGGCTATAGGATGATAAGTGACCAGCCCCCTAAAACACAGAAGTGAAAACTTTTAAGAGAAAGATGAAAAAGTGGAAGTGAAGTCATTCAGTCAAGTCCAACTCTTTGCGACCACATGGACTGTAGCCTACCAGGCTCCTCCGTCCATGGGATATTCCAGGCAAGAATAGTGGAGTGGCTAAGAGACACAGATGTATAGAACAGTCTTTTGGACTCTGTGGGAGAGGGAGTTGGGGGGATGATTTGGGAGAATGGCATTAAAACATGTATAATATCATATAAGAAATGAATTGCCAGTCCAGGTTCAGTGCAGGATACAGGAGGCTTGGGGCTGGTGCATTGGGATGACCCGGAGGGATGGTTTGGGGAGGGAGGTAGGAGGGGGGTTCAGGATAGGATAACATGTACACCCATGGTGGATGCATGTTGATGTATGGCAAAACCAATACAATGTTGTAAAGTAAAAAAAAAAAAAAAAAAAGAATACTGGACTGGGTTGCCATTTCCTTCTCCAAAAGTTGCCCCATTTAAAACAAATTAGGTGCCCTTACAAGGTATGGAATCCCATATTGTGTGTATGTACCTCTGTGTTCAATAGCATCTGAGTCTTTGAAACCCCATGGACTGTAGCCTGTCAGGTTCCTCTGTCCATGGGATTTTCAAGGCAAGAATACTGGAGTGGGTTGCCATTTCCTTTCCAAGGGATCTTCCCAACCCAGGGATGGAACTCATGTCTCCTGTGTCTCCTGCACTGGGAGGCAGATTCTTTACCATTGAGCCATCTGGCAAGGCCAGGTGGAGTACAAAGCCTTATTGTTCCTGGAAAAAAAAAAAAAAAGTGAAAGTGTCAGTCACTCAATCACGTTGGGCTCTTTGCATCTCAGTGGACTGTAGCCAGCCAGTCTCTCTGTCCATGGGATTCTCCAGGCAAGAATACTGGAATGGGTAGCCATTCCCCTCTCCAGGGGTCTTCCCAACCCAGGGATTGAACCTGTGTCTCTTGCACTGAAGGTAGATTCTTTATTGTGTGAGCCACCAGGGAAGCCCTTCATTGCTGACTCACCTCACCTCCAAATATCTGAACTAACAGACTAAGTGGGTCCTTGATGAAATAAAACAATAATTAAGATGGTGTCAAATTATTTCCAAGGATTACCCAACTGAGATATGAAGCAATGGTGGAAAATAACAGGTAATATTGTTATTCTAAATGAACAATTTTAGTGCTTCCCAGCTTGATGGAAAATGTGTGTGTGTCTGTGTGTGTCTTTGTGTGTGTGTGTGTGTGTGTGTGGTTATAAATAAGGAAACAGGAATAAAATTTAAAACAAAGAATTAGGGAATCTCTTTCTTTTTTAATAAGATTTTTAAACTATGTATTGAATTTGTTACAATGTTGCTTAGTTGTTTTTTACATTTTCGGATTTTTGGCTCCCAGGCATGTGGGATCTTAGCTCCCGACTAGAGATTGAACCCACAACCCAATCCCCTTACTTTGGAAGGGGAAATCCTAACCACTAGACTGCCAGGCAAATCCCTAGGGACTGTATTTTCAAATATACTGGAGGAATATAATTCAAAAAGGAGTAAAGGACAGCAGTTCAGACACCCAGTTTTGGAAGGAAATCAGAATGAAGCAGAAGAATTCCCTTCCAGCTACCATCTGAGAACTCATGGTGAATGAAGACCAAATGAGTAAATGTGGGTAAAGTTCTTAGAAACATGCACGTCAGTGTCAGCACTATCTGATAGTTCCATTAATAAGTCTGGAAAAAATAACATTACTTCCAGAGACAACATCTAGAAGGCTACAGAATAGGAAATGAAGGAAACAGATTTTAATGTACGTTCTACTGTAACCTGTGAATTTTCCACAAGTGTGTTTTTCTTGTTGCTTTTAATATAAAATATTTTTATAAACTAAGCCCCATGTCATGGCATGTGACACCCACTTTGGTCCCAAGGTGAGGAATCCAGTTAGGGTGCAGTGGGGATGGCTATTTCTGCTCTAGGATGTTGGGATCTCAGGAGAGGAGACTCACCAGTTGGGGTTGATACTGACACTAGGAGCTGGACTCCTCTGGAGGTGACGTCACTGTCAGGTCTGCAGCTGAAGCTGGGTATGCTGGCCGAGCTTCAGTAAGCCTCCCCACGAGGCCTGGGCTTCCTCCTAGAAGGCAGAACCGCAGAGCTCACTGTGGGTGGTGGAGGGCTCAAACAGGAGATAGACCTGAGTGGCTCATGGCCTTTTCAGGCTTAACTGTGGACATTGCACAGTGTTATTTCCAGGACATCTGTCAGTGGTAAGTAAGCCCTCATCACTCTGTATCAACTCTTGTTAAAGGAAAGGGCCTAGACCCACATCTAAGTGGGTGAAACATAAAAGAAATTGTATAGGTGTTAAGATTTATACCTGTACATATCAGTTTAAAAATACTCAATAGAAACACATGAAAAGATGCTCAGCATCATTCATCATCAGGGAAATGCAGATTAAAAAAACAAACAATGAGGTATACAAAAAACAAATGTTGGTGAGGATACTGAGAAAAATGAACCCTCCCACACTGTTGGTGGGTATGTAAATTGCAACAGACACTACAGAAAATAGTATAAACATTCCTCAACAAAATAAAAATAGAGCTACCATATGATCTAGCAGTTCTACTCCTGAGTATATATTTGAAGAAAACCAAAACCACTATTTCAAAAAAGTACATGAAGCCCACTGTTTAAAGCAGTATTATTTACAGTTTCCAAGATATGAAAGTAACCTAAGTATCCAGCAGCCAATGAGTGCATAAAGAAGATGTTATGTGTGTGTGTGTATATGTGTGTATATATATATGTGTGTGTGTGTGTGTGTGTATCTATATTCACAGACATACAATAGAAAGAATACTACTCATCCATAAAAATTAAAATATGCCATTTGTAGCAACATGGATAGATTTGGAAGGTATTATGCTCAGTGAGGAGAAGGCAATGGCACCCCACTCCAGTACTCTTGCCTGGAAAATCCCACTGATGGAGGACCCTGGTAGACAGCAGTCCATGGGGTCACTAAGAGTTGGACACGACTGAGCGATTTCACTTTAACTTCTCATTTTCATGCATTGGAGAAGGAAATGGCAACCCACTCCAGTGTTCTTGCCTGGAGAATCCCAGGGACGGGGGAGCCTGGTGGGCTGCCATCTATGGGGTCGCACAGAGTCGGACACAACTGAAGCGACTTAGCAGTAGCAGTAGCAGTATGCTCAGTGAAATAAATCAGAGAAAGACAGATACTGAATGATATCCCTTATGTGTGGAATATCAGTAACACAACAAACTAGTGAATGTGACAAAAAAGAAGCAGACTCACAGATCAGATCAGATCAGATCAGTCTCTCAGTCCTGTCTGACTCTTTGCGACCCCATGAATCGCAGCACGCCAGGCCTCCCTGTCCATCACCAACTTCCGGAGTTCACTGAGACTCACGTCCATCAAGTCAGTGATGCCATCCAGCCATCTCATCCTCTATAGATAGAGAGACCAAACTAGTGGTTACCAGTGGTTACCATTTCTTTCTCCAGGGCACCTTCCGCACCCAGGACTTGAATCCTCATCTCCTGTATTGGCAGGCGGATTCTTTACTTGAGAAGGAAAGCCCAGGGAAGCGCACAGATACGCATGAAGATACAGATATATATATGTAAAAATGAATCACTTTGCTGTATACCTGAAATTAACACAACATTGCAAATCAACTATATTTCAATAAAAGTTAAATATTAATTCCGTGTGTTGATTTTATATCCTGCAACTGTACTATATTCATTGATTAGTTCTAGTAATTTTCTGGTGGAGTCTTTAGGGTTTTCTATGTAGAGGATCAGGTCATCTGCAAACAGTGAGAGTTTTACTACTTCTTTTCCAGTTTGGATTCCTTTTATTTCTTTTTCTGCTCTGATTGCTGTGGCCAAAACTTCCAAACTTATGTTGAACAGTAATGGTGAAAGTGGGCACTCTTGTCTTGTTCCTGACTTTAGAGGAAATGCTTTCAATTTTTCACCATTGAGGATAATGTTTGCTGTGGGTTTGTCATATATAGCTTTTATTATGTTGATGTATGTTTTTTCTATTCCTGCTTTCTGGAGAGTTTTTATCATAAATGGATATTGAATTCTGTCAAAGGCTTTCTCTGCATCTATTGAGATAATTATATGGCTTTAATTTTTCAGTTTGTTAATGTGGTGTATTTCATTGATTGATTTGCGGATATTGAAGAATCCTTGCATCCCTGGGATAAAGCCCACTTGGTCATGGTGTATGATCTTTTTAATGTGTTGTTGGATTCTGCTTGCTAGAATTTTGTTAAGGATTTTTGCATCTATGTTCATCAGTGATATTGGCCTGCAGTTTTCTTTTTTTGTGGCATCTTTGTCAGGTTTTGGTATTAGGGTGATGGTGGCCTCATAGAATGAGTTTGGAAGTTTACCTTCCTCTGCAATATTCTGGAAGAGTTTGAGTAGGATAGGTGTTAGCTCTTCTCTAAATTTTTGGTAGAATTCAGCTGTGAAGCCATCTGGACGTGGGCTTTTCTTTGCTGGAAGATTTCTGATTACAGTTTCAATCTCCATGCTTGTGATGGGTCTGTTAAGATTTTCTATTTCTTCCTGGTCCAGTTTTGGAAAGTTGTACTTTTCTAAGAATTTGTCCATTTCTTCCATGTTGTCCATTTTATTGCCATATAATTGCTGATAGTAGTCTCTTATGATCCTTTGTATTTCTGTGTTGTCTGCTGTGATCTCTCCATTTTCATTTCTGATTTTATTGATTTGATTTTTCTCCCTTTGTTTCTTGATGAGTCTGGCTAATGGTGTGTCTATTTTATTTATCCTTTCAAAGAACCAGCTTTTGGCTTTGTTGATTTTTGCTATGATCTCTTTTGTTTCTTTTGCATTTATTTCTGCCGTAATATTTAAGATTTCTTTCCTTCTACTAACCCTGGGGTTCTTCATTTCTTCCTTTTCTAGTTGCTTTAGGTGTAGAGTTAGATTATTTGACTTTTTTCTTGTTTCTTGAGGTATGCCTGTATTTTTATGAACTTTCCCCTTAGCACTGCTTTTAAAGTGTCCCACAGGTTTTGGGTTGTTGTGTTTTCATTTTCATTAGTTTCTATGCAAATTTTGATTTCTTCTGTGATTTGTTGGTTATTCAGCAGCATGTTGTTCAGCCTCCATATTGAAATTTTTAATAGTTTTTCTCCTGTACTTGAGATCTAATCTTACTGCATTGTGGTCAGAAAAGATGCTTGGAATGATTTCAATTTTTCTGAATTTACCAAGGATAGATTTATGGCCCAGGATGTGATCTATCCTGGAGAAGGTTCCGTGTGCACTTGAGAAAAAGGTGAAATTCATTGTTTTGGGATGAAATGTCCTACAGATATCAATTAGGTCTAACTGGTCTATTGTATCATTTAAAGTTTGTGTTTCCTTGTTAATTTTCTGTTTAGTTGATCTATCCATAGGTGTGAGCGGGGTATTAAAGTCTCCCACTGTTATTGTGTTATTGTTAATTTCTTCTTTCATACTTGTTAGTATTTTCTTACATATTGCGGTGCTCCTGTGTTGGTTGCATATATATATATATATATATATATATATATATAAAATTGTTATTTCTTCTTCTTGGATTGATCCTTTGATCATTATGTAGTGACCTTCTTTGTCTCTTTTCACAGCCTTTGTTTTAAAGTCTATTTTATCTGATATGAGTATTGCTACTCCTGATTTCTTTTGGTCCCTATTGGCATGGAAAATCTTTTTCCAGCCCTTCACTTTCACAGAAATCCCTTGCATTCCTATACACTAATAATGAGAAAATAGAAAGAGAAATTAAGGAAACAACTCCATTCACCATTGCAACGAAAAGAATAAAATACTTAGGAATATATCTACCTAAAGAAACTAAAGACCTATATATAGAAAACTATAAAAACACTGGTGAAAGAAATCAAAGAGGACACTAATAGATGGAGAAATATACCATGTTCATGGATTGGAAGAACCAATATACTGAAAATGAGTACACTATCCAAAGCAATTTATAGATTCAGTGCAATCCCTATCAAGCTACCAACGGTATTCTTCACAGAGCTAGAACAAATAATTTCACAATTTGTATGGAAATACAAAAAACCTCGATAGCCAAAGCTATCATGAGAAAGAAGAATGGAACTGGAGGAATCAACCTGCCTGACTTCAGGGTCTACTACAAAGCCACAGTCATCAAGACAGGATGGTACTGGCACAAAGACAGAAATATAGATTAATGGAACAAAATAGAAAGCACAGAGATAAATCCATGCACATATGGACACCTTATCTTTGACAAAGGAGGCAAGAATATACAATGGATTAAAGACAATCTCTTCAACAAGTGGTGCTGGGAAATCTGGTCAACCACTTGTAAAAGAATGAAATGAGAACACTTTCTAACACCATACACAAAAATAAACTCAAAATGGATTAAAGATCTAAATGTAAGACCAGAACCTATAAAACTACTAGAGGGAGAACATAGGCAAAACACTCTCTGACATACATCAAAGCAGGATCCTCTAAGACCCACCTCCCAGAATACTGGAAATAAAAGCAAAAATAAACAAATGGGACCTAATTAAACTTAAAAGCTTCTGCACAACAAAGGAAACTATAAGCAAGTTGAAAAGACAGGCTTCAGAATGGGAGAAAATAATAGCGAATGAAGCAACAGACAACTAATCTCAAAAATATACAAGCAACTCCTAAAGCTCAATTCCAGAAAAATAAATGACCCAATCAAAAAATGGGCCAAAGAACTAAATAGACATTTCTCCAAAGAAGACATACAGATGGCTAACAAACACATGAAAAGATGCTCAACATCACTCATTATCAGAGAAATGCAAATCAAGACCACTATGAGGTACCATTTCACACCAGTCAGAATGGCTGCGATCCAAAAGTATACAAATAATAAATGTTGGAGAGGGTGTGGAGAAAAGGGCACCCTCTTACACTGTTGGTTGGAATGCAAACTAGTAGAGCCACTGTGGAGAACAGTGTGGAGATTCCTTAGAAAACTGGAAATAGAACTGCCTTATGATCCAGCAATCCCACTGCTGGGCATACACACTGAGGAAACCAGAAGGGAGAGAGACACGTGTACCCCAGTGTTCATCGCAGCACTGTTTATAATAGCCAGGACATGGAAGCAACCTAGATGTCCATCAGCAGATGAATGGATAAGAAAGCTGTGGTACATATACACAATGGAGTATTACTCAGCCATTAAAAATAATTCATTTGAATCAGTTCTAATGAGGTGGATGAAACTGGAGCCTATTATACAGAGTGAAGTAAGCCAGAAGGAAAAACACCAATCCAGTATACTAACGCATATATATGGAATTTAGAAAGATGGTAACAATAACCCTGTGTATGAGACAGCAAAAGAGACACTGATGTATGAAACAGTCTTATGGACTCTGTGGGAGAGGGAGAGGGTGGGAAGATTTGGGAGAATGGCATTGAAACATGTAAAATATCATGTATGAAATGAGATCCCAGTCCAGGTTCAATGCACGATACTGGATGCTTGGGGCTGGTGCACTGGGACCACCCAGAGGGATGGTATGGGGAGGGAGGAGGGAGGAGGGTTCAGGATGGGGAGCACATGTATACCTGTGATGGATTCATTTTGAAATTTGGCAAAACTAATACAATTATGTAAAGTTTAAAAATAAAATATAATTTTTAAAAAATGAAAAAAAAAATCATGAGTGGAAACTCTGGGCATGGAAAGGGTTTACCCTTTTTTTAACAGAATTTCCCATGTGGCTCAATGCTACGGAAGCCATTTGCTAATGCAGGAGACCTGGGTTTGATCCCTGCATCAGGAAGATGCCCTGGAAAAGGAAACAACAATCCGCTTCAGGATTCTTGGCTGGGAAACCCCATGAACAGAGGAGCCTGGTGGGCTTCCATCCATGGGGTCACAAAAGACTCAGACACATCTTAGCAACTAACATGCCCACACCCTCTTTTAAAGGCCTTTTGATTAATTAAATTTGGCCCACCCAAGATGATATATCTTTTAATAAAATTGACTGCTTAGGTCTGATCCATTAAATCAATTTAATTGCAGCTTCAAAATTCCTACACAGCAGTGCAAAGATGAGTGCGTAACTAGGTCATTAGGAGGTGTGTGTGTGCAATATAAAATAGTTATTTCAAAGCCTCCTTGAAGTTTCACAGGAGTGTAGCTCCTGCAGCCTACCCGATGTAGAAACTCACTAGAAAGGGAATTCTGCAGGATTTAGTTCAGAAGCAAAGCTGTGTGGGAAACTATGACGGTGGATATAGCAGTCATGGTAGTCTCAGGGGAAGCACTGTGGACAAGGAAAGCAAATTCATTTTCTGAGTGAGTGTATTTTCCAGGAAAAGCAAGATGTTACCCAATTCGATAAAGAAAGGGATTTAATGCAGTCAGCCAGCCACCAGGTAGCTGGCTGATCACCTCAGAGAACTCAGGGTCAGTCTCCGTTGTTGGGATATGGACACTCAACAGAGTCTACAGCCAGGCCAGCATTGGGGGTGGAATTCAGCATTGCTAAGATCATGCTGATCCCATCCTTGTCACCACGGCTGCTTTGTTAACATGAATCACTGAGCAAAGACAGAGATGGCTGAGCAGGATGCTCACAGACATTCATAGTAGAGGCCGTCTTATCACTTGATTGCTAAAGCCCCTCTGTTTTTGTTTGTTTGTTTTGTTTTCTTTTTACTAATTCACAAGGAACACGAATATCTTCCTATCCTGTTTCCAAAGACATCTATCTACATACCATCTTCAGGACTTTTTTCCCATGAATCTTACAATTGTGCCCTGATCATTTCACCAAACCATTGGCCACATTTCATGAATTGGTACTGAGCTGGTCATTTGGCATTTCTCCTTATAGGCAAAAGCAAACAGGCAATTACTCTGTCTGAAGCTCTGCCTTTTACTGAAAAACAAGTCCCTATGCCCAACTTACAGGGAGGCTAAACAAGAACAGAAGGTCACAGTGTGGAGCCCAGAAAGATGTACTGAGGGCCCTGGAAGGAGAGGAGTGGCTCATGCCTTAAAAACCCCAAACTCCCTGAAAGCTCTCAGTGAAGCCCTTTCCTAGAAATCTGAGGTAGGAGCGTGGTGAGTTGTTTAAACATCTTGGTGTCAGAGCCCTTGTTCTGGGGGTCAGGTCATGGTCAGGTAACTGTTCCTGTAAATATCTCAGTTAGTCTCTGCTCTGACAAGAAAGGGCAGGTCCTGAGGCACGACTTACCCTCCAGGGTCCAGTCCTGGCAGAGTCAGAGCTCAGCTGCCAGCGCCCTAAGTGCTGGGTCCTCAGACCTTTCTCAGCCGTCGTCACTGAGGGAGCCAGGTGCCGAACCCAAATGGCGCTCAGGCTCCTCAGGCCGGCCATGTGGTGGAGGGTGTGGGAGCAGGTCTTGCAGATGGCATCCCAGGCAGACGGTGCTGCCAGGAGGTGGCAGAGGCGGGGAGAGGGTCACTGCCTCCTCAAGGCCTGGGCCCAGCCAGTAGGGGCCACAGTGAGGGCTCTGGAGGTTAACAGGACGCAGCCCTCCATACATCTCCTGGGTCCCCAGGTCACCGCTGGTCTGAGGCTGGATTAACTGGAGCACCCTGGAGGGGAGGCCAGGATTGACTCTTACTTCACTGTCCATGTGACAACCCCTGCCCCACTGACCTTGCCTGAATGTTCCCACTAATGGTCACTCACTGTCAGTTGCTTCCTTGAGGAGAGGAACCCATTGCAAACTGCTGAACAGGACTTGTTGCCTGGTAACAGGGTGCAGAGTAATAGCTCACAGGTACGGCTGTGCTGAGGTTTGCTCTTGGCCATGCTCTGTTACAAGTCTCCTGGTCGAGTCTCCATTCAGCCCTGTCCTTTAGAGGTACCCCCAGACAGAAATTAGGTGGCCACAGCTGTCAGCTTTGGGTGGTCTCTTTATATCCCACAGTACTCTCTTTATTGGGCTCAAGAATGTGATATATGAGTTGGAGCCATGGACATGTGAGCTACTTCCTTCACACAAGCTACTTTTCCCTCAGCCCTGCTCAAGCCCTGTCTCCTTCATCCCCACTTCCATTTGATAATGGAGCACTGTCATACATGCCTGACTCTGTGCCTTGGTAGGTCAGAATATCTTGCCTCATGATGAACAGGCATAGAAAAATAAATAAGAAGATGCAAAATAATTTAAACATCCTATTTCTACTCATGTTTACAAGCAATATTCATTAAGACTCAGAGAATATTCAACACCGAGCTGAAGCTTAATGTCTACAGGCAGCAGTCAGACAGGAAGACTGCAGCAGACAGGAAGCCCAGGGGCACCAGCTGCAACTGCTCTGCCACTTAAGTCCCATGGGTCAGCAGATCTAATGGAGCTCGAAGCATTACTGGCAGATAGAGAGGTTGTTCAGTGCCACTGCCATCACCGACTCGATGGACATGAGCTTGAGCAAACTCTGGGAGGTGGTGATGGACAGGGAAGCCTGGCAAGCTGCAGTCGATGGGGTCACAAAGAGTCAGACATGACTGAGTGACTGAACTGAACTGAACTGGAGTACATTGTCAGTTGTTTGGCACAATCACTTTGTTTTATTTTATATTACATATAATTTTAATGAAGAAAGTAGTAAAAATGCTATGAGAGATACAAAATAAATTTTAAAAGATATGAACTCTGAAATTAGGCTGCTTGAGTATGAATCCTTAGTTTACCATTTACTTGGTCTGTATCCTAGGAGTGGTTAGTCATCCTTTTCCTATCTTGTCTTCCTAATCTGAGATGTAATAACATCTATTTCATAAAACTGTTGTGAAGAATAAATTATGTGTGTGTGTTTAAACTAGTTGCTACATCTAACGAGTGTAAATGTAATTATTATTATTCCTGGACACAAGGGAAAATATAAAAAAGAAATTACAGAATTAGATTTCAATACAGAAAATAGGTGAGCAAGTAACTTTGCAAGTATAATTAAATGTACTTTTATAGTAAAAAATAAAATAACTGATAAGACATAATAAATATCACTTTTTTTTGATCAGAATAAGAACCAAAACTTTCTGATATAAGACAGAAATGTGACCAAGAAGAACAGAACATTACTTGTGTTTCTCTAGAGTGTACTTTTCTATAAGATTCCTGTGTCCATACAGACCTTACAAAAGGTCAGGACTCATACCAGTCCAGATGAAAAAAAGAGACACCAAGAGTCCTGTCTGAGAAATCATGCAAACCACGTTAATTCTCTGAAAAGGAGTAAGGCACGTATGCAAGAGCACATTTTAAAACAAGAAATCTCATTTTCACAGAAAGAAACATAAAAATTGGATAACACTCATTCACACTTAGAAAACAAATTTTGTGGATCTAAATTAATATAGTTAATCTTCTACCTTCAAGTGGACATTTTGTTTACATTCCATCTTCTGATATATATAAAAAGTACTGACTAAAATATTTATTTAGAACATCTATATAACGTAGAAAATAACCATTTTATGGAATATTTTTAAACTTTTGTTTTTTGAAGTCACACAGCCTAACCTAAATAAAACAAGCTATTATTTATTGCTTACCAATAATCAACCAAAAATCTGCATTGCCGTCACACCTGATTTCCCTAACAAAGTTAAATGTTGTTATTCAGGAGACTTCATGGCTGACATTAGTTTAGGATAATGAAGGTGTGTAATTTGTTTTGTATAGATCAGCACTGTAGGAAGTAATGAACAAAGTTCTAAGGTGGGTCAGGGGTAAAGAATCTGCCTGCCAATGCAAGAGACACAGGAGAATTGGGTTTGATCTCTAGGTCAGGAAGATCCCCTGGAGGAGGAAGTGGTAACTCACTTCAGTATTCTTGCTGGAAACTTCCACGGACAGAAGAGCCTGGATGGTGGCAGTGCTTGGTGTCACAAACATGACAGCATGCACTTAAGCAGAACAGTACATAGAAGCAGCCATTATATATTCCAGTCCATTGCTATATTATGTTTTCTTACAACTGAATTATCTGATGGGAGTAATCCAATTACAGGCTACTGTATTAGGTAAGAAATAATTAGGTTAAGCAAAACCAATACAATATCGTAAAGTAATTAACCTCCAATTAAAATAAATAAATTTATATAAAAAATTATAACACATTTCTTAAACTTGAATATACTTTTTAACTGTTAATGTAGGAGTTTTACAGTTTAAGCTTAAGTGTACAGTCTTACAAAGCTTAATGTCAAAGAATTGTATCCATTTACTTATAAATTTTTATCATCTTAAGAATGCATTCCAACTTGTGACAGTTTATAACAAATGTCACAAGTCTGATCCTTGTTTTTCTTAATCATAAAGCTAAGGTATTTGACTAGGTAGTTCTTACTGTGAAACAAACATCAGAACTCATGAATAGCGGAATACACTTATCACATAAACACTAATGATAGATAAAAGCATAAGCTGAGTCTTCCCGAAGAATATCAGTTCCTCATAGCATTTCAATTTCCAGTCGTGTCTGTATAGGCCAAAGTGAGAGGCACCGGTTTTCGGGCTCCTATAACGCATTTTGTAAATTTAAGTAAATTAATATTTATGTCACTGTAACTTTTCCAAAAGAAAAAAGAAATAAAATATATGTAACAGAAATAGTTCAAACTAAAAAATGAAGTTGCTGATATACTATACTTACTAGTACATATGATTACACAAGCAATGTTATCGAGATGTTATCCACAAAACTAGAAAACATAACACTTTCTAATCTAAATAAATGAATGAGCATAGATTAAAATGTCATTAATGCCACATAAAAATTCTCGATGGTTCCTCAAAATCATAAATTTGAAGGCAATATGACATAGAATGACCCTTTGTATACAGTTTAGTCTACCTATTATATTGTCAAGGTATATTGTACTTATTTCGAATAATTGAAAATTGCTTTTTCTACCTGATTCTGAAGCAGTTTTGAAACTCAGCCCAAACAACTGGCACAGTACAGCAAGTTATTTCTAGCCTTGATGTTGCCCTTTATTTAAAATCAGAGCAACTATGAACATGAAGAAAGCGAAAAAAGACAGTTGGGTTCATATATGAAATAAATTCCTGAGAACAGGGAATTTGTCTATCACATGAGTATTGCTCCTTCTTGGTTGGTATGCTAATTTACCTGTTAGGATTATGGAGACCTCAGGTTAACATAACTCGAGTTCAATATTTCCACTGCTCTCAGTGAATAAAAAACGGGAAAATAATTAAATACTATTAAACATATCTCTCTGGACTGGGAAGATCCCCTGGAGGAGGAAATGTCAGCACACTCCAGTACTCTTGCCTGGAAAATTCCATGGACAGAGCAACCTGGTGGGCACAGTTCATGGGGACACAAAGAGTTGGACACGACTGAGTGACTCAGCACTCACTCGCTCAAACATGAATTAAGGCTGTAATTCCTTATGAGCTACATAATTTCAAAATGCCAAACAGAAGAAAAGAGAAAAAAATATCCAAAAGCTCTTGCTGAAAATGAACTCTCAACAAAAGGTAAAACAAAACAATAAGAAATGCAATCCTGAAAATCCCAACAAAGTTGACAGCTAAAAAATGATTTCTGATAAAATTAATTTGTAAAGAGCAACATTTCAAAGTCTTGAAATAAGTCTGAAAAAGATGTTCAAAATTATATCTGAAAGCATAACTTACATTTAAAAGAGTAATAAACTATGGAATAAAATAGAGTGAAATTAAACTACAGTAAATCAAACATCTAGATTCAATACTATTAATACTTTTGTAGTTCTTGAAATCACTGGTAAATGTTCATTTTCTAACTATGCTTATATACATATATATACACACACAAATATATATATTGCATCAGAGTTAAAAAATATTGTAAAAAGAAACTCTGAATAAGTTTTATTATTTTATAGTTATTATTTACCACAAATAAAGCTTATTAAAAATATGTCAGGTTAGAGAAATTGAAAAAAACACATGTACCCCACTGTTCATTACAGTACGATTTACAACAGCTAGAACATGGACACAATCTAGATGTCTATCGACAGATGAATAGATAAAGAAGCTGTGGTACATATTATTCCATCATAAAATGAACACTTCAGTCCCTTCTAATGAGGTGAATAAACCTAGAGCCTATTACAGAGTGAAGCAAGTCAGAAGAGAAAGATAAATATGGTATCCTAACACTGTGTGGATCACAATAAACTGTGGAAAATTCTGAAAGAGATGGGAATACCAGACCACCTGACCTGCCTCGAGAAACCTATATGCAGGTGAGGAAGCCACAGTTAGAACTGGACATGGAACAACAGAGTGGTTCCAAACAAAAAAAGGAGTACATCAAGGCAGTATATTGTCACCCTGCTTATTTAACTTATATGTAGAGTACATCATGAGAAATGCTGGGCTGGAAGAAGCACAAGCTGGAATCAAAATTGCCGGGAGAAATATCAATAACCTCAGATATGCAGATGACACCACCTTTTTGGCAGAAAGTGAAGAGGAATTAAAAAGCCTCTTGATGAAAGTGAAAGAGGAGAGTGAAAAAGTTGGCTTAAAGCTCAACATTCAGAAAACGAAGATCGTGGCATCTGGTCCCATCACTTAATGGGAAATAGATGTGGAAACAGTGTCAGATTTTATTTTGGGGGGCTCCAAAATCACTGCAGATGGTGATTGCAGCCATAAAATTAAAAAACGCTTACTCCTTGGAAGGAAAGTTATGACCAACCTAGATAGCATATTCAAAAGCAGAGACATTACTTTGCCAACAAAGGTCCGTCTCGTCAAGGCTATGGTTTTTCCAGTGGTCATGGATGGATGTGAGAGTTGGACTGTTAAGAAAGCTGAGCACCCAAGAATTGATGCTTTTGAACTGTGGTGTTGGAGAAGACTCTTGACAGTCCCTTGGACTGCAAGGAGATCCAATCAGTCCATTCTAAAGGAGATCAGTCCTGGGATTTCTTTGGAAGGAATGATGCTAAAGCTGAAACTCCAGTACTTTGGCCACCTCATGCAAAGAGTTGACTCATTGGAAAAGAGTCTGATGCTGGGAGGGATTGGGGGCAGGAGGAGAAGGGGACAACAGAGGATGAGACGGCTGGATGGCATCATCAACTCAATGGACGTGAGTCTGAGTGAACTCCGGGAGTTGCTGATGGACAGGGAGGCCTGGCGTGCTGCGATTTATGGGGTCGCAAAGAGTCGGACACGACTGAGCAACTAAACTGAACTGAACTGAACTGAACACATATATATGGAATCTAGAAAGATCGTACTGATGAAATTATCTTCAGGGCAGCAATGGAGACACAGACATAGAGAACAGACTTATGGACATGGGGAGAAGGGAGGAGGGAGAGGCTGGGATGTATTGAGAGAGTAACATGGTAACTTACATTACCATGTGTAAAATACATAGCCAATGGGAATTTGCTGGATGGCTCAGGGAACTCAAAAAGGGGCTCTGTATCAACCTAGAGGGGTGGTTTAGGGAGGGAGATGGGAGGGAGTTTCAAGAGGGCAAAGACATATGTATACCTATGGCTGATTCATGGTGATGTTTGGCAGAAACCAACAATTTCTGTAAAGCAAATATCCTTCATTAAAAAATAAATTAATTAAATAAACAAGCAAACTAAAAACATGCCAGGTGTTAGGGATTTCCCTGGAGATCCAGTGGTTAGGTCTCTCAGCTTCCACTGAAGCAGCACAGGTTCAGTTTTTTGTTGGGTAACTAAAATCCCACATGCCAGTTGGTATGGCCAAAAGGTTATATATACATATATAGATAGATAGATAGATAGATAGATTGTGTTAAGGAATAAAAAGATTCATTAAATAAATTAATTAAATAAACATGCCAAGTTAGTTCTCTATAAATTCTGAATTTAAAAACTCAAAAAACGTGATCAGAAAATGAAAAATCATAAGAATAATATAACACATAAAATATTAAGATACCACTTATAAAATGCTCAGAAGTAACACTGAAGTTTAAAAGAAAAATGTGCTCATGCAAAAATAAAGGTGATAAGTGGTACAGTAACAATATCACTGATATAAATTATTTTTCCTAAATAATCTCCAAAATAAACATAATTCCAATGAAAAAAAGAGATGTACAAAAGGGGAATCCACCTGCTATACATTTAAAATATAAAATAACACTGGCTTCCCTGGTGGCTCAGATGGTAAAGCATCTGCCTGCAGTGCAGGAGACCAGGGTTCAATCCCTGGTTTGGGAGGATGCCCTGGAGCAGGGCATGGCAACCCACTCCAGTATTTTTGCCTGGAGAATCTCATAGACAGAAGACCCCAGCAGGCTACAGTCCATGCGGTCACAAAGAGTCAGACATGACTGAGTGACTAAACACACACACAGAAGAAAAAAATTTATTTTTTAAAAATTGACCTTAAATACTATGACAAATATGCAATGTAACTAAATCACCAATGTTAGTCTCAAAGATACACATTCAATGTGCACACACAAAAAGGGAAAAGACCAAGAGCATAATTGATGAAAAATTTGGATTGGCAGGTAATCTGCAGAAGAATAATCAAAATAGTCAGAAAACAAAAGAATAATCAATCACATTGATGATCAGGAATATGCAAATTTAAAGATTATATGATACCCTTGTCCACCTATAATATGGATTTAAAATAGTCTAAAATACTAATTTTTAAGGCTGAGTGCTGAAGAATTGATGTTTTTGAACGGTGGCATTGGAGACTTCAAAAATATCAAGTTAGTCAATCCTGAAGGAAATCTGTCCTGAATATTCATTGGAGGGACGGATGCTGAAGCTGAAGCTCCAATACTTTGGTCATATGATGTGAAGACCTGACTCCTTAGAAAAGACCCTGATGCTGGGAAAGATTGAAAGCAGGAAGAGAAGGGGATGACAGAGGACAAGATGGTTGGATGGTATCATCAACTCAATGGACATGAGCTTTAGTAAGCTACGGGAGATGGTGAAGGACAGGGAAGCCTGGCGTGCTGCAGTCCACGGGGTTGCAAAAAGTCAGACACAACTGAGCGACTGAAGAACAATGACAATGATGCTACTATACACATATTAATTATTGATTTAAAATAGTCTAAAATATTATTCTTTTATAAAAATGTAAAGGAAACTCTAACACACTGCTGGCATATAAATAGAAATATTTTACGGTACTTTAGATTACATTTGGCTAATATCTGAGAAAGTTTAAGATGCCCTTGTACATGATCCCAAAACTCCACTTCCAGGTATATACCCTAGAATTGCTCTTATGTAAAGGCTTAAGTACAAAAATGTTCACAAAAGAACGTCTTAGGTCGGAAAAATATGCATCAGTGTTGCAATGAATACTGAATATGCATTAAATAGAATAGTGTGGAATGCTTCCATTGACCTCTTATTTCCCTCTGGTTCCCCAGGATAATTATGATCTTCTTTTTCTTTCACAATATTTGACACCTAGGCATGTGTTCACAGGTCATGATCAGACAAGATGAATATTGGCTTAAACTAATTCCACATCTGTGGACATTCAACTTTCTTCTTCCTTTCCTTCTAAGTCACCATGAATTCAGTATCTCTCCAGTCCCGTGAATGGAATTGCCCTTTGGGGAAGCTGGACATGAAAGTAATTAAAAATGATCTTTATGAGTTTCATGACATAATGTAGCTGTCTTTTAAACTGGGCACTCATTTGTACAGAAACTAGAAAAGATATGTACAAGTTAGGGTCTTGCCTGCAACTGTTTCTCCACCCACAAATTTACACAACAGGCTGATATTCCCAAGGACTGCATCTGAGACTCTGACAAGGATTGGGCTAGGCATCAGACTGCTCAGTAGTAATATAATGCAATATTTTATGTATTTTAAAAACATCAGTAGTAAGAATGTTATGTACAGCACAGGGAACTCTACTTAATACTCTGTGGTGAGCTGAATAACAAGGAAGTACAATAGGGAGGGGATGTATGTATAAGTATGCTGATTCATGTTGCTATACATTAGAAACTAACACAGCATTGAAAAGCAACCACATGTATACCTGTGGCGGATTCATCTTGATGTATGGCAAAACCAATACAATATTGTAAAGTAATTAACCTCCAATTAAAATAAATAAATTTATATTAAAAAAAGAAAACCACATTCCAATAAAACTTAACTTTTTTTAAAAAAATCACAAAAAAAAGAATGCTAGGATCAAAATTTTATCAACTAGATCACCTTCAAATATGAGGGGATAATTCATATATTTGTGTGTGTGAATATATAAATATATATACACATCTGTCTATCCCTGGTGGCTTAGACGATAAAGCTTCTGCCCGCATGCGGTAGACCTGGGTTCAATGCCTGGGTCAGGAAGATCTCCTGGATAAGGAAATGGCAACCCACTCCAGTATTCTTGCCTGGAAAATCCCATGGACGGTGGAAACTGGTAGGCTACAGTCCATAGCTTCGCAAAGAGTCAGACACAACTGAGTGACTTCACTTTCTTTCTTTCACTTTACACATCTGTGTGTGTGTGTGTCTGTGTATATATATATATATATATATATATATATATATATATATATGTTTCTCATACACTTTCCTCTTCAGAAGAGTTACCCCATAAATCTTTACATTTATATTTGAAGGAGTAATGAGAAGAAAAATTACACAACTACATGGATGTTAAATTATATGAGAATGAATATGACCAAGTATATAATAATTTGTTTTCTTGAAAAATTAATCAAGGATAAAATGAGACAAAATAGAAACCATATGCTACAGAAGTGATTCCAGGAAAGAGATCCTTAAAGCTGGAATCTGGAACAGGTTGTCTAATTTGGTTAGGTTAGAGGATGGCAATGGTTTATTCTTCACAGGACTGGGAGAGTGGAAGTCAATGTAATTCAGTGGCAAACAACAGCAACAACCACAAAACTTATCCCCTGTACTCTTCTGGAATCATGCTACAAGTTTTGGGCCAAAGAACCTCTTCTGTGGGCACGCTCAGAGCCTCTAATTTCTTGGAAATGCAGAAAACATATCTATCTGAATTTAAGTTCTCCAATTTAATCATAAGAGTAGCCATATTATAATGTAATTTCAAATGTTCTTTGACTTGAAATTTCTAGTCTGGATTGGGAAAGAAGGCCCTGAGAATGAGTTGTAACTTTGATAGACTCCTGTCAACCTGCTTACCTCCCATCTCTCTTCCACCCCTTCTCCCTCCTTTGGGGAGATTAGAGGAACCTTCCATTCCTTGTTTTGTCACTAAGTCATGTCCAACTCATTGGTGATCCCATGGACTATAGCCCCCTAGGTTTCTCTGCCCATTGGATTTCCAGGCAAGAAGACTGGGGAGGGTTGCCATTTCCTTCTCCAGGGATCTTCCCAACCCAGGGACTGAAGCAGGTCAGCCTCCTTGGCAGGCTGATTCTTTACCACTGAACCACCTGGGAAGCCCTAGAGGCCTGTGTAATGGACATGAGTTTGGGTAAACTCCGGCAGTTGGTGACGGACAGGGAGGCCTAACGTGCTGCAGGCCCGATGTACTGAACTGATGTATCAGTTCAGTTCAGTTGTTTTGGCATGTCTAACTCCTTGCAATCCCATGGAGTGCACCACATCAGGCTTCCCTGTCCATCACCAACTCCTGGAGCTTGCTCAAACTCATGTCCATCGAGTCAGTGATGCCATCCTACCATCTCATCCTCTGTTGTCCCCTTCTCCTGCCTTCAGTCCTTCCCAATATCAGGGCCTTTTCCAATTAGTCAGTGCTCTGCATCAGGTGGCCAAGGTATTAGAGCTTCAGCCTCAGCATCAGACCTTCCAAAGAATATTCAGGACTGATTTCCTTTAGGATGGACTGGTGGATCTCCTTGAGCTCTCAAGATCTCCTTGAGAGTTCAAGGGACTCTCAAGAGTGTATATACATACATACATTTTCAGAGAATAATGTATTTTGCAAAAATATTAACATACACCATAGACATCAATACAACCATCTGATTAAGTAGTTTGTTTATTATAAAGATTAGTAAACACAATTTTCGGAGAAAGCAATGGCACCCCATGCCAGGACTCTTGCCTGGAAAATCCCATGGATGGAGGAGCCTGGTAGGCTGCAGTCCATGAGGTCGCTAAGAGTCAGACACGACTGAGTGACTTCACTTTCATTTTTCACTTTCATGTATTGGGAGAACGAAATGGCAACCCACTCCATTGTTCTTGCCTGGAGAATCCCAGGGACAGAGGAGCCTGGTAGGAGGCCATCTATGGGGTCACACAGAGTTGGACACAACTGAAGTGACTTAGCAGCAGCACCAGCAAACGCAAGCTCTAGGCAGGGCCTTAAATTTAGAGTACATGAAAACTGATATGTCAATAACAAGTTATGTAAAAGTCAGAGTCTTCCTTAGTGAGCTCATAATATCTCAGAAATGCAAGATGAGAAAAATCAACAATCATATTACAATAAAGTAAATAGACATATAATAGACATAGGACCTTGTTCTGTTCCTAAGCCTATTATACTCGTAATAGGTAATGTAATCATCATGATACATTTATCATCCCCATTAGTAATAATAGAACATAAGGACTAAGCGAAACTCCACAATCTGACAACAGAATCCAGAATTCAATGGAAAGGGACACTCGGTTTATGTTGAAATTATTTTTGTGCCATGGAGGACAAGGTGGAGGGTACATGTGAGAATAAGAAGAGTGAAGCACAAGCCGATTCTTGAAGTGTCACCGAGAATTCCATGTGAAAATGTGAGAAAGACATTGCAAACCAAAAAGCAAATCATATGCAGGTCTTAGATAAAAATGATGTGTTTGAAATGTACTTGTTTGCTATGTGGTACAAGTGACTTCTGTTCACAATAAATACAAAAACATGGTGAAAGTGAGGATGAAAAGTTAGAGGGAATTAAGTTATATGAATGGAAGGTGTGTATTTAGAAGCAAAATTCACAGAACTTTGTGACTAATATGAGAAAGATGAGAGTCTTAGAATTATTGTCATATATTTTTATTGTCAATTTATCTACCTATAAAAGTGATATAGAAACATTCTCCCATTTAACCTTAACATGATTTCTCCTTGACTTAAAGTAATGCTGATATTTTTAAATCCAATATAATATGTATATTACTAATAATGACACATTGAGCAGGTTTTCAGCATATATTTAAAGAGTTCCTGATAGAAACCCAGACATCCAATATACTTGGCAGCTTATAAGAAAAAAACAACCCAGAGCCTTCTTTTACCTTTCTCCCCAAGAATAGAAATGATTTCTCAAAGATGGGACTCAAAAGAGATAATGCATTTTCTTACCAAGCAATAAAACAGTAGCAAGTTCTTCTTTTACAGATACCAGCTATTGCAAAAATCCCATACGAAATGTTCTGAAGATAGCAACATAATATGTCAGATGTAAGCAGACAGATCTGGAATAATCCGTCACCCCTCCTGAAAATGACCTGGTTTCATATTGTTACCCATGGCCACCCTACTTTCAATAAAATTTTTGCAAATGACTCTCTCACCCTCAAGTTGAGGTCTGTCACTTATTGGTATCGTTACCAGATTTGGGAAGGGTCGAAGAGCATCCTCCTTTGTGGGCCTCGGTTCTTGATAAGGAAACAAAGAAGAATCTGAGGTCTTACTCATGGCAAAAACAAGTTTATTAAAGAAAGAACAGAAAGAACACCTCAAGGAAGAGATGGGCTGGTGCAAGAGAGGCACTGCTGCTGGAATGATGAGGTAAGAAGGGTTTTCAAGAAAGGGCTTTTGCATATTCATTTAGGTGGACATAGACTGGCAGTTTTGATTGACAGTTGCAAGTTGCATAACAGCATACAGTATTGCTCATATCTTTCCATAATTCAGTATGTTTTACTCAAATGCATGTATGTATAGAACATTTATGAACATTTAATAGGCTCCCATCTGCCTAAGGCCACTTGAGGACACAACTGTGCATCAAGGGCAAGTGTCTAGGAGTTGAAGAAGTCCTGTGGTTTGTTTGTATCCTTTGCGTTTCAAGGGCACATATGTAGAGTTGGAGCAGTCTCTGTGGTTACTTTGTAGCATATATGTGAGCACTCCTGGGCCACACTGGAGCTTGTCTGGGGTGGGCTTTATAGAGATCAGCTTGAATCTTTTTTAGCTAGGCCACCCCTCGTTGCCTATGCCTAACTTTCTACCTAACAGTATCAAATTTGGAAACAATCAGTGAAGGTAAAATTAACTTTAGAGCAAAAAGCTTACTAGTGAGATAGACAGCTGCTATTTAATGGGAAAATGTTAGCAAGAAGATAAATCCCTGGTGGCTGAGACAGTAAAGAATCTGCTTGCAATGTAAGAGATCCTGGGTAAGGAAGATCCTCTGGAGAAAGGAAGGTCTACTCACTCCAGTATTCTCACCTGGAGAACCCCATGGACAGAGGAGCCTGGTGAGCTACAACTCATGGGGTTGCAAAGTCAGACAAGACTGAACAACTAATACTAACCAATACTCAAGTAATTCTTCCACTTAATAACATAAGAAAAGATGCTATAAAGCAAAACCATTTTGTATCTCAATTGCTGGTATCATCATCATTTACCACCAGATATCAAGGCTCTTATAAACCATTGGTAAATAAGATTGTGAAGCATTAGTGTAAAAATAGGAAGAAACAAAAAGTCCAGTAAAACAGAGTAAAACAGAAGCCAGACAAACATATATTAATACTTTACAAAGTTATGTTATGTGTAAGAAATATTCCATTGCAGTGAAGTGAGAGGCAATTGTACTATTTTTAGGAAATTGAATGAGTTTGTTTAAATAAGTACACAGAAAAAATAATAATAATGTAACCACCTACCTCATACTAAGGGCTTCCCAGGTGGCTCAGTGGTAATGATCCACCTGCCAAGCAGGAGACAGGGGACACAGGTTCTATTTCTGGGTTGGGAAGATCCCTTGGAGGAGGAAATGGCAACCCATTCCAGTATTCTTGCCTGGAAAATTACATGGACAGAGGAGGTTGGAGGGCTATAGTCCATGGGGTCACAAAGAGTTGGATTTAGTGACTAAACAACAACAGCAACCTCACCCTAAACACATAAATATATTCTAGATAGATTATAGATATAAGTGCAAACAAAAATAGAATTGTCTCTTAGAAGATAAAGCATAAGGAAACATTTTCAAAATCTTGGAGTAGGAATTATTTCTTAAGCAGGATTTGCAAAGTAATAATTACACAGGAAAATACAAGGAACTGAAATGTATTACGAATAAGAACTTCTGCTTACCAAATGGATTTTGTGAGTAAATACACAGGCCAAAGTATGAAGAAGGTTATCTGAAATATATATTATTCTAAGAAAAGACTCACAGTCCCAATTATAAAGAAGTTTAGTGTACTAATAAGGCAAATAACCTAAATCAAATCCCTTATGATTATACAGTGGAAGTGAGAAATAGATTTAAGGGTCTAGATCTGATAGATAGAGTGCCTGATGAACTATGGAATGAGGTTCGTGACACTGTACAGGAGACAGGGATCAAGACCATCCTCATGGAAAGAAATGCAAAAAAGCAAAATGGCTGTTTGGGGAGGCTTTACAAATAGCTGTGAAAAGAAGAGAAGCGAAAAGCAAAGGAGCAAAGGAAAGATATAAACATCTGAATGCAGAGTTCCAAAGAATAGCAAGAAGAGATAAGAAAGCCTTCTTCAGCAATCAATGCAAAGAAATAGAGAAAACAACAGAATGGGCAAGACTAGAGATCTTTTCAAGAAAATCAGAGATACCAAAGGAACATTTCATGCATAGATGGGCTCGATAAAGGACAGAAATGGTATGGACCTAACAGAAGCAGAAGACATTAAGAAGAGATGTCAAGAATACACAGAAGAACTGTACAAAAAAGATGTTCATGACCCAGATAATCACGATGGTGTGATCACTCACCTAGAGCCAGACATCCTGGAATGTGAAGTCAAGTGGGCCTTAGAAAGCATCACTACGAACAAAGCTAGTGGAGGTGACAGGATTCCAGTTGAGCTATTTCAAATCCTGAAAGATGATGCTGTGAAAGTGCTGCACTCAATGTGCCAGCAATTTTGGAAAATTCAGCAGTGGCCACAGGACTGGAAAAGGTCAGTTTTCATTCCAATCCCAAAGAAAGGCAATGCCAAAGAATGCTCAAACTACCGCACAATTGCACTCATCTCACACGGTAGTAAAGTAATGCTCAAAATTCTCCAAGCCAGGCTTCAGCAATATGTGAACCGTGAAATTCCTGATATTCAAGCTGGTTTTAGAAAAGGCAGAGGAACCAGAGATCAAATTGCCAACATCTGCTGGATCATGGAAAAAGCAAGAGAGTTCCAGAGAAACATCTATTTCTGCATTATTGACTATGCCAAAGCCTTTGACTGTGTAGATCACAATAAACTGTGGAAAAATTCTGAAAGAGATGGGAATACCAGACCACCTGACCTGCCTCTTTAGAAATTTGTATGCAGGTCAGGAAGCAACAGTTAGAACTGGACATGGAACAACAGACTGGATCCAAATAGGAAAAGGAGTACGTCAAGGCTGTATATTGTCACCCTGTTTATTTAACTTATATGCAGAGTACATCATCAGAAAAGCTGGACTGGAAGAACACAAGCTGGAATCAAGATTGCCGGGAGAAATATCAATAACCTCAGATATGCAGATGACACCACCCTTATGGCAGAAAGTGAAGAGGAACTCAAAAGCCTCTTGATGAAAGTTAAAGTGGAGAGTGAAAAAGTTGGCTTAAAGCTCAATATTCAGAAAACGAAGATTATGGCATCCAGTCCCATCACTTCATGGGAAATAGATGGGGAAACAGTGCAAACAGTGTCAGACTTTATTTTTCTGGGCTGCAAAATCACTACAGATGGTGACTGCAGTGATGAAACTAAAAGACGCTTACTCCTTGGAAGGAAAGTTATGACCAACCTAGATAGCATATTCAAAAGTAGAGATATTACTTTGCCAACAAAGGTTCATCTAGTTGAGGCTATGGTTTTTCCCGTGGTCATGTATGGATGTGAGAGTTGGACTGTGAAGAAGCCTCAGCGCTAAAGAATTGATGCTTTTGAACTGTGGTGTTGGAGAAGACTCTTGAGAGTCCCTTGGACTGCAAGGAGATCCAACCAGTCCATTCTGAAGGAGATTAGTCCTGGGATTTCTTTGGAAGGAATGATGCTAAAGCTGAAACTCCAGTACTTTGGCCACCTCATGCAAAGAGTCGACTCATTGGAAAAGTCTCTGATGCTGGGAGGGATTGGGGGCAAGAGGAGAAGGGGACGACAGAGGATGAGATGGCTGGATGGCATCACTGACTCGATGGACGTGAGTCTGAGTGAACTCTGGGAGTTGGTGATGGAGAGGGAGACCTGGCGTGCTCCGATTCATGCGGTGGCAAAGAGTCGGACGCAACTGAGCGACTGATCGGATCTGATCTGAAGGCAAATAACACAACAAAAGTTGGCAAAAATAAAGGGATGACCACAAAACTTACTTGCATAATATCATTAGTCATCAGGAAAAAATACATATTCAAGAAAACTAGGATCCATTACATACTCAACAGGATGAATAAAACAAAAAAGAAAAAAAAAAATTACCAAAAGGTGATGAATGCATTAAACACCTGAAATTCATCTCTGTTACTGTTTGGAGTGTAAATCTGTAGTATACCTTTGGTAAACAAAGCAGGAAAATATCTTTATATTCATGAAACAAATTCAAATCATTCTACTCATTCAGCTGATAGTACATATAAGGGTGAGCGGTTCCAATCTGCCTCTCAAAATCCTTTAACAGGTGTGGACGCATTTTGTTTAAAAATAGCCATATTCCTACTTGAAAACTGGGTGGCTGGCCGTGACTCCGTCTTTCTGATCACCAGACAGCGTTGGTGCCCCTCTCCACTGGCCCTCCCTGAGCGTGTTTGTTGCCCTTCCCTGTCACTTCTGGCTTTCCCCAGCTCCCGGCCCACCCCACAGAGGTGATCGCTCAGTACCCCCTTACCCAGTTTAGGTCCTAACCTGTCTCATCTCATGTGGTGTCCTTCCCTGGCCTCCATGGCCGGTGGCATCTCCGGGCAGAGAAGTGCTCTCGGTCCCCAAGGGGGGAAGATGGGCAGAGCAAGTTGCACGTGAGGGCTGTGGAGGCGCTGGTACGCAGCGGGAGAGTGTTCTCCAGGACCAGTTGTGGCTCTGGGTGTTGGCGGTGATGGGCGCAAGCCTGGAGAGTGGGGCCCCATGGGGACCAGGAAGGGCAGTAGACGTCCTGGGTGCCAGGGACCGGTCCTGTGCTGGAGGCTTCTGGTGGTGAGATTCCGTGGCGTGACGCGGTAGCTGCTTTGCTTCCGGGTCGCTTTGAATGGCTTCCGGGCCCCTCACTGTTGCTCGCGGCCACCCCACCTCCACCGTCGGGTCTGTGCCTCTGCCGCGTCTTTGCCACGTGGGCCTACGTGGCCGCACTCCGTTGGTGCCTCGTCCGTCCTGTCCTCTGATCCCTGCGGCTGCGCCTTGGTGCGTCTCACTTTCCCGGCCCGCCTTGCCCCGGCTCCATTGCCCTTTGCCGCCTTCTGTCCACCGATGTTGTTGCGTGCTGGACCAGGAGGAGCGCCTGTGCCCCCTGCGGTGCGCTTGTCCCAGTGTGCGCGGGTCACGGGCTGGCTACCTTGCCTATACCGCCACCCCCAGGGGGGTGAAAGTGAGGGTGCCACGACCGTCTCCGATTTGACCGGCTGGTGTCCTTAGCCCCACTTCCGGCCCACCGGGCCCTCGAGGACGGTCTCCCCAACAGAACTTTGGGGCAGCACGCTGCATCCCTCGTGGATGGAGTGTGGGGGATCTTTTGGCCTTGCCGTGGGAGGAGACAGTCGGCCGACCTGGGGAGATCGCCCTCCGCCTTCCTCACCTCGTGGAGTTTCGGTGCCACTGCCCTTCACCCCATGCCCAGCACGCCAGGCGCCCTGTGCTCACTTGGGATTCCCAGGTGGCGCAGTAGAAAAAAATCAGCCTGCTAATGCAGGCAGTTGCAAAAGATGCAAATTCGATCCCTGAGTGGGGGAGATCCCCTGGAGGAGGAAATGGCAACCTCCTCCTATATTCTTGCCTGGAAAATCCCTTGGACAGAGGAGTCTGGCGGGCTGCAGTCCATGGGGTCATAAAGTCAGAGCTGCAGACACGACTGAGCACATGCACATATACACATGAGAAAAAGGAAGAGAATCCCAGTTACAACTCAACTGTTGTGTAAAGAATTTTGTAATTGGCTTTCCAGAAATGCCACCTTTAGTAGCTGACTTAGTAGAAGAAGGACCCGGATTACACAGGAGGGTTGAGAAAGTGGCTCCTGTATCCAGTAGGAATTTAACAGGATGGCCTCTTCTAGTTAGAGTCACCTGAGGCTCCTGTGTGGTAATGAGGACAGAAGCCAAAGTGGGAAGCCCTGGGCCCCGTGAATCTTGATCTTGTGTCTGAGTTTCTGACCCCTGAAACCTACGTCCTTAGGGATATTACTCTTCCAGTGATCTACCTTGCAAATGGGGCAAGGCCTTGGTGGTGGCCTCTGCTTGCCTTGGGGGCATTGTCCCTTAAAGTGTCCATCCTTGCCACAACAAAAACAGACGCCAGGTTTCTGCTTTTGTCCTCCCTCCTTTGTAGCCCTAAAGTTAACTCCCTGTAGGGCCATAATGAGAGCTTTGGCCTTTCTCTTATCTCTATTCCCTTTTTCTTTAGGTTCTTCCTGATTGCTGTTTAGGAGTACTGATGTGGCAGCTCTTACCAGTGTAGGGTAAGGGAGTTAGAGGAGGCGAGGTTCAGAAAAAGAAGGAGACCGGCACTTTATGGAACATTCACCTTTAATGAGGCAAGAAGGGGCAGCAGTCAGAGTAGTGAGCTGCTGCACTACCTCAAGAAAAGAGTAAGTATATATAGGCATATATGTGGACATTTACTGTTAAGGGGGCCTGTTCTTCTCCAAGATTATTTGGAGTGAGTGAGGTCGCTCAGTCGTGTTCAACTCTTGCACCCCATGGACTGTAGCCCTATCAGGCTCCTCTGTCCATGGGATTTTCCAGGCAAGAATACTGGAATGGGTTGCCATTTTTTCTCCAGGAGATCTTCCCAACCCAGGGATTGAACCCGGGTCTCCTGCATTGTAGGCAGACGCTTTACCATCTGAGCCACAGGGAAGCGAAGGAAGTGTTCAGAGTAGTTATTTCATAAAGGGCTGGGGCAAGGAATTCTGGAGACCAGCTGGGACCAGCTAGGAGCTGGGCATGATCAACCTTATTGTCCATTTTTTTCTTCAGGTCAGAGTTCTTTGTTTTGCATAGAATGGTGAGGAGGACCTGGAGGTGAGTTTTAACTCCAGACTATTTTGAGAAGTATTATGTTCCTTAAACGAGGCCCTCTAAATCTATATGAGGGCCAAAGGCCAGTTTTTAGAGTTTCGTCTGAATATCTGGAGTCGACTGAGTAATAAATTTGTCTTTTAGAATAAGTTTGGGGCATCTGGGTCCAAATTAGTGTGCTTTTTCAGTGCCTCCCTGAGCCTTTCCAGAAAAGCTATGTGAATTTCCTCCGTTTCCTGAGTCACTCCAGATACTTTGGAGTAGTCTAAGGGCTTAGCTCATGATTTTCTTAAGTCTTCCCTAATGCAAGTGATAAAGTGAACTCTCTTCCAGTCATCACTGTCTTTGTCATGTGCCCAATTAGGATCAGCTATGGGCACTGCCTGGAGCCCAGTAGGTAACCAGGCTGATTCACTGTCCGGTCTCCATTGCATGCCAATAGCTTACCATTCATCTCCCCAACCCTGGGCATTTTTAATTACTACTTCTTTCATTGTCAGTAAGGGTGCTAGTCAGTATTAGCATAATATCTTTCCACGCCATTTCAAAGATTGGTTTAGACCCTGGAAAACACTTATATAATTGTCAGGATCTTCAGTAAAGCTTCCTAGGTCTAATTTACTTTGCCTTAAATCTCAGAGGGGGGAAGGAACATGGACTCCTGTGGCTCCCAAGTCCCCATTAGGAGCTTCTTGTAATGGAAGGAGGGGAGGATATAGCCTAGAGATCACCAGTGTTGGGTTAGGAGCCACTGGGGTAGGTGCTGCTGGTGGTGCCCAAGGCATTACCAGAGATTGTGGAGGCTCCTGTGGGCTAGGTTTGGGCAGCTCTGGTTAAGGGCGACAGTTTGGACCTGAGGACTTGGAGGAAGTTATAGGCAGCGTGGAAGTAGCAAGCCCACAACTCCTGGATAAGAGCGTTTTCTCTCAAGACAAAGCCTGTATACATGGCACTTCTGACCATTTTCCTTCTGGTCTACGAAAGATGTCTAGTTGGAGGATGGTATTATAGTCAAATGAGCCCTCAGGGGACCATTTTTCACCATCAGATATAACCTACTGAGGCTATGCCTTGGTGCAGAAAAAGATCATACACTTCTTTAACAAAGTCTAAGGGTCAAACTTCTTCTAGTTCTTCAGTATACTTTGCAAAGGCATCTGCCTTGAGCTGGGTGTAGGTCTTGAAGAGGTGGCTCCCATCTGAAAGACAAAAGACCAGTGTCCAGTGCTCTTCGTCTTTTGTCTGGTTCTTCTGATAGAGGGTGTCCCCACCTTGCACAGTGGGAGAAAAGAAACAACAATAAAGTATGCTTCCCTCAACTCTGGAGTGCACCTGGTCTTGAGCATCATTATCCAATTACCCTGGACTGTTGTCCTCTTCCTGTCTCTATCTTCCTTTCCACCTAGAGACAGATATAGAGTGAGAGCCTAAGTTGGTGGACTTGCTGTGCTCTTGAACATTGGGTGTGCCTGAACTGGAGTTCCCCTAAAGCAAGCTATGTAGTGAACAAGGTTAGTAGTATTTACACACACTCCAAAATGATCCTACCTTAAATGAAAACTCTCATAACCTCTAAATGTTAGGAAAGAGAAATGGTAGATGTCCTGCAGTTCTCACTAAGGCAGCAGCCTAGCAGAGAGTTTCCTCAGCACCCCAGGTCAATCTGCTGGCTAATACCGAGACCCGAGGCCACTGTCTACTAAAGCTGTCTGCCTTTGGAACTCAGGCAGGCTTGTGAAATAGAGTGGCTCAAGATATCATGCAGCTGGATTAGGTATGAGAAGTGAATGACAGATTTGAGAGTGAGTGTCTGTGCTTACCTTGAGTAGGCATTCAGGATTTCCAGACGAGCCGCCAAAAGATGAGACAGGAATCCGAGTTGTTGTCCACGCAGCCAAAGAATGGAATCCATGAACATGCAAACACTCATGGTAGTAACTGAATAAGATTTATTAAAGAGGAGGAAATTGCAAAGCTCTCAGCATAGACACTCAGCATAGAGAGGGGGTAAAGAATCCCCAAGGTGGTTTTTATAGCCTTCCTTTAAATCACATTTGGAGAAGGCAATGGCACCCCACTCCAGTACTCTTGCCTGGAGAATCCCAGGGATGGGGCAGCCTGGTGGGCTGCCATCTATGGGGTCGCACAGAGTCAGACTCGACTGAAGCGACTTAGCAGCAGCAAATCACATTATTTCTAAACATTCACTTCAACGGTCAAGATACTTAACGTCATCTTTATGACTTCTTTTGATCCTTGGATTAAGTCACTGCCCTTTTTCATGCCCTCTGTCCATTTGACTGTGGGCCAGAGGTATGGGCTTAAGATTAATGATCACCATTGTTTCTCCCTCAAGCATATGGAACAGAATTTAATTGATGCTCTTCTCTGGATCTGAGTGCTGAAAATTAATCAGACTAAAGACACATTCCAAGAATTCAGGACAAGGGAGCAGGATGTTTACTGAAAACGAGACTGAGGTTTCAGAGTTTTACACTGACTGCCTAGTAATTTCTATTGCAAAACCAGTCATGGTAGAAAGCAAAAAGGAACTAAAGGTGAAAGAGGAGAGTTAAAAAAAAAAAAAAATGCTAGCTTAAACCTCAGCTTTGAAGAAATTAAGATAATGGTATCTGATATTATCATTAAGATAATGAGCAACCTAGACAGCATGTTAAAAAGCAGAGACATTACTTTGCCAACAAAGGTCCGTCTAGTCAAGGCTATGGTTTTTTTAGTAGTCATGTATGGAAGTTAGATTTTGACTCTAAGGAAAGCTGAGCACTGAAGAATTGATGTTTTTGAACTTTGGTGTTAGAGAAGACTCTTGAGAGTCCCTTGGACTGCAAGGAGATCCAACCAGTCCATCTAAAAGAAATCAGTCCTGAATATTCATTGGAAGGACTGATGTTGAAGCTGAATCTCCAGTACTTTGGCCACCTGATGCGAAGAGCTGACTCATTTGAAAAGACCCTGATGTTGGGAAAGACTGAGGGCAAGAGGAGAAGGGGGTCGACTGAAGATGAGATGGTTGGATGGCATCACTGACTCAATGGGCATGATTTTGAGTAAACTCTGGGAGTTGGTGATGGACAGAGAGGCCTGGTGTGCTGCAGTCCATGGGATAGCAAAGAGTCAGATACGACTGAGTGACTAAACTGAACTGAACTGAATGGCATCTGGTCCTACCACTCCATAAGAAATAGATGGGGAAACAATGGAAACAATGAGATTTTATTTTCAGTTCAGTTCACTCACTCATGTCCGACTCTTTGCAACCCCATGAATTGCAGCATGCCAGGCCTCCCTGTCCATCACCAACTCCTGGAGTTCACTCACACTCATGTCCATCGAGTCAGTGATGCCATCCAGTCATCTCATCCTCTGTTGTCCCCTTTTCCTCCTGCTTCCAGTCCCTCCCAGCATCAGAGTCTTTTCCAATGAGTCAACTCTTTGCATGAGGTGGCCAAAGTACTGGAGTTTCAGCTTTAGCATCACTCCTTCCAAAGAACAGCCAGGGCTGATGTCCTTTAGAATGGACTGGTTGGATCTCCTTGCAGTCCAAGGGACTCTCAAAAGTCTTCTCCAACACCACAGTTCAAAAGTATCAATATTTCGAAGCTCAGCTTTCTTCACAGCCCAACTCTCACATCCATACATGACCACTGGAAAAACCACAGCCTTGACTAGACGGAACTTTGTTGGCAAATAATTGTCTCTGCTGTTTGGAGGCTCCAAAGTGACTGCAGACAGTGACTGCAGCCATGAAATTAAGACACTTTCTCCTTGAAAGAAAAGCTATGACAGTGTACTGAAAAGCAGAGACATCACTTTACCAACCAAGCTCCATATAGTGAAGGCTATGGTTTTCCAGTAGTCATGTGTGGATGTGAGAGTTCAACTGTAAAGAAGGCTGAGCACCAAAGAGTTGATGCTTTTGAACTGTGGTGTTGGAGAAGACTCTTGAGAGTCCATTTGACTGCAAGGGGATCAAGCCAGTTGCTCTTAAAGGAAATCAACGTCAAATACTCATTGGAATGACTGAAGTTGAAGTGCCAATATTTTACCCACCTGTTTTGAAGATCAGACTCATTGGAAAAATCCCTGATGCTGGTATAGATTGAAGACAAAAGGAGAAGAGGGCAGCAAAGGATGAGGTAGTTAGAGGTAGTTAGTTCGCATCACTGACTCAATGGACATGAATTTGAGCAAAGTCCAGGAAACAGTGAAGGACAGGGAAGTTGGGCATACTGCAGTCCATGGGGTTGTGAAGAACTGGACATGACTTAGTGACTGAACAACAGCAGTGTCACACAGTGACTATTTTAGATTTAAAAGTAAGATCAAGACTTATTTAATTACACTCTTACTAGGAAATATTTTCAATGAGAAATAAGTGATGCCAGGTACTCACTAATGGATTTAATTATGATACAAATACCATAATCAGTGGAGGACTAGGAAACCTTGCATGCTGCAGTTTATGGAGTCACAAAGAGTCGGACATGAGTAATGACTGAACAACAACAAGAAACTGTATTTTAATAAATTTTCTTCAATTCTACCCTGGCTAATATGCTTGCCAATAAGAATAAGCACATGTCGGTATTTGTTCAGGGGTCTGGGTGTCTCAGAGGGATCCCAAGCTGATAGCAGTCTGGGATGACTTCTAGCCCCTCACACTGTTACCATTACAAGATTAGTCATTATAATATATACTCTAATATCATTGAGCAATTTCTCCTTCATTAAAATGTACAATTGTAAAGTATGTATTAATAAAAAGGTATTATCAAGAATGATGAGGTATTATTTTTACTGTTTCATGTATTCAGAGGTTCTTAATGAATAAACCATAATGTAAAATGATTAGCAGTGCATGTCTACCAGATCAACAGATTTTCTTTTGTTTATTTTTGCCTTTCTATCAAGAGTTAATAAGCAAGAACTAGGGCTTTATGAAAAGGGCCTTAACAGTCCCCACAGTTTGTATAAACTTCAGACACTTTTAAAAACTAATTTGTCTTGGAGTACAGTTGCTTTACAATGTTATGTTAGTTTCTGCTACACACCACAGTGAATCAGTTACATATATACACTTATTTTAGACTCTTTATATATATATATATATATATATATATATATATCCATCCATTGTAGAGTATTGACAGAGGAGCCTGATGGATTACAGTCAATGGGGTTACAAAGATGTGGGCACGACTGATTGACTAAGCACAGCACATAGAGTATTGAAGAGAGTCCCCTGTGTTGTAGAGTAGAGCCTTATTAGTTGTCTACTTTGTTTATAACAGTGCGTAAATATAAATCCCAATCTCCCAATTTATTCCAGACACTTTTTCTTGATCTCCTTATTCTTTGACCATCTACTTTAGAAGGTGTGTGAGTTCCTTCTCTACCATGATGATCTGTGAACATTTTACAACCCAGGAATGTCTTTCTCGAGAACCTGTGAGCCCGCCTTCCTAAAAGTGATCATCTGAAAAACGGGTCCCTTTATCCCAGTCTGTGTGGAAAGGCAGAAGCTTCATTTCCACAAGTGCCAATGACTAAGCACATATGGGAATCTTGAGGCTGAGGGCCTGTGTTATGTTCTCATTAGCTCACTCAGTGTTTACAAATCCCACTATCCCAGTCACTTGTTTCAGGGGAGTTGAGTTCAGTCTTTCTCCTTGCAATAGTCTTGACCTTTATCACAATGTCTTGAATAAAGTTTTCCTTGCCTATTTAACTCTTTCCAGTGCAATGTTTTTGGGAGGATCTGTGGCTCCTTTCTATTAACTAAATAGCTAAAGAAAACTTTTACTCTCAAAATCCATAATGATAGGTTGATAGGTCAGTTAGGGGTGTTGTAACAGAATACCTTGGATGAGGGTGCTTATACAATAATTATTTGTTTCTCATAGTCTAAAGGTTGAGAGTCAAGGTCAGGATTCAGCAAGGTCAGGTTCTGGTGAATGTGTCTTCCTTAGATTTTGCCACCCTCTCATTTATCTTCATGTGGCAGAAAGAGAGAAAGGGTGAGCTCTATTCCTCTTTGTAGAAAGATGGTAATGTCATGGGGACTCCACCCTCATGATGTAATTACCTCCCAAAGGCCCCACCTCCTGGGACCATCTCACTGGAGGTCAGGGTTTCAACATATAAATTTATGTGGGGACACAGGTTTAGTCCATAACAATAATAGCTCACACTACTTATAGTCAGCAGAATTTAGTTAGGATGTTTGAGACACTATGCACTTTACAGAGTGATATTCTCTAAGTTGGTCCCGTTTCCTTGTTTTACATAATGTATCCTGTTTAATTATTATAAATATTCACCAACTTTTATAAATAGTTCTTAAATCAACTATAGGAAAACTTTCAAAAAGTCCAATATGTTGCTTGGTCAAAGAAATACAAATATACTTGGCAAATTGGAGCTGTATTAAAACTCAGTAAATTCTCCACCATTGAAATCATTAATAGGACATAACAAATTTAACCACAAATTCTTTTAAAGTTCTTTAACTAACATGAATTGAACGTGCCCCTCTTTTCTCAGAAAACAACTGCAGGTTCATTATCTGATGAATAGACACATTGTGGATGAAATTTGTTAAAATGACTTAATCATTGATATACCATCATTATCACTTCCAAAATGTTTTCAGGTTTTTGAGACATAAATTATCACATGTGCTTTACAAAATACTCCATTCCATTTATGACTATATCAGGATAAGTATATTTCCTGTATCAGGAAATTTTCTATCATTACTCTAAAAAATTAATTAGTCCATTTTGACAAACATCTTTAGAAATATTTAGAATTGTTTAATAGAAAAGTTGTCTTTAAGCACCTGCTGTTATTTTCCTATTTATTAAAATATTTTTAAAGGAGTACTTGGCCCTTAATAAAAATATTAGTCATAACATCCTTCCCCTTTTCCTTCTAACAATCAAAATAACAAAAATATTTAAATTACTGATGTTTTTGAAAATAAATGTCTTCATGATATAAGTAAAAGTAACCATAATAAAAAGACAGTGATGGGACTTCCTTAGTGGCCCAGGGGTTAAGAATCTGCCTGCCAGTGCAGGGAACATGGATCTGGACCCTGGTCTAGGAAGATCCCACATGCCGCTGAGCAACTAGCCAGTGGACCACAGCTACTGATCCAGGGCTCTAGAGCCTGTGAGTTACAGCTACTGAAGCCTGTGCACCTAGAGCCTGTGCTCCACAACAAAAGAGAAGTCCCTACTCAAGACAGCTAGAGAGAAGCCAAGCATGACAAGGAAGACCTAGCACAGACAAAAACAAATAAACAAAAATTAAAAAAAAAAAATTAAAGGTAGTGATAAATTGAAAACACGCTTGCAACACAAGACAAAAACATTCATTTTTGTGAGAAGAATTTACGGGGCTCCAAATAAAGGGTACAAGTGGATACATTAGGTATGAAACTTAATTTTGTTTTTAAGGTTAAATCTTTGGTTTTTTTTGGAAAGTCTTTTTATTTTATTTTATTTTTTTAACTTTACAATATTGTATTGGTTTTGCCATATATCAAAATGAATCTGGCACAGGTATACATGTGTTCCCCATCCTGAACCCTCCTCCTTCCTCCCTCCCCATACCATCTCTCTGGGTCATCCCTGTGCACCAGCCCCAAGCATCCAGTATCGTGCATTGAACCTGGACTGGTGACTCATTTCATATATGATACTATACATGTTTCAATGCCATTCTCCCAAATCATCCCACCCTCTCCCTCTCCCACAGAGTCCAAAAGACAGCAAAAGAGACACTGATGTATAAATTTAAATCTTAGGCTTTGTTTCTTCTAGGGAAGTCTGGGGACTCGGAAAGAGTAGAAATGGGTGGAGGAGACTGTACTAGGGGTGGGGTGGGCGCACAGTCAATATTGTAAGACCTTTAGCGGGACCCTTAGCCTAGGGTTAGAGGTCATGCTCCACCAACAGGAAACCTGTTAGCAGTCCTTGCCAGAGTTTGATGAGTCCGGGACAGAGGCCTTCTCCATGCGCTATCCAGGCCCTCAGGCCTCAGGGCAGGCGGGTGAGATGGGGGCCCAGGACAGTTCGGGGACTGTGACCCACAGAGTCCCAGAGCCCTTGCCATGGGTGCCCACAGGCCAGATCAGGCCACAAAGCCGCCGAAGTGAAAGTGAAAGTCACTCAGTCGTGTCTGACTCTTTGCTACCCCGTGGACTATACAGTCCATGGCATTCTCCAGGCTAGAATGCTGAATTGGGTAGCCTTTCCCTTCTCCAGGGGTTCTTCCCAACACAAAGCAATGCACCTCTCCCCAGTCCCTGCCTCCATGACCTATAAGCTGCAGAGGACGATATGGGAATGGTCCCCAGAGCCCTGGGCAGCTGGAGGATATGACCCTGGCTACTAAGGGAAGAGTTTCCCAGCTCCTGTTCTCCATTCACGTTTCCACACTTGGTCCAGCATTGATCGGTTGTCCACCCCCAGGAGGTGGCAGGAGGTTAGGTTGGTGTGCAAGGACCTTACACATCATTTCAGTCTTGCCTCTGTAGTTGGGACCTGTCTCAAAGAGAGTAATTGTTGTGAATTAAGATTAACCCAGTTGGAAATTGCTACAAGTGTGTCTCTGCAGCTTAAATGAACAGCCTGAGGCCCGGATGGGTCCTGGGCACCAGGCACCGAGAGAGATGAAAGTTGGGTGGGGTCTGGGACTTGGTTCTGAGGTGCTCCCAGCTGAGACCTGCCCCCTCAGCCAGGGCCGGGCACTGGACATAGGACCCCGACTGGGTGCCGGATACCCTGACTGCCCAGGACCGCCTCCTCCTGGCCTGGGCCTGGACCCCAGAGGTAAAGGGTGGTGCCTGCGACCTGATGCTTTCTTGTCAGAAGTGAGAGTAGCATTTGTTTTGTGGGGAGGTTTACAGCAACATTAGGGCTTCCCTCTTAGCTCCATCGGTAAAGAGCCTGTCTGCAGTACAGGGGACCTGAGTTTGATTCTTAGGTTGGGAAGGTCACCTGGAGAAGGAAATGGCAACCCACTCCAGTATTTTTGCCTGGAGAATCCCATGGACAGAGGAGCCCAACAGGCTATGGTCCATGGGGCCACAAGAGTCGGACTTGACTCAGTGATTAAACCACCACCACAAGAACATCGTGACCTGACCATGCCTTGACATCAAGAACAAAGACTCTGACCCCAGAAGTAAACAGGCCACTCCCTCAGCTTTCCTAGAAAAGCACTTTGCAGAAAGTTTTCTGGGTGCTCAGCTTTTTTTGTTTGTTTGTCTTTTCTCCTTGTGTGGCCCTGCAGGAAGGCTTTCTCTCCTCACTGTGTTAGAAGCACAAACTTGAGAATCTCTTTCTATTCTCAATGTGTTAGATTTGTCCCTCCTCACCCCGAAATGTTTGCTATCAGCTATGCTTGGGGACAGAATATTTTCATTTATATAAATTATTTTCATGATCAGAGAGGAATATGTGAGCCTGAGATTCAATTTTTGAAATAAAATGTTTACTCTGAAAAGCCAGACTTGTGCATAGAAACACAGTAGCAATTGGACAGTCGCAGTTGGACTCATCCTGTGCAGAGTTCAGTTAATTCTGAAGGTTCTGTGATGTGTGGTCGCCATGGTAATGTGGTGATACACATTCCACATTCAGTGTGTTTACGAGCTGAGAGCTTCATGTATGGTGGCAAAGAGAAATGGGCAACCTGAAATGTTTGGGAGGTAGGTTCCAACTGATCATCTGAATGCTGTTCCTTCAAATGGGCTGGTTAACCTTTACTGATGAATTTTCCTCATCTTATTATTTTTCTTTTCCATCACTCTAATTTATCTACAGAGTTATAACTGTGTCTTATAGTTTTGTATTATTCCTTAAATTATGTTTTGATTCTCCTGTCAGCTGGCTGCCTTAAATATCTTCCTAAATTTCCAATTTCCCAATGCCAGTTTTGTACACACTCTTACCAGAGAACAGATGGAAAGAACTAACAGAGGAGAAACATGGTGTCTCCCCAACATTGGACATTATAGTAAAGGGAATTACATCTCAACTGTTCTCAAATGCTGCTGCCCAAATCTACAAACACTAGCAGTGTAAATCTAGAGACTTAAAAAGGAAAGAAACTGGGATTTACTGGTGGGATTCCCATGGGTGGATGTGGGCTGGATCATTGTTTGGCTGTTGCCAAGGAGTTTAGTGAGATGGCATAGTGCTTTTGGGTTGGTAGGATGAACATTTGGTCACTAAGGGAAGGAGAGCCTGTCTGTTGATCCTCAAGGAGAATCTAGGGTTACAGTCTCCAGGCTGTGAGGATGGAGATGATTTTCACAAAGAATATGGGGCTCTGTTGTCTTCCACTCCAGGGTCTACAGCATGATGAGAAGTTGATAGAGTCAGAATTTTAGTGGGGAAAGGTTGAACTCCTGCCCATTCTTAGCTAGCACTTGGTCCAGGCTGCTCAAATAAGAGTTCAGATCAGCTATGAGACTTTGAGCATCTCAGACTTAATTAAGACACCAAAGGCAAGCACAAATGGCCACCTCCCCAGTTAACTCACATTAACTGCTCATCCAGACTTGGTCAAGTTAAAGGGAAGCTAATTCTTGGTAGAGCCATCATGTGGCCTTTGGTTTAGAAGGTTCTGAGCTCTGAGCCAACTTGTTGGCCAAACAGACCACTGGTCACTTAGCAAGGTGGACTGGGCTTTGGGAAGGCTGCTCCTGAGATGGTTGGGTGTGTGAAGAAGCTTTGAAGGATGGACAGACTTGGAATCCTGTGGTCTTTCTGAGGGGCTTTGCTCAGAGGAAACCTGTATTTGGGATCAGGAACTGAGATATAGAGACGAGTGGTAGAAGGAGGATTTGAGCTCTTATTAAGGCTGAGGCACTTTCTTCAGGGCATCAGCTCTCATCCCCAGAAAACTAGGGGCAGGATAATTTGAGTTGGAGGTAGGGTTGAGGTCCTAGGTAAGGGGTTTTAGCACAGATCTCAGGGGTGCAGGCATCTGTGTACTCAGGGAACCATCTATATTTCTGTTCTGGATCCACTATTTATCATTGTGTGACCCTTGGAAAATCACTTCATCTCTCTGAATTTCAACACCATCTAATGTAACATATGGAGTACAGGCCACACTTTGTCCACCCTTCCTCTTGAACAGGGCTGGGTGTCCGAAGAGGTGATACTACTCTCCATGCACTCCAAAAACTTGTTTTGGTGAAAAAGCTGAAGAATAAGCTTCCATCTCCACTTATTGGAGCCATTCAAAATGCCCTCTCTGCTTTCAACCACTACTGAAAGTCCATCTTATTCTTGCCATCATTCAAGATTGAACACTTACAGAGAAATTATGAAGCACCAGTCCTTTACTTTTCTATTTATTTATTTATTTGTCTGTCTATCATTTAATTATTTGGCTGCATCGGGTCTTAGTTGTGGCACGTGGAATCTTCATCACATCGTGCAGCTCTTTCGTTGCAGGACACTGACTCTCTACTTGTGGTGCTTGACCTCGGTAGTTGCAACATGTGGGCTTAACTGCTCAGAGGCATGTGGGACCGGAGTTTGCCGACCAGAAATCAAACCCTGTCCCTTGCGTTGAGAGGCAGATTCTTACCCACTGGACTGCCCAGGAAGTCCCTCCTTTATTTTTCTAATATTTTACCTGTACTTAATCATTCTTGGCCTCATAATACTAAAAATAGGCCATGTTAACCTTTCTCCAACTCAGGACAGGGAACTGAGGCAAAGAGGGATCCATATGTCTTTCCCAAGTACCTGCTTCTCCTAAATGTGATTTGAATCCAGTCCATCAGCCATGGTCACCATGTTTTGCTGAGCTTCTAGGTCTCAGTTAAATAGAGATATTTGCACACACAGCCAGTCTGTTGGATGTTTTCACTGCACATCAAACTGCAGATCTTCCTAAGTCCACCTTGGATTCAGGAGGCCTTGCGAGGCATCTGGTGAGGAAGGGGACCAGAGGATTGAATTATGCATCAATTATTACTAGTTCCTGGGTGGTCCTCTGCCGGCAACATGTCAACAGCTCTCACCATTCCACAGGATGTCTCATCCAGAAGACGAGAAGAAACACCCCGCAAATGTCAAGAACATCAAGAACCAGCTGGATGAAGAGAGTTTGTTGTTGGCCACGTAATAGGGTGCACCCTCTAACTGACTCAACTGAAGGTACTGTGGGAATTTTCTCATTAAGTTCATTCAAGAATGATTATTGTAGTATGTTCAGGGCTTCATATTTAAGGAAAAAAAACAGAAATATTAAGCAATGTTCTTTTATTTCATGTGTTCAAATTGAAAGTATATCAGTTGGTACTGCTTTAACTATGAAAGGAAAGATGCATTCTAAATTCAACATTTGGTTCATGCTTAAAAGTGAAGATGGTCTCTAGCTATGGTTTGGACATTAGCTAATTTTTTAACACTATCTGTGATGTGTTCCCCCCTGAAGTCATGTTTCAAGATTTCTTTAAATCATTAGACTTTATATAAAGCAGCATTACATTGACATAAAAGTTGTATGGATTATACAGAAAATTCCAATATTATATCACTTCTGTTTCAGCTATCAGATTCTACTCACAGATAACATATGTGTGCTACATTTTTTACAATTAGTGAGAAAATATATTTTTAGTAATTCAAAGTCTAACATTGTTAGTTCACCTAACATTCACACTTTGTATTGTTATATACAGTGATATTTTAAATATGCAGATTTAAATTATAGTACCATACAGAAATCTACACACTAAATGTTCACAGTGTATTATTAGTACTAGAAACAACCCAAAGACCATCATGTGATCAATGGATAAATGAAATGTGGTAGGTACTCAGAATGGAATACTACCTCGCCATAAAAATGAATTAAGGATTGAAATATGCTATAAAATGGATGGACAATTAACACAAACATTTATTATAGTTAGTGAAATAAGGCAGGCACAGAAAGACAAATATTGTATGATTCCACTGGTTTAAGGTACACAGAATAGGCTAACTCATGGAAGTTGGAAATAGAAGTTACCAAAGCGAGGAGGCAACGGAGAAGGTGGATTATGACTTACTGGGTACAGAGGTTCTATTGGATCTGATGAAAAAGATGTAGATGGTGTTGATAGGTACACTAAATTGTGAATACAGAAAAATCAAATTGCCAGGAGAAATATCAATAACCTCAGATATGCAGATGAGACCACCCTTATGGCAGAAACTGAAGAAGAACTAAAGAGCCTCTTGAGGAAAGTGAAAGAGGAGCGTGAAAAAGTTGGCTTAAGGCTCAACATTCAGAAAGCTAAGATCACGGCATCTGGTCCCAGCACTTCATGGCAAAAGATGGGGAAACAGTGGCTGACTTTATTTTTCTGGGCTCCAATCACTGCCGATGGTGATTGCAGCCATGAAATTAAAATACACTTACTCCTTGGAAGGAAAGTTATGACCAACGTAGACAGCATATTAAAAAGCAGAGACATTACTTTGTCAACAAAGGTCCGTCTAGTCAAGGCTATGCTTTTTCCATTAGTAATGTATGGATGTGATAGTTGAACTATAAAGAAAGCTGAGCACCAAAGAATTGATGTTTTCGAACTGCACTGTTGGAGAAGACTCTTGAGAGTCCCTTGGACTGCAAGGAGATCCAACCATTCCAACCTAAGAGAGATCAGTCCTCGGTGTTCATTAAAAGGACTGATGTTGAAGCAGAAACTCCAATACTTTGCCCACCTGATGTGAAGAGCTGAGTCATTTGAAAAGACCCTGATGCTGGGAAAGAATGAGGGCAGGAGGAGATGTGGATGACAGAAGATGAGACGGTTGGATGGCATCACCGACTCAATGAACATGGGTTTGGGTGGACTCTGGGATTTGGTGATGGACAGGGAGGCCTGGTGTGCTGCCATTCATGGGGTCACAAATAGTCGGACACGACTGAGCAACTGAACTGAACTGATGGAACTTTTTAATTCTTAAAAATTATGAAAAGAATAAATACAATGTATTTTTTATGACAATGCTCAGTCGCTAAGTTATGTCTGTGAGCCCATGGACAGAAGCACACCAGGCTTCCCTGTCTTTCACTATCTTCCTGAGTTTGCTCAAATTCATGTCCATTGAGTCGATAATGCTATCCAGACATCTCATCCTCTGTGGCCCCTTCTTTTCCTCTTGCCATCAGTCTTTCCCAGCATCAGGGGCTTTTTGAGTGAGCCTGTTCTTTACATCAGGCGGCCAAAGTATTGAAGTTTCAGCATCAGTCCTTCCAATGAATATTCATGATTGATTATCTTTATGATTAACTGGTTTGATCTCCTTGCTGTCCAAGGAACTCACAAGAGTCTCTTCAGCACCACTATTCTAAAGCATTAATTCTTTGGCATTCAGCCTTCTTAATGATCCAAGTCTCACAACTGTACATGACTATTGAAGCCTAGTGTGATTTTTAGTGCTTCCCTCTCTCAGACCGAGTTTCAGGGCGATCAGGTTCCCCTTAGCCAGAAAGCTTAAGGCTCTCTGACTCATTTCTGAAACGTTCATCTCCTTTGCCTTCCTCCACCCATGAGAAAGGTTGTCCAGCAGATTTCAGCCAACACTTATTAACCACCCACATCCACACACTCCCCCGATGTGTCCACATTAACAAGGTCTTCCCGATCAGCATCACAGATGTCATGACAATTCCTCTATGTCTTCCTAGAGCTCCCTGAGGACCAGCCTGAGGGGCTATCCACTTCAATGTTGGAGGGAGAGGCTCTGCCCAACTCCATAGTAAGTGCCTCCTATTCATCTGAGATAAAAGTGTTGCTTCATAACTTTATTTTCTAGCTGAATTCAGATAAAGGTTCAAATTATTCCAGACAGTTCATAGAAACAGTTTTTAGTTTGATGGATGAATTTCTCCCAGGAGATAACTTATTCAAAAGGATGTTTTTCAAAAATGACAACATAAATTAAAAACTGGAATCAGGAGCAGTTTCCTCAGCAGAAACTGTTCCTTCCTGAAAAGAAAGTTTTAATTACTGGTGAAAATGAACTGGAGTGCTCTTCCAGGAGGAGCGCCAGCCTTTCCCACAGGTGTCCTCTATTGTTCTTTTGGGGCTACAGACTGAACAGCACATTCCCATTTGGTTTTCTGACAAGAAAAAGAGGACAAAAGACCTGAGTGCACAGTACTCAAGACACTGACACACTCTCACTGTTTTCTTCTTTCTAATTGCAGGCACGTGAACAAGCCAGTGAACATGGTAATTATTCAGGGATCATCCCTCTGATGAAAATAATCTAGTTGATGAAGGCGGCAATCTCTTGCCAGCTCTGTTTGGAGAGTTGCCCTGATGCTGAATTCCTAAAGGGGGTGAAGGGAGGGGGTACAGATAACAGACTGATCTCCCAGAAAGAAAATGTCTGTGGTCTATGGTACCTGGAAACAACTACATCATTTAGATGCGTGGGTTTGGGTCCCATGTGTGAGCCCATGCAGTGTGATTCTCAAGCTGTCTGTGTGTGTTTCCTCAGGAGATGTCTCCCTCTTATACAGCACAAGTCAACTGTGAACTTTCTAAACACTTCTGATCACACTGTGCACTGGCTATAGATTACTTAATTCTTTCCTCAACTCAATTATTCCTCAAGTTTGGTTAATCTTCATTTTGCTGGAATGGAGATGGTGCTGAGAAAAAATGGACCAAGCTACTGACTTCCTAAGTGGAAAAGGATAAACTGAAAACCTCGGGGTGGTCCCAGTGTGTCTGCTCTGGACCCCTGACCTGTACTTATCACTCAACCATGAGATCCTGAGTCATGGAACAAGGGGGTCCCTGCATCTCCGTTTATCCCTGGAGGTACTAGAGTTCCAGAGGTCCAGATTGTGCCCATCATTGTAAGATGGGCGCAGTGGTCATGGGACCCAGGGCAAACATAGGTGGGCTATTGCCAATATTGGCATAGTCATTATTGTGAAAGGCACCTTGGGATTCCTATCCTCCTGGTCAATTCAAAGATCTGAAAATTGTGTTCCCTTATTTAGATGGTACAGGCCATATCTGTTGGTGCTAGTGTTATTGCTTAACCAAGAACAAAAGAAGATTGTCATCAGGGAGATATTTCTTTGTACTGGGTGACATTACCATAAGCCTTACATTGGATAAAACCTGTAGCACACTTTCAAGGGAAGGTGTCAAATAGATCTCACAGTCGAACTTGACACTCTGCTTGGTGACCTTGACTCTTGTTGTAAACCTCCTGCACACCAGGGTCCAAGAAGTTCAACGTTTACCCCATGCTTTCTCTCCATGATGAACTGTCCCACTAAATGTATGACTTCAATGAGTGTGAACAGACACTGACTCAGTGGACATGCAAATATTGTTTGGACAGTGAAGACTAGGAAGAAACATCACATGATAGATTATAGCTATTTGGCAAGGTAGGGTTGAATTCAGTCCTCTAACAGAGATTGCTTTTAATCAAGAACAAAATCTCACAGAAAACTTAATAAGTGCATCAGCTGAAACTGAATCCTGGGGAGGCAGTGATCTAGGAAGTAAACCTTCTGGATAGGGGTGGTTTTGCAGAAGATATAAACAGGCAGGAGTTTCATGAGTCTCTGTCAGTGAAAGGTGGCATGCATTTCAGTGGTTCTTTTTTTCCCGAAATGTTAGGTTATCACTAGTTTAAATACAGAAGTTTTGTTTCCTTATTTCCTGCTCCTCTGATTTGCTCTTATTTATACAACAAAGAGGAGGACTCAACAGCAACTCAGTGCATAGTTACTAATGCCTTATGCATACATTCCACCCCATGCCCCTCCAATGAACAAGGCTCCTGAGAGGTTAGTGAGCACCTTACCTGTTTCCCTGTGCTGTTCTGTGTCCCTCCAGTTCCTCAAGAGGACATGGTGGTGGAGCTGCCCCAGGACTGGGCTGAAGACAAGCTTCTGAAGACTGTGGACGTAAGTGCACCTCTCTTAACCGGGGCAAGGCTGCGGCTTCACTGCTTTATTTTCCTTTTAGTTGAACACAGGTATAGTAATCTGACAATTTACGTTACCACTGAGGCATGCAAATACTTGGCTGGGAAAGTAGAGAGGATAAATCTATTATTAACACAGTCCGGATTCAAGAGGAAATTTCAATAAGACAGCATCATTTATTACTGTAGGTACTTTGCTCAACAGAAAGTGTTCTTTCTTGAAAAACAATTTGTAAACTTTGGTCAAATTAAAACTGAGAGATCTTATGTGAAACAGACAAGTCTTTCCAACAGGAGACTTTTTTATTTTGGAGCCACTGAAATGAAGAATGCTAGTTACCTGAGGACAAAAAAACAGGTAACAGAAGACTTAGTGCCGAAAATTCAAGAAGCTGGGACACTCACTCTGTTTTCTTCTCTGCAATCACAGGAATCCGGGGACGCCTGTGAACATGGTAAATATTCAGGGATCATCATTCTGCTGAGGGACAATCCAACAGATAAAGGTGGGGTTCTCTGACTGCCTCTGGTTGCAGAGTGGCCCTGATGCTAGATTCCTGTTTAGGGTGTGGGCTGTGGGTGCAGAGAAGAGACTGATCTCCCAGGAAAGAACGATGCCTTTGTTCTAGGGTACCTGGAAGCAACTACATCATTTAGATGTTGTGGGTTTGTGTGAATCAGGGTTGGGGGTCCATGTGTGAGCCCAAGTGGTGTGATTCTGAAGTTCTGTGTCTGTGTGTGTTGCCTCTGGAGATGCATCCCTGTTACACAGCACTAGTCAACTGTGAACTTTCTAAACACTTCTCACTACCACTGCACACTGGCCATACATTACCTGATTCTTTCCTCAACTCAGTCTTTCCTCAGAAGCGAAAGTGAAAGTCATTCAGTGTGTATTCAAGTCTTTGCATCCCCATGCACTAGAGTCCATGGAATTCTCCAGGCCAGAATCCTGGAGTGGGTAGTCTTTCCCTTCTCCAGGGAGTCTTCCAAACCGAGGGATCAAACACAGGTCTCCAGCATTGCAGCCGGATTCTTTAACAACTGAGCTATCAGGGAATCCATTCCCCAACATAGCTTAATATTAATTTTCCTCAGGTGAAGATGGCAATTGGACAAATGGCCCAAAGTCTTAACCTCCTATTGGAAAAGCCAAACTGAGTACCTAGGGTTGATCCAAATTTGGCTCTTCTGAATGAGTAAGCTGCTCCTACCAGTCAGCCACGTGATGCTCAGTCATGTGGAAAGGGGGTCCTGGCATCTATATCCATCCTTGGAGGTACTAGCAGGCCCAGGGGTCCAGATCCTGCCCGTCATTATAATTATAAGGTGGGCACAGTGGTCAGAGAACCCAGGGTAAACATAGGTGGATTAACGCCAATTTTGGCACGGTCATTATTGGGAAAAGAATCTCGGGACTCACATCCTCTTGCTAAAGTCACAGATTCTGAGTGTTGGGTGGCCTTTTGTAGAGTGTAAGTCCTATGTGTTGGTGTTCCTATCTTTGTATACACAAGGACAAAAGCATATTATCATCAGAGGTGTATTTCATTGTACCGGGTAATTACCATAACCTCACATTGATTAAACCCTGTAGTACACACTCAAGGCAAATTGTCAAATAAAGCTCACAGTGGAACATGATAGTCTAGTGACCATGACTCTTGTCGTAAATCTCATACACAGCTGGGTCAGAGACAGTCAGGTTCACCCCATGCTTCCTCTCCATAATGAACTGTCCCACTACAAGTGTGACTTCTGTGAGTGTGAACCGCCACTGACTCAGTGGACTTGCAAACATTGTTTGGAAAAATCAAGCCTGGAAAATAACATCGCATGATTAATAAAAGCTATTTGGAAAGGTAGTATTGACTTTAGTCCTCTAACAAGAGTTTACTTTTAATCGAGAATAAAGTCTCACAGACTTGGTAAGTACAATAGCTGAAACAGTGGATTCTGAGGATGCAGTGATCTAGGAAGTAGTCCAGAAGATAGGTGTGATTTCCCAGAAGCTCTAACAGCCAGGAGGGACATGTGTCTCTGTCATTGAAAGCTGGCAAGCATTGTAATGTTTCACTTTTCCCATTACTTTGGTTATCACCAGTTAAGTGCAGGCACTCTCTTTCATTGCCTTCCTGCTTGTCTCCTTTGTTGTACTTCATCCAGCAAAGAGGAGGGTTCAAGAGCAGCTCAGTCCCCAGTTACTAACCTCTCTCATGTACATGACATTCCACCCCATGTCCCATCAAACAAACAAACAAGAAACCTGGGATCTTTGGAAGCAGCCTCTCCTCTGTCCTGATGGCTATATGTTTCCCTGTAGTTCCCAAAGAGGACCTCGTGGTGGAACTGCCCCAGGCCGGGGCTGAGGAATCGGCTCTCCCACCTCTGGAGGTAAGCTCAACTCTCTGTGTCTCACATAGATGCTGCTTCACTCCTTTATGTTTCATTCAGTGAAATACAGTTATAGTAATCTGACAATGTATATTAGCACTTATGTATGCAATTCCTTGCTGGTGAAATATTGACCATAATTTTGTTATCAACAGAGACCTGATTCAAAAGGACACTATAAAATACCGTCAATTACTACTGTAGGTACTTTCCTCAGTAGAAATTTTTTCTCCTGGAAACTGAAAGATCTTAAGTGAAAGAGCCCAGCCATTTCAACAAGGATCCTCTCTGTTTTCTTTTGGAACGATTGATTTTTTTAAAAGTTTAGTTACCTGAGGAAAACAAAAACTCAGATAACATAAAACTTACTGCAGAGAACACACGGTGCTGGCCTCCCTCACACTGTTCTCTTCTCTCTAATCACAGGCAGCTGGAGCAGCCAATGAACATGGTAAATATTGAGCGACCGTCCCTCTGCTGAGCAACAATTTAGCTGATGACTGTGGGGCTCCTTTGCCACCTAGCTTTTCAGAGTCACCCTGATGCTCGATTCCTATGGGGGGTAAAGACTGGGGGTCCAGAGAAGAGACTGATCGCCCAGAAAAGAACAATGTCTATGTTCTATGGTACATGGAAACAGCTACATCATTTAGATACTGTGGGTTTGTGTGAATCAGGTTTGGGGGCCCATGTGTAGGCCCATGTGTTGTGATTCTGAAGCTCTATGTGTATGTGTTTCCTCAGGCGATGTTGCCCTCTTACACAGCACAAGTCAACTGTGTACTGTCTCAACACTTCTCATCACCACTGGACATTGTCTATATATTACCTGACTCTTCCCTCAACTCAGCCATTCCTCAAGTTTGGTTAATATTCATTGTCCTCAAATGGAGATGGTGCTGAGAAAAACAGCCCAAGCTCTTGACCTCCTAAGTGGACAAGCCAAACTGGGAACCTATGGGTGGTCCCAGTGTGTCTGCTCTGGACCCCTGAGCTGCACTTATCACTCAACCATGGGATCCTCAGTCATGGAGCAAGGGGGTCCCTGCATCTCCGTTTATGCTTGGAGGTACTAGAGCTCCAGAGGTTCAGATTGTGCCCATCATTGTAAAATGGGCTCAGTGGTCATGGGACACAGGCAAACATAGGTGGATTATCGCCAACATTGGCGCAGTCATTATTGTGAAAGACACCTTGGGATTCCTGTCCTCCTGGTCAATTCAAAGATCTGAAAGTTGTGTTCCCTTGTTTTGACAGTCCAGGCCATATCTGTTGGTGCTAGTGTCACTGCTTAACCAAGAACAAAAGCAGATTGTCATCAGGGAGATATTTCTTTGTACTGGGTGACATTTCCATAAGCCTTACATTGGTTAAACCCTGTAGCACACTATCAAGGGAAGGTGTCAAATAGATCTCACAGTCGAACTTGACACTCTGCTTGGTGACCTTGACTCTTGTTGTGAACCTCCTGCACACCAGGGTCCAAGAAGGTCAACGTTTACCCCATGCTTTCTCTCCATGATGAACTGTCCCACTAAATGTATGACTTCAATGAGTGTGAACAAACACTGACTCAGTGGACGTGCAAATATTGTTTGGACAGTGAAGACTAGGAAGAAACATCACATGATAGATTATAGCTATTTGGCAAGGTAGGGTTGAATTCAGTCCTCTAACAGAGATTGCTTTTAATCAAGAACAAAATCTCACAGAAAACTTAATAAGTGCATCAGCTGAAACTGAATCCTGGGGAGGCAGTGATCTAAGAAGAAATCCTTCTGGATAGGGGTGGTTTTGCAGAAGATATAAACAGGCAGGAGTTTCATGAGTCTCTGTCAGTGAAAGGTGGCATGCATTTCAGTGGTTCTGTTTTCCCGAACTGTTAGGTTATCACTAGTTAAAATACAGAAGTTTTGTTTCGTTATTTCCAGCTCCTCTGATTTGCTCTTATTTATACAAAAAAGAGGATGACTCAACAGCAACTCAGTGCATAGTTACTAATGCCTTATGCACACAGTCCACCCCATGCCCCTCCAATGAACAAGGCTCCTGAGAGGTTACTGAGCACCTTACCTGTGTCCCTGTGCTGTTCTGTGTCCCTCCAGTTCCTCAAGAGGACATGGTGGTGGAGCTGCCCCGGGACTGGGCTGAAGACAAGGCTCTGAAGACTGTGGACGTAAGTGCACCTCTCTTAACCGGGGCAAGGCTGCGGCTTCACTGCTTTATTTTCCTTTTAGTTGAACACAGGTATAGTAATCTGACAATTTACGTTACCACTGAGGCATGCAAATACTTGGCTGGGAAAGTAGAGAGGATAAATCTATTATTAACACAGTCCGGATTCAAGAGGAAATTTCAATAAGACAGCATCATTTATTACTGTAGGTACTTTGCTCAACAGAAAGTGTTCTTTCTTGAAAAACAATTTGTAAACATTGGTCAAATTAAAACTGAGAGATCTTATGTGAAACAGACCAGTCTTCCCAACAGAAGACTGTCTGTTTTATTTTGGAGCCACTGAAATGAAGAGTGCTAGTTACCTGAGGACAAAAAAACAGGTAACAGAAGACTTAGTGCCGAAAATTCAAGAAGCTGGGACACTCACTCTGTTTTCTTCTCTGCAATCACAGGAATCCGGGGACGCCTGTGAACATGGTAAATATTCAGGGATCATCATTCTGCTGAGGGACAATCCAACAGATAAAGGTGGGGTTCTCTGACTGCCTCTGGTTGCAGAGTGGCCCTGATGCTAGATTCCTGTTTAGGGTGTGGGCTGTGGGTGCAGAGAAGAGACTGATCTCCCAGGAAAGAACGATGCCTTTGTTCTAGGGTACCTGGAAGCAACTACATCATTTAGATGTTGTGGGTTTGTGTGAATCAGGGTTGGGGGTCCATGTGTGAGCCCAAGTGGTGTGATTCTGAAGTTCTGTGTCTGTGTGTGTTGCCTCTGGAGATGCATCCCTGTTACACAGCACTAGTCAACTGTGAACTTTCTAAACACTTCTCACTACCACTGCACACTGGCCATACATTACCTGATTCTTTCCTCAACTCAGTCTTTCCTCAGAAGCGAAAGTGAAAGTCATTCAGTGTGTATTCAAGTCTTTGCATCCCCATGCACTAGAGTCCATGGAATTCTCCAGGCCAGAATCCTGGAGTGGGTAGTCTTTCCCTTCTCCAGGGAGTCTTCCAAACCGAGGGATCAAACACAGGTCTCCAGCATTGCAGCCGGATTCTTTAACAACTGAGCTATCAGGGAATCCATTCCCCAACATAGCTTAATATTAATTTTCCTCAGGTGAAGATGGCAATTGGACAAATGGCCCAAAGTCTTAACCTCCTATTGGAAAAGCCAAACTGAGTACCTAGGGTTGATCCAAATTTGGCTCTTCTGAATGAGTAAGCTGCTCCTACCAGTCAGCCACGTGATGCTCAGTCATGTGGAAAGGGGGTCCTGGCATCTATATCCATCCTTGGAGGTACTAGCAGGCCCAGGGGTCCAGATCCTGCCCGTCATTATAATTATAAGGTGGGCACAGTGGTCAGAGAACCCAGGGTAAACATAGGTGGATTAACGCCAATTTTGGCACGGTCATTATTGGGAAAAGAATCTCGGGACTCACATCCTCTTGCTAAAGTCACAGATTCTGAGTGTTGGGTGGCCTTTTGTAGAGTGTAAGTCCTATGTGTTGGTGTTCCTATCTTTGTATACACAAGGACAAAAGCATATTATCATCAGAGGTGTATTTCATTGTACCGGGTAATTACCATAACCTCACATTGATTAAACCCTGTAGTACACACTCAAGGCAAACTGTCAAATAAAGCTCACAGTGGAACATGATAGTCTAGTGACCATGACTCTTGTCGTAATTCTCATACACAACTGGGTCAGAGACAGTCAGGTTCACTCCATGCTTCCTCTCCATAATGAACTGTCCCACTACAAGTGTGACTTCTGTGAGTGTGAACCGCCACTGACTCAGTGGACTTGCAAACATTGTTTGGAAAATCAAGCCTTGGAAATAACATTGCATGATTAATAGAAGCTATTTGGAAAGGTAGTATTAACTTCAGTCCTCTAACAAGAGTTTCCTTTAATCGAGAATAAAGTCTCACAGACTTGGTAAGTACAATAGCTGAAACAGTGGATCCTAAGGATGCAGTGATCTAGGAAGTAATCCAGAAGATAGGTGTGATTTCCCAGAAGCTCTAACAGCCAGGAGGGACATGCCTCTCTGTCATTGAAAGCTGGCATGCATTGTAATGTTTCGCTTTTCCCATTACTTTGGTTATCACCAGTTAGGTGCAGGCACTCTCTTTCATTGCCTTCCTGCTTGTCTCCTTTGTTGTACTTCATCCAGCAAAGAGGAGGATTCAAGAGCAGCTCAGTCCCCAGTTACTAACCTCTCTCATGTACACATTCCACCCCATGTCCCATCAAACAAACAAACAAGAAACCTGAGATCTTTGGAAGCAGCCTCTCCTCAGTCCTGATGACTTTCTGTTTCACTCTAGTTCCCCAGGAGCACCTCATGGTGGAACTGCCCCTTGCCGGGGCTGAGGAATCGCCCCTCGGACCCCTGGAAGTAAGCTCAACGGTCTGTGTCTCACATAGATGCTCTTCACTTCTTTATGTTTCATTCAGTGAAATACAGTTATAGTAATCTGACAATGTATATTATTAGCACTTGTGTATGCAGTTCCTTGCTGGTGAAATATTGACATTAATTCTCTTACCAACAGAGACCTGATTCAAAAGGACACTAAAAAATACCGTCAATTACTACTGTAGGTACTTTCCTCAGTAGAATTTTTTCCTCCTGGAAACTGAAAGATCTTAAGTGAAAGAGCCCAGCCTTTTCAACAAGGGTCCTCTCTGTTTTCTTTTGGAATGATTGATTTTTTTAAAAGTTTAGTTACCTGAGGAAAACAAAAACTCAGATACCATAAAAATTACTGCAGAGAACACACGGTGCTGGCAACCCTCACACTGTTCTCTTCTCTCTAATCACAGGCAGCCGGAGCAGCCAATGAACATGGTAAATACTGAGCGACCGTCCCTCTTCTGAGGAACAATTTAGCTGATGATTTTGGGGCTCTCTTTCCAGCTAGCTTTGCACAGTCACCCTGATGCTGGATTCCTACGGGGGGTGAGGACTGGGGTTCCAGAGAAGAGACTGATCTCCCAGAAAAGAACAATGTCTGTGTTCTATGGTACTTGGAAACAGATACATCATTTAGATACTGTGGGTTTCTGTGAATCAGATTTTGGGGCCCATGGGTGGGCCCATGTGTTGTCATTCTGAAGCTCTATGTGTGTGTGTTTCCTCAGGCGATGTTTCCCTCCTACACAACACAAGTCAACTGTGAATTGTCTCAACACTTCTCATCCCTACTGGACATTGTCTATATATTATCTGACTCTTCCCTCAACTCAGCCATTCCTCAAGTTTGGTTAATATTCATTGTCCTCAAATGGAGATGGTGCTGAGAAAAACAGCCCAAGCTCTTGACCTCCTAAGTGGACAAGCCAAACTGGAAACCTATGGGTGGTCCCAGTGTGTCTGCTCTGGACCCCTGACCTGCATTTATTCCTCAGCCATGGTCCTCAGTCATGGAGAAAGGGGTCCCTACCTCTACGTCCATGCCTGGAGGTACTAGCAGCTCCAGAGTTCCAGACTCATTTTAAGGTGGGCTCAGTTGTCATGAAACCCAGGGCAACCAAAGGTGGATTAACAGCCAACTTTGGCACAGTCATCAGGGTAAAAGGCACCATGTGGTCGTATCTTCCTGGTCAGCTCTCAGATCTTGAGAGTTGTGTGGCTGTGTAGACAATGTTGGTCATATGTGTTGATGCTAGTGTGATTGCTTAAACAAGAACAAGAGCAGATCCTATCAGGGAAACATTTCATTGTACTGGGTGACATTACCATAAACCTTACATTGATTAGACCCTGTATCACACAGTCAATGGAAGGTGTCAAATAGATCTCACAGTGGAACTTGGTAGTTAGTCTAATGACCATTACTTTTGTTGTAATCTCCTGAACATTGTTGTAATCCTGGGTTAGACAAAGTCAGCGTTCAGCCTATGTTTCCTCTCTACAATGAACTGTCCCACTAAATGTATGACTTCTGTGAGTGAACAGCCACTGACTCAGTGGACATGCAAACATTGTTTGGAAAATGAAGACTGGGAAAGAATATCACATGGTTAATAGTAGCTATTTGGAAAGGTAGGATTGAATTCAGTCCTCTAACAGAGTTTGCTTTTAATCAAGAACAAAGTCTGAGAGAAAACATTCTAAATTCAGTAGCTACAAATGTGGATCCTGGGGAGGCGATGATCTGAGAAAAAATCCAGAAGACAGGGACCATTTAACAGATGCTCTACATAAGCAGGAGGTTCATGGGTCTCTGTCATTGAAAGTTGGCATGTATTTAAGTGTTACTTTTTTCCCGATCATTCAGGTTATCCCTAGTCAAAACACAGAAACTGTGTTTCATTTCTTTCCTTCTCCTCTCCTTTTTCTCTCCTTCATCCAGCAAAAAGGATGATTCAACAGCAGCTCGGTCCATAGCTACTATCCTCCCTCATGCATACACTCGACCCTATGTCACCTTCAAATAAAAGGAAAAAAAAAAAAAAAGGAAGAAAGAAACACTGAGAGATTGATAAGCATCCTCACCCATGTCCTGACTGCAACTCTGTGTCCCTCTAGCTCCCCAAGAAGACCTGGTGGAGAAACTGTGCTTTCTATAATCAACTTTCCCACTATACATATTGCCCTTGTGAATGTGGACAGGAACTGACTCAGTGGACATGCACACTATAGAAAACAAATATTGATAGAAAAATATGATATCATTCATAGTGGCTCTTATTAAATGGCAGGAACTCAGTATTGCCAAATTCTGCATATTTGATTTCATTTAAGAAAATTGGTTAGTGAATTAAGAGAATAGCATACTTTGCCCAATATTGAATTCAGTTCCCTAACAGAGATCACTTTTAATCAAGTACAAAGTCTCATACAAAACATGATGATTAGAATATCGGCAATTGTAGATCCTGGAGAAGAGTGATCTGGGAAAAATCAAGGGACGGTGGTAATTTAGCAGGACCTCACATTAAGCAGGAGGAGTCATGGGTCTCTTTCATTGAACAATACACACATTTTAGAGCTTTCCTTTTTTTTAGATTGAATATTTCATGTTGATTAGGTTCCTCTAGCTAGAAAGCCAAAGTACTATTTTCATTTCCTTCTTCCTCTCCTTTACTTTCCTTCCTCCTCCAAAGAGGATGGATGAACACAAGTTCACCTCATGCTTAATAACCTCCCACATCTGGACACACCACCCCGTGTCCACACAAAGAGAAAACCCCCTGCATGATTCCTGAACAGCTTCACCAGTGTTCTAACAGCTACTCTGTGTCCCTCTAGACTTCACTGAGGACCTGCCAGTCAACCCACCATGTGACAACACAGAAGAGACTCAGTGTTTCTCCAAGGCAAGCTGTTTTTTTTTTTTTTTTTTGTATGAGATAGAAATATTGTTTCATTTCTCTTTCAGTAGAATTAAGTTGTGACTCTGATGGGTTTTGTTTCATATAGAGACAGTTCCCTTTGTTGGGATAATGTAGACGAGAGTCTTATTACCAACTCATGATTCCCCAGTCCACAAGATACTAAAATTTTTAGCATCCATTATACTCTGTAGAGTACAGATTTCTCTCTCCTGCAGCAACATTTCTTCTAGGAAAAGAATTGTGCAATTTCCAGCCTAAATGGACTTGGAGTTCTATCCTCCAGGCACAGGTCGTGCCTTTCATCCTGAGTATGTGTGTGCTGATCTTGCTGGGTTCCCTGGACTCCACACTGCTCCTCATCAGGTTTTCTACTGTCACCCAATGAACCAAAGACTGTGCATCTATGTGATCTTACCCTCATAGCATCTTCTCTTCTGTACTTGCAGGTGGCCCTTTCAGGATGTGAAAGTGGTATGTATTCTAGAATCATTCCCTTTGGGAGAAAAAACTTTGTAGATGAGAAAGTTGGGGCTTTCTTGCTGGTTTTAGTGTAGAGGCCAAACTGATCCCAAATTCCTGCTGGGAATGAGTATAGGGGCCCTGGTGATAGAAAGTAATTTACAAGAGATCAATTTGGATGATTACTGTAGTTCCCGGAAGAAGCTGTATTATGGTTAATAGTGTAGGTTTGTGTCCATGGGACTGGGTGTGTTTTTATGTATAATGAATAGTGTGATTCTTTGTGTGTTTGAATTTTTGGGTTGTGTTTTCCAAAATATCTATCACCGTAAACGTCACTGTTAGTGGTGTCAGCCCCAAAATGTTTTCCATCACAATGTACCATGAATGTTTATGTGTATAAAAAGAAAACAAAGTATATACATTCACTGTATCCACTGATTTTATACCAAGTGAACATCCTTTTCCCAGGAAGACAAATCCCATCACTGCCGAGGAAGATATTTACAGGATTCTTTTTAATTTTTATTAAAATTTTTATTGGCTGTTCTTGGCCTTCCTTGCTGCCCAGGCTTCTTTCTACTTATGGAGAGCAAGGGCAACTCTCTAGTTGTGGTGTGTAGGCCTCTCACTCTAGTGGCTTGTTTGTTGCAGAGCATGGCTTCCAGGGCTCTTGGGCTTCCATAGTTTGGCACGTGGGCTCAGTAGTTGTGGTACATGGTTTAGTTGCTCCACAGCATGTGGAATCTTTCCAGACCAGGGGTTGAACTCCTGTCTCCTGCATTGTCAGGTAGATTCTTAACCACTGAGCCACCATAGAAGTCCTATAAGATTCTTAATGAGCAAAACTGTGTTTCAGAATCCCCTTTACTGGGTCAACCACACCTTCATTTAATAGTAAATCTCATCACTTAGTAGGTCTTGTAGGATTTTGATTGTTCATGATTCACCACTCTGCCACTTCCCTCATTCAAACTCTTTCTGTTGGAGCCTCAGAATGAATCACCCACTTCATCCAAGGCCCCAAGTAATGGGGAGGCTCCTTCCTTCTGCAGGGAGCCCCTGGTACCCAAGAGCAACACCTAGTTTCAGAGGAATCTGAGAAAGGAGGAAGCTCCAGGCACAAATGGAGGAAGTTCATTCCAGCTTTGCCTCTTACCCTTTGAAGTGTCCAATCTGTCCTGTTAACTCAATGCACCATGTTGGTTAGCACATCTCTAGAACTTTTCCATCCTGCCACTAAAATCCTGTAACCATTGAACAGACACTCCCTGTGTCAACCTCTTCCCACATCTTGGATCCACCCTTTTATTCGTTGCTTCCCTGAACTTTCCTTTCGATATGGCAGGTAAGTGGAATTGTTCAATATTTGTCCTGCGACTAGCTTATTTCGCCCTTACCAATAGCTTCCCACTTTGCTTCAAATGACAGGATTGCCTTCATTTTTAAAGACTCAATCACATTCCAGTGTATGTATGCACCACATTTTCTTTCTTGATTTATCTGCCCTTGGACACTGAGGAGTTTTTCTATCTTGATTGTTGTGTACGATGCAACAATGGGTATGAGATTATAGGTATCTCCTGGAACATTCTAGTTTTATCTCCTTTGGATATAAACTCAAATAAATGATTGCTGGATCTTATGATAATCTTAATAATTTTTTGAGGGACTTCCAAACTGTTCTATAATGGCTATGCCATTTATCATTCCTACCAACAGGCATGGAAGTTCCACTTCTCTACATATTTGCCAACATCTATTATTTTCTTCATATAATACACCTCCTGAAAGGTGATATCTCTTTTTGACTTGGTTTCCATTTCCACTAAGTACCCCACTTGCTACTTAGTGATGCTAAGCATATTTCCTATGTATATTGATCATTTCTATGTCTTCTATGAAGAAATGTCTATGGAAGCTTTTGAACATGTTTTAAAGTCAGTTATTTGCCTGATATTATTGTGAAGTTGTGTTTTAGCAGTTGCTTTTATATTCTGGATATTGGCCCTTTATTCAGATACAAAGTTTGCAGATACTTCTTTGATTCTATAGGTTGCCTGTCTATTGATTTTTGAGGAGACGATCCTTTCTTCACTTGATAATTTTAGAACCTTTGCAAATATCATTTGGCCACAGGGGTCAGTATATTCAAGATTCCCTCCTTATGATTCATTGGTCTCTCTGCCTATTTAGCTGCAGGTAGAACACAGTTTTGACTGCTGTGGCATTCTTGCCTGTTCTGAATTTAGGAAGCCTGAAGGCCCCATTGTTGTTCTTTGCTCTCAAGACTGCTTTTGTTCTTTGGGTTTCTTCTGGGTTCTGTAGTTTGGGAGATTTTTTTTTTTCCATTTTATTAAAATGACATGGGATTTTGTAAGTGGTTTCAATATATATGTAAATCACTTTTAGGAGTATAGGAAGGTCAACAACACTAAATATTCCAGTCTATGAATATGGTACGGTATTCTGATTACTTGTTTCTTCTTCTTTTAACAGTGTTCTATGGTTTCCAGTGCACAAAACTTTCACTTCCTAATAAGCCCTTTCCACTGCCTTCCTTGGGTCCTGTAGAATCAGGGATGGGAAAGATGGGCTCAGGAAGAGAGTGAATATTCCTCCCTTCCCTCCATACCTACTTTCTGGTTACTTGTAGTACACGAATGCTGGGCCATGCCCTTTACCTCTACCCACAAATGAGTTCCCTCCTGAGAATTTTCTTTGAATCTTGAGTGTTCACCTTACTAGGGCTTCACTGGTAGCTCAATTGTTGAAGAATCTGCCTGCAACGAAGGAGATCCTTTTCGATTCCTGAGTCAGGGCGATCTGCTAGAGAAGGGATAGTCTACCCACTCCAGTATTCTCGAGCTTCACTTGTGGCTCAGCTGGTAAAGAATCTGCCTGAAATGTAGGAGACCCGAGTTCAATTCCTGCGCTGGGAAGATGCCCTGGAGATGGGAACAGCTACCCACTCCAGCACTATTGGGATATTCACAAGCACTCTCCCAGTGCCTGGACTGGGTTCAAGAGCCCCAGATTTACCTGCATATGAATGATCTTATCAGGCCATCATATCATCTGGAATAAATGAAAAACAGAACAGGCAATTAGTTGCCTTTTTCTTGTCTGTGGAGCCCTTAGAGCTGAACTTTCCAGTGTAGTAGCCATTAGCTAGAGCTGCCTATCTATAATTAACATATTTCAACAATACTTAACTTGTTATATTGAAACAATCACAAAAAGCACACATAGCTTGGTCACACTAGCCATATTTCAAAAGTGTCCATAAGCATTGGCATTTCAGCTTCGTAAGCTTGAATATAAGAGCTCTGTTGGGCCTGTAGAAGTAGAAGGTTAAAAGGTAATTTTCTCAGCCTCTTTCTCATGTGAATATGTTCAAATGTGATCACCGTCTTGTTGAAGGGCTCTGACTCCACAAAGCACAGGGAAGGTCTAAGCCTGGAAGGAAGACCAGGGAGATGCTGTGTGAGCCAAGTGGAGGAGGAGAAATGGGTAGCTCAACTTGTGTAATAACTGTATTATTGCTCATGGTTATCTTTGTACAGACTGTTTTGTGGAAAACGTTAGCAGCAATGATGCGGAAGAGAATGCAGGTAGGGAACAACTCTCAGGTGGGATTTAGAGGGAGAGGGTTCCTGGACCATTTGAGTTACACCTGCTTCTTCAGAGATGAATATAAACCAAGGAAGAAGAAGGAAATATGTCTAGAGTTGTAGTTTGTTCTTTTCGTATTTTAACAATATAATAGAGCTATGTGTCCATGTAGTTTATTCTGTTGTGCTTATAGTCATTTCTTCTTGCTTTTCCATTTAGAAATATCCTTTCTCACAAGACTCCTTGTTCCTTGCCCTTTCACCTGCCAAATATGAAAGCTTGGCTTCTGGTTATTACCTGCAGTGTAGTATACACGAAGGACTTTGGCTTCATGTTTAAATTCTCCTATGATGGCCATATCCTAGTGGCACAAAAGTCTCATAGTCACTTGACACTGGAGACCAAGTTCTGGCAGTGAGTGTCAGGTTGTGGGTGAGATATGAACTCTCTCCCTGTGCATTTTCAGGACGTGTGGTTTGCCCTCATGTTTGTCCTCACTGTTTATACCTCATGTAAAGGGTGCTCTCAGGGTTGAATGAGTCAGAACACACGTGCTACTGAGTCCCTGCCTGGGCTGAGTCTGCTGGAGTTCCTCTCAGAACCACACCTCCCCAAGGATGCTGTACTGAAGGTGCTTCCACGTGAGAGCAGCCCATGTGTCCCTAGAGACCAGCATGGCTGCAGATTCTAGAGACTGTGAAGGGGCTGCTGGCTTTCTTTACACATGTTCTAGGAGCCCTACTGACCTGGTCTTCTGGGACTGACCAGACCTAGGTCAGAGACTCAGAGCAGCAGGACTCAGGGTGGCTACTCATCTTAGAACCCAATACTCCCTCCAGAGAGAAGCTCTCGGTGGTTTTGATCACAATCTTTGCACACTCCTCAACTCGTTTATTTACCTTTCATTTTTTTACTTGTTTTACATTTGAGTTGTGGTATTTTCTTATATACATTGAGTATGATCTCCCTTTCTGATATATTGTTTGTAATTTTCTGTAGGTTATCTTTTCATCCTACTGACTGTTGAAGAGACTATGCTTTCACTCTTTTCTTGTCTTTGAAACTTGGTGAATTTCATTTGACCCTATATCCATGAGTTTACTTGGAGCTCTTTGTTCTGGTCTTTAGGGCTATGCATGTGTTCCTATGTCACTATCATACAGCTTTGATCCCTATATCTTTGTACTGTATTTTGAAATCAGGAGGTGAGAAAATTTGAAATTAGTTCTCCAGATTATTGTGTCTGTTTGGAGTCCTTAGGGGTTCCATATATATTTTTGGATTTCTTTTTTCCATTTCTGGCTAAATGAAATTGAAAGTGTTTGCCTCTATCCTCTCTTAGGGTCTGGGAAACTTAAGGTGTTGCTGAGAGCATGAAGTATCTCCCAGACCACTGAGGTCACGTCAGGCAACAGGATAGTCTCTGTTATGTGAAATTTTTGTCCTTCCATCCCCTAGGACTCAGAAGATTCTCATGTCCATGTCAGGCCCTTCCTGAGAGTGATGGATTGTTTAATTAAATAATGGACTCATTAGGGACTGTGGCCATACACACATGGTCCTTCTTCTAATGTTTCCATGTTGGAGAACTCTAGGGTTGGTGGAGACTCAAGGAGGAAGGAAAAGAACAGTGACTAGAGGAGAGAAATGATGAAGGAAGTAGAGGGGAAACAGCGGGAGAAGGAGGCAAGCAAGGTCATGGGCAGAGATGCATGGAGACAGTGACCACCTGGTGGAGGAACACGTGGAAATGGCGTCATTCCTCGTCACTCATAGACAAGCTGAGGGTGGCAACAGGATGTTGGATGTCAAAGACCCACTTGTTCATTGCAGAAGTGAAACACTGAGGCCCTGGGAGGTCCCTGGAGAAAAGGGCACCAGGGGTCCCAAGGCCAGGTTGTGAGGAGCACAGGGTCCCCTGGTCACATCCTGACTCTAAATCTCCCCTTTGCTTTCCCACAGCCACTCCAGATGAGTGCTGCCCTCAGACACCAAGAAACTGCATGGTGCATATTGAGGATTTGGAGGAGAGCAAGACTATAGAGGTCATTTATTTCTTCTTTCATATCTTTTAAAAATGTTCTCTCTTATCCTGATCAATAGACTCTTCTTTGCAGCCCTTCCCTTTCTCCTCTTTCCCTCTTTTTCTGATTAGCCTTCTGCAGTACCTGGTCTCTTATAGGCACTTGGGGACCTAGGAGCTTATATAAAATCTATGAATCTATCTTCAGCCCTATTCCCCCATTTTCTGAGCATTTCCCTACTCCTGTCCTCATGTCTGCACCCTTGAACCTGGCTTTGTCACCATGAGTGGCCTGAGCAGGAGTTGAGGCTGGAGTCAGCAGGTCTGGACCCACACAGCTGAAGGGCCCCCGTGAAGTCTGCACTGCCCTGAGCTACCCCATATGGTTGCTTTCCTACCCTGGGAGGGATTGGACCTGCTTGACTGATCTCTTCCTTCCAGATACCAAAAAGATATCTGGTCATCTTTTTGAAGACTGCTTCAGGAGAAGTCAGCAGCGATGATGAGGAAGACCTGGAAGAGCAAGAGTGAACGTGGGACCTGGGGTGAAAGGTGAGGCAGACGAGGGCCTGTGTCTCTGTCATGACCCCATTCGCTTGTTGGTGCTTCAGAATCACCAGCAGAAACCATGGGGTCTGCTTCTGAGGCCTACCACAAACGTAGAGACAAGAGGGTGGTAACACTCTGTGCAGACGAGTGGAGGATGCCCTGAGCATGTCTCCCCAGGGCACAGGTCCCATCCAGAGATGCCCCCGAGGTTGCAGGACTGGCTTCTCTGGCAGCTCTTACATTTGCAGGGAGGCTGGGGGGCACTGTGGGGCCACCGTGTGCAGGAGTCCAGGAGCTGCTGTTCCAGATTGCTCTCTTTAAAGATCTCCCCGTGGGGGTTTCCTCATCTCCCTCTGCAGGATCCAGCTCTGCCCTCCCAACCCCGCTAAAGGCAGCAGGGGGAATCCCTAGTCCATTACCAGCTGCAGAGAGAGGTTGGGGCGGCCCTGCCCTCCCCAGTCCTGGGCTCTGGGAACAGAGTGAAGGAGACACAGGTGCCCAGAGGTCATGAAGGCAGGGCATCACCTGGCAGCTCTGCATCCCTGTGGGTGCTCCCTGGTCGTGAGGGTCCCAGCCAGCCTGGGGGTGCCCAAGTCTGGGGTTTCTCAGGATCTGGAACCCTGGGGTCTTAGGTCACCTCAGGGCAGCATCTCTCAACCTGAATTTGGAGGTTCTGTAGATTTTTCTGTGTATGTGTCCAACTGAAGACACATCAGAAAGCAATTTAGTCCTTTGTGCACTTGGGATGGTGGTGCTAGTGGTAAAGAACCCTCCTGCCAATGCAGGAGACACAAGAAAAGGGTTTGATCCCTGGGTATGGAAGATCCACTGGAGAAGTAGATGGCAACCCACTCCAGTGTTCTTGTGTGAAGAATCCCAGTGACTGAGGAACCTGGTGAGCTATCATCCATAGGGTTGTGCAGACTCAGACATGACTCAGGCGACTGAGCCTCACACTTGGGATGAGTGGCAGGATTCAAGTTACTCATGTTCCTTTTATTTTGTTCCCAAGTCTGTCATTAATAACATATCTTGTTTTATTATAGCTTGAAAAGAAATGTTTTCTCTCAAATTTCAATGTTGCGATATGCTAAACAGTTAAAATGTACTTTTTATAATATAAAACCAGTTTAAAGGCAGAAACCTCAGGAGAGTTTGGTTGGGGCTTAGAAATAATTATTCAGGAAAACAGAGATTCAATGTGATTGTCCATTTCCAATGCTCAGGTCTCAGGAGCAGTTGTACTGTGTAGGATGGGTGGGCAGGTTCTCCTACCCTCTGTGTCATCTGACCTCCTGTTTCTCCCAGGGCCTAGAGGGAAGGGGGGACCCAAACTTTCAATCCTGAATCCCAAGTCCCCTGTTCCTTTGCCTGAGTCTCACTGTCCAGGGGACCCATCAGTTGAGGTTTGCCAGCCAGATGCCCAGGTGTACTTGCTCCTGGGGGACATTTCTAGACACTCCTTACTAACAGACAACACCCTCAGCAAAGAGCAGCAAACAGACCCAGTGCCTTGCAGATCTGAGCTCCAAAGCCAAGTCTAGATGCTGGGAAGTCTTCTGGGTCCTGCACACCCTCCCCAGGGAGCCCTCCTCTGTCTGACTCTGCATCTTCCAGGGACTCCATCACCTGTGTTGGTGTTGCAGGCTCTGCTCTGAATCCCTGAAGACCTGGACCTGGACATCATCCTGGACCCCAGAGGGGATGGAGCCCCCACAGCACCAGGAGCCTCATCTGGACCAGATCAGGGGAGGCCTCACTGCCTCTCTACTGAGAGTCCTCATTTAGTACAGCTTCATTTGTTTTGGTCTGTCGATTTAGTATTAGTTTTATCTACAGTTTTATCTTTTTGTTCTGTATATATCTATATGTTCCATATTTATAAGTAAGTTTTTTCATTAAATGTTTTTATCTATTTACTTTCAAAATAACTTTTTGTAAAAACAAATATGTATAAAGTAACCCCCTCAACAGAGGTAGAACTTAAGAAATTGTCATAAGCCAGTCACCTTAGTGTCTACCACTGGGATCATTTCCCCCTTCACACAACTCAGTCTTTGTTGTTTAAGAAACTGCAAATTTATTTCTAACATCTATCCTTCTGTCATTGTCTTTAAGAATTCTGTTTTCTCATATCTGCTCATTCCAGTAGTCATAGGAGGTCAATATTACCCTTTCAAGACTTGCATGTCAGGATTTTTCAGAACTCAGTCTGCTTTCAGGGTAAAAAGTTCATGATCCATCATTGATCTCCATTTGTAGCTTAAGCGTGTTTCTCTCTTTTCTTCTGACACAGAGGATTTCTCTCCAAAAAGGCTCTTTAAATTTTAGTTGTCATTCCCTTATATTTCTCCTGCTCTTTTATTCCAGCTGCCCAAAGGACTATTCTCATTGACTGTATTCTCATGGTGTACATTTGTCTCCCAAACTCATTTATTTTATAAGGTAAGTTTGTAAGTCTTAATCTCTCTCACCCAGCTCTCTCATCACCACATCCCTCTCCTCCCTGTAAATCACTTCTTTGTTCTCTGTTTCAATGACTACATTACTATTCAGTTATTTTGGTTCACTGGTTTTGATTTTCAGTTTCCACATTCAAGTGACATCATACTGTATTTGTCACTCTGTCTGACTTATTTTCCTTAGCATAAAACCCTCTAGGTCCATCCATGTTCTCACAAATGACAAGATTTTATTCTTCTTTTTGGCTGAGTAATAATCCATGCATACCACAGCTTATTCATTCATCTCTTGATACACACTTTGAAAAAATACCCATAAATGGAATTGCTCAATCATATGGTATTTCTGTTTTTAATTTTTGGGAAAACTCCATAATTAGAGGATATAACCTAAGATATTACCCAACAATTCACCCTAATATCTAAAGTGGGTATTTTCTAAATAACTGAATTATTTAGACTGACAATTCAGTTCAGTTCACTTCAGTTCAGTCACCCAGTCGTGTCCAGTTCTTTGGGACCCCATGGACTGCAGCACACCAGGCCTCCCTGTCCATCACCACTCCCGGAGTTTACTCAAACTCATGTCCATTGAGTGGGTGATGCCGTCCAACCAACTCTTTCTCTGTCATCCCCTTGTCCTCCTGCCTTCAGTCTTGCCCAGCATCAGGGTCTTTTCAGTGAGTCAGTTCTTCCCATCAGGTGGCCAAAGTATTGGAGATTCAGCTTCAGCATCAGTCCTTCCAATGAATATTCAGGGCTGTTTTCCTTTAGGATGGACTGGTTCGATCTCCATTCAGTCCAAGAGACCCTCAAGAGTCCTCTCCAACACCACAGTTCAAAAGCATCACTCCTCGGTGCTCAACATTCTTTATGGTCCAAATCTCGCATCCATTCATAACTACTGGAAAAAGCATAGCTTTGACTAGAAAGACATGTCGCTGCTTTTTAATATGCTGTCTAGTTTGGACATAACTTTTCTTCCAAGGAGTAAGTGTCTTAAATTCATGGCTACAGTCACCATCTGTGGTGATTTTGGAGCCCCCCCAAAAATAAAATCTGCCACTCTTTCCATTGTTTTCCCATCTGTTTGGCATGAAGTGATTGGACCAGATGCCATGATCTTTGTTTTCTGAATGTTGAGCTTTAAACTGTTTTTTTCACTCTCCTCTTTCACTTTCATCAAGAGGCTCTTTAGTTATTCTTTGCTTTCTGCCATAAGGGTGGTGTCATCTGCATATCTGAGGTTATTGATATTTCTCCCAGCAATCTTGATTCTGGCTTGTGCTTCAGCCAGCCCAGTGCTTCTCATGATGTACTTTGCATATAAGTTAAATAAGCAGGGTGACAATATATAGCTTTTGACATACTCGTTTCCTGATTTGGAACCAGTCTGTTGTTCCTTGTCCAGTTCTAACTGTTGCTTCCTGACCTGCATACAGATTTCTCAAGAGGCAGGTCTGGTGTTGTTGTATCCCCATCTCCTTAAGAATTCTGCAGACTTTGCTATGGTCCACCAGAATCAAAGGCTTTGACATAGTCAATAAAACAGAAGTAGATATTTTTCTGGAACTCTCTTAGTTTTTAAATGATTAAACGGATTTTGGCAATTTGATCTCTGATTCCTCTGCTTTTCTAAATCACTTGGAACATCTGGAAGTTCACGGTTCACGTACTGTTGAAGCCTGGCTAGGAGAATTTTGAGCATTACTTTACTAGTGTGTGAGCTGAGTGCAATTTTGTGGTAGTCTGAGCATTCTTTGGCATTTCCTTTCTTTGGGATTGGAATGAAAATTGACCTTTTCCAGTCCTGTGTCCACAGCTGAATTTTCCAAATTTGTTTGGCATATTGAGTGTAGTACTTTAACCTTGAAATGAAAGCTGCTCCGTTGTGTCCAACTCTTTGCATCCCCATGGACTATGCACTCCATGGAATTCTTCAGGCCAGAATACTGGAGGAAGTAACCTTTCCCTTCTCCAAGAGATCGTCCCAACCCAGGAATGGAACCCAGGTCTCCCGCCTTACAGGCAGATTCTTTACCAGCTGAGCCACAAGGGAAGCCCTTTTCTATATTAACCCTATTGAAAATCTTGCTTTTATGTATATTCCTCACCAATCGATACTGTGTAAGATGATACATGGTAGACTGTGGAAGAATTCTTATCCCCTCTCTAACGCATGATGCTAATTTCAAGTATTCATTTAAGCTTTCCTTGATTACTTATTATAACATGCTCTCTCATAGTAAAGAAAAACTAGCTAATGTTATCTTGGATGTAGCTTAGGTAATAGAAAGGGCAAAGGTTGAAATTTTCTGATTAATATTCAAAGAGTAAGAAAACCTATCTAGCAGCTTAAATAGGCAATCATTCCTCATTGCAGTAAATCCATGATTATTAAATGACACTAATGACAGATTTTGTTTTACAACTTGAGCTCTGTGCAACTCTTCTGAAAATTTGTTTTGAGACATATTGGAATGTCTTCTACTTGTGGAGCATAAAATTGGCACAATCTGGTCTTTCCCTTGGTGTTGATAAGCCTTAAAAACGTGGTGGTTTAAAGACTTGGGCTCCTTCCAAGTTGGTCTTAATTTTAGTTTACTACCCAGCATAGAAATGGCAAACCACTTTCCATGCCCATTCTGGCCTGGAAAATCCCATGGACTGAGGAGCCTGGTAGGCTACAGTCCATGGGGTCGCAAAGAGTCAGACATGACCGAGCGACTTCACTTTCACTTTCGCCCAGCATAGAGCATTCCTAGGACTTCTTTGACCCTTATCATTCTTTAACATGAAAATACATAACTGTGATATGGTAATAAATACCTCAAATAACATGAAAATATGTAACTTTGGCACAGTAGTAAATATCTTAAATGGTACTGAGTTACTATATGGTCTCTCCTTTGGTCAGTGGTATGCAAAACTGAGCTTGCAAGTCTGGACTCTTCTGATTTGACAAGATGACTCATTTTGCATAGTTCAGATTGATCAATGAATATTAGACTCAATGCAATGGGAAAGTTGTTCAGTTGTGTCTGACTCTTAGCAGCCCCGTGGACTGTAGTCTGCCAGGCTCCTCTGTCCATGGAATTCTCCAGGCCAGAATACTGGAGTGGGTAGCTGTTCCCTTGTCCAGGGAATCTTCCCAACCCAGGGATCAAACCCAGGTCTCCCGCATTGCAGGTGGAATCTTTGCCATCTGAGCCACAAGGGAAACTACCCACTCCAGTATTCTTGATCTTCACTGGTGACTAGCTGCTAAAGACTAAGTTCTTGCAACTTGTCATATGTGATTACGAGCTGATTTTGGGGTGAGTTGACTATTAAGGTAGGAATACCTGTTTGTGTACTAGGTTGTGTCTAAAGGCACATTTAAAAACATTTTGTTATATTTCATTGATATTTATTGTATTCTAGAAGTTTTTGAAAGTGTAAATGTACTTAAAGAAATCCAGGATATAGAAAATACAGGCATTCTATCTAACATTTTTTGCCTATAGTTGGTGCCAAGAGACATAGCAATAGTGTAGAAAAAGAGTCTTTCCTTTAACTCACATTAACTTCATGAAATAATGCCTACAAGCTGAGAATTCTAGCTACCAGATACCCTAACCACCCTAAGACTGCTTCAGCCTCTGTTACTGTGATGTCTTGAAACATGGTCTCCAGAAAAGAAATGGATCCCTGGCAACTGTTTGCAATATTTAGCTACCAAAATAGCAAATAATATTAGAGACAAAATATGTGTGGGTGTTGTCAGTATCTATGAATATGTTTGTGTAATTTTATATTTTAGGTTAGTGAAAAACTTGAATGCTCCTATAAAATACATGGGCTTCCCTGGTGGCTCAGAGGGTAAAGTGTCTGCCTGCAGTGCGGGAGATCCGGGTTTGATCCCTGGGTCGGGAAGATCCCCTGGAGAAGCAAATGGCAACCCACTCCAGTATTCTTGCCTGGAGAATCCCATGAATGGAGGAACCTGGTAGGGTATAGGCCATGGGGTCGCAAAGAGTCAGACATGACTGAGCGAGTAGATAGATAAAATACATTGTTCAATTAATATTATTTTTCAGTTACATTAATACATATCAAATATACAAACATGTGCACATAACTAAAAATCTAACAATTTAATAATAAAAGGATAAAAATAAACCACAATAATAAGGTAATAAAAAAACCTAGATAATACTATATAGGATGAATAATAAATCAAAATTGAAACCTAAAACTATGCTCAGAGATGAAGAGACCAAGTTTGTTAAACATTAAACAGAATAATTTTTTAAATTTAACTAATGATTTACTTCAAATGATTAAAAGAAATGTAGTTGATTTATAGATGGAAATTAATACACCAAAAACAAAGCAAATTGAACCCGTAAAATGTATTAAACAGTTCAGGAACTGATGGCTTTAAAAAAAGATGAAATGGTTTCTGATAAATCTAAATAAAGATGAAAAGAGTAAAAAAAAAATAGTAACTAAAATGGAATAGCTAAAATGTATGTGTGCATGTGTGTGTGCATGCGTTTGTGTATATATGACTAGGTTGTGGTGGCAATTCAATGAATTTGAAAATCTTGAAACAAATTATACTCAAGCAGAGCCAGAATTTCATAAAATTAATCCAATGAAGCACAAATAACTTAATGAATCAGTATACAGAGTAAATAGTCATCAAATCAAAAATTTAAAAAAAAAAACAAATAATGGCTTCTAAAAGTTAGTCAAGTTCAAATTAATTTTATAAGGCATATCCTATTTCTATGACAAATAACAATTCTTATTTTATAAAACAGCTACTGAGCATGGAAAAATACAGTCTTCACTAAGTTTAAGCAATCTTGATTCTAAGCTGGATCACTTCAAAATAATTCCTGGAGATACAGGTTCGATCCCTGTGTCCAGAAGAGCCGCTGGAAGTCAGCACGGCAATCCACTCCAGCATTCTTGCCTGGAGAATCCCAGGGACAGAAGAGCCTTGCAGGCTACAGCCTATAGGGTCGCAAAGAGTCAGACATGACTGAAGCGATTGAGCACTAAAGTGGTATTTATGAATGAATATATATATTGTCTTATAAAATATTAGTAAGCATGTTTCAGATGGCCATAAGAGAATTATGATCTACATTGATGGTTTCTTTAGAAAGGAATAAATTTTCTGTTAATACTGTATGTGATTCCAGTAAGTTAAAGCTGTATATTCAGATTGAAAATTTCATGAAAAAGATTTTATACAAAATTTCATTTAATTAAATAAGGCAATCAACCTCTTAATAATTCTTAATTATATTAATAAAGAAGTTATATATGAGATTATAATAGCCAGGACATGGAAGCAACCTAGATGTCCATCAGCAGATGAATGGATAAGAAAGCTAGGGTACATATACACAATGGAGTATTACTCAGCCAGTAAAAAGAAAACATTTGAATCAGTTCTAATGAGGTGGATGAAACTGGAGCCTATTATACAGAGTGAAGTAAGCCAGAAGGAAAAACACCAATACAGTATACTAACGCATATATATGGAATTTAGAAAGATGGTAACAATAACCCTGTGTACGAGACAGCAAAAGAGACACTGCTGTATAGAACAGTCTTATGGACTCTATGGGAGAGGGAGAGGGTGGGAAGATTTGGGAGAATGGCATTGAAACATGTAAAATATCATGTATGAAACGAGATGCCAGTCCAGGTTCGATGCACGATATGGATGCTTGGGGCTAGTGCACTGGGATGACCCAGAGGGATGGTATGGGGAGGGAGGAGGGAGGAGGGTTCAGGGTGGGGAACACATGTATACCTGTGGTGGATTCATTTTGATATTTGGCAAAACTAATACAATTATGTAAAGTTTAAAAACAAAAATATTAATTAAAAAAAAGGCAAAAAAAAAATAATAAAAATGAAAAAAAAAAAAAAAAGAAAAGAACATATTACCCGTACTAGGACTAAGGACAGAATGCATGTGCTTATCTGCTAAGGCTTCTATAACAAATACCACAGACTGACTGACACAAGAGAATTGTGAAAAGTGAAATTAAAAGTTGCTCAGTCGTGTCTGACTCTTTTTGACCCCATAGACATAAGTCCATGGAATTCTTCAGGCAAGAATACTGGAATGGGTAGCCTTTCCCTTCTCCAGGGGATCTTCCCAACCCAGAGTTCCAACCCAGGTCTCACACACTGCAGGCGGATTCTTTACCAGCTGAGCCACAAGACAGCTGTATTTTCTCATAATTCTGGGGGCTGGAAATCCAAGATCAAGGTGCTGGCAAAGTTGATTTCTGGTATGACCTCTCTCCTTGGCTTGCAGACCCTTTTTACTGTATTGGCACATGGCCTTTTCTCTGTGTGTGCTCCTGGTGTCCATTCTGCTTCTTACAAGGACATCAATGTTGTTAGATTAGGGCCCCGCTTTTGACCTCATTTCACTTTTAATTACTCTCTTCAAAGCCCTTATATCCAAACATAATCATGATGGGAGACAGGGCTTGATGTTTTGTTGTCATCATAAATTACATATTTATATACTATATATGCATTAACATAAATTTATATCTATGTTATGTCTTGGTCCTTTAAATCATACAGGGACAAGGAGAGAGATTTTAGACAAGAAATATTATAATAATTGAGTTTGCATTTGGTTATGTAGTTATCTCCACCAGTCTTCTTTATTTTGATGTATGGCTTCAAGTTGCTGTCTGGTGTCCTTGTGTTTACATCAGGAAGACTCCTTTTTTTGCATTCTTCTAGGGCAGGTCTTGGAGAAGGAAATGGCAACCCACTCCAGTGTTCTTGCCTGGAGAATCCCAGGGACGGAGAAGCCTGGTAGGCCGCAGTCCATGGGGTCGCACAGAGTCAGACACGACTGAAGCGACTTAGCCGCAGCAGCAGCAGCAGGGCAGGTCTACAAACAACAAATTCCTTGAACTTTTGTTTACCTTGATTTTTTTTTAAATTGAAGTCTAGTTGACTTACAGTTCTGTGTTAGAAACAGGTTTACAGCAAAGTGCTTCAGTTGTGTGTTTACATATATGTGTCTATATATATGTATATTCTTTTTCAGATTATTTTTCATTGTGGGTTATTGGAAAATATTGAATATAGTTCCATATGCTATAAACTGTTTAAATTTCTTATTGAGTTTGAAATTTTGCTAATCAGATATGGGATTCAGTGGATTATTTTGTTGCTATTATCTAGCAGTTTAGGAATGCCACCCCGCAACTTTCTGGCCTCCATCATTTTTGCTAAGAAATTGACACTTAATGTTGTCAACCACTTGTTTGTGGTAAGTAGCCTCTCTCCTTTTGATTTCAGGGTGCTCTCTTTGTCTTTTGACAGTTTGATTATAATGTGTCTCAATGTGGATACTGTTGTATTCATTCTTCTTGGAGTTCATTAAATATCCTATTTGTGTAAAATCATATCTTCCGTCAAATTAGGAAGATTTCAGCCATTGTATCATCACATACTGTGTCACTTGTTCCTCTCCCACTGGGACTCCTAGTCTGCATTATCAGTAAGTTTGATGATGTCTTACAAGCCTTTTATGCTGTTTTTTTTTTTTTTTTTTTTTTGTCTCCATTAGTTTTTCTTTCTGCTCCTCTGACTGGATATCTGCAATTGATCTCTCTTATATATATACACTTTTGCTTTCCCTAAATCTCTTTTTGAAATTCTCTAGTGATTTTTTTAATATAAAAAATAGTTCAAAGCTCTCCAACTATTTTTAACTTGCCTTCTTGATTTGATATTTATTGATTGCTATAAGCTTTGACTTTTTCAAGAGTTAAGCAAAATCAATTCAGATTTTTTCTGTTTACTTTTACTGTGTTTGTAGAGAGAGAGATACAATCATTTTGTACCTTTTATACTTTTCAACTCCAGAATTCTTGTTTGGTTCCTTTTTTATAGTTTCTCTCTTTATTGATATCTATCATTCCTGAGGCATTATTTGCATAATGTCCTTTAGTTTTGTCCATAGTTCCTTTACCTCTTTGACTATAAGACAGTAGAGTCTTTTTCTAGTAAGTCCAATGTCTATACTTCCACAGAGACAATTTTTGTTAATTTTCTTATGAGTGGAGCATACATTTTTTTTTTTTTTACATGTTTCATTATTTTTTGTTGAAACCTGAACATTTAGAATTTTAGACTTGTTAATTCTGGAAATTAGATTCCTCTGCCACCTTGAAATTTTTTGTTGTTGCTTTCTCTGCTTTTATTTGGTTGGTTTTTTAATGAGTTTTCTAATCTATGTTTGTAAAGAATGTATTCATTGATATGTGTGGTCTGCAGTCTTTCTTCTTTTGGTTAGGTGATGTTGTGTGATGTCTTTGGATGCTTATCAATGAAAACAGAACCCAAAATTCTCTTAGTCTTTGCACACCAGCTCTTTGTTGCAACACTCCTTTATCCTTAGCTGGCCAGTTACCGACCTTGCTCAGTCTTTCCTTCCTCTTTGTGCAGAGCCTAAAGATCAGTCTGAGGTAACAGTTTAGAGTCGTCTCAGGTTCTTTGGTTTGTTTGTTTTTAACAAAAATTTTTCTCTGGGCATGCACATAAATTTCTATATTCCCTAATACTCATGTGAGATTTTCAATGCCATAATTCTTCAAAGACACTTTCTTCACAAATTTTCCTCTCAGGCTTCTAGCAGTTTGTTATTGTTCCTCAAGTTGTAATCATTTGCTCTATGCAGCAGTGGGTTCTTCATTTGCCTTCCACATTTTCTGAGAAATGCCCTCTGTGTAGCCACTTTTCTGCCCTGAGGAAGTTCTGGATCAGGTGAAGCAGAGGCCAGTGCTTTTGTCAGTCCTATAGGTAGGCATTAGACTAAAACAAATACAAATATCTATTTGAGAATAAGTTCGACTTTGCTTCCTCTGGAGCCAGGGACCAGAATGACATATTGGAATACTGGTTGTCATTTCAAGACCATTTTGGAGCCAGGAGAGAGGTAGGACAAAGGCAAGTAAAAACACTTCAAAGCTCCTCAACTATTTTTAAGTTGCCTTCTTCATTAGGCTTTTACTTGGTTGCTATAAGCCTTTAGTGGCTCAGTGGTAATGAATTTGCCTACAATTACAGGAGAGGCAGGTTTGACCCCCTGGGTTGGGAAGATCCCCCAGTGAAGGAAATGACAACCCACTTCATATTCTTGCCCAGGAAATCCCATGGACAGAGAAGCCTGGTGGGCTATGGTCCATGAGGCTGCAAAAGGGTCAGACACGACTTAATGACTAAACATCAAAACTAAGCATTTGACTTTTTTTTTTAATTAAGAGTTAAACACACACACACTAAATTTGACACTTTCATTCACTTTTACTGCATTTGTATAAGGACAACCTCTTGGAACTACCACTACACTGTATTCGATGACACCGTATTCAATGACACAAGCCATTTAGATACATTTTGCAGTAAAAATATATCTAATAGAATGAAACTAATAAATTTGGTAATATTTATGAGAGGTGTGTGTGTGTGTTTCTCCTTATGTGTGTTTTGTTGTTTTTGTTCAGTCACTCAGCCGTGTCCAACTCTGTGTAACCCCATGGACTGCAGACTGCAGCACGCCAGTCTTTCCTGTCCTTCACCATCTCCTGGAGCTTGCTCAAGCTCATGTCTATTGAGTTAGTGATTCTATCCAACCATCTTGTCCTTTGTCATACTCTTCTCCTGCCTTCAATCTTTCCCGTCATAAGGGTCATTTTCAATGAGTCAGCTCTTTCCATCAGGTGGCCAAAGTATTGAGCTTCAGCTTCAGCATCAGTCCTTCTGTTGCAGGAAGGACTTCTGTTTCCAGGCCCAAATGGGGTTCTTGGCTAACACTCAGAAATGAACTGGCTGAGGAGATACATGTGTTGACAAAGCAAGAGATTTTATTGGGAAGGGGTGCCCAGGTGGAGAGCAGTAGGGTAAGGGAACCCAGGAGAACTGCTCTGCCACGTGGCTCCCAGTCTTGAGATTTACAGCGATGGGATTAATTTTGGGGTTGTCACTGACCAATCATTCTGACTCAGAGTCCTTCCTTGTTGTGCATGCATTGCTCAGCCAAGATGGCTGCCAGTGAGAATGATTCTGGGAGGTCGTCAGACATGTGGTGTCTCCTTTTGACCTTCCCCGAACTCTTCCAGTTGGTGGTCATTTATTAGTTCCATGTTCCTTACCAGGACCTCCTGTCATAAAACAATTCATGCAAATGGTTACTCTGGTATCTGGGAAGGGTAGGTCATTTCAGTCAGTGAGCTTCCCCAAACAACTGTCCCTGAGAGACTTCTTGGGAACTGGGACAGAGGTATCTTTCTTCTGTAACTTCCTCCTGATGTTCATGCATGTAGTTCTGCCTAGCAGAGTAAAAGTCTCTCTCTACCTGATCTAGGTTGAGGTATTCTGTATCTGAAACTGGATTCCATCCTTGTAGTAACAGCAATTTAGTCTAAAACTCTCGGACTCTGTCAGAGAAGAAACAGGGGCCAAACAGTACACTTTACAAGATGGTTATCCCTGGTCCCCAGCAAAGGAAGGCAAAATTTGGGGTAAGGCAACAGGGTGGTGTTCCAGGAATCTTGTGCTCATCCTAAAGTTAACATCTTCCACCTGGGTGGGGTTCCCAGTTCCACAGAAGAACTCAAAGATATTGTTATGTGTCTTCCTTGAGTAAGAACCAGATCTTGCCCTAAGGCTGTACCACCCTTTGATTGTTTCTCCTCTGTTTTTATATCCCCTCCCTTCTCTTATCAGCAACTGTTTGGATCTGCCCTTTGAAACCTAAGGAATATTAGTTCACTCAGTTCAGTCACTCAGTCATGTCCAACTCTTTGTGACCCTATGAATGCAGCATGCCAGCCCTCCCTGTCCATCACCAACTACCAGAGATCACTGAAACTCATGTCCATCGAGAGGGATGATGCCATCTCATCCTATGTTGTCCTCTTCTCTTCATGCCCCCAATCTCTCCCAGCATCAGGCTTTTTCCAATGAGTCAACTCTTCCCATTAGGTGGCCAAAGTATTGGAGTTTCAGCTTTAGCATCAGTCCTTCCAAAGAACACCCAGGACTGATCTCCTTCGAAATGGACTGGTTAGATCTCCTTGCAGTCCAAGGGACTCTCAAGACTCTTCTATAACATCACAGTTCAAAGGCATCAATTCTTCAGAGCTCAGCTTTCTTCACCGTCCAAATCTCGCATCCATAGATGACCTCTGGAAAAACCACAGCCTCGACTAGATGGATTGTTGGCAAAGTAATGTCTCTGCTTTTGAATATGCTATCTAGGTTGGTTGTAACTTTCCTTCCAAGAAGTGTCTTTTACTTTCATGGCTACAATCACCATCTGCAGGTATTTTGGAGCCCAAATAAAGTCTAACACTGTTTCCCCATCAATCTCCCATGAAGGAATGGGACCGGATGTCATGATCTTCGTTTTCTGAATGTGGCGCTTTAAGCCAACTTTTTCACTCTGCACATTAATGTTCATCAAGAGGCTTTTTAGTTCCTCTTCACTTTCTGCCATAAGGGTCGTGTCATCTGCATATTTGAAGTTATTGATAATTCTCCCAGCAATCTTGATTCCAGCTTGTACTTCTTCCAGCCCTGCATTTCTCATGCTGTACTCTGCATATAAGTTAATTAAGTAGGGTGACAATATACAGCCTTGACATACTCGGTTTCCTATTTGGAACCAGTCTGTTGTTCCATGTCCAGTTCTAATGGTTGCTTCCTGACCTGCATATAGGTTTCTCAAGAGGCAGGTCAGGTGGTCTGGTATTCCCATCTCTTTCAGAATTTTCCACAGTGTATTGTGATCCATACAGTCAAAGCCTTTGGCATAGTCAGTACAGCAGAAATAGATGTTTTTCTGGAACTCTCTTTCTTTTTCCATGATCCAGCAGATGTTGGCAATTTGGTCTGTGGTTCCTCTGCCTTTTCTAAAACCAGCTTGAACATCAGGAAGTTCACGGTTCATGTATTGCTGAAGCCTGGCTTGGAGAATTTTGAGCATTACTTTACTAGTGTGTGAGATGAGTACAATTGTGCAGTAGTTTGAGCGTTCTTTGGCATTGCCTTTTTTTGAGATTGGAATGAAAACTGACCTTTTCCAGTCCGGAGGCCACTGCTGAGTTTTCCAAATTTGCTGGCATATTGAGTGCAGTACTTTTACAGCATCATCTTTCAAAATTTGAAAGAGCTCAACTGGAATTCCATCACCTCCACTAGCTTTGTTTGTAGTGATGCTTTCTAAAGCCCACTTTACTTCACATTCCAGGATGTCTGACTCTAGGTGAGTAATCACACCACCATAATTATCTTGGTCATGAAGATCTTTTTTGTACAGTTCTTCTGGTATTCTTGCCACCTCTTCTTAATGCAGAGTTCCAAAGAATAGCAAGAAGAAGTAAGAAAGGCTTCCTCAGTGATCAATGCAAAGAAATAGAGGAAAGCAACAGAATGGGAAAGACTAGAGATTGCTTCAAGCAAATCAGAGATACCAAAGGAATATTTCATGCAAAGATGGGCACAATAAAGGACAGAAATGGTATGGACCTAACAGAAGCAGAAGATATTAAGAAGAGGTGGCAAGAATAAACAGAAGAACTGTGCAAAAAAGAGCTTCACGACCCAGATAATCACGATGGTGTAATCACTTACCTAGAGCCAGACATCCTGGAATGTGAAGTCAAGTGGGCCTTAGAAAGCATCACTACGAACAAAGCTAGTGGAGATGATGGAATTCCAGTTGAGCTCTTTCAAATCCTGGAGGATGATGCTGTGAAAGCGCTGCACTCAATATGCCAGCAAATTTCGAAAACTCAGCAGTGGCCATGGGACTAGAAAAATTCAGTTTTCATTCCAATCTCAAAGAAAAGCAATGCCAAAGAATGCTCAAACTACCGTACAATTGTACTCATCTCACACACTAGTAAAGTAATGCTCAAAATTCTCCAAGCCAGGCCTCAGCAATACAGGAAGTGTGAACTTCCTCAGGTTTTAGCTGGTGTTAGAAAAGGCAGAGGGAGCACAGATCAAATTGCCAACATCCGCTGGATCATGGAAAAAGAAAGAGAGTTCCAGAAAAACATCTATTTCTGCTGTACTGACTATGCCAAAGGCTTTGACTGTGTGGATCACAATACACTGTGGAAAATTCTGAAAGAGATGGGAATACCAGACCACCTGACCTGCCTCTTGAGAAACCTATATGCAGGTCAGGAAGCAACCATTAGAACTGGACATGGAACAACAGACTGGTTCCAAATAGGAAACCGAGTATGTCAAGGCTGTATATTGTCACCCTGCTTATTTAACTTATATGCAGAGTACATCATGAGAAACCCTGGGCTGGAAGAAGCACAAGCTGGAATCAAGATTGACGGGAGAAATATCAATAACCTCAGATATGCAGATGACACCACCCTTACGGCAGAAAGTGAAGAGGAACTAAAAAGCCTCTTGATGAACATGAATGTGGAGAGTGAAAAAGTTGGCTTAAAGCTCAACATTCAGAAAACGAAGATCATGGCATCTGGTCCTATCCCTTCATGGGAAATAGATGGGGAAACAGTGTCAGACTTTATTTTTGGGGGCTGGAAAATTACTATAGATGCTGATTGCAGCCATGAAATTAAAAGATGCTTACTCCTTGGAAGGAAAGTTATGACCAACCTAGATAGCATATTAAAAACCAGAGACGTTACTTTGCCAACAAAGGTCCATCTAGTCAAGGTTATGGTTTTTCCAGTGGTCATGTATGGATGTGAAAGTTGGACTGTGAAGAATGCTGAGCACCAAAGAACTGAGGCTTTTGAACTGTGGTATTGGAGAAGACTCTTGAGAGTCCCTTGGACTGCAAGGAGATCCAACCAATCCATTCTAAAGGAGATCCGTCCTTGGTGTTCTTTGGAAGGACTGATGCTAAAGCTGAAACTCCAATACTTTGGCCACCTCATGCAAAGAGTTGACTTATTGGAAAAGATTCTGATGCTGGGAGGGATTGGGGGCAGGAGGAGAAGGGGATGATAGAGGATGAGATCGCTAGATGGCATCGCCGAGTCGATGGACAGGAGTTTAGGTGAACTCTGGCAGTTGATGGACAGGGAGGCCTGGCGTGCTGCAATTCATGGGGTCGCAGAGTCAGACATGACTGAGCGATTGAACTGACCTCAACTGAACTGTTTGTAAACAGTTTTGAACAGTGTAATTAGTTAACTTACAAAAGACGGAGCATATATTCAACACCACTTCTCCAGTACTTCACATTAATTTTTTTCACACTGAAGCAGGTTGGTTATTCAAATCAGTTGTTGTATTGCTCCCTTGTTTCCAATAAAATTCTACAGATCACAAGACTATATATGATAAGAATGTCATTTTAAACCACTATTTGTATTCATACTAAAAGGCAGGGGATAAGAAGGAAATTTTTAATAACTGTACTCCACCCATTACAAAACTCAAATTGATTTGACTTCAGGGTGAGGGCTAAAACATATGCAATGTGTTAAAAAGCACAAATCTACACTATTGTTCAACACACTGTTATCATTAGTACTACACCATTTTCTCTTCAGACTTGCATGCACAAAGTTTTAAGAAAATGATTGCAATCAATCTTTTAATAACCTAAGTGCAGTTCTTTTAAAGTCTAATATCTATGGCTGAGGGAGTTTTAGTCATTCTTTGCCTCAGTTTTCCCATGCAAACAGATAACAGTTTTATCTATATCATAAATTCAGCCTCTCAACCCTTACCCCCGGTAATATCCTGACCTTCAAAACAGTAGTAAAGAAGAAAGAGAAGCCAGAATGTAATAATTTGCTAACCTCCTGGCTTGAACATTACAAACCCAGATGTTCTGATACTCTTATTTAATTGTAAGTCTGGGTAAGATTTATTGTGAGTACTGCTTTCTGTGAAAAGAAAAAGAGGAAAGAGGAGAAAAGGAGAACAGTAACTTAAAGCACAAAAATGAATTAGTAACAAATTAGCAGTTTTACTTCTATTTTCCAAGTGACTGCTTTAGCTGACAAATTACACGTTTCTTCTCTTTGAAAAAAAAAATTTAAGTGATATATAATTTACAATATTGTGTTAGTTTCAGGTATACAATAAGGTGATTCAGATATATATATATCTGAATATATATATTCCTTTTCAGATTCTTTTCCATTATATGTTACACAGTAGGTCCTTTGTAATAAATGATATCATTCTGAGAGAGTCATTTCCTAGGCAGGTTGATAGGGAGTCTAGGCGTCCCCAAGGAGAGAGGGGTCTGGAATTCTCAAGGAGGAATAAAGGACACACTTTTTTTCTTTCTCCACATTCCTTAGGATTATATAACAATAATGTATCCTGCCTAAGGACAGTCTTTGGATTCAACCTTCTGTTATCTTAAAATTATGGGAGTAGACCTGGTCTTTACAAGGATGTATCTTGCCTGAGGACAGTGTTATCTTAAAATGTAAATTATGGGAGTAGGTCTGATGAGGTCTTTACACCCTCCAGACATTCTTTGGATTTTATAACCTCATTGTTAACACTAGCAAGCGGGTACTCTTTCTGCCCCCTTCTGATGCCTATGCCAGAAGCTTTCTCTATCTCCTTTATACTTTAATAAAACTTTATTACACAAAAGCTCTGAGCAATCAAGCCTCGTCTCTGGCCCTGGATTGAATTCTTCTCCTCCAGGGGCCAAGAATCCCACTGTCTTCGCGTGATTCAAAAACAACCTTTCAATTCTACATACACCATTCTGGAGCTTGCCTTTCATTATTGTTGCTCTGGCTATACCTCATAGCACTGTGGGATCTTAGTTCTCTGGACCAGAGATTGAACCATGTTCTCTGCATTGGAAGCACAGATTCTTAACCACTGGACCATCAGGAAGTCCGTGATTATCTATTTTATTTAGAGTAGTGTGTATCTGTCAATCCTGAACTCCTAATTTATCCCCCTGCCCCTGCTAACCCCTTTGGTAACCATCAGCCTGTTTTAAGTATCTGAGCCTATTTTTGTTCTGTAAGTAAGTTCATTTGTACCATTATTTTAGATTTTGCATACAAGTGACATCAAACATTTGACTTAATATGACATCATATGTCTGACTTAATATAATAATCTCTAGGTCCATGTTGCTGCAAATAGCATTATGTCATTTGTTTTATGGCTAACAAAATACTCATTTTTATATATAATTAGAGACTTTTTAAATGATAAAATATATTTTAGTAATGTATACTATTTTCAATAATAAAAGTATATTTTATTAAAGAACAGTGTAAAGCAATATACATCATCTTTGTCATAGGTCTTATTTATTGTGCCTGAGCATACTGCTTTCTGAATCTTAAGAGTAATGAATTGAACCCTCCACCCCCATTATCTGGTATGGTCAGTAGACCAAGTAAAAGATGTGAAGTTATTTGAGAATAAAACATTATTTTTCACTTTCAAAAAGTGACTGCAATTTGTGTAAGGTACTAAGTGTTAAAGGGATCTGGCACATTAAAACAATCTAACAAAAACAAAACAATTCCAGTCCTAAATATTTTGTATGAATGCCTCTGGGCCCTTCAGAGGTGCTGCAGTAACCAACATAGTCCAAGAGTTATTTTTTCCTCTACTTTTGGGTCATCACTAATTAGCTTGAGCTATTTTTCAAATAGTCTCTTAGGGCTTAAATATAGGAAAAAAGAGCTTGTTCTTTATATTTAGAATAAAATATATATGGAATTTAGAAAGATGGTAACAATAACCCTGTGTACAAGACAGCAAAAGAGACACTGAAGTATAGAACAGTCTTATGGACTCTGTTGGAGAGGGAGAGGGTGGGAAGATTTGGGAGAATGGCATTGAAACACGTATAATATCATGTATGAAACGAGTTGCCAGTCCAGGTTCGATGCACGATACTGGATGCTTGGGGCTGGTGCACTGGGACGACCCAGAGGAATGGTATGGGGAGGGAGGAGGGAGGAGGGTTCAGGATGGGGAACACATGTATACCTGTGGCGAATCCATTTCGATATTTGGCAAAACTAATACAATATTGTAAAGTTTAAAAATAAAATAAAAAATAAATTTAAAAAAAAGAATAAAATACCCAATGACAATTCTAAAATCACAAATATTCTGATTGGCAGATTCAAATACTTCAATATTTGAATGACCTGTAGCATATATATGTAAATGCTATAGTCACTTCGGTCGTGTCCGACTCTGTGTGACCCCATAGACGGCAGCCCACCAGGCTCCTCCGTCCCTGAGATTCTCCAGGCAAGAACACCGGAGTGGGTTGCCATTTCCTTCTCCAATGCATGAAAGTGAAAAGAAAAATTGAAGTCACTCAGTCGTGTCTGAATCTTAGCGATCCCATGGACTGCAGCCTACCAGGCTCCTCCGTCCATGGGATTTTCCAGGCAAGAGTACTGGAGTGGGGTGCCATTGCCTTCTCCATATATGTAAATAGATATATCTAAATATGTCTGAAAATGTATGTATGTTTAAACAAACATATATATACTAGCATAGAATTTGTTTCCACCTGTGTCCAACCCTTTGCAACCCCATGGGCTGCAACACAACAGGCCTCCCTGTCCCTCACCATCTCCCAGAGTTTGCCCAAGTTCATGTTCATTGCATCCGTGATGCTGTCCAGGCATTTCATCCTTTGATGCCCTATTCTCCTTCTACCCACAATCTTCCGCAGCATCCAGGACTTTTACAACAAGTCATGTTTGCATTAGATGACCAAATCACCAGAGCTTCAGCTTCAGCATCAGTTTTTCGAGTGAATACTCAGGGTTGATCTCCCATAAGATTGATTGGTTTGATCTTGCTGTTCAAGGGACTTTCCCGTGTCTTCCAGCACGACAATTCAAAGGCATCAATTTGTTGATGTTCTGGCTTCCGTAAGGTCCAGCTCTCAGAACTGTACGTGACCACTGGGAAGACCATAGCCTGGACTATACAGACTTTGTCAGCAGAGTAATGTCTGCTATTCAACACAGAATCTAGGTTTGTCATTGCTTTCCTGCCAAGAAGCAATCATCTTATGATGTCATGGCTGCAGTCACAATCTGCAGTGATTTTAGAGCACAGGAAGAGGAAATCTATCACTACTTCCACCTTTTCCCCTTCTATTTGCTGTGCAGTAATGGGCCCAGATGCGATGATCTTAGTTTCTTAAATACTTAGTCTTAAGCTGGCTCGGCTACTCCTCTCTGTCACGCTCATCAAGAGGCTCTTGAATTCTGTCAAGAGAATGCATTAGACATAGCAAATACCCTTTTTGAACAACACAAGAGATGACTTTACACATTGATATCACCAAATGATCAATACCAAAATCAAACTGATACATTCTTTGTAGCTGAAGATGGAGAAACTGTACAGTGAGCACAAACAAGGCCCGGAGCTGACTGTGGCTCAGAAGATCAGCTGTTCATAGAAAAATTCAGGCTTAAACTAAAGAAAACTTGGGACAATATTAGGTCAGTCAGGCATGACTTAAATCAAATCCTGTATGAATTCGCAACAGAGGTAATAAATAGATTCAAGGGATTAGATCTACTTAACTGTGTGCCTGAAGAACTATGGACAGAGGTTTGTAATACTGTACAGGAGGCAGAAAACAAAACTATCCCAAGGAAAAAGAAAAGCAAGAAGGCAAAGTGGTGATCTGAGGAGGCTTTACAAACATCAGAAGAATGGAGACGTGAAAAGCAAGTGAAAGAGGGAAAGGTAAATCCAATTAAATGCAGAGTTTCAAAGAATAGGTAGCAGAGACAAGAAGGCCTTCTTCAATGAACAGGTTTTAATAATAAAAGAAACAACAAAAGGGGAAAGACTAGAGATCTCTTCAGGAAAATTGGAAACATCAAGGGACCATTATATCCAAAGATGGGCACAATGAAGCATAAAAACCTAGTAGACACTGAAGAGATAAAGATGGAAAAATTACATGGAAAAACTGTATTAAAAAGATCTTAAAGAACCAGATTACTATGATGGTGTGGTTAGTGACCTAGAGCCAGACATTCTGGAGTTCAAGTGGGCCTTCAGAAGCACTGCTGTTAACAAAGCTAGTAGATGTAATGAACTTCCAGAAGAACAATTCAAACCCCTAAAGGATGATGCCAACAAGGTTTTACATTCCTTATGTCAGCAGCTCTGGAAGACCCAGCAGTGGCCACAGGACTGGAAAAGGTCAATCTTCATCACAATTGCCAAAAGGGATAGTACCAAAGAATGTGCTGGCCATCAGACAGTTGCTCTCATCTCCCATGCTAGTAAGGTCATGCGTAAAATCCTGCATGCAAGGCTTCAGCATTATGTGAACCAAGAACTTCCAGATGTCCAAGCTGGGTTTAGAAAAGGAAGAGGAACTAGAGATCAAACTGCCAGCATTCACTGGATTATAGAGAAAGTAAAACATCTTTCTCTATAATCAGATGTCAGAAAAATAGATGTCAGAAAAACATCAATCTCTTTTTCATCAACTATACTAAAGCCTTTGACTGTGTGGATCATTACAAACTGTGTAAAGTGCTTAGAGAGATGGGAATATCAGACCATCTTACCTGTCTCCTGAGAAACCTGAATGTGGTTCAAGAAACAGCAGTGAGAACCCTGTGTGGGAAACTGACTGGTTCAAGACTGAGAAAGGAGTACCACACGGCTGTCTGCGGTCACCCTGTCTGTTCAACCTACATGCTGAAGACATCACAGAAATGCTGGGTGGGCTGAGTTACAAGCTGGAACACAGTATTATATACACATAAATATTACCATCTTCCTTCCCAGAGACACATGCTATGTGTTTTATTATATTTAAATTTTATATGGGTTAATCTTATATTTTAACAAATACATTAACACTCTAAGTCTTCTAGAACTGTTAAGAAAGTTCTAGGACCCACATCAAATTTTCCAACCTGGGGTCTGGGAAAGGTACTGAGAACCCCAGAGAATTTGACTTTGGAGGCCAGTGGGATTTGATTCCAGAACTTCCACTGGACTGGGGAAACAGACTCTTGCAGAGCACAAATGAAATCTTGTGCACACCAGAAGCCAGAAGAAAAGAACAGCGTCCCCACAAGAGATTGTGCCAGACTTGCCTGTGAGTAACCAAAAATCTCTGGTGGAGGCATGGGTCGACAGTGGCCTGCTGCAGCGTCAGGGGCACTGAATACAACAGTGCATGCACAACTCCTTTTGAAAGAAATTACCATTATCTTCATTACTCTTACTATAGTTTGGCCTCAGGCCAAGCAACGTGGAAAGAACAAAGAAGCCCAAATCAAGAGAAAATTTGATTAAAGACTGATTAAACATGATCCCGCCTGTAAGAACAAGACCCAGTTTCCCCCAAAATCAGTCTCTCCCATCGGGAAGCTTCCACAAGCCTCTTATCCTTATCCCTCAGAGGGCAGACAGAATGAAAACCACAGTCACAGAAAACTAACCAAACTGATCACATGGACCACAGCTTTGTCTAACTCAATGAAACTATGAGCCATGTAGAGCCACCCAAGATGGACGGGTCATAGTGGAGAGCTCAACAAAATGTGGTTCGCTGGAGAAAGGAATGGCAAACCAGTATTCTTGCCTTGAGAACCCCATGAACAATATGGAAAGGCAAAAAGACATGGCATTGAAAGATGAACTTCCAAGGACAGTAGGTACACAATATGCTACTGGAGATGAGTGGAGCAATAACTCCAGAAAGAATGAAGAGAAACAGTCAAAGAGAGAAAAAAAAAGAAAAAAGCCCAGCTGTGGAGGTGACTGATGATGGAAGTAAAGTCAGATACTGCAAAGAACAACATTGCAAAGGAACCTGGAATATTTGTCCCATGAATCAAGGTAAATTGGAAGTGGTCAAACAGGAAATGGAAAGAGTCAACATCGACATTTTAGGAATCAGTGAACTAAAATGGACTGGAATGGGCGAATTTAATTCAGATGACCATTATATCTACTACTGTGGGCAAGAATCCCTCAGAAGAAATGGAGTAGCCTTCATAGTCAACAAGAGTCCAAAATGCAGTACTGAGGTGCAATCTCAAAAATGACAGAATGATCTCTGTTCCTTTCCAAGGCAAGCCACTCAATATCACAGTTATCCAAATCTATGCCCCAATCAGTAATGCTGAGAAAGCTGAAATTGAACAGTTCTATGAAGATCTACAAGACCTTCTAGAACTAACACCCAAAAAAGTGGTCCTTTTCATCATTGGAGACTGGAATGCAAAAGTAGGAAGTCAAGAGATACCTAGAGTAACAGGCAATTATAGCCTTGGAGTACAAAATGAAGCAGGGCAAAGGTAACAGAGTTTTGCAAAAAGAATGCACTGGTCATAGCAAACACCCTCTTCTAACAACACAAGAGATGACTCTACATATGGACATCACCAGAACGTCAATACCAAAAGCAGACGGACTTTAGTCTTTGCAGCCAAAGATGGAGAAGCTCTATACTGTTAGCAAAAACAGGAAAAGGAGCTAAATGTGGATCAGCTCATGAACTCTTTTTTCACAAAATGCAGACATAAATTGAAGGGAGTGAAAACCACTAGGCCATTCAGTTATGACCTAAATCAAATCCCTCACAAGTATACAGTGGAAGTGACAAATAGATTCAAGAGACCAGATCTGAGAGTGACTGAAGAAATATGGATAGAGGTTTGGGACATTGTACAGGAGGCGATGATCAAGACCATCCCTGTGAAAAATAAATGCAAAAAGGCAAAAAAAAAAAAAAAAGGCATTTTTAAAAATGCAGAAATGCCTCTGAGGAGGCCTTAGAAATAGCTGAGAAAAGAAGAGAAACAAAAGGCAAAGGAGAAAAGGAAAGCAATGCCCATTTGAATGCAGAGTTCCAAGGAATAGAAAGGAGAGATAAGAAAGCATTCCTCAGTGAGCAATGCAAAGAAATAGAGGAGATAATAGAATGGGAAAGAACTAGAGAACTCTTCAACAACATTAGAGATACCAAGGGATCATTTCAGGCAAAGATGGGCAAAATAAAGGACAGAAATGGTATGGACCTAACAGAAGCAGAAGATATTAAGAAGAGGTGGCAAGAATACACAAAAGAACTACACAAAAAGATCTTCATGACCCAGATAACTACAATGGTGTGAGCACTCACCTAGAGCCAGACATCTTGGAGTGTGAAGTCAAGTGGGCCTTAGGAAGCATCACTAGGAACAAAGCTAGTGGAGATAATGGGATTCCAGCTGAGCTATTCCAAATGCTAAAAGATGATGCTGTGAAAGTGCTGCACTCAATAGGTAAGCAAAATTGGAAACTCAGCAGTGGCCAAAGGACTGGGAAATGTCAGTTTTCCTTCCAACTCCCAAAGAAAGGCAATGCCAAAAATGTTCATACTACCACACAATTGCACTCATTTCACATGCTAGCAAAGTAACACTCAAAATTCTCCAAGAAGGCTTCAACAGAACGTGAACTGTGAACTTCCAGATGTTCAAGCTGGATTTAGAAAAGGCAGAGGAACTAGAGAGCAAATTGCCAACATCTGCTGGATCATAGAAAAAGCAAGAGAGTTCCAGAAAAACATTTACTTCTGCTTTATTGACTACACCAAACCCTTTGACTCTGTGGATCACAAAAAACTGTGGAAAATTCTTAAAAGACATGGGATTACCAGACCACCTTACCTGCCTCCAGAGAAATTTGTATGCAGGAAAAACAACATTTAGAACCAGACATTGAACAACAGGCTGGTTCGATACTGGGAAAGGAGTACATCAAGGCTGCCTATTGTCCCTCTGCTTAATTAACTAAAGGAAATCAGTCCTGAATATTAATTGCAAGGACTGATGCTGAAGCTAAAACTCCAAAACTTTGGCCAACTGATGCAAAGAACTGACTCATTTGAAAAGACCCTGATGCTTGGAAAGACTGAAGCCAGGAGAAGGGGACGACAGAGGATGAGACGGCTGGATGGCATCACCGACTCAATGGACCTGAGTTTGAGTAAACTGTAGGAGTTGGTGATGGACAGGGAGGCCTGGCATGCTGCAGTCCATGGGGTCCCAAAGAGTCTGATATGACTGAGCGAGTGAACTGAACTGAACTGATGCAGAGTACATCATGCAAAATGCCGAGCTTGCTGAAGCAGAAGCTGGAATCAAGATTGCCAGGAGAGATATCAATAAGCTCAGATATGCAGATGACATCACCCTTATGGCAGAAAGTGAAAAGGAACTAAACAGCCTCTTGATGAAAGTGAAAGAAGAGAGTAAAAAAGCTGGCTTAAAGTGTAACATTCAAAAAACAAAGATCATCATATCTGGTCCCATCACTTCATGGCAAATAGTTGGGGAAGGAATGAAAACAGTGACAAACTATTTTCTTGGGCTCCAAAATCACTGCAGATGGTAACTGCAGCCATGAAATTAAAAGAAGCTTGTTCCTTGGAAGAAAAGCTATGATTCAACCTAGACAGCATATTCAAAGGCAGAGACATTAGTTTGCCGACAAACGTCAGTCTAGTCAATGCTATTGTTTTTCTAGTAGGCATGCATGGATGTGAGAATTGGGACCATAAAGATAGCTGAGTGCCAAAGAATTGATGCTTTTGAACTGTGGTGTTTGAGAAAACTCTTGAGAGTCCCTTGGACTGCAAGGAGATCAGACCAGTCAATGCTAAAGCAAATGAATCTTGCATATTTATTGGAAGGACTGATGCTGAAGCTTCAGCTCCAATACTTTGGCCACCCCATGTGAAGAACTGACTCACTGAACAATACCCTGATGCTGTGACAGATTGAAGACAGAAAGGGTGGACAGAGGATGAGGTGGTTGGATGGCATCACCAAGGCGATGGACATGGGTTTGAGCAATCTCTGAGAGTTGGTGTTGGATAGGAAAGCCTTGTGCACTGCAGTCCATGGGGTCTCAAAGAGTTGGACACCGCTGAGCAACTGAACTCTAGTCTTGTCCAATACAGCTTAGACTTTTTACATTTATTCATAATCACTCCATGGTGTCCAACTCTTTGCAACCCCATGGACTTTAGCCCATCAGGCTCCTCCATCCATGGACTTCTCCAGGGAAGAATACTGGAGTGGGTAACCATTCCTTTTTCCAGGGGATCCAACCCAGGGATGGAACATGGGTCTCCCACATTGCAGGCAGATTCTTTACAGTCTGAGCCACTAAGGAAGCCCAATCTAAGATTAAGAAGTTGAATGGCTATACTTTTTAATCCTGTTTTCCATCTTCTTTGGGTTACAATGTGACATAATTTCCCTTATGATGAGTTTTTTTTTTTCACTCCAATCTCTTATCTAGGCCTTAATTAACTGAAGATTTTTATAGAGGAAAAATTACTATTTGTACTTTGCAAGCTTAGTCCTTTAAAGCCATCACATTTTGTTTCTTCAAAATCCTTGGCCATGAACAACCAGTGTATTTGAAGCCAGGGGTTGAATGAAACATAATTTGAGGTGGGGAAATATATAAGTGGACCACATCAGTTCATGATTTCTTATATCCAAACTATTTATCTACTTACACCAATATTAATCCTCCCTTTAACTGTGAAACTGCTTTGTGATAGGAATGGGAAGGAAGGGAGATGGCATAAATTGAAGCGAGGTTGAACTGTTTCCAGCTCTTGTTTAAGTGCAGACTTAAGAGCAACATATTGGTACTTTCAGCCAAAATTTCCACTAGCCATCACATTTGTGGTAAAGAGACAAATAGCTTTAAAATTATTGAATTAGAAAATGTGTTTTTCATGATGATAACCAGAGAAGGCAGTGGCACCCCACTCCAGTACTCTTGCCTGTTAAATCCCATGGATGGGGGAGCCTGGTGGGCTGCAGTCCATGGGGTCGCTAAGAGTCAGACATGACTGAGCAACTTCACTTTCACTTTTCACTTTCATGCATTGGAGGAGGAAATGGCAACCCACTCCAGTGTTCTTGCCTGGAGAATCCCAGGGAAGGGGGAGCCTGGAGAATCCCAGGGAAGGGGGAGCCTGGTGGGCTACCGTCTGTGGGGTCACACAGAGTTGGACGCGACAGAAGCTACTTAGCAGCAGTAGCAGCAGCAGCAACTAATATATAGTGAAATACAGATCCTGGCTAAGGAGCTAAACTATTTTAATGGATTTTAGTGACAGTGTCTACTTCTTACAAGTTTAAACTAAGAAATGGGAAAGATGTTTTTTCAACAAACATATCTGTACTTCAATAAAATCATTTCTAATTCTGACCCTTGATTGTTATGTTTATTTTCATTTTATTAGTAAATTGTTCTTTATAATCCTTATCAAGATTATATTTTCTTAAATCATCAAATTTTATATTAATGTGTTCCAAAAATAAAATGTTGAATAATGAATCAAATTTTTAATATCATTATAGGTTTTCAGTATGTGTTAAACTTATATATACTTTATGAAAATTTTTAATATGAATAGACTATAATGAATAACGCTAAAATAAACACTGCATTATATAATTTTAAATTATATCCTATCATATTTATTTACCTTTATTCTTTTGTGATATAAGCTCCCCAGCTGATTTTTAACTAAACATTAAGGAACATATTTGTAGTTTTGCAGTATAATCATGCATACAATTTTAGTACACATTTCAACCATTTATAAATGTTTATAAAAATGCACATTTCCACTTCTGATGTTACACCCTTTTAACTGCTTGAGAGCAAAGAGTATGTCTTTTTTAAATTTGCCAACTGAAGGTGTATCCCCTGGTGGGTGGCCAAAGATATTATGGATGAATGAACATTTCTCAAACCTTATTAATAAGAAAATGGGGAGCTGGAACTCCCCCTCCCACCACGGTAAGGAGGGGTCCCTCCCACCATGGTCTGTCAACAGAGACTGCTTGGAGAGCCCAGACACTACCTCCACCTAGCAGGAACAGAGCAGGGATCTCAATAGAGAGCCGGAGATGGAAATCGCGAAGAGCTGGGAGCCCTGCTCTCACAGGACAAAAGGTCAGAACCAGCACCGAAGCAAATCAAAACTCAGACCAGAGGAAAGGATGGGAAACTATCTATGTTGAGCTGAGGTGAACAAGCGTTTTCTCAGAATGACATCCCGGCCAGGAACTTTAAAAATAACATTGACAGATCTGCCTGCAGAGAGAAAAAAATCTAAATTTATACAGAGAAAGCCATAATTAACAAAGTTAAACGCTGAGAGACTCGTCGTCGGACATTAAGGTCCAAATAGTTAACTCACATGAGGAATCATAGGATCTTCCACATCCTCAAATCCAAAAAACCATCTAATTTTCAGGTCTTGACTCCTCAACCTGAGAGAAAATTAGTAAACAAAATGCACCGGTCCCCACCGCGCCGCCCCCCGGGGCGCAGGCTCGCTCTCTCCCAAACTCAGCAGAGGCCGGAGCCCGGCACGGACACCGCAGCCCCCCGACGCCGCCGGCGCCCCTTTCCTCACCCTTCCGAGGCTGCCCCCGCTCCGGAACCAGACAGCGGCGCGGGCGCGCGGTCCCGGCGGCGGCTGGGGGCTGGAGATGCCGCAGCCTGAGGCCCGGGGCCGGGAACGCGGGGTGCGGGCCGGTAGCGCGGCTCCTTGGGGCCCCGGGGTGCGGCTTTCGGGGACGGGTAGCCGGGAGGGCGCGTCCGGGAGAGGCTTAACGTGGAGCCTCAGAAGGAACGCCTATAATTCGCGCAGGGCCCACCGTGTCCCGCCGCCAGCGCCGCCGCGCGGGACCTTCGCCGCGCGAGGACAAGGGGCCGGGCGCGGGCGGGCGGTGTGTGGTCCCCACACCGCGGAGCCGCCCGTCGCCGCCGCCCGCCAGCCCGCGCGGCAGGGGCCAGCCGCCCGCGCGCTCCCCGAACGCTCTCCTGGGTTGAGGCCGGCGCTGCCCCGCCGCGTGGGACAGGAGGGCGGCCCGCCAGGGCGACAGAGCTCGTCTTCAAGAACTGTTAAATGCTCTCAGATATAATTTTGCATGAAAGTGTTAAAACAATATAAAAGTGAAAGTCGCACACTCGTGTCCGACTCTTTGCTACCCCATGGACTATACAGTTGATGGAATTCTCCAGGTCAGAGCAATGGAGCCTTTCCCTTCTCCAGCGGATCTTCCCAACCCAGGGATGGAACCCAGGTCTCCCGCAATGCGGGCGGATTCTTTACTGTCTGAACCACCAGGGGAAGCCCTGGTGGACAAGATTATTTATAACATTTTGAATGAAAAATGCTTTTGATCAGTTTCATAAGGAGGAAAACAAATCACAGTGATAAGCTCCACTGTTCTGTTCTCTAAAACACAGATATTTGCTGGAAAGCAGATGTTCACAGGTTAGTGGCACGGAATGAGCCTCTCAGAGAAGATTCTTTTAGAGACCTGGGTTACTAGAATTATTGGAGTAGAATGGTTAAGAGGCTTCTCTGAAAGAGAAACCCTCTCTGCCATATTTCAAATAACTGTAGAAAGAAGAAACGAGCATTTCAAAGTGCATTTTCTTCTAGGAAATTCAAAATGCATTCTAAGAATGGGCTAGTTACTTCATTTTTGCACGAGAAGAAAATTAATTTTCTTTTAATAATAGAATCACTGAACAGCCATGCCTAAAAATAATAACAACCAGCATTTCAAATCTTTTTAGTGTCCCTAGGCAGAAGGCTCAGAGAAGGCAATGGCACCCCACTCCAGTACTCTTGCCTGGAAAATCCCATGGACGGAGGAGCCTGGTGGGCTGCAGTCCATGGGGTCGCTACGAGTCAGACAGGACTGAGCAACTTCACTTTCACTTTTCACTTTCATGCATTGGAGGAGGAAATGGCAATCCACTCCAGTATTCTTGCCTGGACAATCTCAGAGACCGGGGAGCCTGGTGCGCTGCCGTCTATGGGGTCGCACAGAGTCAGACACAACTGAAGCAACTTAGCAGTAGCAGTAGCAGCAGGCAGAAGGCTACTGGCAAGCAAATGGAACTCGGTAATTAACAAGCATTTTGTTCTGGTCAGACTGTATGTTGAATAAAGTCCATCTTTCATTTACTCATATTTATTTAGCCCCTAATCTTTGTCAGGCTGAATGCTAGTTACTAATAAGGAATAAATAAGGTATATATAGTATAGTGAGAAGACAGATATATATAAATAATTATACAAATAAATGCAAAATATCTGAACAGTGTGACAGATGACAGTCATAAGCCGTCATGAAAATTGAACAAATAAGCAATAAGATATATTGATTTACTTAGTCAAAGGTGTCAGAACTATCCCTGTAAAATCTGATAGCTTAGTATGTTTCATTTCTTAAATATGTTAATAGCTATGTTTATTTGCCTGTTAATTTGCTGGTTATTCATCACTCCAAGTACATCTGAGAAATGAAGATGATCTGAAATATCATGCTAGAGATACACTTCACTGATGGAGTTCAGACATGTGAGAGACATGCAAACTGTCATCTTGGTAGACACCTATGTTCATAAAATACATTTTGATCTCCAAAAAAGCATTTTGTATTTTTCAAGATAATAATGATTTTAAATGCAATGTCATTCAAATGTATCTTCAGGCTAAATCTTTAAAAGTATACACAGGACTCCTGGGAGGCAGTGGAGTATGAGAAACAGAAAGAAATTCTCTTTTGATAACTAGTGAAACACCTGAGGCTAAGTGACATTTTATGATCCCATGTCGTGCAAACTCAGGGGAAGGAAAGGGTGCCATGATTTTTCAGTTATTGCTGAAAATTTTCACTATGATGTAAATACAGAAAAGACCTATCAAACATTTAAAATACTTAAAAACTATCTTGCTAGCTCCTCGTGACTTTTCCAAACTTATGTCTTCTGAATTTCCCAGAAAATTGAGTGTCTCACTCAACAACAGTAGTTCAAAACTTGAACTTCATACTTTTTTCTTTTGTTAGTCAAATATTGATTAAGTCACTGGTTAAGTTTCTACATACTAATACCACTCCAAATACCTTACTATATTTGAAAAGATTTTCTATTTGTCTTCTGAAATTTTCATGAAGCTCAGTACTTCCCAAACTATCTAGAATCCGTCATCACCTCCTGCACAATTTAATGTGGAAAACTAATTTTGTAAAATGCAACAGGTATAAAGCACTACAAAAATATAAGCAATGAAGACATAAAATGCAAAATCTATTTTTATTAGAAACAAGAAAGAAAATCACATTACAGTAAGTATATTCAAGATAAATATGATAGGAACAAAGTACAAACATTTTATGCATTTTTATGGAAACTATGCAAGGGGATTAATTTGGATAATTGCTTTTACAATTGATTGTTTGCCTCCTACAGTGTGTTAAATGTAACACTGTAGAAAGAAATAAAACAGTGATTTCTCATCTTGACTACTTATGTGCAAACATTAAACAAGCCTATTTGTCACATTAAAACTCAAAATATTGACATACACAGTATTTGTCCAATATGTTTGTATTTTGACAACTGTAACTCAAAAATGTATAAAAATGTGCTTGTTGAGTTATGTGTTAGTTGAAAGACATTCAGAAAACTAAGATCATGACATTTGGTCCCATCACTTCATGGCAAATAGATGGGGAAACAGTGGAAACAGTGGCAGATTATTTTTCGGGGGTGGGGGGGGGGCTCCAAAATCACTGCAGATGGTGACTGCAACCATGAAATTAAAAGATGTTTACTACTTTGAAGAAAAGTTACGACCAACCTAGCCAGCATATTAAAAAGCAGAGATATTACTTTGCCAACAAACGTCCGTCTAGTCAAAGCTATAGTTTTTCCAGAGTTGGACTATGAAGAAAGCTGAGTGCTGAAGAATTGATGCTTTTGAACTGTGGTGTTGGAGAAGACTCTTGAGAGTCCCTTGAACTGCAAGGGGATTCAACCAGTCCATCCTAAAGGAAATCAGTCCTGAATATTCATTGGAAGAATCAATGATGAAGCTGAGTCTTCAATACTTTGACCACGTGATGTGAAGAACTGACTCTTTTGAAAAGACCCTGATGCTGGGAAAGATTGAAGGCAGGAAGAGAAGGGGCTGACAGAGCATGAGATGGTTGGATGGCATCACCGATTCAATGGACATGAGTGTGAGTAAACTCAGGAAGTTGATGATGGACAGGGAGGCCTGGCATGCTGCAGTCCATGTGGTTGCAAAGAATCAGAGACAACTGAGTGACTGAACTGAACTGAACTTACACATGGATTATTTTTTCAGTAGTAAATACTCCAGGGCTATCAGGTCTGTGGTCAGTTGCATCCAAACATGGGGAACCTGAATAATTGGGGGGAATCACCTGCTTATTAGGAGATCCAGATTTTGAATTTCATGTGGATTTTTGACTAGAGGGAGGGTGGGTGTCCCTAAGATTTGCATTATTCAAAGATCAAGTGTATGTCTAAATGAAATTAAAGTCGAATCTCAAAGATGTATCTGCACTTCATTATTCCAGCTTAGAAAGAGGGAAATCCTGTCATTTGGAACAAGATGGAGAAACCCAGAACTCAGTATGCTAAGTGAAATAAGCCCCAGAGGATAAAGACAATGCCAGCTCACTTACACATGGGATCTAAAAGAGACTCACTGAAACTGAGAGCATAATGTGTTTGCTGGCAGGAAATGGGGAGATGCTCCTTGCAGGTACAGAGATTCACTTACACAGGATCAATGAGTTCTGGGGATCTACCTTAAGGGCATGCTGCCCAATGTTCATACTAAATTGTAAATATGACATTTTCTAAAAGGATCTTAAATCTTTTCCACATACACACACACATACACACATTTTAAAAAGTAACTATGTAGAGATGATAAACATGTGGCTTGATTGATCTTTTTACAATGTGTACATCTATCAAATCATCAATCTCTATATCTTAAGCATACACAGTTTTATACTTATATAAAAAAGGCACTAACACCTGTAATGACTGTCCTTTCTATCCTCCTTATACTTGTCACTTTTACAGTATTCACTTTTCTCAGGAAAAACAAAAAATAATTTTGCCCATGTGCATTTTTGGTAAGACCACTTTTTTCAAACATTGTCTCTTCAACTTGAATTTAATGGGCATCTAAATTATGGATCAGGCACTCAGGCACTCATAGGTTCTAGATATGTCAAGAAAAATGAGAAATGATTTCCACCCTGCAGAAACCCACTAGCTTCTGATCCTTCACGAAGGCTTTGAAAATTTTTGAGTCAATAGAAAATTAAATTTTCATCAACGTGTTTTAAAATTACTTTAAAAAGAAGATAAATATTTATAGACTGGTAAACCAGTCAACATAATGCAACCTAAGGATATGGTTAATGCTAATAGTAATAACATTAAAATTATAAAGTTAAAATTATCTTCCATTTTCCTTAAGTTTGAGACTCTGACTTTTGTCTTCTAGTTTAAAATCTGGTAACCTTTTATCTGCACATCTATTCTATCTTTGCTATTAAAACCTTTAAGCTCTAGAGATCTTCTGTACAACACTGTACCTATTGTCAACAGTGTTGTATGATAGACTTAAAGATTTGTTAAGAAGGCAGATCTAATACTAAAAGTTACTACCAAATGAAATAACATTAAAAAAACTCAAATTAATAACCTTAACCTCAGGTCTAAAAATTACAAGTTGCCTTTAAAGATGATATCTGGAAAAAAATTATTTTAACTGTGTAATGAGATAGAGACCAGTAGGTGTACACACTGATTTTCCTATTCTTAGTAATAGATCCCGATCTTATGGGAGGCAATAAAATGCCCAATAAAGCATTACATTTTCCAGTCTCTCATTTCACCCTATGGGTTTATTCTGACCAATGAAATAAAACACAGATAGCTTATGCTCCTTAAAAGCAGATATCTTTCCTATTCCTTATTTCTGCCGCCTGGGATTTGAAATTGATGGCTGGAGCTTCAGCAGGCATTCTGGTATCACTAGAAATATAAGACACACACTAAAGAGAGTGAGATAAAACGTAGGCAGTCATGAGTCCCTGATGTGTATGGAACACTGAAAACAAAGCAAGTTTCTTGAAGTCTTTCTTACTATACTTCTTTTTTTAATCTAAAATCATGTACACCTAGTATCTAATGATAAATAAACATGTTTATTCCTCTTTTTTCAAAGGATTATTTAATTATTAAAAATTCTATGTCTAGCACTAAATTAAAAAAATATGATATAAGTAATAAATGAAGATAGTATAAACTCATTACATAAGATACAAATTATATTTTTTAATATTAGAAAAATAATACATTATTTGCAAGTGTGCTATGCACAGTCAGTCGTGTCCGACTCTTTGCAACTCCATGAATCACAGCACGCCAGGCCTCCCTGTCCATCACCAACTCCCCGAGTTCACTCAGACTCACATTCATCGAGTCAGTGATGCCATCCAGCCATCTCATCCTCTGGCGTCCCCTTCTCCTCCTGCCCCCAATCCCTCCCAGCATCAGAGTCTTTTCCAATGAGTCAACTCTTAACATGAGGTGGCCAAAGTACTGGAGTTTCAGCTTTAGCATCATTCCTTCCAAAGAAATCCCAGGCTGATCTCCTTCACAATGGACTGGTTGGATCTCCTTGCAGTCCAAGGGACTCTCAAGAGTCTTCTCCAACACCATAGTTCGAAAGCATCAATTCTTTGGCACTCAGCCTTCTTCACAGTCCAACTCTCACATCAATCCATGACCACTGGAAAAACCATAGCCTTGACTAGATGGATCTTTGTTGCAAAGTAATGCCTCTGCTTTTGAATATGCTATCTAGGTTGGTCATAACTTTCCTTCCAAGGAGTAAGCATCTTTTAATTTCATGGCTGCAGTCACCATCTGCAGTGATTTTGGAGCCTCAAAACATAAAGTCTGACACTGTTTCCCCATCTATTTCCCATGAAGTGTGCTATTAGGTCAAGAAATATGTATTAATCATACAACAAGCTCATTACAACATGGCATTTGTTCAATAACTAGGATATATTATAAAAATAAAAAGTGTGATTTAAATATACTGCATAATTAATGATTTTATAAAGGGAAATTCTGATCTATAACTATTCAGGATTAATGCAAGATACTGTCTTTTCCAGTATTTTATACAAGCTTAAGGACATCCCTAAGTGGCTTAGTGGTAAAGAATCCACCTGCCAACACAGGAGACCTAAGAGATGTGTGTTTGATCCCTGGGTCAGGAAGATCCTGTGGAGAAGGAAATGGCAACCCACTCCAGTATTCTTGCCTGGGAAATCCCATGGGCAGAGGAGCCTGAAGGGCTACAGTCCATGTGGTTGTGAAAGATTCAGCCACTACTTAGCAACTGAACAACAACGTTGTCTTAAAGTGATTATAACCACTGCTAAGGTTGGTCATCTACATAAATAAAACACCAACATCACAATCAAGATATGACCATACCATCACCCTCCAAAGTTTCCTGTGCTCCTTGGTAATCCTCATTCTTGCCTTTCCCTTCCTGCCCAGGACATCAATGATCTGCTTTCATCACTGTCAGTTGGTTTGCATTTTCCAGAAGTTTGTACGAATAAAATAAATAGGATACATTCATTTTTGTGTTTTTATATTTATTTTTTTTGTTTTGCTCTGTGCATTTCTCCTTTCCTGCCTCCTTTATAATTAAAGTTTGTTTTTTCTTTTTTACAATTCCACTTTGTCTTCATCTTCCTTTTTTTTTTTTTTTTTTTTTTTGCTTATTAGCTGTCAGTTTGGGTTTTGCTATCTTAGTGGTTGCTTTGCTTTAATAATATGTATATTCAACATATAACTGTTTGCCTTCAAGTAATATTATTCTTCACATATAGTAAAAGGAACTTCCCATAATGTACCTCCCTGTCTCTTTTCCTGGTCATTTTGCCATTACTTTCACACATTTAGTCCTACTTTGGTTAGAAACCTCACATTTTATTGTTACCACTGTTATTCAAATAGTTAATATTTGTTAAAAGGTTTTTAATGAAGAAACAGTATTATGTATTTACCCACAGAATTAATATTAACTTTACATCTGAACCAATTTATTTAAGATTTCATGAAGTGCAGGTGTGCTGGTTACAAATTCCTTAAGCTTTTATACATGTAAAAGAGTTTTTATTTCATCAGACCTTGTGAATTTCACTGTATTGTAGACTGTATCTGTCTGTGTCCCATAAATGCCAATGGAAGGTTTTTTGTTTGTTTGTTTGTTTGTTTTTTAATGGGAATGTAGTTGGTTTTCTTGGAAATGTGATGTGTTCACCTTTCAGTTTTTGCTTTTAACATTGGTTTTGCAGAATCATGGGCTTCCCTGGTGACTCCACAGTGAAGCATCTACTTGCAATACAGGAGAGCTGGGTTCGATCCCTGGGTAAGGAAGATCACCTGGGGAAGGAAATGGCAATCTACTGCAGTATTCTTGCTTGGGAAATTCCATGGACAGAGGAGCCTGGCAGGCTACAGTCCACAGGATTGCAAAGAGCTGGACATGACAGCAACTAACACACACAGAACCATAGGCAGGATTTAGTTTAAAGCTAAAAGGATGCCCTAGTGCTGAAACCAGACTCTTCTGAGTACCCTGTTTTGTTGTTTAGTCACTATGTCTTACTTACACTAAGTAGTATAATTGTTAGTCATTCAGTCATGTCAGATTCTTTGCACCCCCATGGACTGTAGCCTGCCAGGCCATGGAGTTCTCCAGGCAAGGATACTGGAATGGGTAGCCATTTCCTTCTCCAGGGTTTACCCAAAGACAAATGAATTACAAGATTCCCAGCGTGGCTCTTGGGGATAGACACTATTGCCAACCTTATGTGACCAAGTACCATTTCCTCTCACCATTGAGGTGGTTATTTCCTCAGCCTAAATCAATACCTTGCTTGGGGCTGGAGGTGACCTCATGCAGATCTCTGGCGCCCTCTTGCCATGCAGCAGTTGTCTTCCTTTTTATAATAAAAGAGGAAGAGAACCTCTTAAGTGGAAGAATGTATTTGGAATTCACTAAACTGACAAAGGCTTTTGTTGTTGTTTAGTCACTAAGTCATGTCTAAGTCTTTTGCAATCCCATGGACTGTAGCCCGCCAGGCTCATCTGTCTATGGGGTGTCCCAGGCAATAATACTGGAGTGGGTTTCCATTCCCTTCTCTGGGGGATCTTCCGAACACAAGGATCAAACCCATGTCTCCTGCACTGAAGGTAGATTCTTTACCACTGAGCCACCAACGAAGACCTGACAAAGGCTTAGTACCAGCCTACAGGAACAAAGGTTTTAAACTTTAAAATTAGAAAAATGTGGGGGAAAACTTGATCCAGGATTTAGAGAAGAAAATTTGAAAAGGTCATGACCTTATGAAAAAGTGATTAGCATCACTAGTGATAAGGAAAGTACAGGATGAAAATACAGAGAGCTATCATTTTACACTTAGCAAATTGGTGGAACAAATCAAGTCAGACAACACTAAGACACAGCAGAGAAATAGAGCACTAATGTTACACTCATTCGTTTTCTGTTGGGTGTGGATGGAGGTCCAAGTGATTAGAAAGATAGTTTGGCCCAATCCAATTTTATAAAACTGAAAACATCACCCTACAATGCAGATATTAAGTTATTAGTTATTTGCCAAGTTGTTTTTACACATGTAACAACAGGGCTTCCCAGGTGGTGCTTGTGGTACAGAACCCACCTGCCAAAGCAAGAGATATGAGACATGGGTTCAATACCTGGGTTGGGAAGATACCCTGGAGGAGGGCACAGCAACCCACACCAGTGTTCTTGCTTGGAGAATCTCATGGACAGAGGAGCCTGGCAGGCAAGAGTCCACAGGGTTTCAAAGAGTTAGATACAACTAAAGTGACTTAGCATACACATATAACACTAGGAGATATGGAAAAAAACAGAAAAATCATATAAAATTTCTCAGTTCATTTGGAAAAGCTTAAATTAATGGTAAATGAATTTTCAATGTAAAATTCAAGATAGTGGTTACCCCTGAAAGGATCGGCAAAGAGGAATGGTCACCAGAGTCAAGCAAGTGACCTGAAGGTAAGCATCATATTCAGTTCTTAGACTGAGTGCTGAGTCTTTGAAGAGATAATCTGGATGAACAGAAGTTATAAACCCTGCTCTAAAGATCAGAAAATATGTAAGTGACCCAAAGAAAAAATTTTTTTCAATCATATATGGCTGCAATGTTATAGATAATAATGATGAACTCCAAGTCTTGCCATTAAATCAATGCCATTATATAAAAAATGAGGTTATATAAGTCTTTAAAGTGGTAAACTGTAAAAATGCTCCTTTGAACATTACACCAGTAATTCAAGTCTTTAGAAAACAAGTTTGAAGAAATAGGAAAATCCTAACGTAATTCATAGGAAAAGCCTATGAATTTATATATATGAAAGTATTTATACTTTCTATTGACAAAAACTTTCCTCAGGTAAGTATTTATACTTTCTATGACAAAAAGTTTCCTCATGATCTTTTTTAATGTATGCTTTACATATTTACCTACTCCACTAATGCCAGGCAACAACTAATCTGTTGTCACCATGAATTATTTTGCATTTTTCTGTAATTTTGTATATGTTCAACTACACATAAATATCCTTTTTGTCTATCTTCTTTCTTTAGGCATATTTGAGATTTGTTCATGTTGCATATGTTAATCATTCATTCTTTTGTACTCTTCTATTACTTAGTATGAAAATAGTAAAGTTTATTTACCCCTTTGCTTATGGAGGAGGAAATGACAACCCACTCCAGTATTCTTGCCTGGAGAATCCCGGACAAAGAAGCCTGGCAGGCTACAATTCATGGGGTCCAAAAAGTCAGCCATGAGTGAGAACACACATGGATGCACTATTGTTTATTAAATTTTTCTTACAATATTTAGTTTAATTCAGATCAGTTCAGTTCAGTCACTCACTCATGTCCGACTCTTTGTGACCCCATGAATCGCAGCACGCCAGGCCTCCCTGTCCATCACCAACTCCCGGAGTTCACTCAGACTCACGTCCATTGAGTCAGTGATGCCGTCCACCCATCTCATCCTCTGGCGTCCCCTTCTCCTCCTGCCCCCAATCCCTCCCAGCATCAGAGTCTTTCCCAATGAGTCAACTCTTCACATGAGGTGGCCAAAGTACTGGAGTTTCAGCTTTAGCATCATTCCTTCCAAAGAAATCCCAGGGCTGATCTCCTTCAGAATGGACTGGTTGGATCTCCTTGCAGTCCAAGGGACTCTCAAGAGTCTTCTCCAACACCACAGTTCAAAAGCATCTCGGTGCTCAGCCTTCTTCACAGGCCAACTCTCACATCTATACAAGACCACAGGAAAAACCATAGCCTTGACTAGACGGACCTTTGTTGGCAAAGTAATGTCTTTCATTAATTTTTTCTTACAATATTTAGTTTATTTTTAGTTACATCCAATTTATTTTCAACTTGGACATTTAATTTTCATCTCTAGAAGTCTGAAACTCTGATTTGCATTACTTTTAATCTTCTTTGTATCTACTTTTTGGACAGAGGCAATAACAATATAATAATTCTTTTAATGTCAGTGCTTACTATTTCTAATACTTGCTTGGTAATTTTTCACTGGTTCTCTGACACTGTAAATTTTACATAGTGGATAGTATATATACTGACTTCTACAAATATCCTCATACTTAATTTTGAGACTTATTAAAATTCCTTTGAAACTTTTGATCCTCTGGATCTAGTTTATAAGAAATTCCTTTTGATCCTCTGGATCTAGTTAATAGGACTTGTTATTTGGAACTTTTGAAGTGTTTTGCTTTAGACTAATTATTTCCTACTACTGTGGCAAAACCCTCCATGTACAATACCCTGTAAACTTTGAGATTTTCCAATCTGGGGGATGGGAACACACACATGACTGTCCTTGTGTGGAGGCTCTGCCCTGTTACACCCAATCCTTCAGGTGGTTTTCCCTGACCTCAGGCACATATACTGGTCAGTATTCAGCCAAATGCTTAAGGGGGTCTTCTCTCATCATCTGGAATTCTCTCTCAGTGTGCAGTAATGCATTGTTTTATGCAAAATTGGGTTGGGTTTAAAACATTAATTTACAATAAAAATGCTTATGTGCTTACATTACCAGTGATACATTTCTCTTTCTTATATACATGTCCAAACAAATATAAATTTATCTTTTTCCTAGGGTAAACATCCATCATGGGCTCAGTTGTGTCTCACCCTTTATCACCCCATGGACTGTAGCCTGCCAGGCTCCTCTGTCCATGGGACTTTCCAGGCAACAATACTGGAGTGAGTTGCCATTTCCTTCTCTAGGTGATCTTCCCAACCCAGGGACTGAACCTGTGTCTCTTATGAGTCTAGTATTGGCAGGAAGGTTCTTTACCATTTTTAGGGTATACTTTTATATAAGTTTAATTAAACAATAATTGTTCTTTACTAATTTCCCCCTTTTCAATATAAAAATGGTATATTTTCTTACATATATTGATTATATATTTTAAAACATGTATTTATATATTCTTATGAGATGTATGTATATATTTATACACACATAGACTAGGAACTGGAGAAGGCAATGGTGACACACTCCAGTACTCTTGCCTGGAAAATCCCATGGATGGAGGAGCCTGGTAGGCTGCAGTCCATGGGGTCGCTAAGAGTCTGCCACCACTGAGCGAATTCACTTTCCCTTTTCACTTTCATGCCTTGGAGAAGGAAATGGTAACCCATTCCCGTGTTCTTGCCGGGAGAATCCCAGGGACAGGGGAGCCTGGTGGGCTGCTGTCTATGGGGTCATACAGAGTCAGACACGACTGAAGCAATGAAGCAGCAGCAGCAGCAGACAAAGAAGTTAGTTAATTGCATCAACTGATAAAACGCTAAACTCAGGAAGATCAATTTCTTATCTAATAGTTTCCACCAAATCCTCCCTCTTTTAACATGCAAATCGTGGAATTTTATATGTAAATCACTGGTTTTAGAAAGGGCAGAGGAACCAGAGATCAAATTGCCAACATCTGTTGGATCATCAAAAAAGCAAGAGAGTTCCAGAAAAAATTATATTTCTGCTTTATTGACTATACTGATGCCTTTGACTCTGTGGATCACCATAAACTGTGGAAAATTCTGAAAGACATGGGGATACCAGACCACCTGATTGCCTCTTGAGAAATCTGTATGCAGGTCAGGAAGGAACAGTTAGAACTGGACATGGAACTAAAGATTGGTTCCAAATAGGAAAAGGAGTACGTCACAGCTTTATGTTGTCACCTTGTTTATTTAACTTATACACAGAGTACATCATGAAAAATGCTGGGCAGAATGAAGCACAAGCTGGAATCAAGATTGGTGGGAGAAATTTCAATAACCTCAGATATGCAGATGACATCACCCTTATGGCAGAAAGCGAAGAAGAACTAAAGAGCCTCTTGATAAAAGTGAAAGAGGAGAGTGAAAAGTTGTCTTCAAACTCAGCATTCAGAAAATGACGATTATGGAATCTGTGGTCCCATCACTTCATGGCAAATAAATGGGGAAACCGTGGCAGACTTTATTTTTTGGGGGCTCCCAAATCACTGCAGATGGTGATTGCAGCCATGAAATTAAAAGACACTTATTCCTTGGAAGAAAAGTTATGAGCAAACTAGATAGCATATTAAAAAGCAAAGACATTACTTTGCCAACAAAGGTCCGCCTAGTCAAGGCTATGGTTTTTCCAGTAGTCATGTATGGATATGAGAGTTGGACTATAAAGAAAGCTGAGTGCCAAAGAATCAATGCTTTTGAACTGTGGTGTTGGAGAAGACTCTTGAGAGTCCCTTGGACTGAAAGGAGATCCAACCAGTCCATCCTAAATGGAATCAGTCCTGAATATTCATTGGAAGGACTGATGTTGAAGCTGAAACTCCAATACTTTGGCCACCTGATGGGAAGAACTGACATATTTGAAAACACCCTGATGCTGGAAGGGAGACCCTGAAGGTGGGAGAAGAAGAGGACCACAAAGGATGAGAATGGTGTATGGCATCACTGACTCAATGGACATGAGTTTGAGTAAACTCTGGGAGTTGGTAATGGACAGGGAGGCCTGGCCTGATGCAGTCCATGGGGTCACAAAGAGACAGACAGGACTTAGTGACTGAACTGAACACCTTCTAGATCCATTGTTTTAGCCAGAGGGTGTTCAATATTTTTGACACAAATTTCCCTTCACTTCTAAAGATGGTTTCACACTGAAACCATTATTTTGTTCCACTCTCAGAGTCGATCATTATAGTAAACAAACTGGTAACATGTTTGTGCTAAGTCACTTTACTTGTGTCCAACCCTTTGCCAACCTATGGACTCTAACCCTCCAGATTCCTCTATCCATAGGACTCTCCAGGCAAAATTAGTGGAGTGGGTTGCATTTCCTTGTCCAGGAGATCTAAGTTCAGTTCAGTTCAGTTGCTCATTCATGTCCGACTCTTTGCGACTCCATGAATGGCAGCATGCCAGGCCTCCTTGTCCATCAACCAATTCCAGGAGTTCACTCAAACTCACGTCCATTGAGTCAGTGATGCCATACAGCCATCTCTTCCAGTGTCATCCCCTTCTTCTCCTGCCCCAATCCCTCCCAGCATCAGAGTCTTTTCCAATGAGTCAACTCTTCCTATGAGGTAGCCAAAGTACTGGAGTTTTTTTCAGATTTAGCATCATTCCTTCCAAAGAACACCCAGGGCTGATCTCCTTTAGAATGGACTGGTTGGATCTCCTTGCAGTCCAAGGGACTCTCAAGAGTCTTCTCCAACACCACAGTTCAAAAGCATCAGTTCTTCAGCACTCAGCTTTCTTCACTGTCCCACTCTTACATCCATACATGATCACTGGAAAAACCATAGATTTGAGTAGACAGGCCTTCGTTGGCAAACTAATGTCTCTGCTTTTGAATACGCTGTCTAGGTTGGTCATAACTTTCCTTCCCAGGAGTAAGCCTTTTTTAATTTCAAGGCTGCAGTCACCATCTGCAGTGATTTTGGAGCCCAATAAAATAAAGCCTGACACTGTTTTCACTGTTTCCCCAGCTATCCCACATGAAGTGATGGGACCAGATGCCATGTTCTTAAGTTTTCTGAATGTGGAGCTTTAAGCCAACTTTTTCACTCTCCTCTTTCACTTTCATCAAGAGGCTTTTTAGTTCCTCTTCACTTTCTGCCATAAGGGTGGTGTCATCTGCATATCTGATGTTATTGATATTTCTCCCGGGAATCTTGATTCCAGCTTGTGCTTCTTTCAGCCTAGCATTTCTCATGATGTACTCTGCATAGAAGTTAAATAAACAGGGTGACAATATACAGCCTTGACGTACTCCTTTTCCTATTTGGAAACAGTCTGTTGTTCCATGTCCAGTTCTAACCGTTGCTTCCTGACCTGCATATAGGTTTCTCAAGAGGCAGCTGAGGTGGTCTGGTATTCCCATGTCTTTCAGAATTTTCCACAGTTTATTGTGATCCACACAGTGAAAGGTTTTGCATGGTCAATAATGCAGAAATAGATGTATTTCTGGAACTCTCTTGCTTTTTCCATGATCCAGCACATGTTGGCAATTTGATCTCTGGTGGTTCGTCTGCCTTTTGCAAAACCAGGTTGAACATCTAGAAGTTCACGGTTCACATATTGCTGAAGCCTGGCTTGGAGAATTTTGAGCATACTTTACTAGTGTGTGAGATGAGTGCAATTGTGTGGTTGCTTGAGCATTCTTTGGCATTGCGTTTCTTTGGGATTGGAATGAAAACTGACCTTTTCCAGTCCGGAGGCCACTGCTGAGTTTTCCAAATTCGCTGGCATACTGAGTGCAGCACTTTCACAGCATCATCTTTCAGGATTTGAAAGAGCTCAACTGGAATTCCATCACCTCCACTAGCTTTGTTCGTAGTGATGCTTTCTAAGGCCCTCTTGACTTTACATTCCAGGATGTCTGGCTCTAGGTGAGTGATCACACCATCGTGATTATCTTGGTCGTGAAGATATTTTTTGTATAGTTCTTCTGTGTATTCTTGCCAACTCTTCTTAATATCTTCTGCTTCTTTTAGGTCCATACCATTTCTGTCCTTTATCGGGTCCATCTTTGCATGAAATGTTTCCTTGGTATCTCTAGTTTTCTTGAAGAGACCTCTAGTCTTTCCCATTCTGTTGTTTTCCTCTATTTTTTTGCATTGATCACTGAAGAAGGCTTTCTTACCTCTCCTTGATATTCTTTGGAACTCTGCATTCAGCTGCTTATATCTTTTCTTTTCTCTTTTCCTTTTCGTTTCTCTTCTTTTCACAGCTGTTTGTAAGTCCTCCCCAGATAGCCATTTTTGCTTTTTTGCATTTCTTTTCCATGGGAATGGTCTTGATCCCTGTCTCCTGTACAATGTCACAAACCTCCGTCCATAGTTATTCAGGCACTCTATCTATCAGATCTAGTCCGTTAAATCTATTTCTCACTTCCACTGTATAACCATCAGGGATTTGATTTAGGTCATACCTGAATGGTCTAGTAGTTTTCCCTACTTTCTTCAATTTCAGTCGAATTTGGCAATATGGTGTTCATGATCTGAGCCACAGTCAGCTCCTAGTCTTGTTTTTGCTGACTGTATAGAACTTCTCCATCTTTGGCTCCAAAGAATATAATCAATCTGATTTCAGTGTTGACCATATGGTGATGTCCATGTGTAGAGTCTTCTCATGCTGTTGGAAGAGGGTGTTTGCTATGACTGGTGCTTTCTCTTGGCAAAACTCTATTAGCCTTTGCCCTGCTTCATTCTGTATTCCAAGGCCAAATTTGCCTGTTACTCCAGGTGTTCTTGACTTCCTACTTTTGCATTCCAGTCACCTATAATGAAAAAGACATCTTTTGGGGTGTTAGTTCTAAAAGGTCTTGTAGGTCTTCATAGAACCATTCAACTTCAGCTTCTTCAGCATTATTGGTTGGGGCATAGACATACATGCTGCTGCTGTTAAATCGCTTCAGTCATGTCCGACTCTGTGCAACCCCATAGACGGCAGCCCACCAGGCCCCGCCGTCCCTGGGATTCTCCAGGCAAGAACACTGGAATGGGTTGCCATTTCCTCCTCCAAAGCATGAAAGTGCAAAGTGAAAGTGAAGTCGCTCAGTCATGTCCGACTCTTAGCGACCCCATGGACTGCAGCCTACCAGGCTCCTCCGTCCATGGGATTTTCCAGGCAAGAGTACTGGTGTGGGTTGCCATTGCCTTCTCCGGGGCATAGACTTGGATTACTGTCATATTGAATGGTTTGCCTTGGAAACGAACAGAGGTCATTCTGGTGTTCTTGAGATTGCATCCAAGTACTGCATTTCGAACTCTTTTGTTGCCCATGATGGCTACTCCATTTCTTCTAAGGGATTCCTGCCCACAGTAGTAGATATAATGGTCATCTGAGTTAAATTCACCCATTCCAGTCCATTTTAGTTCACTGATTCCTAGAATGTCAACGTTCACTCTTGCCATCTCCTGTTTGACCACTTCTAATTTGTCTTAATTCATGGACCTAACATTCCAGGTTCCTATGTAATATTGCTCTGTACAGCATTGGACCTTGCTTCCATCACCAGGCACATCCACAACTGGGTATTGTTTTTGGTTTGCCTCCATCCCTTCATTCTTTCTGGAGAGGAGATAATCCTCGTCCAAGGTAATGAGCAGTGGCTGTGCTTTGCTGGAGCTTCCATGAAGAGATACCCCACGTCCAAGGTAAGAGAAACCCAAGTAAGATGGTAGGTGTTGCGAGAGGGCATCAGAAGGCAGACACACTGAAACCATAATCACAGAAAACTAGTCAATCTAATCACATGGTGCACAGCCTTGTCTAACTCAATGAAACTAAGCAATGCCATGAAACTCAATGAAACTAAGCCATGCCATGTGGGGCCACCCAAGAAGGGCGGGTCATGGTGGAGAGGTCTGACAGAATGTGGTCCACTGGAGAAGGGAATGGAAAACCACTTCGTTATTCTTGCCTTGAGTACCCCATGAACAGTATGAAAAAGCAAAATAATAGGATACTGAAAAAGGAACTCGCCAGGTGGTTCAGATCAGATCAGTCTCTCAGTCGTGTCCGACTCTTTGCGACCCCACAAATCACAGCACGCTGGGCCTCCCTGTCCATCACCAACTCGCAGAGTTCACTCAGACTCACATCCATCGAGTCAGTGATGCCATCTGGCCATCTCATCTTCTGTCGTCCCCTTCTCCTCCTGCCCCCAATCCCTCCCAGCATCAGAGTCTTTTCCAATGAGTCAACTCTTCGCATGAGGTGGCCAAAGTACTGGAGTTTCAGCTTTAGCATCATTCCTTCCAAAGAAATCCCAGGGCTGATCTCCTTCAGAATGGACTGGTTGGATCTCCTTGCAGTGCAAGGGACTCTCAAGAGTCTTCTCCAACACCACAGTTCAAAAGCATCAATTCTTCGGAGCACAGCCTTCTTCACAGTCCAACTCTCACATCCATACACGACCACAGGAAAAACCATAGCCTTGACCAGACGGACCTTTGTTGGCAAAGTAATATCTTTGCTTTTGAATATGCTATCTAGGTTGGTCATAGCTTTCCTTCCAAGGAGTAAGTGTCTTTTAATTTCATGGCTGCAGTCACCATCTGTGGTGATTTTGGAGCCCAGAAAAATAAAGTCTGACACTGTTTCCACTGTTTCCCCATCTATTTCTCATGAAGTGACGGGACGGGTGCCATGATCTTCGTTTTCTGAATGTTGAGCTTTAAGCCAACTTCTTCACTCTCCACTTTCACTTTCATCAAGAGGCTTTTTAGTTCCTCTTCACTTTCTGCCATAAGGGTGGTGTCATCTGCATATCTGAGGTTATTGATATTTCTCCCGGCAATCTTGATTCCAGCTTGTGTTTCTTCCAGTCCAGCATTTCTCATGATGTATTCTGCATATAAGTTAAATAAACAGGGTGGCAATATACAGCCTTGACGAACTCCTTTTCCTATTTGGAACCAGTCTGTTGTTCCATGTCCAGTTCTAACCGTTGCTTCCTGACCTGCATACAGATTTCTCAAGAGGCAGATCAGGTGGTCTGTTATTCCCATCTCTTTCAGAATTTTCTACAGTTTATTGTGATCCACACAGTCAAAGGCTTTGGTAGAGTCAATAAAGCAGAAATAGATGTTTTTCTGGAACTCTCTTGCTTTTTCCATGATCCAGCGGATGTTGGCAATTGGATCTCTGGTTCCTCTGCCTTTTCTAAAACCAGCTTGAACATCAGGAATTTCACAGTTCACATATTGCTGAAGCCTGGCTTGGAGAATTTTGAGCATTAATTTACTAGCATGTGAGATGAGTGCAATTGTGCGGTAGTTTGAGCATTCTTTGGCATTGCCTTTCTTTGCAATTGGAATGAAAACTGACATTTACCAGTCCTGTGGCCACTGCTGAGTTTTCAAAATTTTCTGGCATATTGAGTGCAGCACTTTCACAGCATCATCTTTCAGGATTTGGAATAGCTCAACTGGAATTCTATCACCTCCACTAGCTTTGTTCGTAGTGATGCTTTCTAAGGCCCACTTGACTTTACATTCCAGGATGTCTGGCTCTAGGTCAGTGATCACACCATCGTGATTATCTGGGTCATGAAGATCTTTTTTGTACAGTTCTTCTGTGTATTCTTGCCATCTCTTCTTAATATCTTCTGCTTCTGTTAGGTCCATACGATTTCTGTCCTTTATCGTGCTCATCTTTGTATGAAATGTTCCTTTGGTATCTCTGATTTTCTTGAAGAGATCTCTAGTCTTTCCCATTCTGTTGTTTTCCTCTATTTCTTTGCATTGATCGCTGCACAAGTCTTTCTTATCTCTTCTTGCTATTCTTTGGAACTCTGCGTTAGGTGCCCAATATGCTACTGGAGATCTTTCCAAGCCAGGGATCAAATCTGCAATTCTTAAATCTCCTGCATTGGCAGATGGGTTCTTTAAGATTATATATTTCACATATTGATGATGTCTTATTATTCAGTAGTTTGCATTAGGCTCATTTAGAGTATAACAAAGTCACTGAGTCATCAAATACACTGAACCCCTCGACCCAATGGATAGACATTTCCAGAATCTCTAGTGACAGGATAAGACAGCATTTATTGAGAAGCTGTCCTGATGCAGCTTAGCACCTCCCTGACACATCACAATAGCCCTCCAACATAGACAGGCTTTTTCTAGTTTTAGAGATGAAGATCTATGAATTAAAAGACATTAAGGAGTCTGCCTTTAGTAAGCAATCAACAAGTAACACTGTTGAAATTTTTATCCAGCTGTGTATTTGAGTTGGCAAGAAGGTAAAGAATCTGCCTTTAATGTAGGATACCCAGGTTGAATCCCTGGGTCAGGAAGATACCCTGGAAAAGGGAATGGCAACCCACTCCAGTATTCTTGCCTAGAGAATCCCATGGACAGAGGAGCCTGGCAGCCTCCAGTGCATGCGGTCGCAAAGAGTCAGACAGGACTGAGTGACTAGCACTTTTCCTTTTTGAGTTTGTCATTGTATCAGACTGATAGTTTGAAGTTGTTTTAAACTGATTGAATATTACTGAAAATAAGTTCTCAGCAGGAATAAGAATGTCATTGGCATATCAGCTGTCTTTCATCTACATGCGATGGTATTTAAATGAACTCTTGCAAGAAAGTTCAATGAAAAGCACATGAAGGCGTTTCCTTTCTCTTTTTCTCTTTCATACAACTTAAAATTTAAATATTTTTTCTTGAAAGAAATGTGATAAAGTATTTTAATAAATATGCCACTGATTTTATGGTAAACTCTATACTTCTTTTATTCTCCATATATCCATTTAAATTCATGTTCTTGTATGCTTATGATCTGTTCTTATTTCAGCCTTCAGACATAAGCCATGATTCTTAAAGTAATAATTGTTAAAAACTGGTCTCAAGTTATAATAAAATAAGAACTGGAAAACACTCTGCCCTTGATATTTAGGAAAAGTTAAAAAGCTTTGAGAATAAATCTGAATGCCCGTATCAGAGAGTTGCCATTTTGATGAAAAATTTAGACCAGTGTGCTTAACCTAGTATTAAGGTAGTCTTGATTCCTTCTTTAAATATAATGTTTCTAATTATCAATAATTAAAACACATTTTGGGATATAATTCTTATTAAACAAGGCAAATGCTGCATGAAAAGTAGTGTGACCTTTTTATTACTGCTTTGTCAGGACATTTCTCCAGAGACATTTATTCTTTTCCAAAGCTTTCTATGTCTTTAAAGAGCTCAGTAAGGTATAGTTTGTTTCTGGTGTGACTCTCAGCTTGTACATTCAAAAAGAGGATTTATAATTTCTTATGGACTATAAGATATTGCAGTGTGAGTTAAATAACAAAAAGGATAATTTTTATTGTAGAAAGATAAATCGTACCCACTTGAGAAGACTAATATAAATGCAGGAAGAATTTTATGTGTGGTAATAATTTGGGATTTTATTTCCTTTAATATGCTCAGAATGTTTATATATCAATATTTCAGAACTCATCTGATATAAAATATCCTAGTAGAATATTGAAATTAGACAAGAATTGGACAATTTCCCACCGTATGGGATGGGGAAAGTATGTTTGAATTTCATCACTGCATTTCTAGGAATAATGTTTAATTTGGGGTTCCTGCTTAAACCTCAGACCAACAGAAGTAGCTAGTGTGTCCAGCAGCATATTCAGGCCTTTCTCCTACTTCCTTCCTTTAAGTCATTTTCACTTAATTAGTGATGATATTTTAATAAAAGAAAAACAATAATGAAAACAGAGTGAATTACCTTAATCAGAAATGGCATAAAGGATTATAAAAGAACATTTGTATAATACCCAGGATGGGCTTTCAACTCCAGAATCTTATAGAATTTATGTAATGATTGATGTTCTTGAATGGGAGGAAATAGATCTGGGAAGAATAAACTTTAGCATCCTGTGTTTATTTGTACATATTATTTCCTTGATATAGTTTGGCAAAACAGAAAATTAAACATAATTAGCAAAAACAAAAATAAGAATTCAGTACCTAGAACCTTGTAAAACACTTTCAAATCAATGCACCGTGTATAGGAAGACAGCATTCACTGCATAAATTTGAAAAGGTGTGACGTTCAACTTGTTTCCCTTGCCACTGATTTCTATCACAAGAATTTGTTTTACCAGTGATGGAATGTGGTGGGCCAGCACACCTAGTCTCCAAGCCAGCCCTGAGCTCTGAATCTCCAACTCCCCTGAGAGATGTAATATGCCCTGTCATATCATTAGGCAAGGATGTCACTGCTGCTGCTGCTGCTAAGTCACTTCAGATGTGTCCGACCCTGTGCGACCCCATAGGTGGCAGCCCACCAGGCTCCCCCGTCCCTGGGATTCTCCAGGCAAGAACACTGGAGTGGGTTGCCATTTCCTTCTCCAATGCATGAAAGTGAAAAGTGAAAGTGAAGTCGATCAGTCGTGTCCGACCCTCAGCGACCCCATGGACTGCAGCCTTCCAGGTTCCTCCCTCTGTGGGATTTTCCATGCAAGAGTACTGGGGTGGGGTGCCATTGCCTTCTCCGAAGGATGTCACAGTCACCAGCAATTGTAGCCACCATAGATGGTGAGCTGGTGAGCCCTAACAGCACTTAGGAAGGAGAAGAATGCCAGCTATCAGACTGTAGCCCCTCCCTACTGTGAGTGAGCGCCATGCCTGCTCAGGATGAGAAAAACACAGGATTCTGGCCCCAGAATAGCTGAGATGCATATCAAAGAAATGATTTCAGTGACCCCAGTCTCTTACATCTACTCATATACAGAAAAAGTGCTAAATTCCTTAACTTGAGATATCTGGTTTCCTTTAGTAATAATCTTTTGATGTTAAGACTACCTACCCTTTCTTACAAAACTTCTATATCATCTGGTTCTTTCTCTCACGTCCTGGAAGCATTTCTCTCAGGGTCACTTGAGATGCTAGCTCTTGGTCTTGAGGCCCTAAGAATTTGTACCACCTAAAACGGAACTCTCAATTTTTAGGTTGTGAATATTTTTTAAGTTTGCACCCCTTTCCTACTAGCCTTGATTACTGCATTTTTAAATACCATAATATCCTAAAGTCAATATCTTATAGTTTTACCTTTTCCTATGAAGTGAAACATTACATAAATAATGCTATTGCCATTAGAAAGGGAACATGATGATAATAGTATGCATAGCATGATGACATTTGTGAAAATAAAAAGAATATGCATAAGTACTATGGAAACACAAGAAAATGGCTAAAAGAGCATATAGAAACAAGGGCATATCCTTGGGAAGGAAGTGAAACCTAATGGGATGAAATGGAATTTCAATTTTTTTGTCTTAAATATTTTTTAGCTAAAACATATAGAGTTTTCAATTAAAATACATAAAGCAATGACTTCCTTGGTTGTCCAGTAGTTAGGACTCTGTGCTTCCAATGCTAGGGACTCAGGTTGATCCCTGGTGGGGTAACTAAAATCCCACATGCTCTAAGGTATGGTCAAAAGGAAAAAAAATGTATATAAAACAAATGGTAAGCAAAATGGAGTGCCCTAAAAGTATGAGTAATTACAAAAATGTAATTATAAAATTAGGTGTAAACATCAGAAACATTGAAAGTACACCATGTCATTTAAACACACAGGTACGATTGCTACTTCAGTTTTTTTTCTATAAATGAAATTTAAAGACTTTCCATATAGTGTTTGAATTTTTTTATCTCTCAGGTATATGTGTAGGCATTATATCTAAATGAAACAATTTCAGTGCTTATGAACTGCATCTGTTCCAAATTTCACAAATTCTTTAATATTAAAACTCAAAAGCAATACAAAAAGAGCTTTAAAAATCAACCTGAACACTGATGTTAAGGCTTCCCTACTAAAAAACTTAAAAATAATGACCTGAACCTTTATTGTAAAGTCTAGCTTTCTAGGTCTTTTGCTGAAAGAATACCCCTCTTACCTTACTGCTGCTGCTGCTGCTGCTGCTAAGTCACTTCAGTTGTATCTGACTCTGGCAGTCAGATGGCAGTCCACCAGGCTCCCCGATCCCTGGGATCCTCCAGGCAAGAATACTGGAGTGGATTGCCATTTCCTTCTCCAATGCTTGAAAGTGAAAGTGAAGTCGCTCAGTCGTGTCCAACTCTTAGCGACCCCAGAGAGTGCAGCCTACCAGGCTCCTCCATCCATGGGATTTTTCAGGCAAGAGTACTGGAGTGGGGTGCCATTGCCTTCTCCGACCTTACTACTGAGAGCATTAAAATTCCCAGGAAAATGGGAGATATGTTATTGTAACATATAATATAATAAAAGGATTTTTATTCCCTGTAGAGAAAGTCTTCTGTCATTTTTTCTCTTGTCCAGTAAATATATATATGTTAAGGGTATTTGCTTTGTTACTTGTCTGTTACTGAGTGCTCTAATACTGAATGAGTCCCTGGTGTCACTTAGTTTTCTGTGTGATTAAGCTGTGAAAAAAATTCTCTAAGGCCAAACTATTTATTTATATGCATGGAAGATTCTATGATCAACAATAGCAAGCTCTATTTTAAAATTAAATCAAATAAGGACCTTTAAATATGCAAATATATAGATAGATAGAATGAGGTTCATGACATTGTACAGGAGACAGGGATCAAGACCATCCCCATGGAAAAGAAATGCAAAAAAGCAAAATGGCTGTCTGGGGAGGCCTTACAAATAGCTGTGAAAAGAAGAGAAGTTAAAAGCAAAGGAGAAAAGGAAAGATATAAGCATCTGAATGCAGCGTTCCAAAGAATAGCAAGAAGAGATAAGAAAGACTTCTTCAGTGATCAGTGGAAAGAAATAGAGGAAAACAACAGAATGGGAAAGACTAGAGATCTCTTCAAGAAAATCAGAGATACCAAAGGAACATTTCATGCAAAGATGAGCTCAATAAAGGACAGAAATGGTATGGGCCTAACAGAAGCAGAAAATATTAAGAAGAGATGGCAAGAATACACAGAAGAACTGTACAAAAAAGATCCTCACGACCCAGATAATCATGATGGTGTGATCACTGACCTAGAGCCAGACATCCTGGAATGTGAAGTCAAGTGGGCCTTAGAAAGCATCACAACGAACAAAACTAGTGGAGGTGATGGAATTCCAGTTGAGCTATTCCAAATCCTGAAAGATGATGCTGTGAAAGTGCTGCACTCAATATGCCAGAAAATTTGGAAAACTCAGCAGTGGCCACAGGACTGGAAAAAGTCAGTTTTCATTCCAATCCCAAAGAAAGGCAATGCGAAAGAATGCTCAAACTACCACACAATTGCACTCATCTCACACGCTAGTGAAGAAATGCTCAAAATTCTCCAAGCCAGGCTTCAGCAATATGTGAACCGTGAACTTCCTGATGTTCAAGCTGGATTTAGAAAAGGCAGAGGAACGAGAGATCAATTTGCCAACATCCACTGGATCATGGAAAAAGCAAGAGAGTTCCAGAAAAACATCTATTTCTGCTTTATTGACTATACCAAAGCCTTTGACTGTATGGATCACAATAAACTGTGGAAAATTCTGAAAGAGATGGGAATACCAGACCATCTGATCTGCCTCTTGAGAAATTTGTATGCAGGTCAGGAAGCAACAGTTAGAACTGGACATGGAACAACAGACTGGTTCCAGATAGGAAAAGGAGTATGTCAAAGCTGTATATCGTCACCCTGTTTATTTAACTTATATGCAGAGCACATCATGAGAAACGCTGGACTGGAAGAAACACAAGCTGGAATCAAGATTGCCGGGAGATACGTTGCTATTTATTAGATTCAAGAAGAGTTTTATTTAATTTGAATATGCTTTATGTACCATACACTGATTAACAAATTAAAAATGAATGCAAGAAGAAGTATTTAAAAAAAAAAAAAAGATTGCCGGGAGAAATATCAATAACCTAGACATGCAGATGACACTACCTTTATGGCAGAAAATGAAGAGGAACTCAAAAGCCTCTTGATGAAAGTGAAAGTGGAGAGTGAAAAAGTTGGCTGAAAGCTCAACATTCAGAAAATGAAGATCATGTCATCCGGTCCCGTCACTTCATGGGAAATAGATGGAGAAACGGTGGAAACAGTGTCAGACTTTATTTTTCTGGGCTCCAAAATCACTGCAGATTGTGACTGCAGCCATGAAATTAAAAGACGCTTACTCCTTGGAAGGAAAGTTACAACCAACCTAGATAGCATATTCAAAAGCAGAGACATTACTTTGCCAACAAAGGTCCGTCTGGTCAAGGCTATGGTTTTTCCTGTGGTCATGTATGGATGTAAGAGTTGGACTATGAAGAAGGCTGAGCGCCAAAGAATTGATGCTTTTGAACTGTGGTGTTGGAGAAGACTCTTGAGAGTCCTTGGACTGCAAGGAGATCCAAACAGTCCATTCTGAAGGAGATCAGCCCTAGGATTTCTTTGGAAGGAATGATGCTAAAGCTGAAACTCCTGTACTTTGGCCACCTCATGCGAAGAGTTGACTCATTGGAAAAGACTCTGATGCTGGGAGGGATTGGGGGCAAGGGGAGAAGGGGACACCAGAGGATGAGGTGCCTGGGTGACATCACTGACTCGATGGATGTGAGTCTCAGTGAACTCTGGGAGTTGGTGTTGGACAAGGAGGCCTGGTGTGCTGTGATGCATGGGGTCACAAAGAGTCAGACACGACTGAGTGACTGATCTGATCTGATCTGATCTGTACATTTTTTTTTATTCTTTTTTTTAAATTTTATTTTATTTTTAAACTTTAAAATATTGTATTAGTTTTGCCAAATATCAAAATGAATCCGCCACAGGTATACATGTGTTCCCCATCCTGAACCCTCCTCCCTCCTCCCTCCCTATACCATCCCTCTGGGTCGTCCCTGTGCACCAGCCCCAAGCATCCAGTATCGTGCATTGAACCTGTACTGGCAACTCGTTTCATACATGATATTGTACATGTTTCAATGCCATTCTCCCAAATCTTCCCACCCTCTCCCTCTCCAACAGAGTCCAGAAGATTGTTCTATTCATCAGTGTCTCTTTTGCTGTCTCATACACAGGGTTATTGTTACCATCTTTCTAAATTCCATATATATGCGTTAGTATACTGTATTGGTGTTTTTCCTTCTGGCTTACTTCACTCTGTATAATAGGCTCCAGTTTCATCCACCTCATTAGAACTGATTCAAATGTTCTCAGCCATTAAAAAGAATACATTTGAATCAGTTCTATTTCTTTTTTAATAAGATTTTTAAACTATGTATTGAATTTATTACAATATTGCTTAGTTGTTTTTTACATTTTCGGATTTTAGGCTCCCAGGCATGTGGGATCTTAGCTCCTGACTAGAGACTGAACCCACAACCCACTCCCCTTACTTTGGAAGGGGAAATCCTAACCACTAGACTGTCAGGCAAATCCCTAGGGACTGTATTTTCAAATCTATTGGAGGAATATAATTCAAAATGTAAAGGACAGTAGTTCAGACACCCAGTTTTGGAAGGAAATCAGAATGAAGCAGAAGAATTCCCTTCCAGCTACCATTTGAGAACTCATGGTGAACGAAGAGCAAATGAGTAAATGTAGATAAAGCTCTTAGTAACATGCACGTCAGAGTATCAGCACTATCTGATAGTTCCATTAATAAGTCTAGAAAAAATAACATTACTTCCAGAGACAAAATCTAGAAGGCTACAGAATAGAAAATGAAGGAAAGAGATTTTAATGTATGTTCTATTGTAACCTGTGAATTTTCCACAAGTGTGTTTTTCTTGTTGCTTTTAATATAAAATATTTTTATAAACTAAGCCCCATGTCATGGCATGTGACACCCACTTTGGTCCCAAGGTGAGGAATCCAGTTAGGGTGCAGTGGGGATGGCTATTTCTGCTCTAGGATGTTGGGATCTCAGGAGAGGAGACTCACCAGTTGGGGTTGATACTGACACTAGGAGCTGGACTCCTCTGGAGGTGACATCACTGCCAGGTCTGCAGCTGAAGCTGGGTTTGCTGGCTGAGCTTCAGTAAGCCTCCCCACGAGGCTTGGGCTTCCTCCTAGAAGGCAGAACTGCAGAGCTCATTGTGGGTGGTGGAGGGCTCAAACAGGAGATTGACCTGAGTGGCTCATGGCCTTTTCAGGCTTAACTGAGGACATTACACAGTGTTATTTCCAGGACATCTGTCAGTGGTAAGTAAGCCCTCATCACTCTGTATCAACTCTTGTTAAAGGAAAGGGCCTAGACCCACATCTAAGTGGGTGAAACATAAAAGAAATTGTATAGGTGTTAAGATTTATACCTGTACATATCAGTTTAAAAATAATAGCAACACAGGAAAAGATGCTCAGCATCATTAATCATCAGGATAATGCAGATTAAAAAAGCAATGAGGTATACAAAAAACAAATGTTGGTGAGGATACTGAGAAAAGTGAACCCTCCCACACTATTGGTGGGTATGTAAATTGCAACAGACACTACAGAAAACAGTATAAAGGTTCCTCAACAAAATAAAAATAGAGCTACCATATGATCTAGCAGTTCTACTCCTGAGTATATATTTGAAGAAAACAAAAACCACTATTTCAAAACAGTACATGAAGCCCACTGTTCAAAGCAGTATTATTTACAGTTTCCAAGATATGAAAGTAACCTAAGTATCCAGCAGCCAATGAGCACATAAAGAAGATGTTATGTGTGTGTGTGTATGTGTGTGTGTGTGTATATATATATATATATATATATATATATTCACAGACATACAATAGAAAGAATACTACTCATCCATAAAAATTAAAATATGCCATTTGTAGCAACATGGATAGATTTGGAAGGCATTCTGCTCAGTGAGGAGAAGACAATGGCACCCCACTCCAGTACACTTGCCTGGAAAATCCCATTGATGGAGGACCCTGGTAGGCTGCAGTCCATGGGGTCACTAAGAGTCGGACACGACTGAGCGATTTCACTTTAACTTTTCACTTTCATGCACTGGAGAAGGAAATGGCAACCCACTCCAGTGTTCTTGCTTGGGGAATCCCAGGGACGGGGGAGCCTGGTGGGCTGCCCTCTATGGGGTCGCACAGAGTCGGACACGACTGAAGTGACTTAGCAGTAGCAGTAGCAGTATGCTCAGTGAAATAAATCAGAGAAAGACAGATACTGAATGATATCCCTTATGTGTGGAATATCAGTAACACAACAAACTAGTGAATGTGACAAAAAAGAAGCAGACTCACAGATCAGATCAGATCAGTCTCTCAGTCGTGTCTGACTCTTTGCGACCCCCATGAATCGCAGCACGCCAGGCCTCCCTGTCCATCACCAACTCCTGGAGTTCACTGAGACACACGTCCATCGAATCAGTAATGCTATCCAGCTATCTCATCCTCTATAGATAGACAGACCAATCTAGTGCTTACCATTTCTTTCTCCAGGGCACCTTCCGCACCCAGTACTTGAATCCTCATCTCCTGTATTGGCAGGCGGATTCTTTACTTCAGAAGGAAAGCCCATGGAAGCGCACAGATACGTATGAAGATACAGATATATATATATATATATATATATATGTAAAACTGAATCACTTTGCTGTATACCTGAAATTAACACAACATTGCAAATCAACTATATTTCAATAAAAGTTAAATATTAATTCCGTGTGTTGATTTTATATCCTGCAACTGTACTATATTCATTGATTAGTTCTAGTAATTTTCTGGTGGAGTCTTTAGGGTTTTCTATGTAGAGGATCATGTTATCTGCAAACAGGGAGAGTTTTACTACTTCTTTTCCAATTTGGATTCCTTTTATTTCTTTTTCTGCTCTGATTGCTGTGGCCAAAACTTCCAAAACTATGTTGAATAGTAATGGTGAAAGTGGGCACCCATGTCTTGTTCCTGACTTTAGAGGGAATGCTTTCAATTTTTCACCATTGAGGATAACGTTTGCTGTGGGTTTGTCATATATAGCTTTTATTATGTTGAGGTATGTTCCTTCTATTCCTGCTTTCTGGAGAGTTTTTATCATAAATGGATGTTGAATTTTCTCAAAGGCTTTCTCTGCATCTATTGAGATAATTATATGGTTTTCATTTTTCAATTTGTTAATGTGGTGTATTACATTGATTGATTTGTGGATATTAAAGAATCCTTGCATCCCTGGGATAAAGCCCACTTGGTCTTGGTGTATGATCTTTTTAATGTGTTGTTGGATTCTGCTTGCTAGAATTTTGTTAAGGATTTTTGCATCTATGTTCATCAGTGATATTGGCCTGTAGTTTTCTTTTTTTTGTTGCATCTTTGTCAGGTTTTGGTATTAGGGTGATGGTGGCCTCATAGAATGAGTTTGGAAGTTTACCTTCCTCTGCAATTTTCTGGAAGAGTTTGAGCAGGATAGATGTTAGCTCTTCTCTAAATTTTTGGTAGAATTCAGCTGTGAAGCCGTCTGGACCTGGGCTTTTCTTTGCTGGAAGATTTCTGATTACAGTTTCAATCTCTGTGCTTGTGATGGGTCTGTTAAGATTTTCTATTTCTTCCTGGTCCAGTTTTGGAAAGTTGTACTTTTCTAAGAATTTGTCCATTTCTTCCACGTTGTCCATTTTATTGCCATATAATTGTTGATAGTAGTCTCTTATGAGCCTTTGTATTTCTGTGTTGTCTGTTGTGATCTCTCCATTTTCATTTCTAATTTTATTGATTTGATTTTTCTCCCTTTATTTCTTGATGAGTCTGGCTAATGGTTGGTCAATTTTATTTATCCTGTCAAAGAACCAGCTTTTGGCTTTGTTGATTTTTGCTATGGTCTCTTTTGTTTTTTTCTGCATTTATTTCTGCCGTAATATTTAAGATTTCTTTCCTTCTACTAACCCTGGGGCTCTTCATTTCTTCCTTTTCTAGTTGCTTTAGGTGTAGAGTTAGGTTATTTATTTGACTTTTTTCTTGTTTCTTGAGGTATGCCTTTATTGCTATGAACTTTCCCCTTAGAACTGTTTTACAGTGTCCCACAGGTTTTGGGTTGTTGTGTTTTCATTTTCATTCGTTTCTATGCAAATTTTTATTTCTTTTTTGATTTCTTCTGTGATTTGTTGGTTATTCAGCAGCATGTTGTTCAGCCTCTATATGTTGGAATTTTTAATAGTTTTTCTCCTGTACTTGAGATCTAATCTTACTGCATTGTGGTCAGAAAAGATGCTTAAGATGCTTGGAATGATTTCAATTTTTCTGAATTTACCAAGGCTAGATTTATGGCCTAGGATGTGATCTATCCTGGAGAAGGTTCCATGTGCACTTAAGAAAAAGGTGAAATTCATTGTTTTGGGATGAAGTGTCCTATAGATATCAATTAGGTCTAACTGGTCCATTGTATCATTTAAAGTTTGTGTTTCCTAGTTAATTTTCTGTTTAGTTGATCAATCCATAGGTGTGAGTGGGGTATTAAAATCTCCCACTATTATTGTGTTATTGTTAATTTCTCCTTTCATACTTGTTAGTATTTTCTTACATATTGTGGTGCTCCTATGTTGGATGCATATATATTTATAATTGTTATTTCTTCTTCTTGGATTGATCCTTTGATCATTATGTGGTGATCTTCTTTGTCTCTTTTCACAGCCTTTGTTTTAAAGTCTATTTTATCTGATATGAGTGTTGCTACTCCTGATTTCTTTTGGTCCCTATTGGCATGGAAAATCTTTTTCCAGCCCTTCACTTTCACAGAAATCCCTCGTGTTCTTATGCACTAATAATGAGAAAATAGAAAGAGAAATTAAGGAAACAATTCCGTTCACCATTGCAACGAAAAGAATAAAATACTTAGGAATATATCTACCTAAAGAAACTAAAGACCTATATATAGAAAACTATAAAAACACTGGTGAAAGAAATCAAAGAGGACACTAATAGATGGAGAAATATACCATTTTCATGGATTGGAAGAGTCAATATAGTGAAAATGAGTATACTACCCAAAGCTATTTATAGATTCAATGCAATCCCTATCAAGCTACCAACGGTATTCTTCACAGAGCTAGAACAAATAATTTCACAATTTGTATGGAAATACAAAAAACCTCGAATAGCCAAAGGCATCTTGAGAAAGAAGAATGGAACTGGAGGAATCAACCTGCCTGACTTCAGGCTCTACTACAAAGCCACAGTCATCAAGACAATATGGTACTGGCACAAAGACAGAAATATAGATCAATGGAACAAAATAGAAAGCCCAGAGATAAATCCACGCACATATGGACACCTTATCTTCGACAAAGGAGGCAAGAATATACAATGGATTAAAGATATATAATACACAATGGAATCTTTAACAAGTGGTGCTTGGAAACTGGTCAACCATTTGTAAAAGAATGAAACTAGAGCACTGTCTAACACCATACACAAAAATAAACTCAAAATGGATTAAAGATCTAAACGTAAACCAGAAACTATAAAACTCCTAGAGGACAACATAGGCAAAACACTCTCTGACATAAATCACAGCAGGATCCTCTAAGACCCACCTCCCAGAATATTGGAAATAAAAGCAAAAACAAACAAATGGGACCTAATTAAACTTACAAGCTTCTGCACAACAAAGGAAACTATAAGCAAGTTGAAAAGACAGGCTTCAGAATGCGAGAAAATATAAGCAAATGAAGGAACAGACAAACAACTAATCTCAAAAATATACAAGCAACTCCTACAGCTCAACTCCAGAAAAATAAATGACCCAATCAAAAAATGGGCCAAAGAACTAAATAGACAATTCTCCAAAGAAGACATACAGATGGCTAACAAACACATGAAAATATGCTCAACATCACTCATTATCAGAGAAATGCAAATCAAAACCACTATGAGGTACCACTTCATGCCAGTCAGAATGGCTGTGGTCCAAAAGTCTACAAGCAATAAATGCTGGAGAGGGTGTGGAGAAAAGGGAACCCTCTTCCACTGTTGGTGGGAATGCAAACTAGTACAGCCACTATGGAGAACAGTGTGGAGATTCCTTAAAAAAACTGGAAATAGAACTGCCTTATGATCCAGCAATCCCACTGCTGGGCGTACACACCGAGGAAACCAGAATTGAAAGACATACATGTACCCCAATGTTCATCACAGCACTGTTTATAACAGCCAGGACATGGAAGCAACCTAGATATCCATCAGCAGATGAATGGATAAGAAAGCTGTGGTACATATACACAATGGAGTATTACTCAGCCATTAAAAAGAATACATTTGAATCAGTTCTAATGAGGTGGATGAAACTGGAGCCTATTATACAGAGTGAAGTAAGCCAGAAAGAAAAACACTAATACAGTATACTAACGCATATATATGGAATTTAGAAAGATGGCAACAATAACCCTGTATACGAGACAGCAAAAGAGACACTGATGTATTGAATAGACTTTTGGACTCTGTGGGAGTGGGAGAGGGTGGGATGATTTGGGAGAATGGCATTGAAATATGTATAATATCATATATGAAAAGAGTCACCAGTCCAGGTTCGATGCACGATACTGGATGCTTGGGGCTGGTGCACAGGGACGACCCAGAGGGATGGTATGTGGAGGGAGGAGGGAGAAGAGTTCAGGATGGGGAACACATGTATACCTGTGGCAGATTCATTTTGATATATGGCAAAACCACTACAATATTGTAAAGTAATTAGCCTCCTATTAAAATAAATAAATTTTAAAAATAAATAAATAAACTGGAAAGTATATAAAAATAAAATTCAATGTGACAAATATAATTTAAGAGATGGCTTTGACTTACAAACTACAAAACTGTGTTTCACCCTATTTTATATATTAGCTTAATATTAAAAAAAGAATCACTGGCCCTTTGGCTCTGACCAAATAGACAAAAAATTCTGATTTTTTTTTTTTAATCTATCTACTTTTTGTGTGGTTGTATGATAGGCAAGTTTAAGGGAAATATTTACCTTTAAGATATTACTGTTGTTGAAATTAACGTTTCTTAGAAATGTACTTTTCACTGCCAAGATAAGAGCCCAGAGTAGTACAGGGAATTATTATTTGATTTATTTTTAACTTTTTTCCAGTGGTATTCCTCAGCATAGTTGGAAACTCCCCAGGTTTAAAAATATCAATATGAAAAATATAATAATTATTCTATAAAATCTAATTGCATAGGAACTGAAAAATATCCTCTGTTCATTAAAACTTTTTAGGAATGAAGAGTTTATAAGAGATTATCTTTTGGATGTGGGAGAAAAATTATGCCCCACATTCCACAACCAAAAATAACATTATTTAAAACACACAGCATTACTCAGTGTCATGATAAGGATGAAAATTCACTATATATATATACACTATATATATATATATATACTATATATATATATATATATATATAGTAAAACTGTATATGTAGTAAATATGTATATAGTAAAAAATCCATTATCTCTAAAATTTGGTAGTGTCAACGAAAATTTTGATGTGATAGAAAAACTCCTAAATATGATGTCTGTGACAAGCACAACTTAGTTCTGAGGTTTAACAATATTTCAGAAAGGAGGTGGGGTTGTTTTATTATCTTTTTTTGCCACACCTTGTGGCTTGCAGGATCTTAGTTTCCTGACCAAGGATCGGATCCTGGGCCTGGGCAGTGAAAGTTCAAAGTCCTAATCATTGGACCACTGAGGAAATCCTGTAATGTCTTAACAATGCTCATATGAAACTGGCCAAATTTAGGACATATAACTACTGACAGTTCTCCCAAAATGGTCAAAGCTGTAGACCCTTAATTTAACTGAGGTGGCAACATTTTTCAAGGCCATGAAACATAAGTCAGTTCCTTGCATAAGTGTCTTAGAATTACTCTCCATTAGAAAATTAAAACAGAAGACATACTGTTTGTAATAATTAAGTCTCTGAACTTTGTGCCCTCTTAGGGTCAGGTCACAGGCTATTCAGTTGTGGTAGGTGAATCAGGGTACCAGTAACAATCTGCTTATATATTGAAATTAAGATGCTTAGCTATGGCATCTTCTAGAGAGAATGGAAATTTTAAGAATTCAGTTTATTGAATTGTTAACAATAAATATAGGATCAAAATCTTGAACTTGCAATTTCATTTATTATACTGAAGTCAGTTTCATCAAGTCAAAGCCATGACCAAACAAAATTACAAAACAGTGGTGGTTAAAATGTATCCTTCTAAAGGCTGTCTTTTCACCTTGCTTATAGTTTCTTTTGTTGTGCAGAAGCTTTTAATTTTAATTAGATCCCATTTATTTTTGCTTTTATTTCCAATATTCTGGGAGGTGGGTCATAGAGGATCCTGCTGTGATTTATGTCAGAGAGTGTTTTGCCTATGTTCTCCTCTAAGAGTTTTATAGTTGCTGGTCTTATGTTTAGATCTTTAATCCATTTTGAGTTTATTTTTGTGTATGGTGTTAGAAAGTGTTCCAGTTTCATTCTTTTACAAGTGGTTGACCAGTTTTCCCAGCACCACTTGTTAAAGAGATTGTCTTTTCTCCATTGTATATTCTTGCCTCCTTTGTCAAAGATAAGGTTCCATAGGTGCGTGGGTTTATCTCTGGGCTTCTATTTTGTTCCATTGATCTATATTTCTGTCTTTGTGCCAGTACCATACTGTCTTGATGACTGTGGCTTTGTAGTAGAGCCTGAAGTCAGGCAGGTTGAATGGGAGAAAATAATAGCAAATGAAGCAACTGACAAACAACTAATCTCAAAAATATACAAGCAACTCCTACAGCTCAATTCCAAAAAAATAAACGACCCAATCAAAAAATGGGCCAAAGAACTAAATAGACATTTCTCCAAAGAAGACAAACTAATACAATTATGTAAAGTTTAAAAATAAAATAAAATTGGAAGAAAAAAAAAAAATGAAAAAAAATAAAAATAAAAAAAAAAAAAAGAAGACATACAGATGGCTAACAAACACATGAAAAGATGCTTAACATCACTCATTATCAGAGAAATGCAAATCAAAACCCCAGTGAGGTACCATTTTAAGTCAGTCAGAATGGCTAGGATCCAAAAGTCTACAAGCAATAAATGCTGGATAGGATGTGGAGAAAAGGGAACCTTTTTACACTGTTGGTGGGAATGCAAACTAGTACAGCCACTATGGAGAACAGTGTGGAGATTCCTTAAAAGACTGGAAATAGAACTGCCATATGACCCAGCAATCACACTGCTGGGCATACACACCGAGGAAACCAGAATTGAAAGAGACACATGTACCCCAATGTCCATCACAGCACTGTTTATAATAGCCAGGACATGGAAGCAACCTAGATGTCCATCAGCAGATGAATGGAAAAGAAAGCTGTGGTACATATACACAATGGAGTGTTACTCAGCCATTAAAAAGAATACATTTGAATCAGTTCTAATGAGGTGGATGAACTGGAGCTGATTATACAGAGTGAAGTAAGCCAGAAAGAAAAAGACCAATACAGTATACTAACACATGTGTATGGAATTTAGAAAGATGGTAATGATAACCCTGTATGTGAGACAGCAAAAAAGACACAGATGTATAGAACAGTCTTTTGGACTCTGTAGGAGAGGGAAGGGGGCATGATTTGGGAGAATGCCATTAAGACATGTATAATATCATATAACAAATGATTGCCAGTACATGTCTGAAGCAGGATAAGGGAAACTTGGGGCTAGTGCACTAGGATGACCCAGAGGGATGCTATGGGGAGGAAGGTAGGAAGGGGGTTCAGGATTGGGAACACGTGTACACACTTGGAGGATTCATGTTGATGTATGGCAAAACCAATACAATATTATAAACGAATTAGCCTCTAATTAAAATAAATAAATTAAAAAATAAATTATAAAAAAGTATCCTTCTCCCTTTCACTAAATAATAAATAAAAAAATAAATAAGAATTCTTTAGGCTGCCCTTCTCAATACTGAAGGTTTGTGAAAAGACCTACAACTGTGAAGTTGCTGAAATACAATTTAAATAGTGTAGTCATAGCTGAATACGGTAATGCTGCAGCAATGGAAGAATGTTATCATTATGTGATAGTTTCCCTTAAGATTAATTTAAAATTAAAATAATTATCATTATTCTACCTATAATTGGAATTATTTACATTCTAAATGGCTTCCTCTTGACAAAAAATGAACTTATTTTATACAATTAAATAATAAAAGAGTTTAGTACAGGCCAGATACTCATTGCCATTTATATGTTCCATAATAATCTAAGCCTAATTACTGTAACAACTCTGTGAGGTATATCTTATCATTAAGGCTACTGAAAAAAGTGAAAGTCACTTATTCCTGTCCAACTCTTTGTGACCCCATGGACTAAAATCTCTGTATACTGGATTCACCAAAGAATACTGGAGTGGGTTGCCATTCCCTTCTGCAGGGGATCTTCCAGATCCAGGGTACAAACCCAGGTCTCGCGCACTGCAGGTGGATTTCTTTAGCATCTGAGCTCTTTACTGTGGAAACCCATAAGGTTACTGAAGCACATGTTAAATAGCTAACCTATGTCACCAAGGGGTAAAACGCAGAGTTAGAATTTGAATCTAAAAAACCTGGTTCTAGGATTAAAGTTTTCAGGTACTGCACTATAGCTACACTACTAAATAAATAAATACAAAAGTAAGGTCTCAAGTAAAGTAAGAAAGAATGAAAAATTCATTTCTGTTAAAAGCAGATACCACTACGCCAATTATCGAGTGGCTAAACTCCAATAAACAGAAAATCCCATATATTGGTGAAGATACAGAGCAACAGGAACTCAATTTATTAACTGTTGTTGGAATGTAAAACGGTACAAGCACTTTATGGGCTTCTTATGAAACTAAATATAGGCTACCTATCATGTAATACAGCAATCACACTCCAAGTTCATTATCCAAATGCATTGAAAACATGAAAGCTTCCACACAGATGTTCAGAGCAACTTTATTCATAATTGCCAAAAATTGGAAGTAATCAAGTTGTCCTTCAGTAAGTGAATAAACTGTGATGCATTCATACAATAGATTATTATTTGGTAAGTAAAGGAAAGGGGTTACTGAGCCTTGAAAGAAATGGAGAAGGTTTAAAGAGCTATTACTAAGTGAAAGAAGTCATTCTCAAAATCCTCAATCAAAAGGGATGCTTTCACCTATATGACATTCTGGAAAAGGCAAAGCTCTACAGGTGTTGAAAAGATCAGGGATTGCCAGAAGTTTGGTTGAAGAGTTTGGTGGAATAAGAGGGGAAAGAGGGATGAATAAGTGGATCCCAGGGGTCTTCAGGGTCCTAAAACTATCTATACAACATTACAATGGTGGACACATGGCATGATGCATTTGTCAAAACCCACAAAACTGTACAACAGGAAGAGTGATGCCTAACATAAATTACGGTGCTTACTTAATAATAATCATGTGACTACATTGGTCCATCAGTTGTAAAAATTATAATCAAAAGTAAAGAAATGTAATTAATAAAAGTGCTTCTTGTGGTGTTAGAAATAATCTCTAATAACATGAATTACTTTTGTGCACAGAAATTCAATAAAAGAAGCAGTACTTATTACAAGGGATTGGTTCACTCATTTCTGGTGGCTGATTAAAGAAGAGAACTTTGGCAAGGCATACAGTCATGAGCTAAAAATCATGACTGGAAACTCCGGGCATGGAAAGGGTCTACCCTTTTTTAACAGAATTTCCCATGTGGCTCAATGCTAAGGAAACCGCATGCTAATGCAGGAGACCTGGGTTTGATCCCTGCATCAGGAAGATGCCCTGGAAAAGGAAACAACAATCCGCTTCAGGATTCTTGGCTGGGAAACCCCATGAACAGAGGAGCCTGGTGGGCTTCCATCCATGGGGTCACAAAAGACTCAGACACATCTTAGCAACTAACATGCCCACACCTCTTTTAAAGGCCTTTTGATTAATTAAATTTGGCCCACCCAAGATGATATATCTTTTAATAAAATTGACTGCTTAGGTCTGATCCATTAAATCAATTTAATTGCAGCTTCAAAATTCCTACACAGCAGTGCAAAGATGAGTGTGTAACTAGGTCATTAGGAGGTGTGTGTGTGTGTGCAATATAAAATAGTTATTTCAAAGCCTCCTTGAAGTTTCACAGGAGTGTAGCTCCTGCAGCCTACCCGATGTAGAAACTCACTAGAAAGGGAATTCTGCAGGATTTAGTTCAGAAGCAAAGCTGTGTGGGAAACCATGACGGTGGATATAGCAGTCATGGTAGTCTCGGGGGAAGCACTGTGGACAAGGAAAGCAAATTCACTTTCTGAGTGAGTGTATTTTCCAGGAAAAGCAAGATGTTACCCAATTCGATAAAGAAAGGGATTTAATGCAGTCAGCCAGCCACCAGGTAGCTGGCTGATCACCTCAGAGAACTCAGGGGCAGTCTCCATTGTTGGGATATGGACACTCAACAGAGTCTACAGCCAGGCCAGCCTTGGGGGTGGAATTCAGCATTGCTAAGATCATGCTGATCCCATCCTTGTCACCAGGGCTGCTTTGTTAACATGAGTCACTGAGCAAAGACAGAGGTGGCTGAGCAGGATGCTGACACACATTCATAGTAGAGGCCGTCTTATCACTTGATTGCTAAAGCCCCTCTGTTTTTGTTTGTTTGTTTTGTTTTCTTTTTACTAATTCACATGGAACACGAATATCTTCCTATCCTGTTTCCAAAGACATCTATCTACATACCATCTTCAGGACTCTTTTTCCATGAATCTTACCATTGTGCCCTGATCATTCCACCAAAACACTGGCCACATTTCATGAATTGGTACTGAGCTGGTCATTTGACATTTCTCCTTATAGGAAAAAGCAAACAGGCAATTACCCTGTCTGAAGCTCTGCCTTTTACTGAAAAACAAGTCCCTATGCCCAACTTACAGGGAGGCTAAACAAGAACAGAAGGTCACAGTGTGGAGCCCAGAAAGATGTACTGAGGGCCCTGGAAGGAGAGGAGTGGCTCATGCCTTAAAAACCCCAAACTCCCTGAAAGCTCTCAGTGAAGCCCTTTCCTAGAAATCTGAGGCAGGAGCGTGGTGATGTGTTTAAACATCTTGGTGTCAGAGCCCTTGTTCTGGGGGTCAGGTCATGGTCAGGTAACTGTTCCTGTAAATATCTCAGTTAGTCTCTGCTCTGACAAGAAAGGGCAGGTCCTGAGGCACGACTTACCCTCCAGGGTCCAGTCCTGGCAGAGTCAGAGCTCAGCTGCCAGCGCCCTAAGTGCTGGGTCCTCAGACCTTTCTCAGCCGTCGTCACTGAGGGAGCCAGGTGCCAAACCCAACTGGCCCTCAGGCTCCTCAGGCTGGCCATGTGGTGGGGGGTGTGGGAGCAGGTCTTCCAGATGGCATCCCAGGCAGATGGTGCTGCCAGTAGGTGGCAGAGGCGGGGAGAGGGTCACTGCCTCCTCAAGGCCTGGGCCCAGCCATTAGGGGCCACAGTGAGGGCTCTGGAGGTCAACAGGACATAGCCCTCCATACGTCTCCTGGGCCCCCAGATCACCATTGGTCTGAGGCTGGATTAACTGGAGCACCCTGGAGGGGAGGCCAGGATTGACTCTTACCTCACTGTCCATGTGACAACCCCTGCCCCACTGACCTTGGCTGAATGTCCCCACTAATGGTCACTCACTGACAGTTGCTTCCTTGAGGGGAGGAACCCATTGCAAACTGCTGAACAGGACTTGTTGCCTGGTAACAGGGTGCAGAGTAATAGCTCACAGGTATGGCTGTGCTGAGGTCTGCTCTTGGCCATGCTCTGTTAAAAGTCTCCTGGTCGAGTCTCCATTCAGCCCTGTCCTTTAGAGGTACCCCCAGACAGAAACTAGATGGCCACAGCTGTCAGCTTTGGGTGGTCTCTTTATATCCCACAGTACTGTCTTTATTGGGCTCAAGAATGTGATATATGAGTTGGAGCCATGGACATGTGAGCTACTTCCTTCACACAAGCTACTTTTCCCTCAGCCCTGCTCAAGCCCTGTCTCCTTCATCCCCACTTCCATTTGATAATGGAGCACTGTCACACGTGCCTGACTTTGTGCCTTGGTAGGTCAGAATATCTTGCCTCGTGATGAACAGGCATAGAAAAATAAATAAGAAGAAGATGCAAAATAATTTAAACATCCTATTTCTACTCACGTATTCAAGCAATATTCATTAAGACTCAGAGAATAGTCAACACTGAGCTGAAGCTTAATGTCTACAGGCAGCAGTCAGACAGGAAGACTGCAGCAGACAGGAAGCCCAGGGGCACCAGCTGCAACTGCTCTGCCACTTAAGTCCCATGGGTCAGCAGATCTAATGGAGCTCGAAGCATTACTGGCAGATAGAGAGGTTGTTCAGTGCCACTGCCATCACCGACTCGAAGGACATGAGTTCGAGCAAGCTCTGGGAGGTGGTGATGGACAGGGAAGCCTGGCAAGCTGCAGTTGATGGGGTCACAAAGAGTCAGACACGACTGAGTGACTGAACTGAACTGAACTGGAGTACATTGTCAGTTGTTTGGAACAATTACTTTGTTTTATTTTATGTTATATATAATTTTAATGAAGAAAGTAGTAAAACTGCTATGTGAAATATAAAATAAATTTTAAAAGATATGAACTCTGAAATTAGGCTGCTTGAGTATGAATCCTTAGTTTACCATTTACTTGGTCTGTATCCTAGGAGTGGTTAGCCATCCTTTTCCTATCTTGTCTTCCTAATCTGAGACATAATAACATCTATTTCATAAAACTGTTGTGAAGAATAAATTATGTGTGTGTTTAAACTAGTTGCTACATCTAATGAGTGTAAATGTAATTATTATTATTCCTGGACACAAGGGAAAATATAAAAAAGAAATTACAGAATTAGATTTCAATACAGAAAATAGGTGAGCAAGTAACTTTGTAAGTATAATTAAATGTACTTTTACAGTAAAAAATAAAATAACTGATAAGACATAATAAATATCACTTTTTTTGATCAGAATAAGAACCAAAACTTTCTGATATAAGACAGAAATGTGACCAAGAAGAACAGAACATCACATGTGTTTCTCTAGAGTGTACTTTTCTATAAGATTCCTGTGTCCATACAGACCTTACAAAAGGTCAGGACTCATACTAGTCCAGATGAAAGAAAGAGACACCAAGAGTCCTGTCTGAGAAATCATGCAAACCACATTAATTCTCTGAAAAGGAGTAAGGCACGTATGCAAGAGCAGATTTTAAAACAAGAAACCTCATTTTTATAGAAAGAAACATAAAAATTGGATAACACTCATTCACACTTAGAAAACAAATTTTGTGGATCTAAATTAATATAGTTAATCTTCTACCTTCAAGTGGAAATTTTGTTTACATTCCATCTTCTGATATGTATAAAAAGTACTGACTATTTATTTAGAACATCTATATAACGTAAAAAATAACCATTTTATGGAATATTTTTAAACTTTTGTTTTTTGAAGTCACACAGCCTAACCTAAATAAAACAAGCTATTATTTATTGCTTACCAATAATCAACCAAAAATCTGCATTGCTGTCACACCTGATTTCCCTAACAAAATTAAATGTTGTTATTCAGGAGACTTCATGGCTGACATTAGTTTAGGATAATGAAGGTGTGTAATTTGTTTTGCATAGATCAGCACTGTAGGAAGTAATGAACAAAGTTCTAAGGTGGGTCAGTGGTAAAGAATCTGCCTGCCAATGCAAGAGACACAGGAGAATTGGGTTTGATCCCTAGGTCAGGAAGATCCCCTGGAGGAGGAAGTGGTAACTCACTTCAGTATTCTTGCTGGAAACTTCCACGGACAGAGGAGCCTGGAGGGCGGCAGTGCTTGGTGTCACAAACATGACAGCATGCACTTAAAGAGAATAGTACATAGAAGCAGCCATTATATATTCCAGTCCATTGCTAAATTATGTTTTCTTACAACTGAATTATCTGATGGGAGTAATCCAATTACAGGCTACTGTATTATGTAAGAAATAATTAGGTTAAGCAAAACCAATACAATATCTTAAAGTAATTAACCTCCAATTAAAATAAATAAATTTGTATAAAAAATTATAACACATTTCTTAAACTTGAATATACTTTTTAACTGTTAATGTGGGAGTTTTACAGTTTAAGCTTAAGTGTACAGTCTTACAATGTTTAATGTCAAAGAATTGTATCCATTTACTTATAAATTTTTATCATCTTAAGAATGCATTCCAACTTGTGACAGTTTATAACAAATGTCACAAGTCTGATCCTTGTTTTTCTTAGTCATAAAGGTAAGGTATTTGACTAGGTAGTTCTTACTGTGAAACAAACATCAGAATTCATGAATAGCTGAATACACTTATCACATAAACACTAATGATAGATAAAAGCACAAGCTGAGTCTACCCGAAGAATATCAGTTCCTCATAGCATTTCAATTTCCAGTCAAGCAGGACCCCGATAAGAAGCTGCCACCGAGATCCATGGTTCTAAGGTTTCTCTAGACCAAGGCCTGATTACACAAGGCAGTTAACTCCAGATTGTATTAGTGACATAAAACTAATGCCAAAGATTAACAAGAATTGGTGGGTGTTAGGTCCACAGGATGTGTGTGTGTCTATAACCAGGAAAATAAGCAATAAGGCCAGTGACTTGGAAGTGTGAGGACATTCTGTGATGCAGAGCATACAGTGGATCTATGCAAGTTGTTTAGAGCTAAAGTTGGTATTAGTAATATGCCAGCAATTAGAAGCCTACTTGTAGATATTGCCAGTTTTCTGGGAGATTTCAGCTGGGGTTGAAAAGGTTCAGTTTTTTGAAAGAGCTGTCTATGAAGGAATTGAATTGATTGGCAGGATGGAAATAAGATTCTGTCATAACATCTAGATGAGGGTTGTAAAGACAAAAGCCTATGGAATAAATTTATGGAGGCAAAGTGTAAGACTTGTTCTTTGTTCTGGGAATTGGAAAATAACGGCTCTCACATGGCTTTAAGAGTTAAAATCTATGTGGTTGCAAAAGGAAAACAAAACAAAACAAAACCTCTTTAATTGAAACAAGTCATGAAGGTGAGGCACTTTTCCAAACAAAGAGCAGTCTTTGGGTGGGGAGGAAAGAGAGGTGAGGAGCTGGGGTTTCAGTACATTGTTCAATGCGCTAATGGAAATGTCTAGAAAACTTATGGGGATATAGTGCTGAGCTTTGGAAAGAAGCTAGTTCTACGTAGAAATTAGTTATTTTTTCATCTTCTAAATGAATGAAACTTAAAAGAATTATTTTTTAAAAGAAAAGATACTTAAAGAAGAAAAAGTAGAAGAATGAATGTTGGTCTATTGAGTAGTAGTACTCAGTTTTCGGGCCAAAAGATGAATGATCTTCAAAAACTCCTTAGAAAAATAACATGAGCAGGAGTAACTCTGACCAAAAATCAGTGTGAAAAGATTTTATATAAGGCATCAAAGATACAACTAGCAAGTATAATAATGCTTTTCTTTTTCTTTTCTTTTTTTTGTGCCATCTGATAGTTAAAATTGGAGACGGCAATGGCACCCAACTCCAGTACTCTTGTCAGGAAAATCCCATGGATGGAGGAACCTGGTAGGCTGCAATCCATGGGGTCGCTAGGAGTCAGACACGACTGAGGGAGTGACTTCATTTTCACTTTTCCCTTTCATGCATTGGAGATGGAAATGGGAACCCACTCCAGTGTTCTTGCCTGGAGAATCCCAGGGACGGGAGAGCCTGGTGGGCTGCCGTCTATGGGGTCGCACAGAGTCGAACACGACTGAAGCGACTTAGCAGCAGCAGTAGCAGATAGTTAAACTATTAGAACTTTGAGGAATCAGATGATGATAATTCCAGCTGCTAATGTTCTTAAGGCAGCTGTCAAAATTTATATCCAGTGGTGATGATGAAATGGAACACTTTAAGTTAGATTAAAATATCTTATTTGTGATACACCTGGCTTTCAACTGCCCATTCTGGAGACTGCACTTCGTATATAGTTAAAATATGATAAAACTGCTCTGTTTTTCTTGTGTCTATATTTACACATATCTTTCCTCCTTTGACCCATAAAATCAGGCCATTTCTATTAGGTATCCAGTCTGCCCTTGTAGTCCCAACTTCTGTATGCCTCTTTTTCAAAGTTTCAATTATATATAGTTTTAAATTGATTGTACCTTATTTCATAAAAAATCATGCTTTTTTTTTTGAGACTAATATGATTCTTTTCCATGATTCTTTTTCATGAAATGGTAAGATCATGTTAACCTTTTGAGCATATGTACCTGGCCTTCCATCAAATAGATTTTGTAACTCAAAATAATTCCTGAAACTTTTTAAAACTCAAACATAAAAATAAAATATGGATGTTACAATATATACAGGAAAAATAGGCATGGGATTTTATGCCTTTTAGATACTATTATGTGTATTAGTTTTAAGCTAAAACATCAAATTGACTACTATTTTGAAAAAAAAAAAAAGCAAAAAAGACTCCTTTGCTATGCTCTGTATTTTGGGCATTGAGATAATTAAATTTTAGTATAACTGGAGCAAAAAAAAAAAAAAAGCTACCATGACAAGATGTACAAAAAGACATTCAAGAATTATTTTTTTATTAGACTCATAAGTTTCGTAGTGATTATAATATGGAAGGGGTCTTTTGTAGCTAAATCAATGAATTTAGGGGATAATGGATTATACCCAAACTTTTTCTAAATGGTTTCTAAATAGAAAACCCAAATGGTTTTCTAAAGAATCTCATGCAAAAGTTCATTTTAATTGAAGGCACAATATTAATTTGATTCAAAGAACAATAAATCACTAGATGATATGGTGATTAAAAGTTTAATGGACACTATTAGTTTTCTTCATTGATCTACCATGCTATCAATATTCACGGTAATTATAAAGCAGGCACATAGATAACAAAATCCAGTCGATAGATCCAAGGACACCAATTTCACCTTTCATTTGATGGAAGAACATAGACTACAGTGCTTTAAATTGCTCTTCTTATTTTCATTAAAGGACATCAGTTCAGTTCAGTTGCTTAGTCCTGCCCAACTCTTTGTGACCCCATGGACTGCAACTTGCCAGGCTTTTCTGTCCATCACCAACTCCTGGAGCTTGCTCAAGCTCATGTCCATCAAGTTGGTGATGCCATCCAACCATCTCATCCTCTGTAAGACCCTTCTCCTCCTGCCTTCAATCTTTTCTTTCTCAGTTTCAGGGTCTTTTCCAATGAGTCAGTTCTTCATAACAGGTGGCTCTAAAATATTAGAGCTTCAGCTTCAGCATCAGTCCTTCTAGTGAATATTCAGTATTGATTTCCTCTAGGATTGACTGGTTTGATCCCCTTCCAGTCCAAGAGACTTTCAGGAGTCTTCTCCAACACCACAGTTCAAAAGCATCAATTCTTCAATGCTCAGCCTTCTTTATGGTCCAACTTTCACATTCATACATGACTACTGGAAAAACCACAGCTTTGACTATACAGACCTTTGGTGGCAAAGTAATGTCTTTACTTCTTAATATGCTGTCTAAGTTGGTCATAGCTTTTCTTCCAAGGAAGAAAGGTCTTGTAATTTCATGGCTGCAGTCACCATCTTTAGTGATTTTGGAGCCCAAGAAAATAAAGTTATTTACTGTTTCAATTGTTTCCCCATCTATTTGCCATGAAATGATGGGCCTGGATGCCATGATCTTAGTTTTTTGAATGTTGAATTTTAAGCCAGCTTTTTCACTCTCCTCTTTCACCTTCATCAAGAGATTTTTTAATTCATCTTTGCTTTCTGCCATGAGGGTGGTGTCATCTGCATATCTGAGGTTGTTGACATTTCTCCCGGCAATCTTGATTCCAGCTTGTGCTTCATCCAGTCTGGCATTTCACATGATGTTCTCTGCATATAAGTTTTTTTTTTTTTTTTTTTATTCTTCCAATTTTATTTTATTTTTAAACTTTACATAATTGTATTAGTTTTGCCAAATATCAAAATGAATCCACCACAGGTATACATGTGTTCCCCATCCCGAACCCTCCTCCCTCCTCCCTCCCCATACCATCCCTCTGGGCCGTCCCAGTGCACCAGCCCCAAGCATCCAGCATCGTGCATCGAACCTGGACTGGCAACTCGTTTCCTACATGATATTTTACATGTTTCATTGCCATTCTCCCAAATCTTCCCACCCTCTCCCTCTCCCACAGAGTCCATAAGACTGTTCTATACATCAGTGTCTCTTTTGCTGTCTCGTACACCGGGTTATTGTTACCATCTTTCTAAATTCCATATATATGCGTTAGTATACTGTATTTATGTTTTTCCTTCTGGCTTACTTCACTCTGTATAATAGGCTCCAGTTTCATCCACCTCATTAGAACTGATTCAAATGTTCTAGGCTTTGGCCTTTGTCAATAAAGCAGAGAACATCTCTGATCCAATATTCATAAATATGTCCTTTAATTCGGACATAGTTATGAATATCTTCCTTTTGGTCATTAAGAGAAGAAAAAATCTTCATTATAGTTCCCAGTTTCTCCATTTATTTGTGTGACTCCTAACGTTATTACAAAGTGATGAAATACTCATTGCATTTGCATCTGAACAAGACATTTTAGGAGCTGTGTTACATGTATTCAGTTTCCACCTCACTTCCAAGTGCTCATGGCTTCCCACTGCCTCTAGAACAGGAATGGAAACTTATCCTGAAGCTGAAAGTCCTCCATTAGCATCTTTCTAGGTTCTTTTATGAATTTATCTCCTGTCCTTTCTTGGTGTAACCAGTCCTCTGAAGTCAAACTCATTTTCTAAACATGCCAAGGCCATCCCTGGGTTGGAATTTTTTTTTTTTTTTTTTCAGTCCCATTTCCACTCCACTTCTACCTGGAGAGACATCAACCTAACCCCCTCAATAAAACATTCCCTCATTGTCTGCTTTTCTTTTCATCCTTCTGTGGTGTTTGGAATTTCTTTTTCATGCTTTTATCTGCTTCATAAATTAAATCCTCTGCAGGGGTCAGAGAGTGTGGCTTTTCATATTCTCAGATCCAGCTTGTAGTCTAGAGAAGCTCAAGAAACAGACACTCATATCATTAGGCAGTCTGAAGTAAATCATCTGTCTTGAAACAAATTCTAACATTGAAATGTGTGAGCTTGGTAGATAAACATTTACCTATTTATTGATAGAGTGAATTAAGGATAATGTTTTTGTCTAATTGCTTAATATAGCACAACCTGAATTTTAGGTTAATTAATTTAAACTGTTATCTATGCACAATGTTCTTCATAGCATTTCTGAAATCATTAATTTTTTTAGAATCATAGAATATTTAAATTAAAAGACTACAGAAATAATTTGATCAAATTGTTAATAGTTATGAATGATAAAACTAAGAACAATCAAGTGATATATTCATGGCTAGAATTTAGGTCTCCTTGATAGAAAAATAGCCAAAATAAAGAATAATAAATCAATATATTTAAAATGGATAACCAACAAGGACCTAGTGTATAGCACATGGAACTCTGCTCAGTGTTATGTGGCAGCCTGGGTGGCAGCTGAGTTTCGGGGAGAATAGTGTATGTATGACTGAGTCCCTTTGTTGTTCACTTGAAACTATCACAATGTTGTTAATCAACTATACCACAATACAAAATAAAAAGTTGAAAAGAAAAAAAAAAAGAATAATAGATCAACAAAATACAGAATAAAACATAAATGCTTGATAAAGTGAATGTGGTGATGGATTGTAATTGAACGATAATGATTCATCATTCATCCATATTCATCTTCACAACATTTTTAGGTATAGAAATAATACAAGCCCTGCAAAACTTTACAGACCAAATAATCAGCAAGTCCTTCCACCAACATTATATAGAGACAAGTTTTGATAACCATAAACACTAAACAAATAAACTTTAAGTATAAAGTGTCAGGGTGGATGAGCTTTGCCTTTAGTTGCCACTGCAGTCATTTGCTTTCCTTTATTAGATACTTAATCCAACCAGATCCACTGGCTTACCTACCTAACAGTGAACCCAGTCAAAAAAACAGCATCTGCAACACCATGGTTCAGGACTCTTGAGAGGAAACTCAGCTTTGATTAGAAAATAATAATAATAATAAGCTGGTTTTTTGTTGTTGTTGTTGTTTTTTCCCCTCCAAGGATGTTGCTTGAAACAACTTTAGATCTTAGGAAAGAAAAAGCATTGCTGGCATGAAATAAACTAGATTGGAATATATCCAGTTCTCTCATATTTAAAAAAATCTATTCTCCTGGAAGTATACTGTATTTTGAAATGTAAAGTACTGCTTGTTGGTACTCCTCCTATTAATATTTGAAAGACATCAATGGAATGGTTTTGAAAACCTAAATCAGAACACAAAAATTTAAACCTGATGTTTCCTTGTTTGACAATGATGCAAGCTGTAGAAACCAATTTTTTAAAAAGTATTAAGGCTTTATGAAAGTAAACTAGAAATCTATGTTTGGTGCATCCCAATGGACATAAAAGATGGTTGCTCCTCTTAAAATTAAATGTGTCCTATTACATTGCTGTTCTATAACAACAGCTCATCATACTGTGTCTAGTCTTCTTTACACAGATAAACAAATTTATGTGGCTGACTTCTGTGTAAGGATCATAGTTTTCTTTAGAATATGAATTCTTCAGTCATTTTAACTTTTTTGTTGCCTTTTCATATGATATGATATCCATTTTAGAATTTGTCATGTTGATAGCATGTTTTATTACTCTGAAGAAATCAAAACCAACTAAAATAAATATTAACTACATGAAATTTTCCCTGTCCTTATATTTGACACACATTATATGCAAAGAAAAGTATAAAAGCAAATATTTATTGTTCTCCTAACATATTGTTCTCCTAAGAGTATACCTAACATAGGGAAAATGCTTGAAACACATTTGTCTACTTAAATTTAATCCAAGAATTGAAACTGAAGTGTTAAGTAATGATTTTCATTAAAATTTTGAGCTTTAACATTTTTTATATATCTATATAGTATATTTCATTAGAAAGATACTTTAATAGAAGTATAATTATGCTTTTTATAGAATAAAAAGAATTTCAAAACATTAGAAGTCCTCATTTATGCCTTTAGCATTAAAATAATCATATTCCAAAAAATGCTATATCAAAAGTTTTATCTAATTTAACTGTACTTTAACACTGTGTGGAAAACATACACAATAAAAATAGGTAGCTTGGGGGAATTCCCTGGTGGTGTAGTGGTTAAGCCTCTGTGCTTTCACTGCCAAGGGCCTGAGTTCTATTTCTGGTCAGAGAACTAAGATCCTGCAAGCTGTGTGGTGTGGCCAAAAAGAAAAGGTAGTTTCTGCCATTTAAATTTAATGCAGACCATAAAGAATTTGACAGTTATAAAAGAAAAGTTGACCCTTTGTGACTCCAGTGCTCTTACCTGTATGCATTAGTCCTCTTCAGAAACGGGTTGAAAAACACAGAGCTTAGTTTGCAAGGTAGTTGGAATGTGTTGTTACTCCCATGAAATAGATACTGAAAAATTTTTAAAGATATTTTTGTTCCAAATTTTTTTTTCTGAATTTTACTTTGAATTTTAATTCAACAGAAAGTAAAACATTTAAAACTAGAGAGACGTGGTATCATTTCTTTACACAAAGAAGCAGATAAATTGAAAAGAAAATAAGATTAAAGGTAATAAATAAATAAAATCTAATATTCCCCATAATTCTGTGAATATAAAATTTAAAGTATAAAATGTGAAATTTTAGATTATAGCTACTGTATAATTTGGCTTTGAGTATATGAAATGCCTTTTTGTTGTTGTTTTTGTTTAGTGTTTTATATTACTTTCATTTTAGAATAACATGAACATCAAGAATTTCCCCTAAAATAGGGAGACCCTATATTTAATTCTCTTTAACCAAACAAGGAAATAGAAACATAGCTTAAAACAAAGATGGTATGCTTATACATGTGTATATGTTATGAACACAGGTGAAATACATTTGATAGACATATTCACATATAAATTATTCAAACTGAAGGCAGAATTGAATTCATATATGTAATGGAGAACAATAATAAATTTAATGAACTTGTTTCATATTTGCACATTGAAATTTAAATATGATCTTTCTTTGAGTTGCCATGTCTTTACCTGTTACAGTTGTGTTTAGGAATAAATGTAAGGTTTTATGAAATCTTCTATTTCCTCCAATATCTCAAATTGAGTATTTTTGCGTTATGACAGTTGCCAAGACTAGGATTTTATGCTAGGTAGGACCTGACTATATTTTCTATGAAAATAAAAAATTTGTTTCATAAATTTTAAAATAATTATTTTTGACTATGAACATTAGTCCAAATTTAAAATTCAACAGAATTCAGATCAGCTTGCTATAATGATGATAGTTTATTAGTCTTTCTGTTATTTAAAAAATAAAAACACACTTATAAAAGCCTTTTAACAAGTGGTTGCCTTTTTAAATTACTTACACTTGCACATGCAAGTAAAATATGAAGTCAATATTAGTTCTTGTAACCCTATGGAATTTGGGTCTGTCTATTGTCTATGTGCCATTTTGCTACCAGTTACATTGTTTTAAAATAAATAATAAAATTATTTCTGCTGATGAAAACATTTATTTTGGCAAAACTTGAGTTGTGTAGGCAAATTATATTTTGATTTGCCACAATTGTATTTTTATCTATCAGTTTAATATTTCAAAACCAATATAAACATGAAGGTTATATCATTGGGAAAGTTAGTGATGAATAAACAGTTGTTAGATTACTTAAGGAAAGAAGGACAGGAAAGCCAGAGAGACAGAGGAGGAAGTGAACAAATGGAAGGGAGGGAAAACTAGAAAGGGAAAGAGATGAAGAGAGGAAAAAAAGAAGGCAAAAAAAAAAGGAAAGGAAAAAAATAAAAAAGAAACACCAATGTAGGTGCCAGAAGAGAAAAAAACATTTTTTTTTTTTTTGTTTCTTGCTTTTAAAACCTAGAACATAATGATTCAAAAGAGTAATTTAAAGGCCAGAAAAACAGTGCTTAGAGAAAAGCACTTTTAAATGCAAAGCTAGACTTTTGGTCAGGGAAATGGAGTAGAAACTTTTCTCCCCATTACTTCTAAGTGAAGCTGAAAACCCTAGCTATGAAACTGAGCAGCACCCTCTGGGCCTTCCCAGGGACAGACACACCATCCTGCATGTCCTAGGAAAACAGTCAAGCAAGACAAAATAGTATTAACTTAGCCAAAAAAACAGAGTCAAGGACACTTCATTCCTCAAGAGCTCTTAGTCATATTGTAAGCCATACCTTGGAGTTGTTTTGCAGACACTGAAACCCCCACAAGGGAAGAAGTTGACTACATGCTGACCACCAGAACATAGATCCCAGACTAGTGGGAACCAGAAAACTGATACTTGAGATTCCTGGAAAACCATTCTGTTACCTCAGCCTCGACCAACCAGAAGGATGTACATGAGCCAGTTGCAAACGACCCTCTCCTTCTCCTTGCCTTTAAAAACCCTTCCTTGAAAGCCACTGACAAGTTTGAGTTTTTTGAACACTAGCTGACTGTTCTCCTTACTTGGTGTCTGGCAATAAACACTGTACTTTCTTCACCACCTCAAGCAAGCAGACCTAAGTTGGGTTGAATGACAAAATTATTTCTGATGAGGAAAACATTTATTTTAGCAAAACTTGAGTTGTGTAGGCAAATTATATTTTGATTTGCCACAATTGTATTTTTATCTGTCACTTTAATATTTCAAAACCAATATAAACATGAAGGTTATATCACTGGGAAAGTTAGTGATAAATAAACAGTTGTTAAATACTTAAGGAAAGAAGTAATCAGTCTATTATCAATTTGTAACTTGAAAGAAATTATCAATCCAGCATAAGAAGGCTGAAGAGAAGAAGGAAGATGGACTAGGGAAGTAGGGCTTGAGGAGCAGCATGGTGATGAGTTCTCTGGGTTTTCTTTTTGCCTTCTACAATTGCTTTGGTTATTTGGAAATACCAATGTGCATGCATGCTCAGTCGTGTGTAACTCTTTGTGACCCCACAGACTAGAGCCCGCCAGGCTTCTATACCCATGGGATTTCCAAGGCAAGTCTATTAGAGTGGGTTTCCATTTCCTCCTCCAGGGAATCTTTCCAATCCAGAGACTGAATCTGCATCTCCTGAATCTCCTGCATTGGCAGGTGGATTCTTTATCATTGTTCCATCTGGGAAGCTGGGAAATGTTAGTGAGAACAGCAAAACCAAGAAAAGCCTGCTCTTTCTACGGGACCAACTTTGCAGCATATGCAACTGTCACAGCACCAGACTCCTGATGACACTGCAGTGTGAGTGGCTTGTTTACAGAACATCGCCTAAAATATATGGCGGTCAAAACATCCAGTGGCCAGGAGCTTCCTTCAGCACCCACCCCCAGGATGATTGTGTAATCAAGTGCCTCCAGTGGTACACTCCTCCGTGAAGACTGTCCTGAGATGTTCAGCAGAGGAGTACCACAGAAGTATCTGCAATTCTGTGAACTGTAGCGATACCAACAGCCTGGTTTCAGTCCTGGGGTCTCTTCCTGTATGCTGAGTCTCAGCTCTTAAGATAATGCATGCTCCTTATATCTGTTATTGCTGTGTTATTTTCAAGTCCTCTTTACCTAGCACTAACCAATCTGTCATTACTCCAAGGTTCTGATACAGTTAATGATTATCTGTAACTTTCTTTGTCAAAATTCTTCAGATTAGATCCTGGCTGACAATAATACATAAGCCAGTAGTTCTCCATCTGAATAAACATGAGATAATGGTGATATCAAATTCCAAGGCCTGGAATTTGAAGGACAAATTTTAGGAAAATTTAGCAAATTAGATAGTACCTGCTGGGAAATTTTTAAGACAGACAACACTTACTCTGTGGAGCATTAGACAACTATTATTTCATTTTGATCTCTGATCATTTTATAGGGTTGTTCTCCAATCTATATTATTTGAAGGAACAGGTCAGATTTAACTGCGGTGGATCAATATGAGATTATACCAAGTGGTTCTGAAAAAAATGTTATTTGGCTTATAATTAAAGATTATGTACTATCTTCAGTTCAGTTCAGTCGCTCAGTCGTGTCCGACTCTTTGCGACCCCATGAATCGCAGCAGCCAGGCCTCCCTGTCCATCACCATCTCCCAGAGTTCACTCAAACTCACGTCTATTGAGTTGGTGATGCCATCCTGCCATCTCATCTTCTGTCATCCCCTTTTCCTCCTGCCCCCAATCCCTCCCAGCATCAGAGTCTTTTCCAATGAGTCAACTCTTCTCATGAGGTGGCCAAAGTACTGGAGTTTCAGCTTTAGCATCATTCCTTCCAAAGAACACCCAGGGCTGATCTCCTTTAGAATGGACTGGTTGAATCTCCTTGCAGTCCAAGGGACTCTCAAGAGTCAATAAAATTTCATTCTACTGTTTGTATCTATTAATAAAAATGTTGCAATAGAGTTAAAATGTCTGTCCTCCTAAGGAATAGCAGAAATCTAAGAAATTGCACTGTAATTTAGTCACATTTCAAAGAAATTCAGAGTTGTACTCAGAGACATATCTTTCCTTTTTCTCTCTATACAAATATGTTTAATTTCATGTGCTAACAGACTAGATAGTTTTGCACTTTAAAATTAAATACAATTCCAAAAGGAAAAGTTCCTGAATTTACAGACTGCCATTCCCTGATTTGTATGTTATTAATACTTATATAGAATAAGAAAACTTGAGTATGTCTTGGAATATTCTCAACTTAACAAATGATTAGGCCTATGAGATGCTCTTATTACTAAGCCTAAGGTAAGCACTCAAGTTGAGATTTGTAAATACGATTATTGATTTATATTATTTCAAGTGTATAAATATAATGGAAATATTTATTATTTTAGCTAAGAATTCAAATGTAGACAAAAAATATTGAGAGAAACACTGCTTGAAAAGTGCTTGAATTTTAGAGGTTTGGGGGCCAACTAAGACACAAATGATTTGATTTTGAAAAGAGACTATCTTATGATCACTTTTTAATGAAATTAATTGACTTTTAATGTTTTTGGGAAAAAGCACACTATGACATGACTATAAAATGACTAAAGTTTTCACTGAAAAACGTTTTGCTAAAAGTAATTAAGTAGCTGTGTTTGATTTACTATCTCTAACTAAAGGAGAAAAATCTTTTATTTTGAAGTACTCAGCCTCTTCCAAGTTATTGTGAGAAATCCTCGTTTTTCACTTGTGCTCAGAGTCTCAGACATGTCTGATTCTTTGTGACCACATGGACTGTAGCCCACCAGGCTCCTCTGTCCATGGGCTTCTCCAGGCAAGGATACTGGAGTGGGTGGCCATGCCCTCCTCCAGCGGATATTTCTGATCCAGGGATCAAACCTGTGTCTCTTAAGTCTCCTACATTGGCAGAGGTTTTCTTTACCACTAGTGCTACTTGGCACCTCATTCCAGGACTCTTGCCTGGAAAACCCCGTGGACGGAAGAGCGTGGTAGGCGGCAGTCTATGGGGTCGCTAAGAGTCCGACAGGACTGAGCGACTTCACTTTCACTTTTCACTTTTCATGCATTGGAGAAGGAAATGGCAACCCACTCCGGTGGTCTTGCCTGGAAAATCCCATGGACGGAGGAGCCTGGTGGGCGGCAGTCCATGGGGTCGCTACGAGTCAGACACGACTGAGTGACTTCACTTTCACTTTCCACTTTTCATGCATTGGAGAAGGAAATGGCAACCCACTCCAATGTTCTCTCCTGGAGAATCCCAGGGACGGGGGAGCCTGGTGGGCTACCGTCTATGGGGTCGCACAGGGTCGGACACATCTGAAGCGACTTAGCAGCAGCAGCAGTAATATTGGCATTTCTTAAATGAGGGAGAGTGGTTCAGGTGTTGCCTTGTACTAACCTCAGGAAATTTCCTTCATGGAAACAAAAAGTGCTCCAGGTAAGGTTAGCCTCAACAAATAAGCTGAACTGAATTTGTTTGTCTGGCGAGGCTGGTTTTGTCTGAGTAGGGAAATAGCAAGGCTGGTCTCCACTGGTTTTTCATTTTAAAAAATTCTAACTCAACTCTCCCTTCTTTATGTTTCTGCCCATAAATGCAGTTAACCTCAAGCCCTAAACAGGCTTGCTTGTTATTTGCTATTGATTTCATGTCCCAAGTTGCAATTCCTCTGCTATTCCTGAATAAACTCATCCTTTTAAAAAGATTATTTATTTTTAATGGAAGGATGATTGCTTTATAATATTGTGTTGGTTTCTGCCATGCATCAGCATGAATCAGCTACAGTTATACCTATATTCTGCATTTCCCTTGTAGCTCAGCAGGTAAGGAATCCCCCTGCAATGCAGGAGACCAAGGTTTGATTCCTCAGTCAGGAAGATCCCCTGGAGAAGGGATTGGTTATCCACTCCAGTATTCTTGCCTGGAGAATTCCCATGGACAGAGGAGACTGGCAAGCTACAGTCCATGGGGTCACAAAGAGTCAGACAGGACTGAGTGACACAGCACAGCACAGCACATACATATGTTCCATCCCTCTTGGTCCTCCCTCCCACCCCATCTCACCCCTCTAGGTTGTCGTTGTCATAAAGTTATCATTTGGCAATTTTGAGTTGCTTCCTTTTCCCTTTTCATTTTGGTCAACAAAGCCATATCTTGTAAATATGCTATTAAATGCATATTATTAAGAATCTACAAGAACAAAAGCTTAGCATTTCAGAATTGTCCCTGTAATATTTGTAAACTTTTTCTTAAATAGAAACTATCCAATATGACAGGATCTGTTGCTTCATAATTATTTGGACTTAACAGAGACATTTTTCCATGTTAAAAGAATCAAAATTCCCTGACATGTTTCAATATTTCTCAACACCCTCCCTTTTGCTTATCTTTTGATATAAAATAGCTACCAAAACAATTACTAAATTCATGTAAGCTTGAAGGAACTTAGTGAAGTAATTTAATGTCTTTTTGTGTCATGGGTAAAATTCAATATTCATCTGAGTCCAAAATCAATTGTTTCTTTGATGATACTCTCCCAATGTCATTGCAGAATAAACTATGGGATACAGATGATGATCAAGGGTAAGTAAGTAATTTGCTTTGTGTGCACAATATTGATCACTTCTGTAGATTTGCCTGTGTTGTAATTGCCACATCTTATGTTCTCGTATGGATGACTGCACCCACTTACAGAGGCAGCTACTTTGTGCTGGGCATGCAGATGAAGCTAAGTGGTGGGAAATTTTGGCTGGGTGCAAAGGTGATTTGTCATCCAGCACCAGCTCCTCAATCTTGTAACATGACAATTGTTTCTGTTCCCATTTCTTACCAACTGATATGCTTTGTCCAAGGCTTTGAGGGCTGGAAACTACTGGCCTTGGTACCTGCATGATGAAATTGGGAAATCAGTTTGGTAGGAGAAAATTGTTCATATGCAAACCCATAACAAATCATTTATTTTTCACTATTGCATTCCCACAGAGTAACTCTTATGCTTTCTGTAATCATTTAATACTTCTTGATATGAACTTACTTTCATTAAGTCCATGCAAGCAATTCTCAAAACTATATACCCACTTCAAAAATATCAGTAGGGAATCAATAATTTCAGATATTCAAATCACCTTTAAATATTTATATGTTTTGTTTTGATATTAAAATTAGGATGGAGTCAAATTTGAATCTCATAATTATGGTATAGTTTGAATTTCATAGAGGGAACACAGATAATCATGAAAGCCCAGAAATTTTGTGATAGACTCAATTCTTCTGTATTCAGAACAAGAGTCCTTACCAGCTTGAACAAAGTTTCCAGAATATAATCATCTCAGTAGAAAAAAACAAATAATGGGGGTAACAAGCTTATTAAAAAAGACAGAAAGAAAACTTCAGTTTATGTAAATTTAGGAATGATATTCTGGGTGGTAATTTTACTGATAATCATAAACTCTGAAGACCTAGCCCTACATGCAGATCTTCTAAATGTTTGTATGCTGAAAGATGCAGTGTAGATGTTTCAGGTCAAAGATCCTGAAAGTACATATCCAGTTCCAGGAAAAAAAAAAATCTGGGTGTTGTACTTCCAGATAAATATCCATTGGCTTGTACCATCTTTGAACAGAATTTCATTTAGACAAAAGCCTCACAGAAAGCCACTGAACTAAAGTTCTGAAGGTGAAATTGTTGCTAATAGTTTTTGTATAAAAGTCATAAATAGTAACCCATTTTATACCCATTAAAACTTCATGGATCAAGATTTTTGTGTATCCCCAAAGTCCTGTTGAAAAATATCATGACCTTTTCTACTTTCTTTCTTTCATTATGTCTTCAGTGAAACAGTTTCTCTGAATACTTGGAATAAATATGTGAAACAATGTATAGCCCTGTACCACAGTTTCATTTCCCTGGATTTTTCTGATACTGTTTCCATCTGACTTTTTATATGGTTGGGAACAGAGGAAGAAAATACCAAAAATGTTTAGTCTTTACATTTGTGTATTTCATTGATTAAAAAATGCATATGGTTATGAATACATGTTTTCCCCATTGGTTTTGACTGTTCATCTATTGCCATTAAACTTGTTTTTCATAGGAAACAGACTTGTGGTAGACGCATTCATTGTGGGGGTGTTTGTTCCTTCGATTTCCTTAAGGGATGAGGTTTCTTCTTTCAGCAAAATTTTCTGAAAATTAAAAACAAATTTTCTCCCTATTATCAGTTCAGTTCAGTTGCTCAGTTGTGTCTGACTCTTTGCGACCACATGGATTGCAGCATGCCAGGCTTCTTTCTTTAGATTGTCTCCGTGTCTGTGGAGATGAACAAAAACTAAGAATGCCTTCACCCACCCTCACTGTGCATAGCTGGTCATGTGGTATAACCTGCCTCAAGGGCTCAAAAGAGAGAGCTGGAGATACTTAATGAGCGTAACCAATGGCTGCTGCCACATACACCTAGACATGCCCTGGGATTTAGGCCTTGAGTCATAAAAACAACAACCTAAAGCTCCCAGAGAAACAAAGACAAACGAACAGACACACAACTAAAACAGGTCATCTAGAAATAAATGAAGTTCAGATCAGCAACAGTTTGCTCTCTGACACGCTTTGTCTAGAATGGAGCTATGCTTTTAAAGTTTAAAGGAAATCATTTTCCACTTTGATTTTATACCAAATAAAACTATCGGTGTCTTCTGAGGGTAGAGAAGGTCATTTTTGAGATTCGGAAGGACTCAGATAATCTATCTTCCATTCATCTTTCTTTTTTTCTTTATGAGGTTTTTTGTCAATATACAAAAGCGAAAGCAGAGAACAATGAAGAATGAGATGCAGGGTTAGAGAAAAACTATTTGCTGTATAGAAGGAAGGGGATAGGGTCCTCCATGAAAGAGGTGTTCTGGTTACATGGGACCAAGAAAATCAATCTTATGATGAATAAATAAACCAAGATGGGACTAACATGTATGGTTATAAATCTAAAGGGGTTACCCATCCTAATTTCACATTGAAAATTTTTAGATTTCTGAGAGCAATTTTCTCCAGATAGCAGTAAAATGCCTTGCACCTAGAAAATCCATATAACAAATGATTTGAAAGTAGAAGTTAGTGGCTCAATCCTGTCTGTCTCTGTTCGACCCCATGATCTGTAGCCCGCCAGGCTCCTCTGTCCATGGGATTCTCCAGGTAAGAATACTGGAGTGGGTGGCCATGCCCTTTCTCCAGGGGATTTTCCCGACATGTACATTCACGGAGTGCTCATGGGTGCTAACTCTGAGGTGGTGCAAGACAGTTCCTAAAACGTGTACCCACAGTGCACAGTCTTTTTTTTATTTTTATTTTTTTTTTTTAACCTTTGGACCATTCAGTTCAGTTCAGTCACTCAGTCGTGTCCAACTCTTTGCGACCCCATGAATTGCAGCACGGCCAGGCCTCCCTGTCCATCACCAACTCCTGGAGTTCACTCAGACTCACGTCCATCGAGTCAGTGATGCCATCCAGCCATCTCATCCTCTGTCGTCCCCTCCTCCTCCTGCCCCCAATCCCTCCCAGAATCAGTCTTTTCCAATGAGTCAACTCTTCCCATGAGGTGGCCAAAGTACTGGAGTTTCAGCTTTAGCATCATTCCTTCCAAAGAAATCCCAGGGCTGATCTCCTTCAGAATGGACTGGTTGGATCTCTTTATAGTCCAAGGGACTCTCAAGAGTCTTTTCCAACACCACAGTTCAAAAGCATCAATTCTTCAGAGCTCAGCTTTGTTCACAGTCCAACTCTCACATCCATACATGACCACTAGAAAAACCATAGCCTTGACTAGACAAACCTTTGTTGGAAAAGTACTTTCCCTGCTTTTCAATATGCTATCTAGGTTGGTCATAACTTTCCTTCCAAGGAGTAAGCATCTTTTAATTTCATGGCTGCAGTCACCATCTGCGGTGATTTTAGAGCCCCCAAAAACTAAAGTCTGACACTGTTTCCACTGTTTCCCCATCTATTTCCCATGAAATGATGGGACCAGATGTCATGATCTTCATTCGTTTTCTGAATGTTGAGCTTTAAGCCAACTTTTTCACTCTCCACTTTCACTTTCATCAAGAGGCTTTGTAGTTCCTCTTCACTTTCTGCCATAAGGATTAGTGTCTGCAATTTCTAGTACAATTTATTCTCGGCTTCTAAATCCTCAAATCACTCTGTCTGTATGACACACTGAGAGTCTTGAGAATCTTCAGACGTTACACTCAGCTTCTAGACAAGCTGAAGCATGAGGGTCTTGAGTTGTTTGAGGCTCATGAAAGAGTACTAACCAGTAACCACACCGTTTTGGACACAGGACCATCAAAAGCAGTGTGAAGAATATCAAATCATCTGGGATTGATACTTTGTTATGAATTTCTCTCAATTTCTGTGTATCTTGGAGAAGTTCCTTAATTGTTTGTTGCCTTAGCTGGTTAAGCAAACCTTTCAACACATGGAGATCCAGATGGTGAGGAAAGAGAGGGACCTGACCCAGTGAACAAAAATATCCTTTCAGCTTCTTATTGAGTTTATTATTTTCCCAAGTGCTTGCTCTGTTTGTCATTGTTTGACACTGATCCAGGAGCAGGAAATCTCTTCACTATTAAATAACAAGAAACAAGTCAACAACAGTAATGAATACAAATGGCAGTATATTGTTTCCTGTTTTTGAAATCTTATTTTGCTATTATTGCTTATGGGTTTCAATACAATAGACTTAATTAATATTCTCTGAGGTAGTAGATATGAGGGGCAACAAAAATACAGACATGGAACAGATCAAGAAATACAACATAATTTAAGAGAAGTCACTGATTGACAAGAATATTTACATTTAAAGACTTAAGTTGGAAAGAAACACAAGCACTTTGGAATACAATTTTATTTCTTTGAACTTGTTTTGTGATAGCACCATCTTGTGGACAAATTTAAAATAATTTTCCATTGCAAATTAAGTAAAGCTGGGTTTATTTCAATACAACGTCCTATGAACATGTGTGTGTGTGTATGCACGCACACATGGGCTTAGTCACTCAGTTGGGTCTAACTCGCTGAGGCCCCATGGATTGTAGCCCTCCAGGCTCCTCTGTCCATGGAATTTTCCAGGCAAGAATGCTGGAACGGGTTGCCATTTCCTACTCCAGGGGATTTTCCTGACCCAAGGATAGAAACTGGAGTCTCCTGGATTGGCAAGCGGATTCTTTACCACTATAGCACCACCTGGGAAGCCCTTCCTATGAATATTCTACCATATTAAACTCATACAACACTGTCTTTTTAAAATTTACTTTAGTGTAATTTTAAGAACTGGTTTTATGTTATCTAAAATTCAAAAAGTATCATAAATTATTGATAAAGACCTTACTGTACAATTTAAGGCTAATTTAATCCTAAGTAAAAGTATTTAATACTTTTGAAGAGCAATGTTACATTTGAACAAAGAAAAAGCCTGTTTACCTTACATTATATATAGAAATTCATTTAAAGTCAGAACTATTTCCACTTATGAATTTATTATTTAAATATTCTAGGAAAAAAGTCAAAGAAATTCTATTATCCTTAAGCTTTAAGATGTTCTAGCATCTAAGGTCTTGATAAGAGAAAAGTAACAATCTATTTCATAGGACACATGGCATTAAGTATGAAAAAGTGTAACAGAGAAAAGGCTAACACATGTGTGTTTGTGTGTATATATAATGACATGTTGAATAAGACAGCTGATGTGTGTGTGCTCAGTTGTGTCTGATTCTTTGCAACCCTGTGGACTGTAGCCCACTAGGCTCCTCTGTCCTTTGGATTTCCCAGGCAAGAATACTGGAGTGGGTCGCCATGCCCTCCTCCAGGGGATCATCTTACCAAGGGATTGAACCTGTGTCTCCTGCATTGCCAGTCTGATTCTGTACCACTGAGCCCCCTGGCAAGCCCAAAGAAGCTGGTACCAAGGTAAATACCATTTTTGCTTGAAGGAAGTCCTCCTTTCCTTCTGACAGGCCTTCAGTGTGGGGATTTGTGTTCATCACTTCAGGGTTTGGACTGAGCTCATAGTTTTTCTGTGTTGTGGCAACTCTCACTGCACAGATGTCAGACTACTCTAGCCACACCTCATGTTTGTGGTGAGATAATTGCTGGTGTTTCTATCTTTGAACATCTTTTCTCTGCTTGTCTCTGGGTCTCCCATTGTGCTGTCCCTCAAGAAAACCTGCCTAGGGCAGCTCTGCCCAGGGTACCTGTGCTTGTCAGTGTGTGGTGGAGTCACCCCAGGTCTTGTCTGACGTTCTGATTAGCTGTGGACTGTAGGCAGCCCCGTCAACCTAGGATTTGGGACGAAGGTGTCACAAGGTTTTCTGTCCCTCCTGCAGGTGTAACTTTGATCCTAAGTTGCCTTGCTGCTCCTCCTCCAGCAGTAGAATTTCCCTGTTCTCATACCCCAGGTGCTACAGATTCCTACCGTGACTTCAGGGGGAAATAAATGTGGACATATATATTCCTTTTCCATGTAGACAAAAGCTTTCCATGGAGGAGAGGGAGGAGATGGACTCGTGGAGAGTTCCGGCAATGCCCACCATTTGCATCCCCTGGGTGGCCATACAGGTAAACCTTTCCCAGGAACACCACCCCACCCCGTGAAAAGCTTCCCCTCAGATGCCTGCTGATGTCCATGGAGGAAAAGCCCACAAGACAGAGACAATCCCCCAGTGTCTGCAACCCAGGGAGTCACACTCTTCAGTGGCCCCTGCCCAGTCTTTAGTGAAATATCAAGCGTTCTCACTCCACTGCTAACCAACGTGCCCTTGACATCCTGGCATGTGTCTCAGGTAAGCAAAATCTTGGAGTTTGTGTCTAGGCATCTGTAGGTGTTGTCTATTGCTAAAGAAGTGCAGTTAATTGCCTTTATCATTAAATTAGTGAATTTAAAAAATTATGTCCCTTCCATATTTAAACGATTTCCTTACAAATATGTAGTTGTCGCACCTCCAGTCTCAGAGTTACTTGGTATCTTCAGTAGCAAGTCTAGCAAAAAGCAGTGCCTGAGAGGTGGTTCATAAGTATCTTTTAAAGGATGGGACCTGGAGACTGTCAAACAGAGTGAAGTAAGTCAGGAAGAGAAAAATAAATTTTGTATATTACTGCATATACGTGGAGTCTAGAAAAATGGTAGAGATGAACCCACTTTCATGGCAGGAATAGAGACACAGACATAGAGAACAAACATTTGGACACTGAGGGGGAAAGGGGGAATAGGGTAAGTTGGGAGTTGCCTTTGACATATATATAGAGCTACGTAGAAAATAACTAACTAATGATAACCTACTGAATAGCACAGGGAACTCTCCTTAATGCTCTGTGGCAACCTGAATGGGAAGGAAATCCAAAAGAGAGGGGCTATGTGTGTGTGTCTGTGTGTGTATATACACATATATGCATGTATGTACATATATATACACACACGCAGATGTATATACACACACAGAGACATATATATCAGATCAGATCAGTCACTCAGTCATGTCTGACTCTTTGCGACCCCATGAATCGCAGCACGCCAAGCCTCCCTGTCCATCACCAACTCCTGGAGTTCACTCAGACTCATGTTCATCGAGTCAGTCGTCTGACTCGTCATCCAGCCATCTCATCCTCTGTCGTCCCCTTCTCCTCTTGCCCCCAATCCCTCCCAGCATCAGAGTCTTTTCCATTGAGTCAACTCTTTGCATGAGGTGACCAAAGTACTGGAGTTTCAGCTTCAGCATCATTCCTTCCAAAGAAATCCCAGGGCTGATCTCCTTCAGAATGGACTGGTTGGATCTCCTTGCAGTCCACGGGACTCTCAAGAGTCTTCTCCAACACCACAGTTCAAAAGCATCAATTCTTCGGCGCTCAGCTTTCTTCACAGTCCAACTCTCACATCCATACATGACCACAGGAAAAACCATAGCCTTGACTAGATGAACCTTTGCTGGCAAAGTAATGTCTCTTCTTTTCAATATGCTATCTAGGTTGGTCATAACTTTCCTCCCAAGGAGTAAGCGTCTTTTAATTTCATGGCTGCAGTTACCATCTGAAGTGATTTTGGAGCCCAGAAAAATGAAGTCTGACACTGTTTCCACTGTTTCCCCATCTATTTCCCATGAAGTGATGGGACTGGATGCCATGATCTTCGTTTTCTGAATGTTGAGCTTTAAGCCAACTTTTTCACTCTCCAATTTCACTTTCATCAAGAGGCTTTTTAGTTCCTCTTCACTTTCTGCCATAAGGGTGGTGGAATCTGCATATCTGAGGTTATTGATATTTCTCCCGGCAATCTTGACTCCAGCTTGTGTTTCTTCCAGTCCAGTGTTTCTGATGATGTACTCTGCATATAAGTTAAATAAACAGGGTGGCAATATACAGCCTTGACGAACTCCTTTTCCTATTTGGAACCAGTCTGTTGTTCCATGACCAGTTCTAACTGTTGCTTCCTGACCTACATACAAATTTCTCAAGAGGCAGATCAGGTGGTCTGGTATTCCCATCTCTTTCAGAATTTTCCACAGTTTATTGTGATCTACACAGCCAAAGGCTTTGGCATAGTCAATAAAGCAGAAATAAATGCTTTTCTGGAACTCTCTTGCTTTTTCCATGATACAGAGGATGTTGGCAATTTGATCTCTGGTTCCTCTGCCTTTTCTAAAACAAGCTTGAACATCAGGAAGTTCACGGTTCACATATTGCTGAAGCCTGGCTTGGAGAATTTTGAGCATTACTTTACTAGCATGTGAGATGAGTGCAATTGTGTGGTAGTTTGAGCATTCTTTGGCATTGATACACACACATTTATATATATATATATACACACACATACACACACAGATACATATATACACACACCCACACACATATATACAGACACACACATTTATGTATATATATACACACACACAAATATATATATATATATATATACATATATACACACACACATACACACACACACACACACACACACACACACACATATATGGCATTAGGTGAATAGTGAGGAATGGAGATTAATGAGATTCATTCTCCCAGTCACACTATGAGCTAAACTCACGGAGCTTTGCTAACACACACACATATATATACACACACACACATACATATAAAAATACACACACACACACACACATACATATATATACACACACACATATATATACCCACACATACATATATGCTGATTCATTTTTCTGTACAGTAGAAACTAACACAGCTCTATCAAGTAACTATTTTGCAATAAAATTAATTTTAAAAATACAAAATAAAGGATGGGTAGTGAGAAGCTGCATGGGATCAACATCAAGTCTGAAAGGCCCCTGACTGATGCTGTAGGACCCCTGAATCTGCCACAGGCTCTGCTCAGTGTGGGTCTCTGCAGCCTCCTTTGCAACATCAGAGGAGCAGGGTTCTCTCGAGGCTCCAGGGCAGATGACTAGCCTGTAGTCTTTGAATTGCAGCCAGGGCCTGACGCTGTGGCTCTTCTGTCTGTTTCAAAGCACACTTTTTATGGATTCACTGATACGGAGACCCCAAGTGTGCATCCTGAATTAGATTCTGATGCTTTCAGAGTCAAGATAGTCAGACCTCTGCCAGAAAAGTGCACAGCTATCTTGTTGACAGTTTGTTCAGATTAACGAAAAGAGCAAGACACACTTCAGTAAATCAAGCCAGGGGGACTATTTAAAGGAAGCAGAGGAAGCTGGTGACCCTGGACAGATGTAAGGACTAAATCTGTAGTTCTTTCTCAAAGAAGACTGAGTTGAGTGAAAGGAGCAGTGACCCTAGTAGCAGAGGCTAGGGTGACTGGCTCACGACAATTCATTAAGTTCTACCTCTGCTGAGGTTGCTATTCTATACATGTGTGTTTTACAAACAAATATTTTGTAAAAATAACAAATAGATTTTAAACCTTTAATGAAAAACCTTACCTATAAACATTGAACATACAGATACATACAGAACTTGTAGATAAAACTAGATAAAACTAATACTAAATCTATACAACAAAACAACTGAAGCTGTACTAAATGAGGGCCCTCAGGAAAGAAGCAGTGAGGCCTCCCCTAATCTGATCCAAATGAGGCTCCTCGTGCTGTGTGGGCTCCACCGCCTCTGGGGTCCAGGATGGGGTCCAGGTCCAGGTCTTCAGGGATTCAGATGAGAGCCTGCAACGACAACACAGGTGATGGAGTCCCTGGGATGTGCAGAGTCAGACGGAGGAAGGCTCCCTGGGGAGGGTGAGCAGGACCCAGAAGACTTCCCAGGATCTAGACTTGGCTTTGGGGCTCAGATCTTCAGGCCGCTGGGTCTGTTTGCTGCTCTTTGTTGAGGGTGTTGTCTGTGAGTGGGAAGCATTTAAAAATGCCCCACAGGAGCAAGTACACCTGAGCATCTGGCCAGCAATGTTCAACTGATGGGTCCCCTGGACAGTGAGACTCAGGTGGAGGAACAGGGGACTCGGATTCAGGACTAAAAGCTTGGGCCCCCCTTCCCTCTAGGCCCTGGGAGGAGCAGGGATCAGATGACACAGTGGGTAGGAGAACCTGTTCACCCATCCTACACTCAATACAACTGCTCCTGAGACCTGAGCATTGGAAATGGACAGACACATAGGGTCTCTATTTTCCTGAATAATCATTTCTAACCCCCAGCCAAACTCTCCTGAGGTTTATGATTTTAAATTGTTATTATGTTGTTATAATATAAAGGTACATTTTATTTGTTTAGCATATTACAACATTAAAATTTGAGAGAAGACACTGCTTTTTAAACAGTAATAAAACAAGATATGTTATTAAGGACAGAATTGAAAAAAAAAAAAAAAGGAACATGAGTAAGTTAAATCCTGCCACTTATCCCAAGTATGCTGCTCAGTCATTTCAGTCATGTTCGAGTCTGTGCAACCTTATGGATGATAGCCCACCAGGCTCCTCAGTCACTGGGATTCTCCAGGAAAGAATACTGGAGTGGGTTGCCATTACCTTCTCCAGTCTATCTTCCCTACCCAGAAGTTGAACCCGAGTCTCCTGTGTCTCCTGCATTGGCAGGTGGGTTCTTTACCACCAGCACCACCATCCCAAGTGCACACGGCACTGAGTTGATTTCTGGTGATTCTTAAGTTGGAATTGGACACATACACAGAAGAATCTACACAACCTCTAACTTCAGGTTGAGAAAAGGTACCTGAGCTGACCCAGGACCCCAGGGTTCCAGATCCTGAGGGACCCCAGACTCAGACACCCCCAGGCTCGCTGGGACTCTCAGGGCCAGGGAGCACACACAGGGAGGCAGAGCTGCCAGGTGACTCCCTGACTGCACGAGCTCTGGGCGCCGGTGTCTCTTTCACTCTGTTCCCGGGAGCCCAGGACTGGGGAGGGTGGGGCCGCCCGAACCTCTCTCTGCAGCTGGTGATGACCTAGGTGTTCCCCCTGCTGCCTTTAGGGGGTTGGAGGGCAGAGCTGGGTCCTGCAGAGGGAGATGAGGAAGCCCCCAGTGGGGATCTTCAAAAAGAACACGCTGGAACAGCAGCTCCTGGACTGCACACGGTGGCCCCACAGTGCCCCCAGCCTGCCTGCAAATGTAAGAGCTGCCAGAGGAACCAGCCCAGCAACCTCGGGGATGTCTGTGGACGGGACCTCTGCCCTGGGGAGACGTGCTAAGGGCATCCTCCACCCATCAGTGCGGATTGTTACCACCCTCTTGTCTCCACTTTTGTGGTCACACTCAGCAGCAGACCCCAGGGTTTTTGCTCATGTTTCTGAAGCACCAAGTGAGCTGGGGTCATGATGGAGACACATGCCCTCGTCTGCCTCACCTTTTCAACTCGGGCCCCACGTTCACACTTCCTCCTGGTCTTTTTCATCATCACTGATGACATTTTTGCCATTCTCCAAAGAGCTGATTAGAGACTTGTCTGACACCTGGAAGGAAGAGATCAATCAGGCAGGTCCCAGAGCAGGAAAGCAATCATATGGAGTAGCTCAGGGCAGTGCAGACTTCATGGGGCTCCTTCAGCTGTGTGCGTCCAGACCTGCTGACTACAGCCTCAACTCCTGCTCAGGCCACTCATGGTGACAAAGCCAGGTTCAAGGGTGTAGACGTGAGGTCAGGAGCCAGGGCAATGCTAAGAAAATGGGGGAAGAGGGCTGCAGACAGATTTCATAGATTTTATATAAGCTTCCAGAACCCTAAGTGCCTACAAGACACCAAGTCCTCCAGAAGGTTAATCACAAAAAGTTGGAAAGAGGAGATGGGGAAGGGTTACAAGGAAGAGTCTATGGATCAGAGAAAGATAAAATTTTTGAAGGATATGGAAAAAGAAATAAATGACCTCAGTATTCTTGCTCATTGTCTCTGAATCTTCATCATCTGCCATGTACTCGTCTGGTGTCTGAGGGCAGCAGTCATATGGAGAGGCTGTGGGAAAGCAAATGGGAGACTTAGAGTCAGGATATGACCAGGGGACCCTGGTGCTCCTCACAGCCTGGCTTTGGGACCCCTGGAGTACTTGCCTCAAGGACCTCAGAGTTTCAACTCTGCAATGAAAAAGCGGGTCTCTGACCTCCAACATCCTGTTGCCACCCTCAAATTGTCTACATGTGACCACAAATGAGGCCGTGACAACCTGTTCCTCCTCCAGGCGGTCACTGTCTCCATGCTTCTCTGCCCATGACCTCGCTTGCCTCTTTCTCCCACTATTTCCTCTCTCTTCTTTCCTCATTTCTCTCCTCTTGTCCCTGGTCCTTTCCTTCCTCCTTGAACCTCCACCAACCCTAGAGTTCTCCAACAGGGGCACATTGGAAGAAGGACCATGGGTGTATGATCAACATCTCCAATCAGCCCATTATTGAATTAACCAATCCATCCCTCCCAGGGAGGACTTGGCATGGATCTGAGAGTGTTTTGACCCCTGTGGGAGGGAAGGACAAAAATTCCACACAACAGAGATTCTCCCGTTGACTGGGGTGACCTGAGGTATCTGGGAGATGCTTAATGTTCAGAGCAACACCTCAAGTTTCCCAAACCCTTAGAGAGGACAGAGGCAAACGCTTCCAGTTTCATTTAGCCAGAATGCTGTGGCAAGGGTCCTCTATAAACACCTGGTAGCTTCTGGGTTTGCACTGAGACTTGGAAAATTGGAGGGATGAAACCTGGGAAGGTGTAAGGAAAGGACAGAGGATGGGGCAGGCCTGGGACTGGGAAGAAGGGGAAGGACTCTCTGGATGCAGCAGTGGGTTATGAGAGCAGAAGTGACCCCAGGACCTGCTGCCCTGGGACTGCTCAATCCCAGGAGAGCAGGTCAGCAGGGCTGTGAAAGCAACTGTGTGAAGAAGCCCCGTGGCCCCTTCACAGACTCTAGAATCTGCAGCCATGGAGGGTCTCTAGGAGCAGCTGGACGTGGACTTCTCACATGGAAGCACATCAGCCTTGGCTGGTGCGGAGGCTGAGTTGAGCCCAAGGAGACCGAGCCCAGAGAGGGACACTAGGACCTGTGTGCTGTGACTCATCCACCCCTGGGAGAGACCTCTACATGAGGAATTAACAGTGAAGGAAAACATGAGGGGAAGTCACAAGTCCTGAAAGCTCAGGAGGAGAGAGTTCACATCTCACACACTACCTCACATGAGCTACAAGTACCAGGTTTCCAGTGTCAAGTGGCAATGAGAGTTTTGTGCCCACTAGGATATGGCCATCATAGTTCAACATGAAATAGAAAACAGACTTCAGTGCACAATACCCGAGATGTGCTGACCAGAGACCAGGCTTCCATACTAGTGGAAAAGCAGAAAAGAGCAGCTCTTATGGGCAAAATAATTTTTGAAGAGTAAAGGAACAAAAGGTGTTTATAAACAGAGCACAATGCAAGTCCAGGAAACGATTTCTCTATCATATCATGAAAATATGAAAATAGTAAGTCAGAATTGTACACAGAGTTCGTTCTTCCTAATTTAATGCTCACCTTCCTTAGGCTCCAAGCAGGGTATTTAACCCTAAAGTTCCAGGAAGCCTCTCCCATCAGATCCCAACTGAATATTGTTTCCTGCCCGTGTCCCCTTCCTCATCACTGCACCAAATGCTCTCCACAACACATTCCATAGGAACACAACCAGGAGCAACAAGGTGATTAGATGAGCGAGCCACCCACTTCTACTCCAGTTGAGGCCCTGCTGGCTCTCACAGCATCACCCTGAACTTTTTCCTAGGATTCTGGAAAGACACTTCACAGTGGATAGCAGATGGCAGTCATCTGTGCTCTGTGCAATCAGAGACCTTCAATAAGACACTGATTTCAGTTGCAAACCTAAAGATAGAGACGGTGAAAGAGTGAATTCCAACCTCTCACTTCTACAGGCCCATTAGACTTCTCACCTTCATGCTAACCAACCTGAAATTCCAAGTGTTTTTGACACCTGTAAAACATGCCTTTAAGCAAATTATAACAGTCACATCTGGCTAGTGGCTACCACACTATAACACACAACAACCACTATATCCGTTTTTACACGTGCATGTGCTTAGTCACTGAGTCATGTTCAACAATTTGTGACCCTATGAACTGTAGCCCACCAGGCCCCTCTGTCATGGATTTCTCCAGGCAAGAACACTGGAATGGGTGGTCATTTCCTTCTTTAGGGGATCTTCCTGACCCAAGTTTCAAATCCAGGTCTCCTGCATTGCAGGTGAAATCTTTACTGTCTGAGTCACCAGGGAAGATTGAATGAATCTTGAGATCAGTACCACTTGTTCTAACACTTCTGATAAATTGTGGTAGAATAGTTTTTGGAATGCCAGGGGACTTTGTTACAAGGGAGGATGTAGGGCTTCCCAGGTGGCTCAGTAGTAAAGAATCCGCCTGCCAATAGAGGAGACATGGTTTGAATCCCTGGGTTGGGAAGAGGCTTTGGAGGAGGATATGGTGAACCACTTTAATATTCTTCCCTGGAGAATACATGGACAGAGGAGCCTGGTGGGATATGGGTCCATGGGATCTCAAAGGGTCAGACAAAACTGAGTGACTGAGCATGCAAGGCTATATATAGGATGTTACCAACCCTCTGTTATTTTCCCTCTCCTGATTATTTCCTCTGCAATTTCTGGCCATTTCAAGATGGCTGTTTGCTGATAGATTAACAAAGACAAGACTTCAGCCCCATGAAAGTATTTAGCCTGAGGGGCTAAGAGAGGGATGTGATGCTCTACTGGTTTCCATGGTAACCAATTTAACCAAGGAGCCAACCTGCTGTTCATTCCCACTGTAACTGGTAGACTCCCAATCCCCCCGAGTGAAGAATGCTGCAGCTGCTGTCTTCTGCCTGTCCCCTGCTATCCACAGTGGGTGTCTCTTCAGGATCCTTTTACTTCAGACATGGAAATCATCCCATCTATTAAACCTTTGATATCTCTGTCGACTCTGGGATCTTTCTTTGGTCTCAAGTCTAGATAAGCACAGGACTTGCAGGCCTGTGAATTGTACCCCAACAGTTTCTGTAGAGCATCTGACTGGCTTGATTTGATGATTCATTTGTAGGCATTTCCTGGGCTCATGCACACATCCCAGGTACTCATGAGCCTTTGGGACACTGAAACAGCAATGTCAACACCCAAATCTTAGAGGAATTCCCAGCAGGTATTCCTCTTGAGGGGAAAGGTATGGATACAGGGCCCAGGGCACCTGTGCTGAATATCATCAGAGAAGAGGTGAGGAGGAAGGGAGAGACACTGTGTCTCCTCACAAGCCCATCCCTCCACCACTGACTCTGAGATCAGGGAAGGAGGGATACAGGGCCTTCAGAGAGACACAAACAGCACACTGAACACTACACACCACACTGAGAGAGTGACTCAAGGATGAGGAATTGACATGACATTCCATGCTCATAGACTGGAGACTTAGTACTATTGACATTTCTGCAGTACCTAAACCTAAGTAAAGATTCATTGCAACACCAATCAAAATATTAATGTCATTTTCATAGAAATAGAAAAAACAATTCCAAAAATATGTATGGAACCACAAAGAACTCCAAATAGACAAAATGATCTTGAGAACAAAGATCAAAGTTTCTCATCTCTTGATTTCAAAACACATTACAAAGTTACTGGAATCAAAGCTGTATGATACTGACATAGAAATAGATGCATAGCCCTAAATACCAGAATAAAAAGCAAACAAACAAGTAAACTCATGGATACAAGGTGAAATAAAATTTATGAAGGTTCTAAGACAACAAAATAGGGAAAGGGTAGTCTCTTCAACAATCAGTAGGATGAAAAGTTAACCTACAGAAAAATTGCAAACCGTATATCACATTAGGAGCTCATACTCAAAATATATCAGAAAATCCCAAAGCTCAAATGCAAAACAAACAAAAAAATAAAAGGTAAACAAGTGAGTTGAGGAGTGTGCAAAGATGGTGATCAAAACCACCTGGAGCTTTGGTCTGGAGGGAGTAGTGGTTCTAAGGGGAGCAGTCACCCCAGGTCCTGCTGCTCTGAGTCTCTGACCTAGGTCTGGTCAGTCCCAGGAGACCAGATCAGCAGTACTGCTAGAGCAAATGTGTAAAGAAAGCTAGCGGCCTCTTCACAGTCTCTAGAATCTGTGGACATGCTGGTCTCTAGGGGCAGCTGCACATGGACTGCTCTCACGCAACACAACATCCTTGGGGAGGTGTGGTGCTGAGATGAGCTGCAGGAGACTCAGCCCAGGCAGGGACACCAGAGCACATGAGCTTTGACTCATCCAACCCTGAGAGCACCCTTCATACAAGGAACAAACAGTGAGGACAAATATGAAGGGAAACCACAAGTCCTGAAAATGCAGAGGGAGATGGGTTCACATCTCACCCACCACCTGACACTCACTGCCAGAACTTGGTCTCCAGTGTCAAGTGACCGTGAGAATTTTGTGTCCATAGCATGTGGCCATCATAGGAGAATTTAAACAAAAAGCCAAAGTTCCTTGTACATAAAACCCTGCAGGTATTGACCAGAAGCCAAGCTTTCACATTTAGCAGTGAAAGGACAAGGAAAGAGTAGTCTTGTCGGAAAGGAGATTTTTAAATGGACAAACAAAAAGAGATGTCTTGAAGCACAGCACGATATAGCACATGATCACATGGGTCTATAAAATCATTAAAATATGAAAAGAACAAATAAAAAGTCTATGCATATTTCCTTCTACTTCCTCAGTTGATATTCGCCTTCCTTCATCTCCTAAGAGTTAAGTGTAACTCAAGTGGTCCTGGAACCCTCTCCCTGTTAACCCCACCTGAGAGTTGTTCCCTACTGAGTTCTCTTCTGCATCACTGTTGCTAATATTTTCCAGGAAGCAGTCTGCAGAAAGACAACCAGGAGCAATAATACAGTTATTATACAAGTTGATCCACCCATTTCTCCTCCTCAGCTTGGCTCACACAGCATCGCCCTGGTCTGTCTTCCAGGTTCACAGACCTCCCCTGTGTTTGTGGAGTCAGAGCCTTTCAACAAGATGTCAATCCCAGTGCAAAATGTCATATGAGAGAGAGATGCTGACAGAATTACATTGTAACCTTACACTTCTACAGGCCCAATATAGCTTTTACATTCAAGCTTACAAAGCTGAAATTCCAACAGTTATGGACACACTGGAGATATGGCTACTCTGATCAACAAATGTGTGTTTTTTGTGATTTTTTAAAAATATGTTAATTATTGTTTGAAATATGTTAATTATAGATAGGGAGATCTGACTACTGCCTACTACATTGGAAAGTTCAGCTCTCATAGCTCCAAAGACAAGGAAAAGGCAATTAATTGCCTCTTCAGGTTTTTCTCTATTGTAGACAATTTGATGCCCTGATGAGATCATTCATATATAGGTATACCTGGGGCCCTTGAACGTAGGCCAGGGATTGGGAGAGTGCTTGTGAACATTAAAATAGTAAGATGAACACTCAGATTCAAAGCAAATTCCCTGTAGGGGGCTCACTTGTAGGCAGTGGTGAAGGGCATGGCCCAGAGCTCCTGTCTGACAAGTAACTAGAGAGTAGGTACAGAAGGGAGGGAAGGGACATTCACAGTCTTCAAAAGCCCATCTTTCCCATCCTTGACTCTAGAGGTCCCAAGCAAGGCAACACAAAAGGCCCCTTAGGAAGTGAAAGATTTGTGCACTGAAAACCATAGAATGCTTTTGAAAGAAAGACGAGACAAGTAATCAGAATACCATACTATATTCATTGACTGGAATATTTAGTGTTGTTGACCTTCCTATACTCCTAAAAGTGATGTACATATATATTGAAACCACTCACAAAGTCTCATGTCATTTTCATAGAAATGGAAAGAAAAAATCCCCAAATACTGAAATTTATGCAACCGAAGAGAAACCCAAAGAACAAAACTAATCTTAAGAGCAAAGAATGACAATGGGGTCTTCAGGCTTCCTGAATTCAAAACAGGTAAGAATGCCACAGTAGTCAAAACTGTGTTCCACCTGCAGCAAAATAGGCAGAGACACCAATGAATCATAAGGAGGGAATCTTGAATAAATTCACACATGTGAGGCCAAATGATCTTTGCCAGGGTTCTAAAATGACAAATCAAGAAAAGATGGTCTCTTCAACAATCAACAGAAAGGCTACTGATGGAATGAGAGGAAGTATCTGCAAACTTTGCATCTGAATAAGGGGCCAATATCCAGAATATATAGCAACTACTACAACTCAGCTTCAAAACAACAAAAGGCAAATAACTGACTTTTAAAAATGTGTAAAGGCTTCAATAGATATTTTTTCATAGAAGACAGAGAAGTGATCAATATACATAGGAATAGTCCTCAACATCAGTAAGTATTAGTGAAATGGAAACCACGTCAAACCACCTTTCAGGTTGTGTATTTTAAAAAGAATGTAAAAGATTTTGGCAACAGTGTAGCAAACTGGAAATTTTGTACCTGTTGGTAAGAATGTAAAATGACATAGCCATTATGGAACAGTTTGGAAGTCCCTCAAAATATTATTAAAAGACTGATCATAAGATCCAGGAATCACTCTTTTGAGTTTATGTCCAAAGAAGATAAAATGAGAATGTTCAGGAGATATCTACAATCACATATCCATTGCCATATTGTACACAAAATCCAAGAAAACCGCCCAGTGTCTACGGGCAGATAAATAAAAAAGAAAATGGGGTGTACACATACACTGGAAGCCTTTCAGCATTTAATAATGAAGGATACCTTGTCATTCGCAGCACTGTGAAATGAAGCTCGAGGATACTGGTAAGAGTGAAATAAGGTAGTCAACGAAGGACAAATACTGCACAATTCCATTTACCTGAGGTTTCTAAAGGAAAATTCAGATAAGCAGAGAGTGGAAGGGTGGTTCCAAGAACTGGGAGGAGGTTGACAGAGGGATTATCTGTTTAATGGCTATAAAATTTTTGTTGCGGGATGGAGAAGTTCTAGAGACAAGCTGAACAACACAGTGCACTGAATTAATAGGACTGACTGGACACGTCAAAGCTTAAGAGGCAAAGCTGGCCTGAACTTCATCTATGCTTTTAAGTTCCTCCTTTCTCAGACTCCTCTAGACCTGGGTGTGGCATGTGGGTACCACCAGGGATCCCTGCAGAAGGAAGGAGCCTCCCCAGTACTGGGGGCCATGATTGAAGGGGAAAGATTCATTCTGAGGCTCTAATAGGAAAGAGTTTGAATGACGGAAATGGCAGATGAATCATGACCAATCAAAATGATATAAGACCTAGTAAGAAATGGGATTTATGACTAAATGAAGGTGTGATTGGCCCAGGAGGGGGATACTAAAACACAGTTTTGTTTTTTATGAATTGTATAGGGCTTCACTGGTGCCTCAGTGCTTAAGAATCTACATGCTAATGCAGGAGATACGAGCTCAATCCCTGGTCTGGAAAGATTCCAAATGGTTTGGAGAAACTAAACCCATCAGTGCACCACAAGGACTGAGCTGTGTTCTAGAGCCCAGGAACCACAAGTGCTGAGCCCACCTTCCAAAACTACTGAAGCCCAAGAGCCCTAGAAGCCATGCTCTGCAACAAAAGACGCTGCTAAAGTGATACACCTACGCACCACAACTAGAGAGATGCCCTTACTCTCCACAAGCAGAGAAAACCCTGCAGAGCAATGAAGACCCAGCAGAGCCAAGAAGAAATTCAAGAAAAATTAAAAAGACTCCAGGGTAAACATTTTCCTGGGTAGTGATGAGATTTGTCTTTCAGGGTATTGGATGTTCACTTGGTATAAAATCAATGGATACAGTGAATGTGTATACTTGGTTTAATTTTTATGTACATACTCGTTAATGGTACATGGTGATGGGAAATTTTTTGGGGGGAAGTTGACACCAGTAACAGTGATGTTTAAGGTGACAAATATCGAGGAAAGCACAAGACAGAAAATTCACAGACACATGGAGAATCACACTATTCATTACACACAGAGACACACCCAGTCCCATGGACACAAACCTACACTATTAACCATAGTACAGCTTCCTCCTGGAACTACAGTAATCAGCCACATTGTTGTACTTATACATTACTTTCTATCACTAGGGCCCCTATACTCATTGCCAGCAGGAATTTGGAATCAGTTTGGCCTCTACACTAAAACCGGAGAGAAAGCCCCAACTTTCTCATCTACAAAGTTTTTCTCCCAAAGTGAATGATTCTACAATACATACCACTTTCACATTCTGAAAGGGCCACCTGCAAGTACAGAAGAGAAGACACTATGAGGATAAGATCACATAGATGCACACTCTTTGGTTCATTTAGTGACAGTTCCTGATGAGGAACAGTGGTGGAGTTCAGCAATATCAGAACACACATACTCAGGATGAAAGGCAAGATCTTTGCCTGGAGGATGGAACTTCTAAGATCATTTGGGTTGGAAATTGCAGAATTCTTTTCTTAGAGGAAATCTGACTGCAGGAGAGAGAAATCTGTACTCAACAGGATGTAATGGATGCTAACAATTTTAATATCCTGTGGACTGAGGCAGCATGATCTGGTAATAAGTATCTCACTCCACATTATCCCAACCAAGAGAATCGTCTCTATCTGAAATGAACACCTTCAAAGACTCATAACCTAATTCTACTCAAAAAGAAATGAAACAGTATTTCTATCTCAGACCAGGAAAAAAAAAAAACAACAAAAAACAGAACTTTCCTTGGAGACACATGGAGTCTCTTTGGTCCTGTCACAAGTTGGGTTGACTGGCAGGTCCTCAGTGAAACCTAGGGGACACAGAGTAGCTGTTAGAATGCTAGAGAGGAGGCTGAGGAATCATGCAGGATTTTTTCTCTTTGTGTGGACATGGGGTGGTGTGTATGGATGTGGGAGGTTAATAAGCATGGACTGAACGTGTGTTCCTCCATCCTCTTGGAGGAGGAAGGAAAGTAAAGGAGAGGAGGAAGGAAATGAAAACACATCTTTGGCTTTCTAGCTAGAGGAATCTAATCAACATGAAATATTCAATCTAAAAAATGGAAAACTCTAAAATGTGTGTACTCTTCAATGAAAGAGACCCATGACTCCTCCTGCTCGTTTGCTGCTGCTGCTGCTAAGTCACTTCAGTATGTCAGACTCTGTGAGACCCCATAGACGGCAGCCCACCATTTGAGTCCCTGCTAAATCGCCACTGTCTCCTGATTTTTCCCAGATCACTCTTCCTCCGAGATCCACAGTTGCTGCTACTCTGTTCATCATGTTTTCTATGAGACTTTGCACTTGATTTAAAGTAAACTCTGTTAGAGGACTGAAATCAATCCTGGGCAAAGTATGCTATTCTATTGATTCACTAATTACTTGTCTTAGAGAAAATCAAATGCACAAGATTTTATATTATTGAATTCCTACCATTTAAAAATAGCTATTATGAATAATATAGTATTTTTCTATCAATATTCGTTTTCTATACAGTGTGTACATGCCCACTGAGCCAGTAGCTGCCCATACTCACAGGGGCCATCTGTTTAGTGGGACAGCTGATTATAGAAAGCACAGTTCCTCCACCAGGTTTTCCTGGGGAGCTAGAGGGACAGAGTAGCTCTTAGGACACAGGTGAGGCTACTCACCAGTCACTCAGCTTTTTTTTTTTTTTTGATAGGGACAAGGGGTGAAGTGTATGCATGAAGGGGTAAGTAACTATGGACTAAGCTGCAGTTGAATCATCCTCTTTGCTGGATGAAGGAGAACAAACGAGAGGAGCAGGAAAGAAGTGAAAGAGAGCCTCTGCATTTTAACAAGTGATCTAATAATAACCTAAACAGTGGGGAAAAAAGAAACACTAAAATGCATTCCAGCTTTAAATGACAGAGATGAACATCCCTCCTGCTTGTTTGGAGCATCTGCTAAATCAGCCCAGGATTTCTTCCTAGATCACTCCCTCCCCAGGATGGAAAGTTGCAGCTATTGAAATGAACAAGTTTTCTGTGAGATTTTGTTCTTGATTAAAAGCAAGCTCTATTAGAGGACTGAATTCAATCCTGCCTTTACAAATATCTATTATCAATCATGTGATATTTTTTCCCAGTCTTCACTTTCCAAACAATATCTGCATGTCCACTGAGACAGTGGCTGTCCACAATGAGAGAAGTGATACATTTAATGGGACAGTTCATTATGGAGAGGAACCAAGGGTGAATGCTGACTGTCTGTGACCCAGCGCTTTAGGAGATTACAACGACTCATAGTCATGAGGCTAACTATCGAAATCGAATGTGAGATCTATTTGACACATTCCCTAGAGTGTGTGTTACCAGGTTTAATCAATGTAGGGCTTGTGGTAATATCATCCAGTAAAATGAAATATCTCCCTGATGATAATCTGCTTTATTCCTTGTTTAAGCATGACACTAGCACCAAGAGATAGGACCAACATTGTCTACACAAGGCCGCAAAACTCTAACAATCTGTGAGTTCACCAGGGGATGCAAACCCCGAGGTGCCTTTCACAATAATGACTGTGCCAAAGTTAGCTGTTAATCCACTTTGCTTGCCCTGGTTTTGGGACCACTGTGCCAACCTTATAATGATGGGCACAGTCTGGACCTCGAGTTTATAGTACCTCCAGGTATAAACATAGATGCAGGGACCCCTTGTTTCATGACTAGGATTTCAAGGATGAGTGATCAGTTCAGGTGAGGTGTGCAGACCAGAAACACTGGAAGCCCCCTAGGTTCTAAGTTTGGCTTTTCCACTTAGGAGGACAAGGGCTTGGGCCATTTTTCTCAGCAGCATCTTCATCTGAGGAAAATGAATATTAATGAAACTTGAGGAATGGCTGAGTTGAGGAAACAATCAGGTAATGTATAATCAGTGGGCAGTGGTGATGAGAAGTGTTTAGAAAGTTCACAGTTGACTTGTGCTGTGTAAGGGGGGAAAATCTCCTGAGGAAACACACATACACACACTTTAAGAATCACATCACAGGGGCTTACACATGGGCCCCCAACCCTGATTCATACAAACTCACATCATCTAAAAGATGTGGTTGTTTCCAGGGACCATAGAACACAGACATTGTTCTTAATGTGAGATCAGTCTTTTCTCAGAACCCCCAACCCTCACTCCCATTAGGAACCCAGTATTAGGGTGACTCTGCAAAGCTAGCTGACAAGAGAGCCCCACAATCATCAGCTAAATTGTTCCTCAGCAGAGGGACGGTTGCTGAATATTTACCATGTTCATTGGCTGCTCCGGCTGCCTGTGATTAGAGAAAAGAAAACTGTGAGGGTGGCAGCATTGTGTGTTCTCTGCAGTAACTTTTATGTTATCTGATTTTTTTGTTTTCCTCAGGTAACGAAACTCTTTAATAAATCATTCATTCCAAAATAAAACAGAGAGGACCCTTGTTGAAAAGGCTGGGCTCTTTCTTTTTTTTTTTTTTTTTGGTCTTTTATTTATTATTTTTTTTCTAATTTTATTTTATTTTTAAACTTTACATAATTGTATTAGTTTTGCCAAATATCAAAATGAATCCGCCACAGGTATACATGTGTTCCCCATCCTGAACCCTCCTCCCTCCTCCCTCCCCATACCATCCCTCTGGGTTGTCCCAGTGCACTAGCCCCAAGCATCCAGTATCGTGCATCGAACCTGGACTGGCAACTCGTTTCTTACATGATATTTTACATGTTTCAATGCCATTCTCCCAAATCTTCCCACCCTCTCCCTCTCCCACAGAGTCCATAAGACTGTTCTATACATCAATGTCTCTTTTGCTGTCTCGTACACCGGGTTATTGTTACCATCTTTCTAAATTCCATATATATGCGTTAGTATACTGTATTTATGTTTTTCCTTCTGGCTTACTTCACTCTGTATAATAGGCTCCAGTTTCATCTACCTCATTAGAACTGATTCAAATGTATTCTTTTTAATGGCTGAGTAATGCTCCATTGTGTATATGTACCACTGCTTTCTTATCCATTCATCTGCTGATGGACATCTAGGTTGCTTCCATGTCCTGGCTATTACAAACAGTGCTGTGATGAACATTGGGGTACACATGTCTCTTTCCCTTCTGGTTTCCTCAGTGTGTATGCCCAGCAGTGGGATTGCTGGATCATAAGGCAGTTCTATTTCCAGTTTTTTAAGGAATCTCCACACTGTTCTCCATAGTGGCTGTACTAGTTTGCAATCCCACCAACAGTGTAGGAGGGTTCCCTTTTCTCCACACCCTCTCCAGCATTTATTATTTGTAGACTTGGATCGCAGCCATTCTGACTGGCGTGAAATGGTACCTCATAGTGGTTTTGATTTGCATTTCTCTGATAATGAGTGATGTTGAGCATCTTTTCATGTGTTTGTTAGCCATCTGTATGTCTTCTTTGGAGAAATGTCTATTTAGTTCTTTGGCCCATTTTTTGATTGGGTCGTTTATTTTTCTGGAGTTGAGCTGTAGGAGTTGATTGTATATTTTTGAGATTAGTTGTTTGTCGGTTGCTTCATTTGCTATTGTTTTCTCCCATTCTGAAGGCTGTCTTTTCACCTTGCTAATAGTTTCCTTTGATGTGCAGAAGCTTTTAAGTTTAATTAGGTCCCATTTGTTTATTTTTGCTTTTATTTCCAATATTCTGGGAGGTGGGTCATAGAGGATCCTGCTGTGATTTATGTCAGAGAGTGTTTTGCCTATGTTCTCCTCTAGGAGTTTTATAGTTTCTGGTCTTACGTTTAGATCTTTAATCCATTTTGAGTTTATTTTTGTGTATGGTGTTAGAAAGTGGTCTAGTTTCATTCTTTTACAAGTGGTTGACCAGATTTCCCAGCACCACTTGTTAAAGAGATTGTCTTTAATCCATTGTATATTCTTGCCTCCTTTGTCAAAGATAAGGTGTCCATATGTGCGTGGATTTATCTCTGGGCTTTCTATTTTATTCCATTGATCAATATTTCTGTCTTTGTGCCAGTACCATACTGTCTTGATAACTGTGGCTTTGTAGTAGAGCCTGAAGTCAGGTAGGTTGATTCCTCCAGTTCCATTCTTCTTTCTCAAGATCGCTTTGGCTATTCGAGGTTTTTTTGTATTTCCATACAAATTGTGAAATTATTTGTTCTAGCTCTGTGAAGAATACTGTTGGTAGCTTGATAGGGATTGCGTTGAATCTATAAATTGCTTTGGGTAGTATACTCATTTTCACTATATTGATTCTTCCAATCCAGGAACATGGTATATTTCTCCATCTATTAGTGTCCTCTTTGATTTCTTTCACCAGTGTTTTATAGTTTTCTATATATAGGTCTTTAGTTTCTTTAGGTAGATATATTCCTAAGTATTTTATTCTTTCCGTTGCAATGGTGAATGGAATTGTTTCCTTAATTTCTCTTTCTGTTTTCTCATTATTAGTGTATAGGAATGCAAGGGATTTCTGCATGTTGATTTTATATCCTGCAACTGTACTATATTCATTGATTAGCTCTAGTAATTTTCTGGTGGAGTCTTTAGGGTTTTCTATGTAGAGGATCATGTTATCTGCAAACAGGGAGAGTTTTACTTCTTCTTTTCCAATTTGGATTCCTTTTATTTACTTTTCTGCTCTGATTGCTGTGGCCAAAACTTCCAAAACTATGTTGAATAGTAATGGTGAAAGTGGGCACCCTTGTCTTGTTCCTGACTTTAGAAGAAATGCTTTCAATTTTTCACCATTGAGGATAATGTTTGCTGTGGGTTTGTCATGTATAGCTTTTATTATGTTGAGGTATGTTCCTTCTATTCCTGCTTTCTGAAGAGTTTTTATCATAAATGCGTGTTGAATTTTGTCAAAGGCTTTCTCTGCATCTATTGAGATAATCATATGGTTTTTATTTTTCAATTTGTTAATGTGGTGTATTACATTGATTGATTTGCGGATATTGAAGAATCCTTGCATCCCTGGGATAAAGCCCACTTGATCATGGTGTATGATCTTTTTAATGTGTTGTTGGATTCTGATTACTAGAATTTTGTTAAGGATTTTTGCATCTATGTTCATCAGTGATATTGGCCTGTAGTTTTCTTTTTTTGTGGCGTCTTTGTCAGGTTTTGGTATTAGGGTGATGGTGGCCTCACAGAATGAGTTTGGAAGTTTACCTTCCTCTGCAATTTTCTGCAAGAGTTTGAGCAGGATAGGTGTTAGCTCTTCTCTAAAATTTTGGTAGAATTCAGCTGTGAAGCCGTCTGGACAGGGGCTTTTGTTTGCTGGAAGATTTTTTATTACAGTTTCAATTTCCGTGCTTGTGATGGGTCTGTTAAGATTTTCTATTTCTTCCTGGTCCAGTTTTGGAAAGTTGTACTTTTCTAAGAATTTGTCCATTTCTTCCACGTTGTCCGTTTTATTGGCATATAATTGTTGATAGTAGTCTCTTATGATCCTTTGTATTTCTGTGTTGTCTGTTGTGATTTCTCCATTTTTGTTTCTAATTTTGTTGATTTGATTTTTCTCCCTTTGTTTCTTGATGAGTCTGGCTAATGGTTTGTCAATTTTATTTATCCTTTCAAAGAACCAGCTTTTGGTTTTGTTGATTTTTTCTATGGCCTGTTTTGTTTCTTTTGCATTTATTTCTCCTCTAATTTTTAAGATTTCTTTCCTTCTACTAACCCTGGGGTTCTTCATTTCTTCCTTTTCTAGTTGCTTTAGGTGTAGAGTTAGGTTATTTCATTTAAGATCTTTCAACTTCAAGGAGGAAAAATTTCTACTTAAGAAAGTGCCTACAGTAGTAATTGATAGTACTTTTAGTGTCCTTTTGAATCAGGGCTGTGTTTATAACAGATTTAACGTCAATATTTCACCAGCAAGGAATTTCATACATAAGTGCTAATATACATTGTCTGATTACTATAACTGTATTTCGCTGAACAAAACATAAAGAAGTGAAGCAGCAGTCTATGTGAGACACAGAGAGTTGAGCTTACCTCCAAGGGATGCAGGGGCGGCTCCTCAGCCCCAGCCTGGGGCAGATCCAACACCAGGTGCTCCTGGGGAGCTAGAGGGAAACAGAAGGCCATCAGGACAGATGAGAGGCTGCTTCCAAAGATCTCAGGCTTCTTTTTTGTTTGTTTGATGGGACATGGGGTGCAATGTGTACATGAGAGAGGTTAGTAACTATGAACTGAACTGTTCTTGAATCCTCCTTTTTGCTGGATGAAGTGCAAAAAAAGGAGACAAGCAGGAAGGCAATGAAAGAGATTGGCTGCATTTAACTGGTGATAACCAAACTGATGGGGAAAAGTGAAACATTACAATGCATGCCAACTTTCAGTGACAGAGATGCATGTCCCTCCTGCTTGTTTAGAGCTTCTGGTACATCACACCTATCTTCTGGATTTCTTCCTAGATCACTCAAGCCTCAGGATCCACTGTTCCAGCTATTGTACCTACCAAGTCTGGGAGACTTTATTCTTGATTAAAGGCAAACTCTTGTTAGAAGACTGAATTCAATACTACCTTTCCAAACAGCTGTTATCAATCATGTGATGTTATTTCCCAGGCTTGATTTTCCAATGTTTGCATGTCCACTGTGTCAGTGCTATTCACACTCACAGAAGTCATACTTTTAGTGGGACAGTTCATTATGGAGAGGAAGCATGGAGTGAAAGTTACTCTCTCTGACCCCACTGTGCATGAGATTTACAACAAGGATCATGGTCACTAGACTATCATTTTCCACTGTGAGCTTTATTTGACAACTTCCCTTGAGTGTGTACTACAGGGTTTAATCAATGCAAGGTTACAGTAATGTTACCCAGTACAATGAAATACATCTCTGATGAGAATATGCTTTTGTCCTTGTATAAACAAAGACAGGAACACCAACATATATGACTTCCACTCTACAAAAGGTCATGCAACACTCAGAATCTGTGAGTTTACCAAGAGGATCTGAGTCCTGATTACTTTTCACAATAATGACTGTGCCAAAGTTGGCATTAATCTAACTAAGGTTACCCTGCGTTCCTTGAAACGGTGACCACCTTATAATGATGGGCAGGATCAGGACTCCTGGACCTACTAGTACCTCCAGGGATGGACATCGATGTAGGCACCCTGGTGCCCCATGACTGAGGATCACATGACTGACTGGTAAGAGCAGGTCACTCCTCCAGAGGAGCCAAATTGGGATCAACACTAGGTACTCAGTTTGGCTTTTTCACTACGAGGTCAAGAATGTTGGGCATTTGTATCATTTCCATCTTCACCTGAGGAAAATGAATATTAAGCTAGTTTGAGGAATGGATTCCCTGATTGCTCAGTTGTTAAAGTGTACACCTGCAATGCTGGACACCCCGTTCGATCCCTGGGTTTGGAAGATCCCCCAGAGAAGGGAAACACTACCCACTCCAGGATTCCGGCCTAGAGAATTCCATGGACTCTAGTCCACGCGGCCTCAAAGAGTTGGACACAAACTGAGTGACTTTCACTTTGGCTTTTGAGGAAAGACTGAGTTGAGGAAAGAATCAGGTAATGTATAGTCAGTGTGCAGTGGTGATGAGAAGTGTTTAGAAAGTTCACAGTTGACTTGTGCCGTGTAAGAGGGAAACATGCCCTGAGGAAACACATATACACACACCTTAAGAATCACACCACACAGGCTTACACAAGGGCCCCCAACCCTGATTTACACACACTCACATCAGCTAAAAGATGTGGTTGTTTCCAGGGACGATAGAACACAGACACTGTTCTTTCTTTGAGATCAGTCTCTTCTCAGAACCCCCAACCCTCACTCCTGTTAGGAATCCAGCATCAGGGTGACTCTGCAAAGCTAGCTGGCAAGAGAGCCCCACGATCATCAGCTAAACTGTTCCTCAGCAGAGGGACGGTCACTGAATATTTACCATGTTCATTGGCTGCTCCGGCTGCCTGTGATAAGAGAGAAGAAAACAGTGTGAGGGTCGTAGAATCATGTCTTCTCTGCAGTAACTTTTATGTTATCTGATTTTTTGTTTTCCTCAGGTAACTAAACTCTTTAAAAAATCAATCATTCCAAAAGAAAACAGAGAGGACCCTTGTTGAAAAGGCTGGGCTCTTTTACTTAAGATCTTTCCATTTCAGGAGGAAAAAATTCTACTGAGGAAAGTACCTACAGTCGTAATTGATGGTATTTTTAGTATCCTTTTGAATCAGGTCTGTGTTGATAACAGATTTAATGTCAATATTTCACCAGCAAGAAATTGCATACATAAGTGCTAATATACATTGTCCGATTATTATAACTGTATTTCACTGAATGAAACATAAAGAAGAGACGCAGCAGCCTTTGTGAAACACAGACTGTTGAGCTTACCTCCAGAGGATACAGAGGTGGCTCCTCAGCCCCGGCCTGGGGCAGTTCCAACACCAGGTGCTCCTGGGGAGCTAGAGGGAAACAGAAGGCCATCAGGACAGAGGAGAGGCTGCTTCCAAAGATCTCAGGTTTCTTGTTTGTTTGTTTGATGGGACATCGGGTGGAATGTGTACATGAGAGAGGTTAGTATCTATGGACTGAGCTGCTCTTGATTCCTCCTCTTTGCTGGATGAAGTACAACCAAGGAGACAAGCAGGAAGGTGATGAAAGAGATTGGCTGCCTTTAACTGGTGATAACCAAACCAATGGGGAAATGTGAAACATTACAATGCATGCCAGCTTTCAATGACAGACCCATGACCCTGTTTTCTGTTTCGAGCTTCTGGTAAATCACACCTATCTTCTGGATTTCTTCCTAAATCACTGCATCTGCAGGATGTGCTGTCTCAACTATTGTACTTAACAAGTCTGGGAGACTTTATTCTTGATTAAAGGCAAACTCTTGTTAGAGGGCTAAAGTCAATACTACTTTTCCAAATAGCTATTATGAATCATGCAATGTTATTTCCCAGGCTTGATTTTCCAAACAATGTTTGCTTGTCCACTGAGTCAGTGGGGGTTCACACTCACAGAAGTCATACTTTTAGTGGGACAGTTCATTATGGAGAGGAAGCATGGAGTGAATCTGACTGTCTCTGACCCAGCTATGCATGAGATTTACAACAAGGATCATGGTCACTAGACTATCAGTTCCATTCTGAGCTTTATTTGACAATATCCCTTGAGTGTTTACTGCAGGGTTTAATCAGTGTGAGGTTATGGTAATGTTACCCAGTACAATGAAATACATCTCTTTTGATAATATGCTTTTGTCCTTGTGTAAACAAAGACAGGAACACCAACACATATGACTTCCACGCTACAAAAGGCCACCCAACACTCAGAATCTGTGAGGTTACCAGGAGGATATGAGTACTGAGATTCTTTTCCCAATAATGACGTTTCCAAAGTTGGTGTTAATCCACCTATGGTTACCTGAGTTCCTTGACCACTTGCCCACCTTATAATGATGGGCAGGATCTGGACCTCTGGACCTGCTAATACCTCCTGGCATGGATATAGATGCTGAGACTCCCTTTCCGCATGACTGAGGATCACATTGGTGACTGGTAGGAGCAAGTCACTCCTCCAGAGGAACCAAACTGAGATCAACCCTGGGTACTAAGTTCGGTTTTTCCACTAGGACGTTAAAAATTTTGGCCATTTGTCCAATTACCATCTTCACCTGAGGAAAATTAATATTAAGCTATTTTGGGGAATGGATTCCCTGATAGCTCAGTTGTTAAAGAGTCTGCCTGCAATGCTGGATACCTGTGTTTTATCCCTGGGTTTGGAAGATCCCCTGGAGAAGGGAAAGGCTACCCACTCCAGTATTCTGGCCTGGAAAATTCCATGGACTGTAGTGCATGGGACCGCAAAGATTTGAATACAAACTGAATGTCTTTCACTTTCACTTTTGAGGAAAGACTGAGTAGAGGAAAGAGTCAGGTAATGTATGGTCAGTGTGCAGTGGTAGTGAGAAGTCTTTAGAAAGTTCACAGTTGACTAGTGCTGTGTAACAGGGAAACCCCTCCAGAGGCAACACACACAGACACAGAGCTCCAGAATCACACCACTTGGGCTCACACAAGGGCCCCCAATTGTGATTCACACAAACCCACAACATCTAAATGATGTAGTTGCTTCCAGGTACCATAGAACAAAGACACTGTTCTTTCCTGGGAGATCAGTCTCTTCTCTGCACCTACAGCCCACACCCCAAGTAGGAATCTGGCATCAGGGCCACTCTCCAACCAGAGCCAGTCAGAGAACCCCACCTTTATCAGTTGGATTGTCCGTCAGCAGAGTGATGATCCGTGAATATTTACCGTGTTCACAGGCTTCCCCGGATTCCTGTGATTGCAGAGAAGAAAACAGAGTGAGTGTGTCAGCATCTTGAGTTTTCTGCACTAAGTCTTCTCTTATCTGGTTTTTGTCCTCAGGTAACTAGCACTCTTTACTTCAGTGGCTCCAAAATAAAACAGACAGTCTCCTGTTGGAAAGACTGGTCTGTTTCACATAAGATCTCTCAGTTTTAATTTGACCAACGTTTACAAATTGTTTTTCAAGAAAGAACACTTTCTGTTGAGCAAAGTACCTACAGTAATAAATGATGCTGTCTTATTGAAATGTCCTTTTGAATCAGGACTGTGTTGATAATAGATTTATCCTCTCTACTTTCCCAGCCAAGGATTTGCATGCCTCAGTGGTAACGCAAATTCTCATATTACTATAACTGTGTTTGACTGAATGGAAAATAAAGAAGTGAAGCCGCAGCCTTGCCCCGGTTAAGAGAGGTGCACTTACGTCCACCGTCCTCAGAGGCTCGTCCTCAGTCCCGGCCTGAGGCAGCTCCACCGCCATGTCCTCCTGGGGAGCTGGAGGGACACAGAACAGCATAGGGACACAGGTGAGGTGCTCACTAACCTCTCAGGAGCCTTTTTCATTGAAGGGGCATGGGGTGGAGTGTATGCATAAGGCATTAGTAACTATGGACTGACTTGCTTTTGAATCATCCTCTTCATTGTATAAATAAGAGCAAATCAGAGGAGCAGGAAACTTCTGTATTTTAACTAGTGATAACATAACAGTTCGGGAAAAAAGAAACACTGGAATGCATGCCACCTTTCAATGACAAAGACTCATGAAACTCCTGCCTGTTTATATCTTCTACAAAACCACTCCTATCTGGAAGGATTTCTTCCTAGATCACTGCCTCCCCAGCATTCAATTTCAGCTGATGCACTTATTAAGTTTTCTATGAGATTTTGTTCTTGATTAAAAGCAATCTCTGTTAGAGGACTGAATTCAACCCTACCTTGCCAAATAGCTATAATCTATCATGTGATGTTTCTTCCTAGTCTCCATTTTCTGAACAATATTTGCACGTCCACTGAGTCAGTGTTTGTTCACACTCATTGAAGCCATACATTTAGAGGGACAGTTCATCATGGAGAGAAAGCATGGGGTAAATGTCGACCTTCTTGGACCCTGGTGTGCAGGAGGTTCACAACAAGAGTCAAGGTCACCAAGGGGAATGTCAAGTTCCACTGTGAGATCTATTTGACACCTTCCCTTAAGAGTGTGCTACAGGGTTTAACCAATGTAGGGCTTATGGTAATGTCACCCAGTACAATGAAATATCTCCCTGGATGACACTCTGCTTTTGTCCTTGGTTTAGCAATGACACTAGCACCAACAGATATGGCCTGTACTGTCTAAACAAGGGAACACAACTTTCAGATCTTTGAATTCACTAAGAGGATATGAATCCCAAGGTGCCTTTCACAATAATGACTGTGGCAATGTTGGTGATAATCCACCTATGTTTGCCCTGGGTTCCATGACCACTGAGCCCATCTTACAATGAAGGGCACAATCTGGACCTCTGGAGCTCTAGTACCTCCAGGCATAAACGTAGATGCAGGGGCCCCCTTGCTCCATGACTGAGGATCCCACGGTTGAGTGATAAGTGCAGGTCAGGGGTCCAGAGCAGACACACTGGGACCACCCATAGGTTCCCAGTTTATTCTTTTCCACTTTGGAAGTCAATAGTTTGGTCCATATTTCTCAGCACCATCTCCATTTGAGCAAGATGAATATTAACCGAACTTGAGGAATGACTGAGATGAGGAAAGAATTAGGTAATCTACAGCCAGTGCACAGTGTGTTGAGAAGTGTTTAGAAAGTTCACCGTTGACTTGTGCTTTATAAGAGGGAAACATCTCCTGAGGAAACACACACAGACAGCTTGAGAATCACACTGCATGGGCTCACACATGGGACCAAAACCCATGCATCTAAATGATGTAGTGGTTTCAAGGTACCATAGAGCACAGACATTTTCTTTCCTGGGAGATCAGTCTCTTTTCTGCACCCTGTGCCTTCACCCTCTTTAGGAATCCAGCATCAGGGCGACCCTCCAAACAGAGCTGGCAAGAGATTGCCACCTTCATCAACTAGATTATTTTCATCAGAGGGATGATCCCTGAATAATTACCGTGTTCACTGGCTTGTTCACAGGCCTGCAATTAGAAAGAAGAAAACAGTGTGAGGGTGTCAGCATCTTCAGTCCTGTGCATTCAGGTCTTTTGTTCTCTTTTTCTTTTCAGAAAACCAAATGGGCATGTGCTGTTGCATCCATAGCCCCAAAATAACACATAGAGAACACCTGTGGGAAAGGCTGGAGCTCCTCCTGGAAGAGCACTCCAGCTCATTTTCACCAGTAATTAAAAGTTTCATTTCTGGAAGGAACAGTTTCTGCTGAGGAAACTGATCCCAATTCCAGTTTTTAATTTATGTTGTAATTTTTGAAAAACATCCTTTTGAATAAGTTATCTGCTGGGAGAAATTCATCCATCAAATTAAAAACTGTTTATATGAACTGTCTTGAATATTTTGAACCTTTATCTGAATTCGGCTAGAAAATAAAGTCATTAAGCAACACTTTTATATCAGATGAATAGGAGGCACTTACTATGGAGTTGGGCAGAGCCTCTTCCTCCAACGTTGAAATGGATAGCTCCTCAAGCTGGTCCTCGGGGAGCTCTAGGAGGACATAGAGGAATTTTCAGGACACTTTGTGATGCTGATGGGGAAGACCATGTTAATGTGGATACATCGGAGGAGTGTGTGGATGTGGGTGGTTAATGTGTGGGCTAAAATCTGTTGGACAACCTTTATCATGGGTGGAGGAAGGCAAAGGAGATGAACGTTTCAGAAATGAGTCAGAGAGCCTTAAGCTTTCTGGCTAAGGGGATCGACTTGAAACTCGGTCTGACAGAGGGAAGCACTAAAAATCACACTATGCTTCAGTAGTCATGTACTGTTGTGAGACTTGGACCATTAAGAAGGCTGAGTGCCAAAGAATTAACGCTTTAGAATAGTGGTGCTGAAGAGACTCTTGTGAGTTCCTTGGACAGCCAGGAGATCAAACCAGATAATCATAAAGGAAATCAATCATGGATATTCATTGGAAGGACTGATGCTTAAACTTCAGTACTGTGGCTGCCTGATGTAAAGATTAGGCTCACTCGAACAGCCCCTTATGCTGGGAAAGACTGAGGGCAGGAGGAAAAGAAGGGGCCACAGAGGATGAGATATCTTGATAGCATTATCGACTCAATGACATGAATTTGAGCAAACTCCAGAAGATAGTGAAAGATAGGTCAGCCTGGTGTGCTGCTGTCCATGGGCTCACAGACATAAACTAGGGACTGAGCATTGTCATCAAAAATAAATTGTATTTATTCTTCTCATAATTTTTAAGAATTAAAAAGTTCCATCAGTTCAGTTCAGTTGCTCAGTCTTGTCCAAGTCTTTGTGACCCCATGAATCGCAGCACACCAGGCCTCCCTGTCCATCACCAAATCCCAGAGTTCACCCAAACCCATGTGCATTGAGTCGGTGATGCCATCCAACCGTCTCAACTTCTGTCATTCCCATCTCCTCCTGCCCTCAATCTTTCCCAGCATCAGGGTCTTTTCAAATGGCTCAGCTCTTCACATCATGTGGCCAAAGTATTGGAGTTTCTGCTTCAACATCAGTCCTTCTAATGAACACGCAGGACTGATCTCTTTTAGGTTGGAATGGTTGGATCTCCTTGAAGTCCAAGAGACTGTTCAGAGTCTTCTCCAACACTGCAGTTCAAAAGCATCAATTCTTTGGTGCTCAGCTTTCTTTATAGTCCAACTATCACATTCATACATTCATACTGGAAAAACCATAGCCTTGATTAGATGGACCTTTGTTGACAAAGTAATGTCTCTGCTTTTTAATATGCTGTCTAGGTTGGTCATAACTTTCCTTCCAAGGAGTAAGCGTCTTTTAATTTCATGGCTGCAATCACCATCTGCAGTGATTTTGGAGCCCAGAAAAATAAAGTCAGCCACTGTTTCCCCATCTATTTGCCATGAAGTTCTGGGACTGGATGCCATGATCTTAGCTTTCTGAATGTTGAGCCTTAAGCCAACTTTTTCACTCTCCTCTTTCACTTTCCTCAAGAGGCTCTTTTGTTCTTCTTCAGTTTCTGCCATAAGAGTGGTCTCATCTGCATATCTGGGGTTATTTATATTTTTCCCAGCAATCTTGGTTTTTCTATATTCACAATTTAGTGTACCTATCAACACCATCTACATATTTTTCATCAGATCCAATATAACCTCTGTACCCATTAAGTCATAATCCACCTTCTCCGTTGCCTCCTCGCTTTGGTAATTTCTATTTCCAGCTTCCATGAGTTAGCCTATTCAGTGTACCTTAAACCAGTGGAAGCATACAATATTTGTCTTTCTGTGCCTGCCTTATTTCACTAAGTATAATAAATGTTTGTATTAATTGTCCATCCATTTTATAGCATATTTCAATCCTTAATTCATTTTGTGGTGGGACAGTATTCCATTCTGAGTACATATCACATTTCATTTATCCATTCATCACATGATGGTCTTTGGGTTGTTTCTAGTATTTACGTACTAATAATACACTGTGAACATTAGTGTGTAGATTTCTGTATGGTATTATAATTTAAAAGTGCATATTTAAAATATCACTGAATGTAACAATACAAAGTGTGAATGTTAGGTGAACTAACAATGTTAGATTTTGAACTACTAAAAATATATTTTCTCACTAATTATAAAAAATGTAGCACACATATGTTATCTGTGAGTAGAATTTGATAGCTGAAACTGAAGTGATATGTTATTGGAATTTTCTGTATAATCTATACAACTTTTATGTCAATGTAATCCTGCTTTAAGTAAAGTCTAATGATTTAAAGAAATCTTGAAACATGACTTCAGGGGGGAACACATCACAGCTAGTGTTAAAAAATTAGCTAATGTCCAAACCATAGCTAGAGACCATTTTCACTTTTAAGCATGAACCAAATGTTGAATTTAAAATGCATCTTTCCTTTCATAGTTAAAGCAGTACCAACTGATATAGTTTCAATTTGAACACATGAAATAAAAGAACATTGCTTAATATTTCTCTTTTTTTCCCTTAAATATGAGGCCCTGAACATACTACAATAATCATTCTTGAATGAACTTAATGAGAAAATTTCCACAGTACCTTCAGTTGAGTCAGTTAGAGGGTGCACCCTATTGTGTGGCCAACAACAAACTCTCTTCATCCAGCTGGTTCTTGATGTTCTTGACATTTGAGGGGTGTGGCTTCTCGCCTTCTGGATGAGACATCCTGTGAAATGCATTATAATGGTGAGAGCTGTTGACATGTTGCCGGCAGAGGACCACCTGGGAACTAATAATAATTGACCCATAATTCAATCCTCTGGTTCCCTTCCTCACCAGATGCCTTGCAAGGCCTCCTGAATCCAAGGTGGACTTAGGAAGATCTGCAGTTTGATATGCACTGAAAACATCCAACAGACTGGCTGTGTGTGCAAATATCTCTATTTAACTGAGACCTAGAAGCTCAGCAGAGCATGGTGACCATGCCTGATGGACTGGATTCAAATCACATTTAGGAGAAGCAGGTACTTGGGAAAGACATACGGATCCCTCTTTGCCTCAGTTCCCTGTCCTGAGTTGGAGAAATGTTAACATGGCCTATTTTTAGTATTATGAGGCCAAGAATGATTAAATACAGGTAAAATATTAGAAAAATAAAGGAGTGACTTCCTGGGCAGTCCAGTGGATAAGAATCTGCCTCTCAACGCAGGGGACGGGGTTTGATTTCTGGTCGGCAAACTCTGGTCCTGTATGCCTCTGCGCAATTAAGCCCACATGTTGCAACTACTGAGGTCAAGCACCACGAGTAGAGAGTCAGTGCCCTGCAACGAAAGAGCTGCACGATGTGATGAAGATTCCACGTGCCACAACTAAGACCTCATGCAGCCAAATAAATGAATGATAGATAGACAAATAAATAAATAGAAAAGTAAAGGACTGGTGCTTCGTAATTTCTCTGTAAGTGTTCAACCTTGAATGATGGCAAGAATAAGATGGACCTTCAGTAGTGGTTGAAAGCAGAGAGGGCATTTTGAGGGCTCCAATAAGTGGAGATGGAAGCTTATTCTTCAGCTTTTTCACAGAAACAAGTTTTTATAGCTCATGGAGAGTATCTATTATCACCTCTTCGGACACCCAGCCCTGTTCAAGAGGAAGGGTGGACAAAGTGTGGGCTGTAATCCATATGTTACATTAGATGGTGTTGAAATTTAAAGAGATGAAGTGATTTTCCAATGGTCACGCAATAATAAATAGTGGATCTGGGACAGGATTGTAGATGGTTCCCTGAGGACACAGATGCCTGCACCTCTGAGGCCTGTGCTAAAACCCCTTAACCAGGACCTCAACCCTACCTCCAACTCAAATTATCCTGCCCCTAGTTTTCTGTGGATGAGAGCTGATGCCCTGAAGAAGGTGCCTCAGCCTTAAAAAGGGCTCCAATCCTCCTCCTACCACTCATCTCTATATTTCAGTTCCTCATCCAAAATACAAGTTTCCTCTGAGCAAAGCTTCTCAGAAAAACCACAGGATTCCAACTCTGTCCATCCTCCAAAGCTTCTTCACACACTCAACCATCTCACGAGCAGCCTTCCCAATGTCCAGTTCACCTTGCTAAGTGACCAGTCATCTGTTTGGCCAACAAGTTGGCTCAGCGCTCAGAACCTTCTAAACCAAAGGGCACATGATGGCTCTACAAAGAATTAGCTTCCTTTTAACTTGACCAAGTCTGCATGAGCACTTAATGTGAGTTAACTCAGGAGGTGGCCATCTGTGCTGGCCTTTGGTGGCTTAACTAAGTCTGAGATGCTCAAAGTCTCACAGCTGATCTGAACACTTATTTGAGCAGCCTGGACCAAGTGCTAGCTAAGAATGGGCAGGAGTTCAACCTTCCCCCACTAAAATTCTGACTCTATCAACTTCTCATTATGCTCTAGACCCTGTAGTAGGAGAAACAGAGCCCCATATTCTTTTTGAAAATCATCTCCATCCTCACAGCCTGCAGACTGTAACCCTAGATTCTCCTTGAGGATCAACAGACAAGCTCTCCTTCCCTCAGTGACCAAATGTTCATCCTACCAACCCAACAGCACTATGCCATCTCACTAAACTCCTTGGCAACAGCCAAATAATGATCCAGCCCACATCCACCCATGGGAATCCCACCAGTAAATCCCAGTTTCTTTCCTTTTTAAGTCTCACGATTTACACTGCTAGTGTTTGTAGATTTGGGCAGCAGAATTTGAGAAGAGTTGAGATGTAATTCCCTTTTACTATAATGTCTGATGTTTGGGAGACATCATTGTTCTCCTCTGTTAGTTCTTTCCATCTGTTCTCTGGTAAGAGTGTATACAAAACTGGCATTGGGAAATTGGAAATTTAGGAAGATATTTAAGGCAGCCAGCTGACAGGAAAATCAAAATATAATTTAAGGAATAAAACAAGACTATAAACCACATTTGTAACTCTGTAGATAAATTAGAGTGATGGAAAAGAAAAATAATAATAAAAAATGAGAAAAATTCATCAGTAAAAGTTAAACAGCCCATTTGAAGGAACAGCCTTCAGAGGAACAGTGGGAACCTACCTCCCAAACAATTCAGGTTACCCATTTCTCTTTGCCACCATACATGAAGCTCAGTGGGAACCTACCTCCCAAACAATTCAGGTTACCCATTTCTCTTTGCCACCATACATGAAGCTCTCAGCTCGCAAACACACTGAATGCAGAATGTGTATCACCACATTACCATGGCAACCACACATCACAGAACCTTCAGAATTAACTGGACTCTGCACAGGATGAGTCCAACTGCCACTGTCCAACTGCTACTGTGATTCTATGCACATGTTTGGCTTTTCAGAGTAAACATTTTATTTCAAAAACTGAATCTCAGGCTCACACATTTCTCTCTGATTAGAAAATAATTCATATGAATGAAAATGTTCTGTCCCCAAGTATAGCTGATAGTGAACATTTTCGGGTGAGGAGGGACAAATCTAACACATTGAGAATAAAAAGAGATTCTATTATTGATTAGAATATCATCTTGGTACCGATCACAAGTTTGTGCTCCTAACACACAGTGAGGAGAGAAAGCCTTCCTGCAGGGCCACACAGGGAGAAAAGACAGACAAACAAAAAAAGGTGAGCACCCAGAAAAAATGTCAGCAAAGTGCTTTTCTAGGAAAGCTGAGGGAATGGCCTGGTTACTTCTGGGGTCAGAGTCTTTGTTCCTGAGGTCAGGTCATGGTCAGGGCACGATGTTCTTGTGGTGGTGGTGGTGGTTTAGTCACTGAGTCAAGTCTGACTCTTGCGGCCCCATGGACTGTAGCCTGCCGGGCTCCTTTGTCTATGGGATTCTCAAGGTAAGAATACTGGAGTGGCTTGCCATTTCCTTCTCCAGGGGACCTTCCCAACCCAAGAATCAAATCCTGGTCCCCTGCACTGCAGACAGGTTCTTTACTTATGGAGCTATGAGGGAAACCCTAATGTTGCTGTAAACCTCCCCCCAAATCAAATGCTACTCTCAGTTCTGACAAGAAAGCATCAGGTCCCAGGCACCACCCTCTATTTCTGGGGTCCAGGGCCAGGCCAGGAGGAGGGGGTCCTGGGTGGGTAGGGTATCCAGCACCCAGTCGGGGCCCTACGTCCAGTGCCCGGCCCTGGCTGAGGGGGCGGGTCTCAGTGGGCAGCACCTCAGAGCCAAGTCTCAGACCCCATCCAACTTCCATCTCTCTCAGTGCCTGACACTCAGGACCCAGCCAGGCCTCAGGCTGTTCATTTAAGCTGCAGAGACACACTTGTAGCAATTTCCAACTGGGTTAATCTTTAGTTCACAACAATTACTCTCTTTGAAAGAAGTCCCAACCACAGAGGCAAGCCTAAAATGATGTGTAAGACCCTTGCACACCAACCTAACCTCCTGCCACCTCCTGGGGGTGGACAACCGATCAGTGCTGGAACAAGTGTGGAAATGTGAATGGAGAGACAGGAGCTGGGAAACTCTTTCCTTAGTAGCCAGGGTCATATCCTCCAGCTGCCCAAGGCTCTGGGGACCATGCCCAGATCGTTCTCTGCAGCTTATAGGTCATGGAGGCAGGGAATGGGGAGAGGTTCACTGCTTTGTGTTGGGAAGAACCCCTGGAGAAGGGAAATGCTACCCAATCCATCATTCTGGCCTGGAGAATGCCATGGACTGTATAGTCCATGGGTTGCAAAGAGTCAGACATGACTGAGCGACTTTCACTTTCACTTCAGCAGCTTTGTGGCCTGGATCTGGCCTGTGGGCACCTGTGGCGAGGCCTCTGGGACTCTGTGGGACACAGTCCCCAAACTGTCCTGGGCCCTCATCTCACCCACCTGCCCTGAGGCCTGAGGGCCTGAATAGCACATGGAGAAGGCCTCTGTCCCAGACTCATTAACTCTGGTGAGGACTGCTAACAGGTTTCCTGTTGGTGGAGCATGACCTCTAACCCTAGGCTAAGGGTCCCACTGAAGGTCTTACGATATTGACTGTGTACCCACCCCACCCCTAGTACAGTCTCCTCCACCCATTCCTACTCTTTCCGAGTCCCCGGACTTCCCTAGAAGAAACAAAGCCTAAGATTTCATCTTATACATCAGTGTCTCTTTTGCTGTCTTTTGGACTCTGTGGGAGAGGGAGAGGGTGGGATGATTTGGGAGAATGGCATTGAAACATGTATAATATCATATATGAAACGAGTCACCAGTCCAGGTTTGATGCACGATACTGGATGCTTGGGGCTGGTGCACAGGGATGACCCAGAGGGATGGTATGGGGAGGGAGGAAGGAGGAGGGTTCAGGATGGGGAACAAATGTATACCTGTGCTGGATTCATTTTGATATATGGCAAAACCAATACAATATTGTAAAGTTAAAAAAAAATAAAATAAAAAGACTTTCCAAAAAAAACACGAAGATTTAATCTTATAAACAAAATTAAGTTCATACCTAATGTATCCACTTGTACTCTTTATTTGGAGCCCCGTAAATTCTTCTCACAAAAATGAACGTTTATGTTGTGTGTTGCAGGTGTGTTTTCAATTTATCACTACCTTTAATTTTTTTTTAATTTTTGTTTATTTGTTTTTGTCTGTGCTAGGTCTTCCTTGTCATGCTTGGCTTCTCTCTAGCTGTCCTGAGTAGGGACTTCTCTCTTGTTGTGGAGCACAGGCTCTAGGTGCACACGCTTCAGTAGCTGTAACTCACAGGCTCTAGAGCCCTGGGTCAGTAGCTGTGGTGCACAGGCTAGTTGCTCAGCAGCATGTGGGATCTTCCTAGACCAGGGATCAGATCCATGTCCCCTGCACTGGCAGGAAGATTCTTAACCCCTGGGCCACTAAGGAAGTCTCATCACTGTCTTTTTATTATGGTTACTTTTACTTATATCATGAAGACATTTATTTTCAAAAACGTCAGTAATTTAAACATTTTTGTTATTTTGGTTGTTAGAAGGAAAAGGGGAAGGATGTTATGACTAATATTTTTATTAAGGCCCAAATACTCCTTTAAAAATATTTTAATAAATAGGAAAATAACAGCAGGTGTTTAAAGACAATTTTTCTATTAAACAATTCTAAATATTTCTAAAGATGTTTGTCAAAATGGACTAATTTTTTAGAGTAATGATAGAAAATTTCCTGATACAGGAAATGTACTTATCCTGATACAGTCATAAATGGAACGGAGTATTTTGTAAAGCACGTGTGATAATTTATGTCTCAAAAACTTGAAAACATTTTGGAAGTGATAATGATGTTATATCAATGATTAAGTCATTTTAACAGATTTCATTCACAATGTGTCTATTCATCAGATAATGAACTTGCAGTTGTTTTCTGAGACAAGAGGGGCACGTTCAATTCATGTTAGTTAAAGAAGTGTAAAAGAATTTGTGATTAAATTTGTTATGTCCTATTAATGATTTAAATGGTGGAGAATTCACTAAGTTTTAATACAGCTCCAATTTGCCATGTTTATTTGTATTTCTTTGACCAAGCAACATATTGGACTTTTTGAAAGTTCTCCTATAGTTGATTCAAGAACTATTTATAAAAGTTGGTGAATATTTATAATAATTAAACATGATACATTATGTAAAACAAGGAAATGGGACCAACTTAGTGCCTCAAACATCCTAACTAAATTCTGCTGACTATAAGTAGTGTGAGCTATTCTTGTTATAGACTAAACCTCTGTGTCCCCACATAAATTTATATGTTGAAACCCTGACCTCCAGTGAGATGGTCCCAGGAGGTGGGGCCTTTGGGAGGTCATTACGTCATGAGGGTGGAGTCCCCATGACATTACCATCTTTCTAAAAAGAGGAATAGAGCTCATCCTTTCTCTCTTTCTGCCACATGAAGATAAATGAGAAGGTGGCAAAATCTAAGGAAGACACATTCACCAGAACCTGACCTTGCTGAATCCTGACCTCGACTCTCAACCTTTGGACTATGAGAAACAAATAATTATTGTATAAGCACCCTCATCCAAGGTATTCTGTTACTGCACCCCTAACTGACTGAAGCACCTATCATTATGGATTTTGAGAGTAAAAGATTTCTTTAGCTATTTAGGTAATAGAAAGGAGCCACAGATCCTCCCAAAAACATTGCACTGGAAAGAGTTAAATAGGCAAGGAAAACTTTATTCAAGACATTGTGATAAAGGTCAAGACTATTGCAAGGAGAAAGACTGAACTCAACTCCCCTGAAACAAGTGACTAGGGATAGGGGGATTTGTAAACACTGAGTGAGCTAATGAGAACATAACACAGGCCCTCAGCCTCAAGGTTCCCATATGTGGTTAGTCATTGGCACTTGTGGAAGTGAAGCTTCTGCCTTTCCACACAGACTGGGATAAAGGGACCAATTTTTCAGATGATCACTTTTAGGAAGGCGGGCTCACAGGTTCTCGAGAAAGACATTCCTGGGTTGTAAAATGTTCACAGATCATCGTGGTAGAGAAGGAACTCACACACTTTCTAAAGTAGATGGTAAAAGAATAAGGAGATCAAGAAAAAGTGTCTGGAATAAATTGGGAGATTGGGATTTATATTAACACACTGTTATATACAAAGTAGACAACTAATAAGGCTCTACTCTACAACACAGTGGACTCTCTTCAATACTCTATGTGCTGTGCTTAGTCAATCAGTCGTGCCCAAATCTTTGTGACCCCATTGAGTGTAATCCATCAGGCTCCTCTGTCAATACTCTACAATGGATATATATATATATATATATATATATATATATATATATATATAAAGAGTCTAAAATAAGTGTATATATGTAACTGATTCACTGTGGTGTGCAGCAGAGACTAGCATAACATTGTAAAGCAACTGTACTCCAAGACGAATTAGTTTTTAAGTGTCTGAAGTTTATACAAACTGTGGGGACTGTTAAGGCCCTTTTTGTAAAGCCCTAGTTCTTGCTTATTAACTCTTGATAGAAAGGCAAAAATAAACAAAAGAAAATCTGTTGATCTGGTAGACATGCACTGCTAATCATTTTACATTGTGGTTTATTCATGAAGAACCTCTGAATAAACGAAACAGTAAAAATAATCCCTCAGCATTCTTGATAATACCTTTTTATTAATACATACTTTACAATTGTACATTGTAATGAAGGACAAATATGATAATGACAACAAATAAAATCTTTTGGATGTTTTGCTCAATGATATTAGAGTATATATTATAATGACTAATCTTGTAATGGTAACAGTGTGAGGGGCTAGAAGTCATGCCAGATTGCAATCAGCTTGGGATCCCTCTGAGACACCCAGACCCCTGAACAAATACAGACATGTGCTTATTCCTATTTGCAAGCGTATTAGCCAGGGTAAAATTGAAGAAAATTTATTAAAATACAGTTTCTTGTTGTTGTTCAGTCACTAAGTCATGTCCGACTCTTTGTGACTCCATGGACTGCAGTACGCAAGGTTTCCTAGTCCTTCACTGATTATGGTATTTTTATCATAATTAAATCCATTAGTGAGTACCTGGCATCACTTATTTTTCATTGAAAATATTTCCTAGTAAGAGTGTAATTAAATGTCTTGATCTTACTTTTAAATCTAAAATAGTCACTGTGTGACACTGCTGTTGTTCAGTCACTAAGTCATGTCCAGTTCTTCGCAACCCCATGGACTGCAATATGCCCAACTTCCCTGTCCTTCACTGTTTCGGGACTTTGCTCAAATTCATGTCCATTGAGTCAGTGATGCTAACTAACTACCTCTAACTACCTCATCCTTTGCTGCCCTCTTCTCCTTTTGTCTTCAATCTATACCAGCATCAGGGACTTTTCCAATGAGTCTGATCTTCAAAACAGGGGGGTAAAATATTGGCACTTCAACTTCAGTCATTCCAATGAGTATTTGACATTGATTTCCTTTAAGCGTGACTGGCTTGATCCCCTTGCAGTCAAATGGACTCTCAAGAGTCTTCTCCAACACCACAGTTCAAAAGCATCAACTCTTTGGTGCTCAGCCTTCTTTACAGTTGAACTCTCACATCCACACATGACTACTGGAAAACCATAGCCTTCACTATATGGAGCTTGGTTGGTAAAGAGATGTCTCTGCTTTTCAATACACTGTCTAGGTTTTCTTTCAAGGAGCTTGGTTGGTAAAGAGATGTCTCTGCTTTTCAATACACTGTCTAGGTTTTCTTTCAAGGAGCTTGGTTGGTAAAGTGATGTCTCTGCTTTTCAATACACTGTCTAGGTCTTCTTTCAAGGAGCTTGGTTGGTAAAGTGATGTCTCTGCTTTTCAATACACTGTCATAGCTTTTTTTTTTCAAGGAGCAGGAGTCTTAATTTCATGGCTGCAGTCACTGTCTGCAGTCACTTTGGAGCCCTCCAAACAGCAGAGACAATTATTTGCCAACAAAGGTCTGCCTAGTCAAGGCTATGGTTTTTCCAGTGGTCATGTATGGATGTGACAGTTGGACTGTGAAGAAAGCTGAGCGTCGAAATATTGGTACTTTTGAACTGTGGTGTTGGAGAAGACTCTTGAGAGTCCCTTGGACTGCAAGGAGATCCAACCAGTCCATTCTAAAGGACATCAGCCCTGGGTCTTCTTTGGAAGGAGTGATGCTAAAGCTGAAACTCCAGTACTTTGGCCACCTCATGCAAAGAGTTGACTCATTGGAAAAGACTCTGATGCTGGGAGGGACTGGAAGCAAGAGGAAAAGGGGACAACAGAGGATGAGATGACTGGATGGCATCACTGACTTGATGGACATGAGTGTGAGTGAACTCCGGGAATGGGTGATGGACAGGGAGGCCTGGCATGCTGCGATTCATGGGGTTGCAAAGAGTCGGACATGAGTGAATGACTGAACTGAACTGAAAATAAAATCTCATTGTTTCCATTGTTTCCCCATCTATTTCTTATGGAGTGGTGGGACCGGATGACATTCAGTTCAGTTCAGTTTAGTCACTCAGTCGTATCTGACTCTTTGCTATCCCATGGACTGCAGCACACCAGGGCTCCCTGTCCATCACCAACTCCCAGAGTTTACTCAAACTCATGCCCATTGAGTCAGTGATGCCATCCAACCATCTCATCTTCAGTCGACCCCTTCTCCTCTTGCCCTCAGTCTTTCCCAACATCAGGGTCTTTTCGAATGAGTCAGCTCTTCACATCAGGTGGCCAAAGTACTGGAGATTCAGCTTCAACATCAGTCCTTCCAATGAATATTCAGGACTGATTTCTTTTAGATGGACTGGTTGGATCTCCTTGCAGTCCAAGGGACTCTTAAGAGTCTTCTCCAACACCACAGTTCAAAAACATCAATTCTTCAGTCCTCAGCTTTCCTTAGAGTCAAAATCTAACGTCCATACATGACTACTAGAAAAACCATAGACTTGACTAGATGGACCTTTGTTGGTAAAGTAATGTCTCTGCTTTTTAACATGCTGTCTAGGTTGCTCATTATCTTAATGATAATATCAGATACCATTATCTTAATTTCTTCAATGCTGAGGTTTAAGCTAGCTTTTTTTTTTTTTTTTTTACTCTCCTCTTTCACCTTTAGTTCCTTTTTGCTTTCTACCATGACTGGTTTTGCAATAGAAATTACTAGGCAGTCAGTGTAAAACTCTGAAACCTCAGTCTCGTTTTCAGTAAACATCCTGCTCCACTGTCCTGAATTCTTGGAATGTGTCTTTAGTCTGATCAATTTTCAGCACTCAGATCCAAAGAAGAGCATCAATTAAATTCTGTTCCATATGCTTGAGGGAGAAACAATGGTGATCATTAATCTTAAGCCCATACCTCTGGCCCATAGTAAAATGGACAGAAGGCATGAAAAAGGGCAGTGACTTAATCCAAGGATCAAAAGAAGTCATAAAGATGATGTTAAGTATCTTGACCGTTTGAAGTGAATGTTTAGAAATAATGTGATTTGCTGCTGCTAAGTCGCTTCAGTCGAGTCCGACTCTGTGCGACCCCATAGACGGCAGCCCACCAGGCTGCCCCGTCCCTGGGATTCTCCAGGCAAGAACACTGGAGTGGGTTGCCATTTCCTTCTCCAATGCATGAAAGTGAAAAGTGAAAGTGAAGTCGCTCAGTCGCGACCCCATGGACTGCAGCCCACCAGGCTCCTCTGTCCATGGGATTTTCCAGGCAAGAGTACTGGGGTGGGGTGCCATTGCCTTCTCCGAATGTGATTTAAAGGAAGGATATAAAAACCACCTTGGGGATTCTTTACCCCCTCTCTATGCTGAGTGTCTATGCTGAGAGCTTTGCAATTTCCTCCTCTTTAATAAATCTTATTCAGTTACTACCATGAGTGTTTGCATGTTCATGGATTCCATTCTTTGGCTGCGTGGACAACAACTCGGAATCCTGTCTCATCTTTTGGGGGCTCGTCTGGAAATCCTGAATGCCTACTCAAGGTAAGCACAGACACTCACTCTCAAATCTGTCATTCACTTCTCATTACCTAATCCAGCTGCATGATCTCTTGAGCCACTCTATTTCACAAGCCTGCCTGAGTTCCAAAGGCAGACAGTGTTAGTAGACAGTGGCCTTGGGTCTCAGTATTAGCCAGCAGATTGACCTGGGGTGCTGAGCAAAATCTCTGCTAGGCTGCTGCCTTAGTGAGAACTGCAGGACATCTACCATTTCTCTTTCCTAACATTTAGAGGTTATGAGAGTTTTCATTTAAGGTAGGATCATTTCGGAGTGTGTGTAAATACTACTAACCTTGTGCAGTACACAGCTTGCTTTAGGGGAACTCCAGTTCAGGCACACCCAATGTTCAAGAGCACAGCAAGTCCACCAACTTAGGCTCTCACTCTATATCTCTAGGTGGAAAGGAAGATAGAGACAGGAAGAGGACAACAGTCCAGGGTAATCGGATAATGATGCTCCAGACCAGGTGCACTCCAGAGTTGAGGGAAGCATACTTTATTGGTGTTTCTTTTCTCCCACTGTGCAAGGTGGGGACACCCTCTATCAGAAGAACCAGAGAAAAGATGAAGAGCACTGGACGCTGGTCTTTTGTCTTTCAGATGGGAGCCACCTCTTCAAGACCTACACCCAGGTCAAAGCGGATGCCTTTGCAAAGTATACTGAAGAACTAGAAGAAGTTTGACCCTTAGACTTTGTTAAAAGAAGTGTATGATCTTTTTCTGCACTAAGGCATAGCCTCAATAGGATCTATCTGATGGTGAAAAATGGCCCCCTGAGGGCTCATTTGATTATAATACCATCCTCCAACTAGACCTCTTTTGTTGACCAGAAGGAAAATGGTCAGCAGTGCCATATATACAGGCTTTGTCTTGAGAGCAAACCCTCTTATCCAGGAGTTGTGGGCTTTCTACTTCCATGCTGCCTATAACTTCCTCCACGTCCTCAGGTCCAAACTGACGCCCTTAACGAGAGCTGCCCAAACCTAGCCCACAGGAGCCTCCACAATCTCTGGTAATGCCTTGGGCACCAGCAGCAGCTCCTACCCCAGTGGCTCCTAACCCAACACTGGTGATCTCTAGGCTATATCCTCCCCTCCTTCCATTACAAGAAGCTCCTAATGGGGACTTGGGAGCCACAGGAGTCCATGTTCCTTCCCCCCTCCGAGATTTAAGGCAAAGTAAATTAGACCTAGGAAGCTTTACTGAAGATCCTGACAATTATATAAGTGTTTTCCAGGGTCTAAACCAATCTTTGAAATGGCACGGAAAGATATTATGCTAATCCTGACTAGCACCCTTACTGACAATGAAAGAAATAGTAGTTAAAAATGCCCAGGGATGGGGAGATGAATGGTAAGCTATTGGCATGCAGTGGAGACCCGACAGTGAATCAGCCTGGTTACCTACTGTGCTCCAGACAGTGCCCATAGCCGATCCTAATTGGGCACATGACAAAGACAGTGATGACTGGAAGAGAGTTCACTTTATCACTAGCATTAGGGAGGACTTAAAAAAATCACGAGCTAAGCCCTTAGACTACTCCAAAGTATCTGGAGTGACTCAGGAAAAGGAGGAAATTCACACAGCTTTTCTGGAAAGGCTCAGGGAGGCACTGAAAAAGCACACTAATTTGGACCCAGATGCCCCAAACTTATTCTTAAAGACAAATTTATTACTCAGTCGACTCCAGATATTCAGAGGAAACTCTAAAAACTGGCCTTTGGCCCCCATATAGATTTAGAGGGCCTCGTTTAAGGAACATAATACTTCTCAAAATAGTCTGGAGTTAAAACTCACCTCCAGGCCCTCCTCACCATTCTATGCAAAACAAAGAACTCTGACGTGAAGAAAAAAAGTGGACAATAGGTTGATCATGCGCAGCTCCTAGCTGGTCCCAGCTGGTCTCCAGAATTCCTTGCCCCAGCCGTTTATGAAATAACTACTCTGAACGCTTCCCTGGCTTCCCTGTGGCTCAGATGGTAAAGTGTTTGCCTACAATGCAGGAGACCCGGGTTCAATCCCTGGGTCGGGAAGATCTCCTGGAGAAGGAAATGGCAACCCATTCCAGTATTCTTGCCTGGAAAATCCCATGGACAGAGGAGCCTGATAGGGCTACAGTCCATGGGGTGCAAGAGTTGAACACGACTGAGCGACCTCACTCACTCCAAATAATCTTGGAGAAGAACAGGCCCCCTTAACAGTAAATGCCCACATATATGCCTATATATACTTACTCTTTTCTTGGGGTAGTGCAGCAGCTCACAATCTGACTACTGCCCCTTCTTGCCTCATTAAGGTGAATGTTCCATAAAGTGCCGGTCTCCTTCTTTTTCTGAACCTCGCCTCTTCTAACTCCCTTACCCTACACTGGTAAGAGCTGCCACATCAGTACTCCTAAACAGCAATCAGGAAGAACCTAAAGAAAAAGAGAATAGAGATAAGAGAAAGGCCCAAGCTCTCATTATGGCCCTACAGGGAGTTAACTTTAGGGCTACAAATGTGGGAGGAAAAAAGCAGAAACCTGGCGTCTGTTTTTGTTGTGGCAAGGATGGACACTTTAAGGGACAATGCCCCCAAGGCAAGCAGAGGCCACCACCAAGGCCTTGCCCCACTTGCAAGGGAGATCACTGGGAGAGTAATATCCCCAGGGACGTAGGTTTCAGGGGTCAGAAACTCAGACACAAGATCAAGATTCACGGGGCCCAGGGCTTCCCACTTTGGCTTCTGTCCTCATTACCACACAGGAGCCTCAGGTGACTCTAACTAGAGGAGGCCATCCTGTTAAATTCCTACTGGATACAGGAGCCACTTTCTCAACCCTCCTGTGTAATCCGGGTCCTCCTTCTACTAAGTCAGCTACTAAAGGTGACATTTCTGGAAAGCCAATTACAAAATTCTTTACACAACAGTTGAGTTGTAACTGGGATTCTCTTCCTTTTTCTCAAGTGTATATGTGCATGTGCTCAGTCGTGTCTGCAGCTCTGACTTTATGACCCCATGGACTGCAGCCCACCAGACTCCTCTGTCCAAGGGATTTTCCAGGCAAGAATACAGGAGGGGGTTGCCATTTCCTCCTCCAGGGCATCTCCCCCATTCAGGGATCGAATTTGCATCTTTTGCAACTGCCTGCATTAGCAGGCTGATTTTTTTCTACTGCGCCACCTGGGAATCCCAAGTGAGCACAGGGCACCTGGCGTGCTGGGCGTGGGGTGAAGGGCAGTGGCACCGAAACTCCACGAGGTGAGGAAGGCGGAGGGCGATCACCCCAGGCCGGCCGACTGTCTCCTCCCACGGCGAGGCCAAAGGATCCTCCACGCTCCATCCAGGAGGGATGCGGCGTGCTGCCCCAAAGTTCTGTTGGGGAGACTGTCCTCGAGGGCCCGGTGGGCTGGAAGTGGGGCTAAGGACACCAGCCGAGCACATCAGAGACGGCCGTGGCACCCTCACTTTCACCCCCCTGGGGGTGGCGGTATAGGCACCGTAGCCAGCCCGTGACGCGCGCACACTGGGACAAGCCCACTGCAGGGGGCACAGGCGCTCCTCCTGGTCCAGCACGCAACAACATCGGCGGGCAGAAGGCGGCAGAGGGCAATGGAGCGGGTGCAAGGCGGGCCGGGAAAGTGAGATGCACCAAGGCACAGCCCCAGGGATCAGAGGACAGGACGGACGAGGCACCAACGGAGTGCGGCCACGTAGGCCCGCGTGGCAAAGACGCGGCAGAGGCACAGACCCGACGGTGGAGGTGGGGTGGCCGCGAGCGACAGTGAGGGGCCCGGAAGCCATTCAAAACGACCCGGAAGCAAAGCAGCTACCGCGTCACGCCACGGAATCTCACCGCCAGAAGCCTCCAGCACAGGAGCGGTCCCTGGCACCCAGGACGTCTACTGCCCTTCCTGGTCCCCATGGAGCCCCACTCTCCACGCTTGCGCCCATCACCGCCAACACCCAGAGCCACAACTGGTCCTGGAGAACACTCTCCCTCTGCGTACCAGCGCCTCCACAGCCCTCACGTGCAACTTGCTCTGCCCAGCCCTCACGTGCAACTTGCTCTACCCATCTTCCCCCCTTGGGGACCGAGAGCACTTCTCTGCCCAGAGATGCCACCGGCCATGGAGGCCAGGGAAGGACACCACATGAGGTGAGACCGGTTAGGACCTAAACCGGGTAAGGGGGTGCTGAGCGGTCACCTCTGTGGGGTGGGCCGGGAGCTGGGGAAAGCCGGAAGTGACAGGGAAGGGCAACAAACATGCACAGGGAGGGCTGGGGGAGAGGGGCACCAACGCTGTCTGGTGATCAGAAAGACGGAGTCACGGCGGGCCACCCAGTTTTCAAGTAGGAATATGGCTATTTTAAAACAAAATGCGTCCACACCTGTTAAAGGATTTTGAGAGGCAGATTGGAACCGCTCACCCTTATATATACTATCAGCTGATTGAGTAGAATGATTTGAATTTGTTTCATGAATATAAAGATATTTTGCCTGCTTTGTTTTCCAAAGGTATACTACAGTTTTACACTCCAAATAGTAACAGAGATGAATTTCAGGTGTTTAATGCATTCATCACCTTTTGGTAATTTTTTTTTCTTTTTTGTTTTATTCATCCTGTTGAGTATGTAATGGATCCTAGTTTTCTTGAATACATATTTTTTCCTGATGACTAATGATATTATGCAAGTAAGTTTTGTGGTCATCCCTTTATTTTTGCCAACTTTTGTTGTGTTATTTGCCTTCAGATCAGATCCGATCAGTCGCTCAGTCGTGTCCGACTCTTTGCCACCCCATGAATCGGAGCACGCCAGGTCTCCCTGTCCATCACCAACTCCTGGAGTTCACTCAGACTCACGTCCATCGAGTCAGTGATGCCATCCAGCCATCTCATCCTCTGTCGTCCCCTTCTCCTCTTGCCCCAAATCCCTCCCAGCATCAGAGACTTTTCCAATGAGTTGACTCTTCGCATGAGGTGGGCAAAGTACTGGAGTTTCAGCTTTAGCATCATTCCTTCCAAAGAAATCCCAGGACTAATCTCCTTCAGAATGAACTGGTTGGATGTCCTTGCAGTCCAAGGGACTCTCAAGAGTCTTCTCCAACACCACAGTTCAAAAGCATCAATTCTTTAGCGCTGAGGCTTCTTCACAGTCCAACTCTCACATCATACATGACCACAGGAAAAACCATAGCCTTGACTAGATGAACCTTTGTTGGCAAAGTAATATCTCTACTTTTGAATATGCTGTCTAGGTTGGTCATAACTTTCCTTCCAAGGAGTAAGCGTCTTTTAGTTTCATGGCTGCAGTCACCATCTGTAGTGATTTTGGAGCCCAGAAAAATAGTCTGACACTGTTTGCACTGTTTCCCCATCTATTTCCCATGAAGTGATGGGACCGGATGCCGTAATCTCGTTTTCTGAATATTGAGCTGTAAGCCAACTTTTTCACTCTCCACTTTAACTTTCATCAAGAGGCTTTTGAGTTCCTCTTCACTTTCTGCCATAAGGGTGGTGTCATCTGCATATCTGAGGTTATTGATATTTCTCCCGGCAATCTTGATTCCAGCTTGTGCTTTCTTCCAGTCCAGCATTTTCTGATGATGTACTCTGCATATAAGTTAAATAAACAGGGTGACAATATACAGCCTTGACGTACTCCTTTTCCTATTTGGAACCAGTCTGTTGTTCCATGTCCAGTTCTAACTGTTGCTTCCTGACCTGTATACAAATTTCTCAAGAGGCAGGTCAGGTGGTCTGGTATTCCCATCTCTTTCAGAGTTTTTCCACAGCTTATTGTGATCCACACAGTCAAAGGCTTTGGCATAGTCAATAATGCAGAAATAGATGTTTCTCTGGAACTCTCTTGCTTTTTCCATGATCCAGCAGATGTTGGTAATTTGATCTCTGGTTTCCTCTGCCTTTTCTAAAACCAGCTTGAATATCAGGAAGTTCACGGTTCACATATTGCTGAAGCCTGGCTTGGAGAATTTTGAGCATTACTTTACTAGCGTGTAAGATGAGTGCAATTGTGCGGTAGTTTGAGCATTCTTTGGCATTGCCTTTCTTTGGGATTGGAATGAAAACTGACGTTTTCCAGTCCTGTGGCCACTGCTGAATTTTCCAAAATTGCTGGCACATTGAGTGCAGCACTTTCACAGCATCATCTTTCAGGATTTGAAATAGCTCAACTGGCATCCTGTCACCTCCACTAGCTTTGTTTGTAGTGATGCTTCCTAAGGCCCACTTGACTTCACATTCCAGGATGTCTGGCTCTAGGTGAGTGATCACACCATCGTGATTATCTGGGTCGTGAACATCTTTTTTGTACAGTTCTTTTGTGTATTCTTGCCATCTCTTCTTATTATCTTCTGCTTCTGTTAGGTCCATACCATTTCTGTCCTTTATCGAGCCCATCTTTGCATGAAATGTTCCTTTGGTATCTCTGATTTTCTTGAAGAGATCTCTAGTCTTTCCCATTCTGTTGTTTTCTCTATTTCTTTGCATTGATCGCTGAAGAAGGCTTTCTTATCTCTTCTTGCTATTCTTTGGAACTCTGCATTCAGATGTTTATATCTCTCCTTTGCTCCTTTGCTTTTCACTTCTCTTCTTTTCACAGCTATTTGTAAGGCCTCTGTAGACAGCCATTTTGCTTTTTTGCATTTCTTTCCATGAGGATGGTCTTGATCCCTGTCTCCTGTACAATGTCACGAACCTCATTCCATAGTTCATCAGGCACTCTATCTATCAGATCTAGGCCCTTAAATCTATTTCTCACTTCCACTGTATAATCATAAGGGATTTGATTTAGGTTATTTCCCTTATTAGTACACTAAACTTCTTTATAATTGGGACTATGAGTCTTTTCTTAGAATAATATATATTTCAGATAATGTTCTTCATACTTTGGCCTGTGTATTTACTCACAAAATGCGTTTGGTAAGCAGAAGTTCTTATTCATAATACATTTCAGTTCCTTGTATTTTCCTGTGTAATTATTACTTTTCAAATCCTGGTTAAGAAATAATTCCTACTCCAAGATTTTGAAAATGTTTCCTTATGCTTTATCTTCTAAGAGACAATTCTATTTTTGTTTGCACTTATATCTATAATCTATCTAGAATATATTTATGTGTTTAGGGTGAGGTTGCTGTTGTTGTTTAGTCACTAAATCCAACTCTTTGTGACCCCATGGACTATAGCCCTCCAACCTCCTCTGTCCATGTAATTTTCCAGGCAAGAATACTGGAATGGGTTGCCATTTCCTCCTCCAAGGGATCTTTCCAACCCAGGAATAGAACCTGTGTCCCCTGTCTCCTGCTTGGCAGGTGGATCATTACCACTGAGCCACCTGGGAAGCCCTTAGTATGAGGTAGGTGGTAACATTATTATTATTTTTTCTGTGTACTTATTTAAACAAACTCATTAAATTTCCTAAAAATAGTACAATTTCCTCTCACTTCACTGCAGTGGAATATTTCTTACACATAACATAACTTTGTAAAGTATTAATATATGTTTGTCTGGCTTCTGTTTTACTCTGTTTTACTGGACTTTTTGTTTCTTCCTATTTTTACACTAATGCTTCACAATCTTATTTACCAATGTTTTATAAGAGCCTTGATATCTGATGGTAAATGATGATGATACCAGCAATTGAGATACAAAATGGTTTTGCTTTATAGAATCTTTTCTTATGTTATTAAGTGGAAGAATTACTTCAGTATTAGTTCGTGTTAGTTGCTCAGTCTTGTCTGACTTTGCAACCCCATGAGTTGTAGCTCACCAGGCTCCTCTGTCCATGGGGTTCTCCAGGTAAGAATACTGGAGTGAGTAGACTTTCCTTTCTCCAGAGGATCTTCCTTACCCAGGGTCTCTTACATTGCAAGCAGATTCTTTACTGTCTCAGCTGCCAGGGATTTATCTTCTTGCTAACATTTTGCCATTAAATAGCAGCTGTCTATCTCACTAGTAAGCTTTTTGCTCTAAAGTTAATTTTACCTTCACTGATTGTTTCCAAATTTGATATTGTTAGGTAGAAAGTTAGGCATAGGCAATGAGGGGTGGCCTAGCTAAAAAAGATTCAAGCTGATCTCTATAAAGCCCACCCTAGACAAGCTCCAGTGTGGCCCAGGAGTGCTCACATATATGCTACAAAGTAACCACAGAGACTGCTCCAACTCTATGTATGTGCCCTTGAAACGCAAAGGATACAAACAAACCACAGGACTTCTTCAACTCCTAGACACTTGCCCTTGATGCACAGTTGTGTCCTCAAGTGGCCTTAGGCAGATGGGAGCCTATTAAATGTTCATAAATATTCTATACATACATGCATTTGAGTAAAACTTACTGAATTATGGAAAGATATGAGCAATACTGTATGCTGTTATGCAACTTGCAACTGTCAATCAAAACTGCCAGTCTATGTCCACCTAAATGAATATGCAAAAGCCCTTTCTTGAAAACCCTTCTTACCTCGTCATTCCAGCAGCAGTGCCTCTCTTGCACCAGCCCATCTCTCCCTTGAGGTGTTCTTTCTGTTCTTTCTTTAATAAACTTGTTTTTGCCACGAGTAAGACCTCAGATTTTTCTTTGTTTCCTTATCAAGAACAGAGGCCCACAAAGGAGGATGCTCTTTGACCCTTCCCAAATCTGGTAACGATACCAATAAGTGACAGACCTCAACTTGAGGGTGAGAGAGTCATTTGCAAAAATTTTATTGAAAGTAGGGTGGCTATAATTTTTTATATAAATTTATTTATTTTAATTGGAGGTTAATTACTTTACGATATTGTGTTGGTTTTGCTTAACCTAATTATTTCTTACATAATACAGTAGCCTGTAATTGGATTACTCCCATCAGATAATTCAGTTTTAAGAAAATGTAATTTAGCAATGGACTGGAATATATAATGGCTGCTTCTATGTACTATTCTCTTTAAGTGCATGCTGTCATGTTTGTGACACCAAGCACTGCCGCCCTCCAGGCTCCTCTGTCCGTGGAAGTTTCCAGCAAGAATACTGAAGTGAGTTACCACTTCCTCCTCCAGGGGATCTTCCTGACCTAGGGATCAAACCCAATTCTCCTGTGTCTCTTGCATTGGCAGGCAGATTCTTTACCACTGATCCACCTTAGAATTTCATTCATTACTTCCTACAGTGCTGATCTATGCAAAACAAATTACACACCTTCATTATCCTAAACTAATGTCAGTCATGAAGTCTCCTGAATAACAACATTTAATTTTGTTAGGGAAATCAGGTGTGACAGCAATGCAGATTTTTGGTTGATTATTGGTAAGCAATAAATAATAGCTTGTTTTATTTAGGTTAGGCTGTGTGACTTCAAAAAACAAAAGTTTAAAAATATTCCATGAAATGTTTATTTTCTATGTTATATAGATGTTCTAAATATTTTAGTCAGTACTTTTTATACATATCAGAAGATGGAATGTAAACAAAATTTCCACTTGAAGGTAGAAGATTAACTGTATTAATTTAGATCCACAAAATTTGTTTTCTAAGTGAATGAGTGTTATCCAATTTTTATGTTTCTTTCTGTAAAAATGAGATTTCTTGTTTTAAAATGTGCTCTTGCATACGTGCCTTACTCCTTTTCAGAGAATTAATGTGGTTTGCATGATTTCTCAGACAGGACTCTTGGTGTCTCTTTCTTTCATCTGGACTGGTATGAGTCCTGACCTTTTGTAAGGTCTGTATGGACACAGGAATCTTATAGAAAAGTACACTCTAGAGAAACACAAGTAATGTTCTGTTCTTCTGGGTCACATTTCTGTCTTATATCAGAAAGTTTTGGTTCTTATTCTGATCAAAAAAAGTGATATTTATTATGTCTTATCAGTTATTTTATTTTTTACTATAAAAGTACATTTAATTATACTTACAAAGTTACTTGCTCACCTATTTTCTGTATTGAAATCTAATTCTGTAATTTCTTTTTTATATTTTCCCTTGTGTCCAGGAATAATAATAATTACATTTACACTCGCTAGATGTAGCAACTAGTTTAAACACACACACATAATTTATTCTTCACAACAGTTTTATGAAATAGATGTTATTATGTCTCAGATTAGGAAGACAAGATAGGAAAAGGATGACTAACCACTCCTAGGATACAGACCAAGTAAATGGTAAACTAAGGATTCATACTCAAGCAGCCTAATTTCAGAGTTCATATCTTTTAAAATTTATTTTGTATCTCTCATAGCATTTTTACTACTTTCTTCATTAAAATTATATATAATATAAAATAAAACAAAGTAATTGTTCCAAACAACTGACAATGTACTCCAGTTCAGTTCAGTTCAGTCACTCAGTCGTGTCTGACTCTTTGTGACCCCATCAACTGCAGCTTGCCAGGCTTCCCTGTCCATCACCACCTCCCGGAGCTTGCTCAAGCTCATGTCCATCGAGTCGGTGATGGCAGTGGCACCGAACAACCTCTCTATCTGCCAGTAATGCTTCGAGCTCCATTAGATCTGCTGACCCATGGGACTTAAGTGGCAGAGCAGTTGCAGCTGGTGCCCCTGGGGATTCCAGTCTGCTGCAGTCTTCCTGTCTGACTGCTGCCTGTAGACATTAAGCTTCAGCTCGGTGTTGAATATTCTCTGAGTCTTAATGAATATTGCTTGTATACGTGAGTAGAAATAGGATGTTTAAATTATTTTGCATATTATTATTATTATTTATTTTTCTATGCCTGTTCATCACGAGGCAAGATATTCTGACCTACCAAGGCACAAAGTCAGGCACGTGTGACAGTGCTCCATTATCAAATGGAAGTGGGGATGAAGGAGACAGGGCTTGAGCAGGGCTGAGGGAAAAGTAGCTTGTATGAAGGAAGTAGCTCACATGTCCATGGCTCCAACTCATATATCACATTCTTGAGCCCAATAAAGACAGTACTGTGGGATATAAAGAGACCACCCAAAGCTGACAGCTGTGGCCATCTAGTTTCTGTCTGGGGGTACCTCTAAAGGACAGGGCTGAATGGAGACTCGACCAGGAGACTTTTAACAGAGCATGGCCAAGAGCAGACCTCAGCACAGCCATACCTGTGAGCTATTACTCTGCACCCTGTTACCAGGCAACAAGTCCTGTTCAGCAGTTTGCAATGGGTTCCTCCCCTCAAGGAAGCAACTGTCAGTGAGTGACCATTAGTGGGGACATTCAAGCAAGGTCAGTGGGGCAGGGGTTGTCACATGGACAGTGAAGTAAGAGTCAATCCTGGCCTCCCCTCCAGGGTGCTCCAGTTAATCCAGCCTCAGACCAGCGGTGATCTGGGGGCCCAGGAGACATATGGAGGGCTGCGTCCTGTTGACCTCCAGAGCCCTCACTGTGGCCCCTACTGGCTGAGCCCAGGCCTTGAGGAGGCAGTGACCCTCTCCCTGCCTCTGCCACCTCCTGGCAGCACCGTCTGCCTGGGATGCCATCTGCAAGACCTGCTCCCACACCCTCCACCACATGGCCGGCCTGAGGAGCCTGAGGGCCAGTTGGGTTTGGCACCTGGCTCCCTCAGCGACGACGGCTGAGAAAGGTCTGAGGACCCAGCACTTAGGGCGCTGGCAGCTGAGCTCTGACTCTGCCAGGACTGGACCCTGGAGGGTAAGTCGTGCCTCAGGACCTGCCCTTTCTTGTCAGAACAGAGACTAACTGAGATATTTACAGGAACAGTTACCTGACCATGACCTGACCCCCAGAACAAGGGCTCTGACACCAAGATGTTTAAACAACTCACCACGCTCCTACCTCAGATTTCTAGGAAAGGGCTTCACTGAGAACTTTCAGGGAGTTTGGGGTTTTTAAGGCATGAGCCACTCCTCTCCTTCCAGGGCCCTCAGTATTGCTGAGACTGGGCACAGTCCCACAAGTAATAGGCTTCTTTCTGTTTCCATGGGTAGACTTCCTTAGGGGTGAGTCTTTCTGAAGCTTATCCTACCCAGAACTGTTGCAACCTGAGAGCCAGGCATCCCCAGGTCAGGGTGCAGATCCCCAGGCAGGCTGAGGCATGACAGCCTCCTAGAGATCGAATCCCCGGGCAGGTCGAGGCGTGACGGCCTCCCGAGGATTGGGTCCCTGGGCAGGTCGAGGCGTGACGACCTCCTGGGACCCCTGGGACTAAAGGATCCCCGAACAGGTTGAGGCGTGACAACCTTTCGAAGACCGATCCCTAGGCAGGTCTAGGCGTGATGACCTCCTGGGACCCCCCCGGACTGGAGTTTGGGCGTCCCCAAGATCTCCAGTGTGACCAATGCTGGGTAGGATTAGGGGATTGGATATTATAAAGTATTTCCCTCCCAAGGCCAACTATTTTCTGGTTGTCTCTCCAGAAGTTTGTAGAAACCTTGTGGGTCTGGATGGGGCTCAGGAAAAGAGCATGAAACAGGAGGGAAGGGGGCAGAGCACAACTTTTGAAAGAATTACATAGCACAAGGGTATAATGTAAACCAATTAAAATCAATTGGGTCCAAGATGACAAGTCAAATTCAAGTAAACCTTAATCCCCAATCTATAAGCCAACAGACACACCCAGAGGTGGCAAGACAGCTTCAAGGCACAAGATCAGAAGAGGGAGCAGTGGGTGGTTCCCCAATGGCTGGGATGATCCTCTCACTCATTAGCATATGAATTCCATCCCCTCAAAAAACCTAGCTAGGCCTAATACCATGCCCGAAGCCCTTGCCCTCAGCAATGGTTCACACCCTGAAGGGTGGCTTCTCTCTGAATCCTAACAAATGTACCTCTTATCGCTTTGTCTCTCAATGAATTTTTGCAATGAGACATCAGAGCCTGAGTTTCATTAGTTTTGGCTGGGCTTGAGTCCCAGGAGAGGGCTGAAGGACAGGAGGAAAAAGCAGTGGGAAAAACATGCCAAGGAATCCCCTTCATAGCCCACTGGAAGATTTGCTAAATATCTGACCGGTGCTCACAGTTTCATTGGTCTAATCTTTGGCACAGAGAAAGGACAGAAGAACCCCCACCGGCTTGTGTAACAGCTACTGGGGCTCAGCGGATAGCGCCTTTGGGACCTACTGAGGAGTAGCCTCTCCAGAGTCCCTCAGTTGTGCCCCTGCCATCCGCCTATTTGCAGGAGGTTCGAGGAAACAAGAAATGAGAGATTGTAAAGGTCCCTCCAGCCATAGGAGTGAGGACCTCTTACCTTAACCGGAGGTCTTCTGGAATCTGAGACTGGGCCGCGTGAGCTTTCTGCTGAGTTCTTTTTTCGCTGTCCCAGTTTCCAGCATGATGGGTCTTCCCCTGCACTGGGTTTCTTCGACTTCCGCTTCTAGCATGGGAGGTTCGCTGAGTTGGGCTCCTGCTGTGGTTGGCCTCTTGCATGCAGAGGTTATTTCAGCCAGGTTATATCCGAGTCACAGCACCATAGATGTCACGCGAGTGTAGGTTCCTCGGTTCTTTGTCTCGTCACAACAAAGAGTTGGAGCGACGGACATTAAAGCCCTCGGCACGTCACAGCTCTTGGGTCTTGGACAAACCGTGCTACAGCTTTTAGGCAAATCAGTGTTACAGCTCTATTTTATTTAGAAGATAGCAGGAGAAAGAGAGAGAGAGAGAGAGAGAAAAGAGCACACGCACACGGGAGAGAGAGAGTCCATGAGAGAGTGCTTTGGCTCCTCCTTTTGTATGTTTTTTTCCTCCACCTGGGCCTGCCCTATGCAAATTGGGCTTAGCCAGGAGTGCTGTTTGTTCTGCCTGAAGTCTTCACTCTGGTCCTTGGACCTCCTTTGACCTTCCTTGTCTTTTAGCCACCACCATTTTGGACTCCTTTTCCCTATTATACCTACCTAAGACATTCATACATGACCACGAGAAACTATGGCTTTAACTAGATGGACTTTGTCGGCAAAGTAATATCTCTGCTTTTGAATATGCTATCTAGATTGGTCATAACTTTCTTTCCAAGGAGTAAGCATCTTTTAATTTCATGACTGCAATCACCATCTACTGTGATTTTGAACCCAAATAAAGTCTGACCTGTTTCGACTGTTTCCCCATCTATTTCACATGAAGTGATGGGGCCAGACGCCATGATCTCAGTTTTCTGAATGTGGACCTTTAAGCCAACTTTTTTACTCTCCTCTTTGACTTTCCTCAAGAGGCTTTTTAGTGGTCAGGCAGCTTTTTTTTTTTTTTTTTTTGCTGTTGAAAGAAGAAAAAAAAAAAAAAAATCAAGAGGCTTTTTAGTTCCTCTTCACTTTCTGCCATAAGGGTGGTGTCATCTACATATCTGAGGTTTTTGATATTTCTCCCGGCAATCTTGATTCCAGCTTGTGCTTCTTCCAGCCCAGCGTTTCTCATGATGTACTCTGCATATAAGTTAAATAAGCAGGGTGAGAACATACAGCGTTGACGTACTCCTTTTCCTATTTGGAACCAGTCTGTTGTTCCATGTCCAGTTCTAACTGTTGCTTCCTGACCTGCATAAAGGTTTCTCAAGAGGCAGGTCAGGTGCTCTGGTATTCCCATTGCTTTCAGGATTTTCCAGTTTATTGTGATCCACACAGTGAAAGGCTTTGGCATAGTCAATAATGCAGAAATATATATTTTTCTGGAACTTTCTTGCTTTTTCCATGATCCAGCAGATGTTGGCAATTTGATCTCTGGTTCATCTGCCTTTTCTAAAACCAGCTTGAACATCTGGAAGTTCACAGTTAACATATTGCTGAAGCCTGGCTTGGAGAATTTTGAGCATTACTTTACTAGTGTGTGAGATGAGTGCAATTGTGTAGTAGTTTGAGCATTCTTTGGCATTACCTTTCTTTGAGATTGGAATGAAAACTGACCTTTACCAGTCCTGTGGCCACTGCTGAGTTTTCCAAATTTGCTGGCGTATTGAGGACAGCACTTTCACAGCACCATCTTTCAGGATTTGAAATAGCTCAACTGGAATTCCATCACCTCCACTAGCTTTGTGTGCAGTGATGCTTTTAAGGCCCACTTGACTTCACATTCCAGGATGTCTGACTCTAGGTGAGGGATCACACCGTCGTGATTATCTTGGTCGTGAAGATCTTTTTTGTACAGTTCTTCTGTGTATTCTTGCCACCTCTTCTTAATGCAGAGTTCCAAAGAATAGCAAGAAGAGATAAGAAAGGCTTCCTCAGCGATCAGTGCAAAGAAATAGAGGAAAACAACAGAATGTAAAAGACTAGAGATCGCTTCAAGAAAATTAGAGATACCAAGGAAACAGTTCATGCAAAGATGGGCTCAATAAAGGACAGAAATGGTATGGACCTAACAGAAGCAGAAGGTATTAAGAAGAGGTGGCAAGAATACACTGAAGAATTATACAAAAAAGAGCTTCACGACCCAGATAATCACGACGGGGTGATGACTCACCTAGAGCCAGACATGCTGGAATGTGAAGTCAAGTGGGCCTTAGAAAGCATCACTACAAACAAAGCTAGTGGAGGTGATGGAATTCCAGTTCAGCTATTTCAAATCCTGGAAGATGATGATGTGAAAGTGCTGCACTCAAAAACAAAACAATTCCAGTATTAAATATTTTGTATGGATGCCTCTGGACCCTTCAGAGGTACTGCAGTGACCAACATAGTCTAAGAGTTATCTTTTCCTCTACTTTTGGGTCATCGCTAATTAGCTTGAGCTATTTTTCAAATAGTCTCTTAAGGCTTAAATATAGGAAAAAAGAGCTTGTTCTTTATATTTAGAATAAAATACCCAATGACAATTCCAAAATCACAAACATTCTGATTGGCAGATTCAAATGCTTCAGTATTTGAATGACCTGTAGCATATATATGTAAACAGATTTAGCAGCAGCAGCAAATATGTCTGAAAATGTATGTATGTTTAAACAAACATATATATATATATATATATATATACTAGCATAGAATTTGTTTCCAGTTGTGTCCAACTCTTTGCAACCCCATGGGCTGCAGCACAACAGGCCTCCCTGTCCATCACCATCTCTCAGAGTTTGCCCAAGTTCATGTTCATTGCATCTGTGATGCTGTACAGGCATCTCATCCTTTGATGCCCTATTCTCCTTCTACCCACAATCTTTCTCAGCATCAGGGACTTTTCCAACAAGTCATGTTTGCATTAGATGACCAAATCACTGGAGCTTCCGTTCTTCTAGTGAATACTCAGGGTTGATCTGCCATAAAATTGACTGGTTTGATCTCCTTGCTGTTCAAGGGACTTTCAAGTGTCTTCCAGCACCACCATTCAAAGGCATCAATTTGTTGGTGTTCTGCCTTCCTTAAGGTCCAGCTCTCACAACTGTACATGACCACTGGGAAGACCATAGCCTGGACTATACAGACTGTGTCAGCAGAGTAATGTCTGCTATTCAACACAGAATCTAGGTTTGTCGTTGCTTTCCTGCCAAGAAGCAATCATCTTATGATGTCATGGCTGCAGTCACCATCTGCAGTGATTTTGGAGCACAGGAAGAGGAAATCTATCACTACTTCCAACTTTTCCCCTTCTATTTGCTGTGCAGTAATGGGCCCAGATGTGATGATCTTAGTTTCTTAAATACTTAGTCTTAAGCTGGCTCGTCCACTCCTCTCTGTCACCTTCATCAAGAGGCTCTTGAATTCTGTCAAGAGAATGCACTAGACATAGCAAATACCCTTTTTGAACAACACAAGAGATGACTTTACACATTGATATCACCAAATGATCAATACCAAAATCAAACTGATTACATTCTTTGTAGCCGAAGATGGAGAAACTATACAGTGAGCACAAACAAGGGCTGGAGCTAACTGTGGCTCAGATGATCAGCTGTTCATAGAAAAATTCAGGCTTAAACTAAAGAAAACTGGGGAAAATACTAGGTCAGTCAGGCATGACTTAAATCAAATCCTGTATGAATTCGCAACAGAGGTAACAAATAGATTCAAGGGATTACATCTACTTAACTGTGTGCCTGAAGAACTATGGACAGAGGTCCATAATATTGTACAGGAAGCAGAAAACAAAACTATCTCAAGGAAAAAGAAAAGCAAGTGGGCAAAGTGGTGATCTGAGGCTTTACAAACAGCAGAAGAATGGAGAAGTGAAAAGCAAGCGAAAGAGGGAAAAGTAAATCCAATTAAATGCAGAGTTTCAAAGAATAGCTAGCAGAGACAAGGCCTTCTTCAATGAACAGTTATTAATAATAAAGCAAAACAACAAAAGGGGAAGACTAGAGATCTCTCCAGGAAAATTGGAAACATCAAGGGAACATTATATCCAAAGATGGGTACAATGCAGGATAAAAATGGCAGAGACCTAGTAGACACTGAAGAGATCAAGACGGAAAAATTACATGGAAAAACTGTACAAAAAAAATGGCAATGAACCAGATTCCTATGATGGTGTGGTTAGTGACCTAGAGCCAGACATTCTAGAGTTCAAAGTCAAGTGGGCCTTAAGAAGCAGTGCTGTTAATAAAGCTAGTGGATGTAATGAAATTCCAGAAGAACAATTCAAACTCCTAAAGGATGATGCCAGCAAGGTTTGCATTCCTTATATCAGCAGATCTGGAAGACCCAGCAGTGGCCACAGGACTGAAAAAGGTCAATCTTCATCATAATTGCCAAGAAGGATAGTACCAAAGAATGTGCTAGCCATCAGACAGATGCTCTCATCTCCCATGCTAGTAAGGACATGCTTAAAATCCTGCATGCTAAGCTTCAGCATTATGTGAACCAAGAACTTCCAGATGTCCAAGCTGGGTTTAGAAAAGGAAGAGGAACTAGAGATCAAACTGCCAGCATTCACTGAATTATAGAGAAAGTAAGGGAATTTCAGTAAAACATCTATCTCTTTTTCATCAACTACACTAAAGCCTTTGACTGTGTGGATCATAACAAACTGTGTAAAGCTTTTAGAGAGATGGGAATACCAGACCATCTTACCTGTCTCCTGAGAAACCTGAATGTGGTTCAAGAAACAGCAGTGAGAACCCTGTGTGTGAAACTGATTGGTTCAAGACTGAGAAAGGAGTACCACACAGCTGTCTGTGGTCACCCGGTCTGTTCAACTTTTATGCTGAGGACATCACAGAAATGCTGGGCGGGCTGAACACAAGCTGGAAACACAGTATTATATACACATAAATATTACCGTCTTCTTTCCCAGATACACATACTGTGTGTTTTATTATATTTAAATTTTCTATGGGTTAATCTTAAATTTTAAGAAATACATTAACACTCTAAGTCTTCTAGAACTGTTAAAGTTCTAGGACCCACAGCAGATTTTCCAACCTGGGGGTCTGGCAAAGGTACTGAGAACCCCAGGGAATTTGACTTTGGAGGCCAGTGGAATTTGATTACAGAACTTCCACTGGACTGGGGAAGCAGTCTCCTGCAGGGCACAAAGAAAATCTTTTGCATGCCAGGAGCCAGGAGAAAGGAACAGCGTCCCCACAAGAGACTGTGCCAGACTTGCCTGTGAGTGACCAATAATCTCTGGTGGAGGCATGGGTCCACAGTGGCCTGCTGCAGGGTCAGGGGCACTGAATACAACAGTGCATGCACAACTCCTTTTGAAGGAAGTCGCCATTATCTTCATTACCCTTGCCATAGTTTGGCCTCAGGCCAAACAACGCGGAAAGAACAAAGAAACCCAAATAAAGAGAAAATTAGATTAAAGACTGATTAAACATGGCCCCGCACATAAGAAAAAGACCCAGTTTCCCCCAAAATCAATCTCTCCTATCAGGAAGCTTCCATAAACCTCTTATCTTTATCCCTCAGAGGGCAGACAGAATGAAAACACAGTCGCAGAAAACTAACCAAATTTATCACATAGACCATAGCTTTGTCTAACTCAATGAAACTATGAGCCATGTAGAGCCACCCAAGATGGATGGGTCATAGTGGAGAGTTCAACAAAAGGTGGTTCGCTGGAGAAAGGAATGGCAAACCAGTATTCTTGCCTTGAGAACCCCGTGAACAATATGGAAAGGCAAAAAGACATGGCACTGAAAGATGAACTTCCAAGGATAGTAGGTACACAATATGCTACTGGAGATGAGTGGAGCAATAACTCCAGAAAGAATGAAGAGAAACAGCCAAAGAGAAAAAAACACCCAGCTGTAGAGGTGACTGGTGATGGAAGTAAAGTCAGATACTGCAAAGAACAACATTGCAAAGGAACCTGGAATATTTGGCCCATGATTCAGGGTAAATTGGAAGTGGTCAAACAGGAGATGGAAAGGGTGAACATTGACATTTTAGGAATCAGTGAACTAAAATGGACTGGAATGGGCGAATCTAATTGCGATGACCATTATATCTACTATTGTAGGCAAGAATCCCTCAGAAGAAATGGAGTAGCCTGCATAGTCAACAGAAGTTCAAAATGCAGTACTGGGGTGCAATCTCAAAAATGACAGAATGATCTCTGTTCCTTTCAAAGGCAAGCCACTCAATATCACAGTAAGCCAAGTCTATGCCCCAACCAGTAATGCTGAAGAAGCTGAAAATTGAACAGTTCTATGAAGATCTACAAGACCTTCTAGAACTAACACCCCAAAAAAGCAGTCCTTTTCATCATCGGAGATTAGAATGCAAAAGTAGGAAGTCAAGAGATACCTAGAGTAACAGGCAAACATAGCCATGGAGTACAAAATGAAGCAGGGCAAAGGTAACAGAGTTTTGCAAAAAGAATGCACTGGTCATAGAAAACACCCTCTTCTAACAACACAAGAGATGACTGTACACATGGACATCACCAGATGGTCAATACCAAAATCAGATTGATTTTAGTCTTTGCAGCCAAAGATGGAGAAGCTCTATACCGTCAGCAAAAACAAGAAAAGGAGCTAAATGTGGCTCAGCCCATGACCTCTTTTTCACAAAATTCAGACGTAAATTGAAGAGGGGAGTGAAAACCACTAGGCCATTCAGTTATGACCTAAATCAAATCCCTCACAAGTATACAGTGGAAGTGAAAATAGATTCAAGGGACCAGATCTGAGAGTGCCTGAAGAATAGAGGATAGAGGTTTGGGACATTGTACAGGAGGCGGTGATCAATGCATCCCCATGAAAAAGAAATGCAAAAAGGCAAAATGATTGCAAAAAGGCAAAAAAGGTCATTTTTGCAAAATGCAGAAAGGCCTCTGAAGAGGCCTTAGAAATAGCTGAGAAAAGAAGAGAAACAAAAGGCAAAGGAGAAAAGGAAAGCAATGCCCATCTGAATGCAATGTTCCAAGGAATAGAAAGGAGAGATAAAGCATTCGTCAGTGAGCAATCCAAAGAAATAGAGGAGATAATAGAATGGGAGAGAACTCTTCAAGAACATTAGAAATACCAAGGGATCATTTCAGGCAAAGATGGACAAAATAAAGGACAGAAATGGTATGGACCTAACAGAAGCAGAAGATAATAAGAAAAGGTGGCAAGAATACACAGAAGAACTATACAAAAAAATCTTCATGACCCAGATAACTACAATGGTGTGAGCACTCACCTAGAGCCAGACATCTTGGAGTTGTGAAGTCAAGTGAGCCTTAGGAAGCATCACTAGGAACAAAGCTAGTGGAGATAATGGGATTCCAGCTGAGTTATTTCAAATGCTAAAAGATGATGCTGTGAAAGTGCTGCACTCAACATGCCAGCAAAATTGGAAACTCAGCAGTGGCCAAAGGACTGGAAAAGGTCAGTTTTCATTCCAATTCCCAAAGGAAGGCAATGCCAAAAATGTTCAAACTACTACACAATTGCACTCATTTCACATGCTAGTGAAGTAACACTCAAAATTCTCCAAGCAGGCTTCAACAGAACATGAACTGTGAACTTCCAGATGCTCAAGCTGGATTTAGAAAAGGCAGAGGAACTAGAGAGCAAATTGCCAACATCTGCTGGATCATAGAAAAAGCAAGAGAGTTCCAGAAAAACATTTATGTCTGCTTTATTGACTATGCCAAACCCTTTGACTTTGTGGATCACAAAAAACTGTGGAAAATTCTTAAAAGACATGGGATGACCACCTTACCTGCCTCCAGAGAAATTTGTATGCAGGAACAACAATATTTAGAACCGGACATGGAACAACAGACTGATTCCATACTGGGAAAGGAGTACATCAAGGCTGCCTACTGTCCCTCTGCTTATGTAACTAAAGGAAATCAGTCTTGAATATTAATTGGAAGGACTGATGCTGAAGCTAAAACTCCAATACTTTGGCCACCTGACGCAAAGAACTGACTCATTTGAAAAGACCCTGATGCTGGGAAAGATTGAAGGCAGGAGGAGAAGGGGACGACAGAGGATGAGATGGCTGGATGGCATCACCGACTCAATGGACCTGAGTTTGAGTAAACTCTAGGAGTTGGTGATGGACAGGGAGGCCTGGCATGCTGCAGACCATGGGGTCACAGTCTGATATGACTCAGCGAGTGAACTGAACTGATGCAGAGTACATCATGCAAAATGCCGAGCTTGATGAAGCAAAAGCTGGAATCAAGATTGCCAGGAGAAATATCAATAAGCTCAAATATGCAGATGACATCACCTTTATGGCAGAAAGTGAAAAGGAACTAAAGAGCCTCTTGATGAAAGTGAAAGAAGAGAGTGAAAAAGCTGGCTTAAAATGTAACATTCAAAAAACGAAGATCATCATATCTGGTCCCATCACTTCATGGCAAATAGTTGGGGAAGGAATGGAAACAGTGACAGACTATTTTCTTGGGCTCCAAAATCACTGCAGATGGTGACTGCAGCCATGAAATTAAAAGACACTTGCTCCTTGGAAGAAAAACTAAGTTTCAACCTAGACAGCATATTCAAAAGCAGAGACATTACTTTGCCAACAAACATCAGTCTAGTCAATGCTATTGTTTTTCCAGTAGGCATGCATGGATGTGAGAATTGGGACCATAAAGATAGCTGAGTGCCAAAGAACTGATGCTTTTGAACTGTGGTGTTTGAGAACACTCCTGAGAGTCCCTTGGACTGCAAGACCAGTCAATCCTAAAGGAAATGAATCTTGAATATTTATTGGAAGGACTGATGCTGAAGCTTCAGCTCCAAACTTTGGGCACCTGATGTGAAGAACTGACTCACTGATAAAAAAAAAAATACCCTGATTCTGTGTCAGATTGAAGACAGAAAGGGTGGACAGAGGATGAGGTGGTTGGATGGCATCACCAAGGCGATGGACATGGGTTTGAGCAATCTCTGAGAGTTGGTGATGGATAGGAAATCCTTGTACATTGCAGTCCATGGGTTCTCAAAGAGTTGGACACCACTGAGCAACTGAACTCTAGGTTTTGTCCCATACAGCTTAGACTTTTTACATTTATTCATAATCACTCCGTGGTGTCCAACTGTTTGCAACCCCATAGACTTTAGCCCATCAGGCTCCTCCATCCATGGACTTTTCCAGGGAAGAATACTGGAGTGGGTAGCCATTCCTTTTTCCAGGGGATCTATCCAACCCAGGGATGGAACATGGGTCTCCCACATTGCAGGCAGATTCTTTACAGTCTGAGCCACTAGGGAAGCCCAATCTAAGATTAAGAAGTTGAATGGCTACACTTTTTCATCCCATTTTCCATCTTCTTTGGGTTACAATGTGACATAATTTCCCTTATGATGAGTTTTTTTTTTTCACTCCAATCTCTTATCTAGGCCTTAATTAACTGAAGATTTTATAGAGGAAAAATTACTATTTGTACTTTGCAAGCTTAGTCCTTTAAAGCCATCACATTTTGTTTCTTCAAAATCCTTGGCCATGAACAACCAGTATATTTGAAGCCAGGGGTTGAATGAAACATAATTTGAATGGGGAAGTGTATAAGTAGAACACATTAATTCATTATTTCTTATATGAAAATTATTTATCTACTTACACCAATATTAATCCTCCCTTAGACTGTGAAACTGCTTTGTGATAGGAATGGGAAGGAAGGGAGATGGCATAAATTGAAGCGAGGTTGAATTGTTTCCAGGTCTTGTTTAAGTGCAGACTTAAGAGCAACATATTGATACTTTCAGCCAAAATTTCCACTCGCCATCACATTTGTGGTAAAGAGACAAATAGCTTTAGAATTATTGAATTAGAAAATGTGTTTTTCATGATCATAACCGGAGAAGGCAATGGCACCCCACTCCAGTACCCTTGCCTGGAAAATCCCTTGGACAGAGGAGCCTGGTGGGCTGCAGTCCATGGGGTCGCTAAGGGTTGGACATGACTGAGTGACTTCACTTTCACTTTTCACGTTCCTGCATTGGAGAAGGAAATGGCAACCCACTCCAGTGTTCTTGCCTGGAGAATCCCAGGGAAGGGGGAGCCTGGTGGGCTGCCGTCTGTGGGGTCATACAGAGTCGACTTAGCAGCAGTAGCAGCAGCAGCAACTAATGTATAATGAAATACAGATCCTGGTTAAGGAGCTAAACTATTTTAATGGATTTTAGTGACAATGTCTACAAGTTTAAACTAAGAAATGTGGAAGATTTTTTTCAACAAACATATCTGTACTTCAATAACATCATTTCCAATTCTGACCCTTGTTTGTTATGTTTATTTTCATTAGTAAATTGTTCTTTATAATCTTTATCAAGATTATACTTTCTTAAATCATCAAATTTTATATTAATATGTTCTGAAAATAAAATGTTGAATAATGAATCGAATGTCTAATATCACCATAGGTTTTCAGTATGTGTTAAATTTATATATACTTTATGAAAATTTTAATATGAGTAGACTATAATGAATCACGCTAAAATCAACACTGCATTATATAATTTTAAATTATACCCTATCATATTTATTTACCTTTATTCTTTTGTGATATAAGCTCCCCAGCTGATTTTTAACTAAACATTAAGGAACATATTTGAAGTTTTGCAATATAATCATGCATACAATTTTAGTACACATTTCAACCATTTATAAATGTTTATAAAAATGCACATTTCCACTTCTGATGTTACACCCTTTTAACTGCTTGAGAGCAAAGAGTATGTCTTTTTTAAATTCGCCAACTGAAAGTGTATCCCCTGGTGGGTGGCCAATGATGTTATGGATGAATGAACATTTCTCAAACCTTATTAATAAGAAAATGGGGAGCTGGAACTCCCACTCCCACCACGGTAAGGAGGGGTCCCTCCCACCATGGTCTGTCAACAGAGACTGCTTGGAGAGCCCAGACACTACCTCCACCTAGCAGGAACAGAGCAGGGATCTCAATAGAGAGCCGGAGATGGAAATCATTGCGAAGAGCTGGGAGCCCTGCTCTCACCAGCAGGACAAAAGAAGGTCACAAGGAGCACTGAAGCAAATCAAAATTCAGACCAGAGGAAAGGATGGGAAACTATGTTCAGCTGAGGCGAACAGGCGTTTTCTCAGAATGACATCCCAGCCAGGAACTTTAAAAATATTGATGTATGGCAAAATCAATACAATGTTGTAAGGTAATTAGCCTCTAATTAAAATAAATTTAATTAGAAAAATAAAAATAACATTGACAGATCTGCCTACAGAAAGAAAAAAATCTAAATTTATACAGAGAAAGCCATAATTAACAAAGTTAAACGCTGAGAGACTCGTCGTCGGACATTAAGGTCCAAATAGTTAACTCACATGAGGAATCATAGGATCTTTCAGATCCTCAAATCCAAAAAACCATCTATTTTTCAGTTCTTGACTCCTCAACCTGAGAGAAAATTAGTCACCAAAGTGCCCCGGTCCCCACCCCGCCGCCCCCCGGGGCGCAGGCTCGCTCTCCCCCAAACTCAGCCGCGGCCGGAGCCCCGGACGAACACCGCAGCCCCCCGACCCCGCGGGCCCCCGAGCTCCCGGACGCGCCTCGCGGCACCCAGTCCCCGAAAGCCGCACCCGGGGCCCCAAGGAGCCGTGCCACCCGCACCCGGGCCGGCCGCCGCGCTCCGCCCTCAGGCTGCGGGCTGCCTCCGCCGCCCACGGCGCCCCCGGCCCACACCCGGCGCTCCCCGCCCCGGGCCTCGGGCTCCAGCCCCGGGCCGCCGCCGGGACCGCGCGCCCGCGCCGAGGTCTGGCTCCGGAGCGGGAGCAGCCTCGGAAGGGTGAGGAAAGGGGCGCACAAATAATTTATTTGTTCACTTTCGCTTTTCACTTTCATGCATTGGAGAAGGAAATGGCAACCCACTCCAGTGTTCTTGCCTGGAGAATCCCAGGGACGGGTGAGCCTGGTGGGCTGCCGTCTATGGGGTCGCACAGAGTCAGACATGACTGAGTGACTTAGCAGCAGTCAAATATTGATTAAGTCACTGTTTAAGTTTCTACATACTAATACCACTCCAAATACCTTACTATATTTGAAAAGATATTCTATTTGTCTTCTGAAATTTTCATGAAGCTCAGTACTTCCCAAACTATCTAGAATCCATCATCACTTCCTGCACAATTTAATGTGGAAAAATAATTTTGTAAAATGCAACAGGTATAAAGCACTAGAAAAATATAAACAATGAAGACATATAAAATGCAAAATCTATTTTTATTAGAAACAAGAAAGAAAATCACATTACAATAAATATATTCAAGATAAATATGATAGGAACAAAGTACAAACATTTTATACATTGCTATGGAAACTATGCAAGGATAATTGCTTTTACAGTTGATTGTTTGCCTCCTGCAGTATTAAATGAAGAAAACAGTGATCCTCATCTTAACTACCTATGTGCAAACATTAAACAAGCCCATTTGTCACATTAAAACTCAAAATATTGATATACACAGTGTTTGTTCAATGTGTGCTTGTATTTTGACAACTGTAACTCAAAAATGTATAAAAATGTGCTTGTTGAGTTATGTGTTAGTTGAAAGACATTCAGAAAACTAAGATCATGACATTCGGTCCCATCACTTCATGACAAATAGATGGGGAAACAGTGGAAACAGTGGCAGATTTTTTTTCGGTGGGGGGTGCTCCAAAATCACTGCAAATGGTGACTGCAGCCATGAAATTAAAAGACGCTTACTACTTGGAAGGAAAGTTATGACCAACCTAGCCAGCATATTAAAAAGCAGAGACATTACTTTGCCAACAAAGGTCCATCTAGTCAAAGCTATGGTTTTTCCAGAGTTGTACTATAAAGAAAGCTGAGCGCCAAAGAATTTATGCTTTTGAACTGTGGTGTTGGAGAAGACTCTTGAGAGTCCCTTGAACTGCAAAGTGATCCAACCAGTCCATCCTAAATGAAATCAGTCCTGAATATTCATTGCAAGGATTGATGATGAAGCTGAGACTTCAATACTTTGACCACCTGATGCGAAGAACTGACTCTTTTGAAAAGACCCTGATGCTGGGAAAGACTGAAGGTGGGAGGAGAAGGGGCCAACAGAGGATGAGATGGTTGGATGGCATCACCGACTCAATGGACATGAGTTTGAGTAAACTCAGAGAGTTGGTGATGGACGGGGAGCCTGGCATGCTGAAGTCCATGGGGTTGCAAAGAATCGGAGACAACTGAGCGACTGAAGTGAACTGAACTTACACGTGGATTATTTTTTCAGTAGTAAATACTCCAGGGCTATCAGGTCTGTGGTCAGTTACATCCACACATGGGGAACCTGAATCGCGGGGAATCACCTGCCTATTAGGAGATCCAGATTTTGAATTTCATGTGGATTTTTGACTAGAGGGAGGGTGGGCGCCCTGAAGACATGCATTATTCAAGGATCAAGGGTATGTCTAAATGAAATTAAAGTCGAATCTCAAAGATGTATCTGCACTTCATTATTCCAGCTTAGAAAGAGGGAAATCCTGTCATTTGGAACAAGATGGAGAAACCCAGAACTCACTATGCTAAGTGAAATAAGCCCCAGAGGATAAAGACGATGCCAGCTCACTTACACACGGGATCTAAAAGAGACTCACTGAAGCCGAGAGTATAATGTGTTTGCTGGCAGGAAATGGGGAGCTGCTCCTTGCAGGTACAGAGATTCACTTACACAGGATCAATGAGTTCTGGGGATCTACCTTAAGGGCATGCTGCCCAATGTTCATACTAAATTGTAAATATGACATTTTCTAAAAGGATCTTAAATCTTTTCCACATACATACACACAAGCACACATTTTAAAAAGTAACTATGTAGAGATGATAAACACGTGGCTTGATTATGATCTTTTTACAATGTGTACATCTATCAAATCATCAAGCTCTATATCTTAAGCATACACAGTTTTATACTTATATAAAAAAAGGCACTAACGCCTCTAATGACTTTCCTTTCTATCCTCCTTACACTTGTCACTTTTACAGTATTCACTTTTCTCAGGAAAAACAAAAATGTTTTTGTCCGTGTGCATTTTTGGTAAGACCACTTTTTTCAAACATTGTCTCTTCAACTTGAATTTAATGGGCACCTAATTTATGAATCAGGCATTCAGGCACTCATAGGTTCTGGATATGTCAAAAAGAATGAGAGATGATTTCCACCCTGCACAAACCCACTAGCTTCTGATCCTTCACCAAGGCTTTGAAAATTTTTGAGTCAATAGAAAAATTAAATTTTCATCAACTGGTTTTAAAATTACTTTAAAAAGAAGATAAATATTTATAGACTGGTAAACCAGTCAACATAATGCAACCTAAGGATATGGTTAATGCTAATAGTAATAACATTAAAATTATAAAGTTAAAATTATCTTCCATTTTCCTTAAGTTTGAGCCTCTGACTTTTGTCTTCTAATTTAAAATCTGGTAACCTTTTATCTGCATGTCTATTCTATCTTTGCTATTAAAATCTTTAAGCTCTAGAGATCTTCTGTACAACACTGTACCTATTGTCAATAGTAATGTATGATAGACTTAAAGATTTGTTAAGAAGGCAGATCTAATACTAAGAGTTACTACCACAAGGAAATAACATTAAAAAACTCAAATTAATAACCTTAACCTCAGGTCTAAAAATTACAAGTTGCTTTTGATGTTATCTGGAAAAAAATAATTTTAACTGTGTAATGAGGTAGAGACCAGTAGTTGTACACGTTGATTTTCCTATTCTTAGTAATAGATTCCGATCTTATGGGAGGCAATAAAATGCCCAATAAAGCATTACATTTTCCAGTCTCTCATTTCACCCTATGGGTTTATTCTGACCAATGAAATAAAACACAGATAGCTTATGCTCCTTAAAAGCAGATATCTTTCCTATTCCTTATTTCTGCCACCTGGGATTTGAAATTGATGGCTGGAGCTCCAGCAGGCATTCTGGTATCACTAGAAATATAAGACACACACTAAAGAGAGTGAGATAAAACATAGGCACTCATGAGTCTCTGATGTGTATGGAACACTGCATTACCTAACACTGAAAACAAAGTAAGTTTCTTGAAGTCTTTCTTACTATACTTCTTTTTTTAATCTAAAATCATGTACATCTAGTATCTAATGATAAATAAACATGTTTATTCCTCTTTTATCAAAGGATTATTTAATTAGTAAAAATTCTGTGTCTAGCACTAAATTTAAAAAATATATGATATAATTAATAAATGAAGATAGTGTAAACTCATTCCATAAGATACAAATTCCATTTTTTAATATTAGAAAAATAATACATTATTTGCAAGTGTGCTATTAGGTCAAGAAATATGTATTAATCATACAAAAAGCTGATTACAACATGGCATTTGTTCAATAACTAGGATATATTATAAAAATAAAAAGTGTGATTTAAATGTACCGCATAATTAACGATTTTATAAAGGGAAATTCTGACCTGTAACTATTCAGGATTAATGTATGATACTGTCTTTTCCAGTATTTTATACAAGCTTAAGGACATCCCTAAGTGGCTTAGTGGCATCCAGTCCCATCACTTCATGGAAAATAGCTCCAAAATCACTGCAGATGGTGACTGCAGCCATGAAATTAAAAGACGCTTACTCAGCTGTGAAGCCGTCTGGACCGGGGCTTTTGTTTGCTGGAAGATTTTTTATTACAGTTTCAATTTCCATGCTTGTGATGGGTCTGTTAAGATTTTCTATTTCTTCCTGGTCCAGTTTTGGAAAGTTGTACTTTTCTAAGAATTTGTCCATTTCTTCCACGTTGTCCATTTTATTGGCATATAATTGTTGATAGTAGTCTCTTATGATCCTTTGTATTTCTGTGTTGTCTGTTGTGATCTCTCCATTTTTGTTTCTAATTTTGTTGATTTGATTTTTCTCCCTTTGTTTCTTGATGAGTCTGGCTAATGGTTTGTCAATTTTATTTATCCTTTCAAAGAACCAGCTTTTGGTTTTGTTGATTTTTGCTATGGTCTCTTTTGTTTCTTTTGCATTTATTTCTGCTCTAATTTTTAAGATTTCTTTCCTTCTACTAACCCTGGGGTTCTTCATTTCTTCCTTTTCTAGTTGCTTTAGGTGTAGAGTTAGGTTATTTATTTGACTTTTTTCTTGTTTCTTGAGGTGTGCCTGTATTGCTATGAACTTTCCCCTTAGGACTGCTTTTACCGTGTCCCACAGGTTTTGGGTTGTTATGTTTTCATTTTCATTCGTTTCTATGCAAATTTTGATTTCTTTTTTGATTTCTTCTGTGATTTGTTGGTTATTCAGCAGTGTGTTGTTCAGCCTCTATATGTTGGAATTTTTAATAGTTTTTCTCCTGTAATTGAGATCTAATCTTACTGCATTGTGGTCAGAAAAAATGCTTGGAATGATTTCTATTTTTTTGAATTTACCAAGGCTAGCTTTATGGCTCAGGATGTGATCTATCCTGGAGAAGGTTCCATGTGCGCTTGAGAAAAAGGTGAAATTCATTGTTTTGGGATGAAATGTCCTATAGATATCAATTAGGTCTAACTGGTCTATTGTATCGTTTAAAGTTTGTGTTTCCTTGTTAATTTTCTGTTTAGTTGATCTATCCATAGGTGTAAGTGGGGTATTAAAGTCTCCCACTATTATTGTGTTATTGTTAATTTCTCCTTTCATACTTGTTAGCATTTGTCTTACATACTGTGGTGCTCCCGTGTTGGGTGCATATATATTTATAATTGTTATATCTTCTTCTTGGATTGATCCTTTGATCATTATGTAGTGACCTTCTTTGTCTCTTTTCACGGCCTTTGTTTTAAAGTCTATTTTATCTGATATGAGTATTGCTACTCCTGCTTTCTTTTGGTCCCTATTTGCATGGAAAATTTTTTTCCAGCCCTTCACTTGTTTGATGCACGATGCTGGATGCTTGGGGCTGGTGCACTGGGACGGCCCAGAGGGATGGTATGGGGAGGGAGGAGGGAGGGGGGTTCAGGATGGGGAGCACATGTATACCTGTGGCGGATTCGTTTTGATGTTTGGCAGGACTAATACAATTATGTAAAATTTAAAAATAAAATAAAATTAGAAAAAAAAAAAAAAAAAAAAGACGCTTACTCCTTGGAAGGAAACTTATGACCAGCCTAGATAGCATGTTCAAAAGCAGAGACATTACTTTGCCAATAAAGGTCTGTCTAGTTAAGGCTATGGTTTTTCCTGTGGTCATGTATGGATGTGAGAGTTGGACTGTGAAGAAGGCTGAGCACCGAAGAATTGATGCTTTTGAACTGTGGTATTGGAGAAGACTCTTGAGAGTCCCTTGGACTGCAAGGAGATCCAACCAGTCCATTCTGAAGGAGATCGGCCCTGGGATTTCTTTGGAAGGACTGATGCTAAAGCTGAAACTCCAGTACTTTGGCCACCTCATGCGAAGAGTTGACTCATTGGAAAAGACTCTGATGCTGGGAGGGATTGGGGGCAAGAGGAGAAGGGGACGACAGAGGATGAGATGGCTGGATGACATCACTGACTCGATGGACGTGAGTCTCAGTGAACTCCGGGAGTTGGTGATGGACAGGGAGGCCTGGCGTGCTGCGATTCATGGGGTCGCAAGAGTCGGACACGACTGAGTGACTGATCAGATCTGAAGTGGCTTAGTGGTAAAGAATCCACCTGCCAACACAGGAGACCTAAGAGATGTGTGTTTGGTCCCTGGGTCAGGAAGATCCTGTGGAGAAGGAAATGGCAACCCACTCCAGTATTCTTGCCTGGGAAATCCCATGGGCAGAGGAGCCTGAAGGGCTACAGTCCATGGGGTTGTGAAATATTCAGCCACTACTTAGCAACTGAACAGCAACAATGTTTTCTTAAAGTGATTATAACCACTGCCAAGGTTGGTCATCTACATAAACATAACACCAACATCACAATCAAGATACGACCATACCATCACCCTCCAAAGTTTCCTGTGCTCCTTGGTAGTCCTCATTCTTACCTTTCCCTTCCTGCCCAGGACATCAATGATCTGCTTTCATCACTGTCAGTTAGTTTGCATTTTCCAGAAGTTTGTATGAATAAAACCATATAGGATACATTCATTTTTGTATTTTTATATTTATTTATTTATTTATTTTTTGCTCTGTGCTATACTATTTCTCCTCTCCTCCCTCCTTTAGAACTAACATTTTTTGTTTTTTTTGTTTTTTACAATTCCACTTTATCTTCATCTTCCTTTTTTTTTTTTTTTTTGCTTATTAGCTGTCAGTTTGGGTTTTGCTATTTTAGTGGTTGCTTTGTTTTAATAATATGTATATTCAACATATAACTGTTTGCCTTCAAGTAATATTACTCTTCACATATAGTAAAAGGAACTTCCCATAATGTACCTCCCTGTCTCTTTTCCTGGTCATTTTGCCATTCCTTTCACACATTCAGTTCTACTTTGGTTAGAAACCTCACATTTTGTTGTTACCATTAATATTTGTTAAAGGGTTTTTAATGAAGAAACAGTATTATGTACTTACCCACAGGATTAATATTAACTTTACATCTGAACCAATTCATTTAAGATTTCAGGAAGTGCAGGTCTGCTGGTTACAAATTCCTTAAGCTTTTGTACATGTAAAACAGTTTTTATTTCATCAGACCTTGTGAATTTCATTGTATTGTAGACTGTATCTGTCTGGGTCCCATAAATGACAATGGAAGGATTTTTTTTTTTTTTAAACTGGAATGTAGTTGGTTTTCTTGTAAATGTGATATGTTCACCTTTCAGTTCTTGCTTTTACATTGGTTTTGCAGAATCATGTGCTTCCCTGGTGACTCCATGGTGAAGCATCTACTTGCAATGCAGGAGAGCTGGGTTCTATTCCTGGGGAAGGAAGATCACCTGGGGAAGGAAGTGGCAATCTACTGCAGTATTCTTGCTTGGGAAATTCCATGGACAGAGGAGCCTGGCAGGCTACAATCCATGGGATTGCAAAGAGCTGGACATGACAGCAAGTAACACACATGCAGAACCATAGGCAGGATTTAGTTTAAAGCTAAAAGGATGCCCTAGTGCTGAAACCAGACTCTTCTGAGTACCCTGTTTTGTTGTTTAGTCACTATGTCTTACTTACGCTAAGTAGTATAATTGTTAGTCATGTCAGATTCTTTGCGCTCCCATGGATTGTAGCCTGCCAGGCTATGGAGTTCTCCAGGCAAGAATACTGGAATGGGTAGCCATTTCCTTCTTCAGGGTTTACCCAAAGACAAATGAATTACAAGGTTCCCAGCGTGGCTCTTGGGGATAGACACTGTTCCCAACCTTATGTGAACTCCAAGTACCATTTCCTCTCACCCTTGAGGTGGTTCTTTCCTCAGTCTAAATCAATACCTTGCTTGGGGCTGGAGGTGACCCCATGCAGATCTCTGGCACCCTCTCGCTATGCAGCAGTTGTCTTCTTTTTTATAATAAAAGAGGAAGAGAACCTTTAAAGTGGGAGAATGTATTTAGAATTCACTAAACTGACAAAGGCTTTTGTTGTTATTTAGTCACTAAGTCATATCTAACTCTTTTTCAATCCCATGGACTGTAGCCCGCCAGGCTCATCTGCCTATGGGGTGTCCCAGGCAAGAATACTGGATTGGGTTCCATTCCCTTGTCTGGGGGATCTTCCAAACACAGGGATCAAACCCATGTCTCCGGCACTGAAGGTAGATTCTTTACCACTGAGCCACCAGAGAAACCCTGACAAAGGCTTAGTACCAGCATACAGGAGCAAAGTTTTTAAACTTTAAAATTAGAAAAATGTGGGGGAAAACTTGATCCAGGATTTAAAGAAGAAAATTTGAAAAGATCATGACTTTCTGAAAAAGTGATTAGCATCACTAGTGATAAGGAAAGTACAGGCTGAAAATACAGAGAGCTATCATTTTACACTTAGCAAATTGGTGAAACAAATCAAGTCAGGCAACACTAAGAGATGACAGAGAAATAGAGCACTAATGTTACACTCATTCGTTTTCTGTTGGGTGTGGATGGAGGTCCAAGTGATTAGAAAGATAACTTGGCCCAATCCAATTTTATAAAACTGAAAACATCACCCTACAATGCAGATATTAAGTTATTAGTTATTTGCCAAGTTGTTTTTACACATGTAACAACAGGGCTTCCCAGGTGGTGCTCGTGGTAAAGAACCCACCTGCCAAAGCAAGAGATATGAGACATGGGTTCAATACCTGGGTCGGGAAGATACCCTGGAGGAGGGCACAGCAACCCACACCAGTGTTCTTGCTTGGAGAATCTCATGGACAGAGGAGCCTGGCAGGCAACAGTCCACAGGGTTTCAAAGAGTTAGATACAACTGAAGTGACTTAGCATACACATATAACACTAGGAGATATGTCAAAAACAGAAAAAGCGTATAAAATCTCTCCGTTCATTTGGAAAAGCTTAAATTAATGGTAAATGAATTTTCAATGCAAAATTCAAGATAGTGGTTACCCCTGAAAGGATCGGCAAATAGGAATGGTCACCAGAGTCAAGCAAGTGACCTGAAGGTAAGCATCATATTCAGTTCTTAGACTGAGTGCTGAGTCTTTGAAGAGATAATCTGGATGAACAGAAGTTATAATCCCTGCTCTAAAGATCAGAAAATATGTAAGTGACCCAAAGAAAAAAATTGTTTTCAATCACATATGGTTGCAATGTTATAGATAATAATGATGAATTCGCAATCTTGCCATTAAATCAATGTCATTATATAAAAAATGAGGTTATATAAATCTTTAAAGTGGTAAACTGTAAAGATGCTCCTTTGAACATTACAGCAGTAATTTCAAGTCTTTAGAAAACAAGTTTGAAGAGATAGGAAAATGCTAATGTAATTCATAGGAAAATCCTATGAATTATATATATATGAAAGTATTCATACTTTCTATTGACAAAAACATTCCTCATGGAAGTATTTATACTTTCTATTGACAAAAAGTTTCCTCATGGTCTTTTTTAATGTATGCTTTACATATTTACCTACCCCTCTAATGCCAGGCTACAACTAATCTGTTGTCACCATGAATTATTTTACATTTTTCTATAATTATGTATATGTTCAACTACCCATATGTATATCCTTTTTGTCTATCTTCTTTCTTTAGGCATATGTGAGATTTGTTCATGTTGCATAAGTTAATAATTCATTCCTTTCTACTCTTCTATTACTTTGTATGAAAATAGTAAAGTTTATTTACCCCTTTGCTTATGGAGGAGGAAACGACAACCCACTCCAGTATTCTTGCCTGCCAGGGATCCAAAAAGTCAGCCATGAGTGAGAACACACATGGATGCACTATTGTTTATTAAATTTTTCTTACAATATTTAGTTTAATTACTTGTTCATTAATTTTTTCTTATGATATTTAGTTTATCTTTAGTTACATACAATTTATTTTCAACTTCAACTTTGTAATTTTCATCTCTAGAAGTCTGAAACTCTGATTTGCAATCCTTTTGATCTTCTTTGTATCTACTTTTTGGACAGAGGCAATAACAATATAATAATTCTTTTAATGTCAGTGCTTACTATTTCTAATAAATACTTGCTTGGTAATTTTTCACTGGTTCTCTGACACTGTAAATTTTACATAGTGGATAGTATATATACTGACTTCTACAAATATTCTCATACTTAATTTTGAGACTTATTAAAATTCCTTCAAAACTTTCGATCCTCTGGATCTAGTTTATAAGAAATTCCTTTTGATCCTCTGGATCTAGTTAATAGGACTTGTTATTTGGAACTTTTGAAGTGTTTTGCTTTAGACTAATTATTTCCTACTACTGTGGCAAAACCCTCCATGTACAATACCCTGTAAACTTTGAGATTTTCCAGTCGGGGGGATGGGAACATGCACATGACTGTCCTTGTGTGGAGGCTCTGCCCTGTCACACCCAATCCTTCAGGTGGTTTTCCCTGACCTCAGGCACATATACTGGTCAGTATTCAGCCAAATGCTTAAGGGGGTCTTTACTCATCTTCTGGAATTCTCTCTCAGTGTCCAGTAATGCATTGTTTTATGCAAAATTGGATTTAAAACATTAATTTACAATAAAAATGCTTATGTGCTTACATTACCAGTGATACATTTCTCACAGTAGTAAAAATTACACAGTGTATGTTATGTTCAAAGGGCAATTTTCATACAATAGTCAAGTCATTTCAAATCATTTTGGCTCCAAACGTGTTAAATACTGCTTCAAAAGGAGTAAATTTTCTATGTAAGACATGTAATAATTTTCATATACACATGTCCACACAAATATAAATTTATCTTTTTCCTAGGGTAAACATCCATCATGGGCTCAGTTGTGTCTCACCCTTTATCACCCCATGGACTGTAGCCTGCCAGGCTCCTCTGTCCATGGGACTTTCCAGGCAAGAATACTGGAGTGAGCTGCCATTTCCTTCTCTAGGGGATCTTCCCAACCCAGGGACTGAACCTGTGTCTCTTATGAGTCTAGTATTGGCAGGCAGGTTCTTTACCATTTTTAGGGTATACTTTTATATAAGTTTAATTAAACAGTAATTGTTCTTTACTAATTTCCCCTTTTCAATACAAAAATGTTATATTTTCTTATATATATTTATTATATATTTTAAAACATGTATTTATATATTCTTATGACATATATGTATATATTTATACACAGAGAGACTAGGAACTGGAGAAGGCAATGGAAACGCACTCCAGTACTCTTGCCTGGAAAATCTCATGGATGGAAGGAGCCTGGTAGGCTGCAGTCCATAGGGCCACTAAGAGTCGGCTACAACTGAGCGACTTCACTTTCCCTTTCACTTTCATGCATTGGAGAAGGAAATGGCAACCCACTCCAGTGTTCTTGCCTGGAGAATCTCAGGGATGTTGGAGCCTGGTGGGCTGCCATCTATGGGGTCGTACAGAGTCAGACACGACTGAAGCAATGCAGCAGCAGACAAAGGACAATTAATTAATTGCATCAACTGATAAAACGGTAAACTCAGGAAGATCAGTTTCTTCTCTAATAGTTTCCACCAACTCCTCCCTCTTTCAACATGCAAATCAGGCAATTTTATATGTAAATCACTGGTTTTAGAAAAGGCAGAGGAACCAGAGATCAAATTGCCAACATCCACTGGATCATGGAAAAAGCAAGAGAGTTCCAGAAAAAAACATTTATTTCTGCTTTATTGACTATGCTAGTGCCTTTGACTCTGTGGATCACCATAAACTGTGGAAAATTCTGAAAGACATGGGAATACCAGACCTCCTGACTGCCTCTTGAGAAATCTGTATGCAGGTCAGGAAGCAACAGTTAGAACTCGACGTGGAACTACAGATTGGTTCCAAATAGGAAAAGGAGTACTTCAAAGCTGTATGTTGTCACCCTGTTTATTTAACTTATATGCAGAGTACATCATGAGAAATGCTGGGCTGGAAGAAGCACAAACTGGAATCAAGATTGGTGGGAGAAATTTCAATAACCTCAGATATGCAGATGACACCACCCTTAGGGCAGAAAGTGAAGAGGAACTGAAGAGCCTCTTGATACAAGTGAAAGAGGAGAGTGAAAAAGTTGTCTTCAAACTCAACATTCAGAAAATGAAGATCATGGAATCCGGTCCCATCACTTCATGGAAAATAGATGCGAAACTGTGGCAGACTTTATTTTTTAGGGGCTCCAAAATTACTGCTGATGGTGATTGCAGCCATGAAATTAAAAGACACTTATTCCTTGGAAGAAAAGTTATGAGCAAACTAGACAGCATATTAAAAAACAGAGACATTACTTTGCCAAAAAAGTTCTGCCTAGTCAAGGCGATGGTTTTCCCAGTAGTCATGTATGGATGTGAGAGTTGGACTATAAAGAAAGCTGAGTGCCAAAGAATAGATGCTTTTGAACTGTGGGGTTGGAGAAGACTCTGGAGAGTCCCTTGGACTGCAAGGAGATCCAACCAGTCCATCCTAAAGGAAATCAGTCTTGCATATTCATTGGAAGGACTAATGTTGAAGCTGAAACTCCAATACTTTGGCCACCTGATGGGAAGAACTGACTCATTTGAAAAGACCCTGATGCTGGGAGGGAGACCCTGAAGGCTGGAGAAGAAGAGGACCACAAAGGATGAATGGTTGGATGGCATCACTGACTAAATGGACATGAGTTTGAGTAAACTCTGGGAGTTGGTAATGGACAGGGAGCCCTGGTGTGATGCAGTCCATGGGGTCACAGAGAGTCAGACAGGACTGAGCGATTGAACTGAACACCTTCTAGATTCATTGTTTTAGCCAGAGGATGTTCAATATTTTTGACACAAACTTCCCTTCACTTCTAAAGATGGTTCCACACTGAAACCATTCTTTTGTTCCAATCTCAGAGTTGATCATTATAGTAAACAAACTGGTAACATGTTTGTGCTAAGTCACTTCATTTGTGTCCAACTCTTTGCCACCCTATGGACTGTAGCCCTCCAGATATCTCTATCCATGGGACTCTCCAGGCAAAATTAGTGGAGTGGGTTGCATTTCCATTTCCAGGAGATCTTTCCAAGTTCAGTTCAGTCACTCAGTCATGTCCAACTCTTTGCAACCCCATGAATGGCAGCACGCCAGGCCTCCCTGTCCATCACCAACTCCGGGAGTTCACTGAGACTCACGTCCATCGAGTCAGTGATGCCATCCAGCCATCTCATCCTCTGTCGTCCCCTTCTCCTCCTGCCCCCAATCCCTCCCAGCATCAGAGTCTTTTCCAATGAGTCAACTCTTCGCACGAAGTGGCCAAAGTACTGGAGTTTCAGCTTCAGCATCATTCCTTCCAAAGAAATCCCAGGGCTGATCTCCTTCAGAATGGACTGGTTGGATCTCCTTGCAGTCCAAGGGACTCTCAAGAGTCTTCTCCAATACCACAGTTCAAAAGCATCAGTTCTTCGGTGCTCAGCTTTATTCACAGTCCAGCTCTCACATCCATACATGATCACTGGAAAAACCATAGCCTTGAGTAGATGGGCCTTTGCTGGCAAACTATTGTTTCTGCTTTTGAATATGCTATCTAGGTTGGTCATAACTTTCCATCCAAGGAGTAAGAGTCTTTTAATTTCAAGGCTGCAAACACCATCTGCAGTGATTTTGGAGCCCAGAAAAATAAAGCCTGATATTGTTTCCACTATTTCCCCATCTATTTCCCATGAAGTGGTGGGACCAGATGCCATGATCTTCGTTTTCTGAATGTTGAGCTTTAAGCCAAATTTTTCACTCTCCACTTTCACTTTCATCAAGAAGCATTTTAGTTCCTCTTTGCTTTCTGCCATAAGGGTTGTGTCATTTGCATATCTGAGGTTATCGAAATTTGTCCCGTCAATCTTGATTCCAGCTTGTGCTTCTTCCAGCCCAGTGTTTTTCATGATGTACTCTGCATATAAGTTAAATAAGCAGGGTGACAATACACAGCCTTGATGTAATCCTTTTCCTATTTGGAAACAGTCTGTTGTTCCACATACAGTTCTAACTGTTGCTTCCTCACCTGCATACAGGTTTCTCAAGAGGCAGGTCAGGTGGTCTGGTATTCCCATCTCTTTCAGAATTTTCCACAGTTTATTGTGATCCACACAGTCAAAAGCTTTGACATAGTCAATAAGGCAGAAATAGATGTTTTTCTGGAACTCTCTTGCTTTTTCCATGATCCAGCGGATGTTGGCAATTTGCTCAATAGTTTCTCTGCCTTTTCTAAAACCAGCTTGAACATCTGGAAGTCCATGGTTCACGTATTGCTGAAGCCTGGCTTGGAGAATTTTGAGCATTACTTTACTAGTGTGTGAGATGAGTGCAATTGTGCGGTAGTTTGAGCATTCTTTGGCATTGCCTTTCTTTGGGATTGGAATGAAAACTGACGTTTTCCAGTCCTGTGGCCACTGCTGAGTTTTCCAAATTTGCTGACATATTGAGTGCAGCACTTTCACAGCATCATCTTTCAGGATTTGAAATAGCTCAACTGGAATTCCATCACCTCCACTAGCTTTGTTCATAGTGATGCTTTCTAAGGCCCCCTTGATTTCACATTCTAGGATGTCTGGCTCTAGGTCAGTGATCATCTTGGTCATGAAGATGTTTTTTGTATAGTTCTTATGTGTATTCTTGCCAACTCTTCTTAATATCTTCTGCTTCTGTTAGGTTCATACAATTTCTGTCCTTTATCGAACCCATCTTTGCATGAAATATTCCCTTGGTATCTCTAATTTTCTTGAAGAGATCTCTAGTCTTTCTCATTCTATTGTTTTCCTCTATTTCTTTGCATTGATCACTGAGGAAGGCTTTCTTATCTCTCCTGGCTATTCTTTGGAACTCTGCATTCAGCTGCTTATATCTTTCCTTTTCTCTTTTGTTTTTTGCCTCTCTTCTTTTCAGAGCTATTTGTAAGGCCTCTTCAGACAGCCATTTTTACTTTTTTGCATTTCTTTTCCATGGGGATGGTCTTGATCCCTGTCTCCTATACAATGTCACAAACCTCCATCCATAGTTCATCAGGCACTCTATCTATCAGATCTAGACTCTTTAATCTATTTCTCACTTCCACTGTATAATCATCAGGGATTTGATTTAGGTCATAGCTGAATGGTCTAGTGGTTTTCCCTATTTTCTTCAATTTAAGTCTGAATTTGGCAATTAGGAGTTCATGATCTGAGCCACAGTCAGTTCCTGGTCTTTTTTTTTTTTTTTTTTTGCTGACTGTATAGAACTTCTCCATCTTTGGCTGCAAAGAACATAATCAGTCTGATTTTGGTGTTGACCATCTGGTGATGTCCATGTATAGAGTCTTCTTTTGTGATATTGGAAGAGGGTGTTTGCTATGACTGGTGTGTTCTCTTGGCAAAACTCTATTAGACTTTGCCCTGCTTCATTCCATATTCCAAGGCCAAATTTGCCTGTTACTGCAGGTGTTTCTTGACTTCCTACTTTTGCATTCCAGTCCCCTATAATGAAAAGGACATCTTCTTTGGGTGTTAGTTCTCAAAGGTTTTGTAGGTCTTCATAGAGCCATTCAATTTCAGCTTCTTCAGCATTACTGGTTGGGGCATAGACTTGGATTACTGTGATATTGAATGGTTTGCCTTGGAAACAAACAGAGATCATTCTGGTGTTTTTGAGATTGCATCCAAGTACTGCATTTTGGACTCTTTCGTTGCCTGTGATGGCTACTTTATTTCTTATAAGGGATTCCTCCCTGCAGTAATAGATATAATGGTCATCTAAGTTAAATCCACCCATTTCTGTCCATTTTAGTTCGCTGATTCCTAGAATGTCTACATTCACTCTTGCCATCTCCTGTTTGACCACTTCCAATTTGCCTTGTTTCATGAACCTAACATTCCAGGTTCCTATGCAATATTGCTCTTTATAGCATCGGACATTGCTTCTATCACCAGACACATCCACAAGTGGGTATTGTTTTTGCTTTGGCTCCATCCCTTCATTCTTTCTGGAGAGGAGATACCCCTCATCCAAGGTAAGGTGCAACGGCTGCACTTTGCTGGAGCTGCCGTGAAGAGATACCACACATCCAAGGTAAGAGAAACCCAAGTAAGACGGTAGGTGTTGCGAGAGCACATCAGAGGGCAGACACACTGAAACCATAATAACAGAAAACTTGTCCCTCTAATCACACGGTCCACAGCCTTGTCTAACTCAATAAAACTAAGCCACTCCATGAAACTCAATGATACTAAGCCATGCTGTGCGGGGCCACCCAAGACGGGCGGGTCATGTTGGAGAGGTCTGACAGAATGTGGTCCACTGGAGAAGGGAATGGCAAACCACTTCAGTATTCTTGCCTTGAGAACCCTATGAACAGTATGAAAAGGCAAACTGATAGGATACTGAAAGAGGAACTCCCCAGATCGTTAGGTGCCCAATATGCTACTGGAGATCTTTCCAAGCCAGGGATCAAATCTGCAATTCTTAGGTCTCCTGCATTGGCAGATGGGTTCTTTAAGATTAGATATTTAACATATTGAAGATGTCTTATTATTCAGTAGTTTGCATTAGGCTCATTTAGAGTATAACAAAGTCACTGAGTCATCAAATACACTGAACCCCTCGACCCAATGGGTAGACATTTCCAGAATCTCTAGTGACAGCATTTATTGAGAAGCTGTCCTGATGCAGCCTAGCACCTCCCTGACACATCACAATAGCCCTGCAACATAGACAGGATTTTCCCAGTTTTAGAGATGAAGATCTATGAATTAAAAGACATTAAGGAGTCTGCCTTTAGTAAGCAATCAACAAGTAACACTGTTGAAATTTTTATCCAGCTGTGTATTTGAGTTTGCCAGAAGGTAAAGAATCTGCCTTTAATGTAGGAGACCCAGGTTCAATCCCTGGGTCAGAAAGATACCCTGGAAAAGGGAATGGCAACCCACTCCAGTATTCTTGCCTAGAGAATCCCATGGACAGAGGAGCCTGGCAGCCTCCAGTGCATGCGGTTGCAAAGAGTCAGACAGGACTGAGTGACTAGCACTTTCCTTTTTTGAGTTTGTCATTGTATCAGACTGATAGTTTGAAGTTGTTTTAAACTGATTGAATATTACTGAAAATAAGTTCTTAGCAGGAATAAGAATGCCATTGGCATATCAGCTGTCTTTCATCTGCATGCAATGGTATTTAAATGAACTCTTGCAAGAAAGTTCAATGAAAAGCACATGAAGGCATTTCCTTTCTCTTTTTCTCTTTCATACAACTTAAAATTTAAATACTTTTTTCTTGAAAGAAATGTGATAAAGTATTTTAATAAATATGCCATTGATTTTGTTGTAAACTCTATACTTCTTATATTCTCCACATATCCATTTAAATTCATGTTCTTGTATGCTTATGATCTGTTCTTATTTCATCCTTCAGACATAAGCCATGATTCTTAAAGTAATAATTGTTAAAAACTGGTCTCAAGTTATAATAAAATAAGAACTGCAAAACACTCTGCCCTTGATCTTTAGGAAAAGTTAAAAAGCTTTGAGAATAAATCTGAATGCCCGTATCATAGGGTTGCCATTTTGATAAAAAATTTATACCAGTGTGCTTAACCTACTATTAAGGTAGTCTTAATTCCTTCTTTAAATATAATGTTTCTAATTATCAGTAATTAAAACACATTTTGGGATACAATTCTTATTAAACAAGACAAATGCTGCATGAAAAGTAGTGTGACCTTTTTATTACTGCTTTGTCAGGACATTTCTCCAGAGACATTTATTCCTTTTCAAAGTTTTCTATGTCTTTAAAGAACTTAGTAAGGTATAGTTTGTTTCTGGTGTGACTCTCAGCTTGTACATTCAAAAAGAGGATTTATAATTTATTATGGACTACAAGATATTGCAGTGTGAGTTAAATAACAAAAAGGAGAATTTTTATTATAGAAAGATAAATCATACCCACTTGAGAAGACTAATATAGATGCAGGAAGAATTTTATGTGTGGTAATAATTTGGGATTTTATTTCATTAAATATGCTCAGAATGTTTATATATTGATATTTCAGAACTCATCTGATATAAAATGTCCTCGTAGAATATTCAAATTGGACAAGAATTGGACACTTAACACAGTATGGGATGGGGAAAGTATGTTTGAATTTCATCACTGCATTTCTAGGAATAATGTTTAATTTGGGGTTCCTGCTTAAACCTCAGACCAACAGAAGTAGCTAGTGTGTCCAGCAGCATATTCAGGCCTTTCTCCTACTTCTTTCCTTTAAGTCATTGTCACCTAATTAGTGACGATAATTTAATAAAAGAAAAACAATAATGAAAACATAGTGAATTACCTTAATCAGAAATGGCATAAAGGATTATAAAAGAACATTTGTATAATACCCAGGATGGGCTTTCAACTCCAGAATCTTATAGAAATTATGTAATGATTGATGTTCTTGAATGGGAGGAAATAGATCTGGGAAGAAGAATAAACTTTAGCATCCTGTGCTTATTTGTACATATTATTTCCTTGATATAGTTCGGCAAAACAGAAAATTAAACATAATTAGCAAAAACAAAAATAAGAATTCAGTACCTACAACCTTGTAAAAGACTTTCAAATCGATGCACCATATATAGGAAGACAGCATTCACTGCATAAATTTGAAAAGGTGTGAGGCCCAACTTGTTTCCCTTGCCACTGATTTCAATCACAAGAATTTGTTTTTCCAGTGATGGAATGTGGTGGGCCAGCACACCTAGCCTCCAAGCCAGCCCTGAGCTCTGAATCTCCAACACACCTGAGAGATGTAATATTTCCTCCATATCATTAGGCAAGGATGTCACAGTCACCAGCAATTGTAGCCACAATAGATGGTGACCTGGTGAGTCCTAACAGCACTTAGGAAGGAGAAGAATGCCAGCTATGACTGTAGCCACTCCCTACAGTGAGCACCATGCCAGTTCAGGATGTGAAAAACAGGATTCTGGCCCCAGAATAGCTGAGATGCATATCAAAGAAATGATTTCAGTGACCCCAGTCTCTTACATCTACTCATACACAGAAAAAGTGCTAAATTCCTTAACTTGAGATATCTGGTTTTCTTTAGCAATAATCTTTTGATGTTAAGACTACCTACCCTTTGTTACAAAACTTCTATATCACCTGGCTCTTTCCCTCACGTCCTGGAAGCATTTCTCTCAGGGTCGCTTGAGATGCCAGCTCTTGGTCTTTAGGCCCTAAAAATTTGTACCACATAAAATAGAACTCTCAATTTTTAGGTTGTGAATATCTTTTAAGTCTGCACCCCTTTCCTACTAGCCTTGATTACTGCATTTTTAAATACCATAATATCCTAAAGTCAATATCTTATAGTTTTACCTTTTCCTATGAAGTGAAACATTACATAAATAATGGTATTGCCATTAGAAAGGGAACATGATGATAATAGTATGCATAGCATGATGACATTTGTGAAAAAAGAAAGAATATGCATAATTACTATGGAAAGACAAGAAAATGGCTAAAAGAGCATATACAAACAAGGGCATATCCTTGGGAAGGAAGTGAAACCTAATGGGATGAAATGGAATTTCAATTTTTTTGTCTTAAATATTTTTTAGCTAAAACATATAGAGTTTTAAATTAAAATATAAAGCAATGACTTCCCTGCTTGTCCAGTTAAGACTGTGTGCTTCCAATGCTAGGGACTCAGGTTGATCCCTGGTGGGGTAACTAAAATCCCACCGGCTGTAAGGTGTGGTCAAAAAGAAAAAAAAAAATGTATATAAAACAAATGGTAAGCAAAATGGAGTGCCCTAAAAGTATGAGTAATAACAGAAATTTAATTATAAAATTAGGTGTAAACATCAGAAACATTGAAAGTACACCATGTCATTTAAATATGCAGGTATGATTGCTACTTCAGTTTTTTTCTATAAATGAAATTCAAAGACTTTCCATATAGTGTTTGAATTTTTTTATCTCTCAGGTATATGTGTAGGCATTATATCTAAATGAAACAAATTCAGTGCTTATGAACTACATCTGTTCCAAATTTCACAAATTCTTTAATACTAAAACTCAAAAACAATATGAAAAGAGCTTTAAAAATCAACCAGAACACTGATTTTAAGGCTGCCCTACTAAAAAACTTAAAAATAATGACCTGAACCTTTTTTGTAAAGTCTAGCTTTCTAGGTGTTTTGCTGAAATAATACCCCTCTTACCTTACTACTGAGAGCATTAAAATTCCCAGGAAAATGAGAGAGATGTTATTATAACATATAATATAATAAAGGGATTTTTATTATCTTTAGAGAAAGTCTTCTGACATTTTTTCTCTTGTCCAGTATGTATGTATGTATGTGTATATATATGTATACATACATATGTATATATATGTATACATACATATGTATATATATGTATATATACATATGTATATATATGTATACATACATATGTATATATATGTATATACATACATACATATGTATATATACATATATATATGTGTATATATATACATAATGTTGAGGGTATTTGCTTTGTTACTTGTCTGTTACTGAGTGCTATACTACTGATGAGTCCCTGGTGTCACTTAGTTTTCTGTGTGATGAAGCTGTGCAAAAATTCTCTAAGGCCAAACTATTTATTTCTATGCACAGAAGATTCTCTGATCAACAATAGCAAGCTCTATTTTAAAATTATATCAAATAAGGACCTTTAAAATATACAAATATATATATATATATATATATATATATATACATCTGTAAATCTTATGATAGATCAGAATATTCATGTATATCTCACCATTTCTATATCTACATCTAAATCTGTGTTTATATCTTCTGGAGAGGAAAAGACCACTGAATGCAGGCATTAAAAGTTATTGTTCCCTTGACATACTATCAGCAAGTTAGTAAAGGCCTCCTGTCTCTCAAAGTACCTAATTTTATCTCCTGGACAAAACCAAAATTTTTTCTTTGGGTCCAAATTCATCTAATGAAAGCATTGTTTAACTCAACACAGAAATACACACATGCACATACATGCACAAATAGCTTTTTTTTTTTTTTTTTAAGGCCAGTCTTTATCTCATACTCTTTAGTGTCAATAGTTTCACATTTTATTTAAAAGTTAAAGCAGAAAAATGAATCCAGTGTTCAGAGATATAAGAAATAGGATCATGAATATGTAAAAAGAAAAAAAGTTTGGAATATCAGAGGTCCCAAGGCACAGTTTGCATTTTTTGTAAACATTTATTCTCTTACAAATTTTTAAGTTTGCTCTAAATAGTTAAGGTTTATATTTATGACTGAAGAGAAGTACAACATTGCTATAGCTTGATGATGATGGTCAATTTTGCAGTCTTTTACTCTACTGCTATGTTTTGCCTTTTCCCAGAAGACTAACTAGGGATTTTGCAAGAAGCATTTGTATTTTAATTTAGAAATGACACACAGGTACAAAAACGAAAATACAGATCAATGGAACAAGATAGAGAGCCCAGAAATAAACACATGCACATTCAGTCAATTAATCTACAGCAAAGGAGTTATGAATATACAATGAACAAAAACAGTCTCCTCAATAAATGATGCTGGGAAGCTAGATAACTACATGTAAAAGAATGAAATTAAAACATTTTCTAACAACACACACATATACAAATAAACTTAAAAGGAATTAAAGGCCTAAATGTAAGACTGGATACTGTAAAACTAGAGGAAAACATATACAGAACCTCTTTGATATAAATCATAGCAATATCTTTATGAATTTGACTCCTAGAGTAATGGAAATAAAAATAAACAAATGGGACCTAGTTAAACTTAAAAAGTTCTGCTCAGCAAAGGAAACCAAAAACAAAGATATGACAACCTACAGAATGGGGGAAAATATTTGTGAATGATGTGATTAATCTCCAGGGATTAATCTCTAAAATATAAAAACAGCTTATGAAGCTTAATATAAAAAATAAAAATAAAAACAACAACCCAATCCAAAAATGGGCAGAAGATCTAAATAGGCATTTCTCTGAAGCAGACATACAGATGGCCAACAGACACATGAAAAGATGCCCAACATTTCTAATTATTAGAGAAATGTAAATCAAAACTATAGTGAAATACCACCTCACACCAGTCCAAATGACCATTATCAAAAAATGTACAAATATTAAAGGCTGGAAAGGGTGTGGAGAAAAGAGAACCCTTCTAAACTGTTGGTGGGAATGTAAACTACTACAACCAGCATGGAGAACAGTAAGGAGGTTCTTAAAAAACTAAAAATAGAGCTACCATATGACCCAGCAATACCTCTCCTGGGCATACATCCAGAGCAAACCATAATTTACGAAGATACAGGCACCCTGATGTTCGGTGCAACACTTTTATAACAACTGAGACATGGAAGCAACCTAAATGTCCATCAAAAGAGGAATGGATAAAGAAGAGGTGGGACATGTATACAAGGGTATAATATTCAGTCATAAAAAAGAATGAAATAATGCCACTTGCAGCAACATAGATGGACCTAGACATTATCATACTAAGTGAAGTAAGACAGAGAAAGACAAACATCGTATGGTATTGTGTATATGTTGATTCTTAAAAAGAGATACAAACAAACTTACATACAAAACAAACCAAACCAAAAAACATGGAAAACAAATTTATGGTTACCAAAGGGGAAAAGCAAGGGGGGTAAATTAGGAGTTTGGGGTTAAAATGTACACAATACTATATATAAAATATAAAACTGACAAAGACCTACAGTATAGCACCAGGAATTATACTCAGTATTTTGCAATATCCTCTAAGGGAAAAGAATCTGAAAAAAATAGAGGTGTGTGTGTGTGTGTGTGTGTGTGTGTGTGTGTGTGTTTAGTTGCTAAATTCTGTCCAATTCTTTATAAACCCATGGACTGCAGCCCTCCAAGCTCCTCTGTCCATGGATTTCCCAGGCAAGAATATTAGATCAGGTTGCCATTTTCATCTCCAGGGCACTTTCCCCACCCAGGGCTTGAACCCTCACCTCCTGCATTGGCAGACAGATTCTTTACTGTGGAACCAACCAGGGAAGCCCAGAGATACATATGGACTACTACTATATCTACTATAGATAGATAGATAGATCTCAATCACTTTGCTGTACGCCTGAAATTAACACAACATTGTAAATCAACTATACTTCAATAAAAATGAAATATTAATTCAAAAAACAAATTTTTAAATGGCCTACAGGTAATTTGACTCCAAGAAAAGTAAACAATTATTTCAGTATCAGCATTTATATATCTCCATTACATAAGACTCTTCAAGTGACCCCTGCTCCCTTCCCACTGTATGCTCCTACCTCTATCTCTAGTCTCAGGCCTCAGTCTGACATCAAACACTACATGTGCACAACTTGCATTGTGGATCTGGGAGAAGGAAAATCCCAGTTTTATTGTTTAATAGCCATTTGAGTGTTATGAACTTAATTTTGTCCTCCTACATTTTTCTGTTGGAGTCTTAATTCTGTATCTACACAGAAAGAAAGCCATGAGAGAACCCAGTGAGAAGGCAGTCATCTCAAAGCCAAGGACGGACTTCTCAAGAAAAACCAACTTGATCTTAACTCCTAGCCTCCAGAATATGAGAGAATAACGTTGTCTGTGGTATTTTGTGATGGCAGCCCTAGTAAACTAAGACAAGACCCTAAAACATCTTTGAATCTAAATTACTTTAGCTATTTATATACCTTATAATGACAACAGATTGTATTGACTAACATGTGAAATAATCTAGAAACAATGATGTACATACCCATAAATCTTATTTTCTCTCAGTATGTTTTTCCTGGGACTTCCAATTCCATTGAACTCATTCCCAGAGCTTCCCTGGTGACTCAGAGGTAAAGAAACAACATGCCAATTCAGGAGATGTGGGTTTTATCTCTGGGTCAGGAAGACCCCCTGAAGAAGGAAAAGGCAACCTGCCCCAGTATTCTTGCCTGGGAAATCCCACAGACAGAGGAGCCTGGAGGCTCTAGTCCATGGGGTTGCAAAGAGTCAGGTACAACTTAGCAACTAAACAACAACAAACTCAATCCCATCAGTGGTTCATGTTATAAATATAAGGGCAGAAAATGAGAAGAGAAAAAGTTAATAATCAAAGGCATCTAGAGAAAGTTCACTTGCATAACATTTACAAAATATTATTCAAATAATATCATTTTATTTTTACTTTCTCTAGTTCTGGTAATACTATTCTTCATGAATATGTCTGTTAGAATATTACCTTTATCTTTAAATGAAAAATTTTGAAATGAATAACACCCTTAGAAATTCTTATAGATTTACAATGTAAGTAAATATAAAATGAAAATGACTTCATCTTGTTGTATAAGCAATTAATGTATTTTTGGTCTCATATTTAAATATCAATTTGTTGGGTCTCCCAAATATTCTGCCTGGAACTTGTGAGTTACATTCAAGTGTGCCAACAACTCAGGAGAAGAGATCTTTCTCTGCCCCAATTTGCCTCACTTCATAATCCCATAGACTCCTTACAATTTTTTATTGACAAAAAGCTGATAATCATGATTAATCCCTCACTTTCTTTCCCTTCCCATTTCACATCTGCTAGATCAACATTCAGAATTTGACCACCCTCTCCACCTCCATCTCCACCAGTTCTGATTCCAGTCTCCCCTGAATTATTTTAATTAACTTAACTATTTTAATAGATACACGTCTGTTACTGCCCTTACCCTCTTTTTCACTCCTTCCTTACATTATGTTCTTTTCAGTCCTTGAACCAGGAACCCTGCAAAGGATCAGACCACATACCTCAACTTTCCTCCAGCAAGGGAGCTTTACCTCTCAGGGCAGTCCCACACATGCTCTTTTCTTCCATCAATTTTCCCAAAGCTGGCTGAACCCGTACTTGATCACCACTGTCTCTAATTAAAGGTAGGGAGAAGAAAGGAACTGGTATTAAATACATCTGGCGATTCTAGACTAGTTAAGTTTTTACTTGTGTGTGTGCCCACGCACATGCGCACTCAGTCGTGTCTACCTCTTTGCGATCCCTTGGAGTGTAGCCCACAAGTGTCCTGTGTCCATGGATTTCTCCAGGCAAGAATACTGGAGTGGGCTTCTATTTCCTTCTCTAGGGGACCTTCCTAGGCCAGGGACTGAACCTGAGTCTCTTGCTTCTTCTACAATGAAAGGCAGATTCTTTACCTCTGCATCCCCTGGGAAGCCCATCTTTACGTACATGAAATTATTACATTCATTTAACAGACAATACCCACTCCAGTGTTCTTGCCTGGAGAATCCCAGGGATGGGGGAGCCTGGTGGGCTGCCATCTGTGGGGTCGCATAGAGTCGGACATGACTGAAGCAACTTAGCAGCAGCAGCAACAACAGACAATGAAACCAATGAACATCTGGAGTATTTGTATGCGACGGCGCACAGAACGCGGCAGAGAGGGGCTACCTCACGTCCGAGGTCAGGGGCAGCAGCTGAGAAGAGTTATCCCACATCGAGGTCAGGGCAGCAGCCAAGAGATGCTATGTCACGTCCGAGGCCAGGGGCGGCAGCCGAGAGTGCCAGGCTGTGAAAGTGCAGGAGCAGCCGAGAGGAGCTATCTCTACCGGAGGCCAGGGGCAGCGGCCGGGAGGAGCAACCCCACGTCCAAGCAGTGGTGGCTGCAGGAGCACCAGAGGGCCTCAGTTCAGTTGCTCAGTTGTGTCCGACGCTTTGCGACCCCATGAATCGCAGCACGCCAGGCCTCCCTGTCCATCACCAACTCCCAGAGTTCACTCAGACTCACGTCCATCGAGTCAGTGATGCCATCCAGCCATCTCATCCTCTGTTGTCCCCTTCTCCTCCTGCCCCCAATCCCTCCCAGCATCAGAGTCTTTTCCAATGAGTCAATTCTTCACATAAGGTGGCCAAAGTACTGGAGATTCAGCTTCAGCATCATTCCTTCCAAAGAATTCCCAGGGCTGATCTCCTTCAGAATGGACTGGCTGGATATCCTTGCAGTCCAAGGGACTCTCAAGAGTCTTCTCCAATACCACAGTTCAAAAGCATCAATTCTTCGGAGCTCAGCTTTCTTCACAGCCCAACTCTCACATCCATACATGACCACTGGAAAAATCATAGGCTTGGCTAGACAGACCTTTGTTGGCAAAGTAGTGTCTCTGCTCTTCAATATGCTATCTAGGCTGGTCATGAATTTTCTTCCAAGGAGTAAGCGTCTTTTAATTTCATGGCTGCAGTCACCATCTGCAGTGATTTTGGAGCCCCCAAAAATAAAGTCTGACAGTGTTTCCACTGTTTCCCCATCTGTTTCCCATGAAGTGATGGGACCAGATGCCATGATCTTCGTTTTCTGAATGTTGAGCTTTAAGCCAACTTTTTTACTCTCCGCTTTCACTTTCATCAAGAGGCCTTTTAGTTCCTCTTCACTTTCTGCCATAAGGGTGGTGTCATCTGCATATCTGAGCTTATTGATATTTCTCCCAGAAATCTTGATTCCAGCTTGTGCTTCTTCCAGCCCAGCGTTTCTCATGATGTACTCTGCATAGAAGTTAAATAAGCAGGGTGACAATATACAACCTTGACGTACTCTTTTTCCTATTTGGAACCAGTCTGTTGTTCCATGTCCAGTTCTAACTATTGCTTAGAGGAGCTATTCCTCGTTCAAGTTCAGGAGGAGCTACCCCTAGTCCAAGGTAAGGAGCAGTGGCTGCGCTTTGCTGGAGCATGCCGTGAAGAGATACCCCATGTCCAAGGTAAGAGAAATCCAAGTAAGACGGTAGGTGTTGCAAGAGGGCATCAGAGGGCAGACACACTGAAACCATAATCACAGAAAACTAGTCAATCTAATCACACTAGCACCACACCCTTGTCTAACTCAATGAAACTAAACCATGCCCTGTGGCGCCACCCAGGACAAGCAGGCATGTTGGAGAGGTCTGACACAATGTGGTCCACTGGAGAAGGGAATGGCAAAGCACTTCAGTAGTCTTGCCTTGAGAACCCCATGAACGGTATGAAAAGCAAAATGATAGGATACTGAAAGAGGAATGCCCTAGGTCAGTAGGTGCCCAATAAGCTACTGGAGATCAGTGGAGAAATAACTCCAGAAAGAATGAAGGTATGGAGCAAAAGCAAAAACAATACCCACTTGTGGATGTGACTGGTGATAGAAGCAAGGTCCGATGCTGTAAACAGCAATATTGCATAAGAACCTGGAATGTTAGGTCCATGAATCAAGGCAAATTGGAAGTGGCCAAACGGTGGATGGCAAGAGTGAATGTCGAAATTCTAGGAATCAGCGAACTAAAATGGACTGGAATGGGTGAATTTAACTTAGATGACCATTATATCTACTACTGTGGGAAGGAATCCCTCAGAAGAGATGGAGTAGGCATCATGGTCAACAAAAGAGTCCATAATGCCGTACTTGGATGCAATCTCAAAAACAACAGAATGATCTCTGTTCATTTCCAAGGCAAACCATTCAATATCACAGTAATCCAAGTCTATGCCCCAACCAGTAATGCTGAAGAAGCTGAAGTTGAACGGTTCTATGAAGACCTACAAGACCTTTGAGAACTAACACCCCAAAAGATATCCTTTTCATTATAGGGGACTGGAATGCAAAAGCAGGAGTCAAGAAATACCTGCAGTAGCAGGCAAATTTGGCCTTGGAATACAGAATGAAGCAAGGCAAAGACTAATAGAGTTTTGCCAAGAACATGCACTGGTCATAGCAAACACCCTCTTCCAACAACACAAGAGAGAACTCTACACATGGACATCACCAAAGGTGAACACCAAAATCAGATTGATTATATTCTTTGAAGCCAAAGATGGAGAAGCTTTATACAGTCAACAAAAACAAGACCAGGAGCTGACTGTGGCTCAGATCATGAACTCCTTATTGCCAAATTCAGACTGAAATTGAAGAAAGTAGGGAAAACCCCTGGACCATTCAGGTATGACCTAATCAAATCGCTTATGATTATACAGTGGAAGTGAGAAATAGATTTAAGGGCCTAGATCAGATAGAACCAGTGCCTGATGAACTATGGACGGAGGGTCGTGACGTTGTACAGGAGACAGGGATCAAGACCATCCCCATGGAAAAGAAATGCAAAAAAGCAAAATGTCTGTCTGAGGAGACCTTACAAATAGCTGTGAAAAGAAGCGAAGCAAAAAGCAAAGGAGAAAAGGAAATATATAAGCATCTGAATGCAGAGTTTCAAAGAATGGCAAAAAGAGATAACAAAACCTTCCTTAGCGATCAATGCAAAGAAATAGAGGAAAACAACAGAATGGGAAAGACTAGAGATCTCTTCAAGAAAATGGGAGATACCAAGGGAACATTTCATGCAAGGATGCTCTCAATAAAGGACAGATATTTTAGGGTCCTAACAGAAGCAGAAGATATTAATAAGAGGTGGCAAGAATACACAGAAGAACTGTACAAAAAAGATCTTCATGACCCAGATAATTACGATGGTGTGATCACTCACCTAGAGCCAGACATCCTGGAATGTGAAGTCAAGTGGGCCTTAGAAAGCATCACTATGAACAAAGCTAGTGGAGGTGTTGGAATTCCAGTTGAGCTATTTCAAATCCTGAAATACGATGCTGTGAAAGTGCTGCACTCAATATGTCAGCAAATTTGGAAAACTCAGCAGTGGCCACAGGACTAGAAAATGTCAGTTTTCATTCCAATCCCAAAGAAAGGCAATGCCAAAGAATGCTCAAACTACCACACAGTTGCACTCATCTCACACACTAGTAAAGTAATGCTCAAAATTCTCCAAGCCAGGCTTCAGCAATACGTGAACCATGAACTTCCAGATGTTCAAGTTGGTTTTAGAAAAAGTAGAGGAACCAGTGATCAAATTGCCAACATCTGCTGGATCATGGAAAAAGCAAGAGAGTTCCAGAAAAACATCTATTTCTGCTTTATTGACTATGCTAATTAATGCCTTTGACTGTGTGGATCACAATAAACTGTGGAAAACTCTGAGACGGGAATACCAGTCCACCTGACCTGCTTCTTGAGAAATTTGTATGCAGGTCAGGAAGTAGCAGTTAGAACTAGACATGGAACAACAGACTGATTCCAAATAGGAAAAGGAGTACGTCAAGGCTGTATATTGTCACCCTGCTTATTTAACTTCTATGCAGAGTACCTCATGAGAAACGCTGGGCTGGAAGAAGCACAAACTGAAATCAAGATTCATGGGAGAAATTTCAGTAATCTCAGATATGCAGATGACACCACCCTTATGGCAGAAAGTGAAGTGGAACTAAAAAGCCTCTTGATGATGGTGAAAGAGGAGAGTGAAAAAGTTGGCTTAAAGCTCAAGTTTCAGAAAACTCAGATCATGGCATCCAGTCCCATCACTTCATGGGGAGTAGATGGGGAAACAGTGGAAACAGTGTCAGACTTTATTTTTGGGGGCTCCAAAATCACTGCAGATGGTGACTGCAGCCATGAAATTAAAAGACGCTTACTCCTTGGAAGAAAATTTATGACCAGCCTAGATAGCATATTGAAGAGCAGAGACATTACTTTGCCAACAAAGGTCTGTCTAGCCAAGCCTATGGTTTTTCCAGTGGTCATGTATGGATGTGAGAGTTGGGCTGTGAAGAAAGCTGAGCTCCGAAGAATTGATGCTTTTGAACTGTGGTATTGGAGAAGACTCTTGAGAGTCCCGTGGACTGCAAGGATATCCAGCCAGTCCATTCTGAAGGAGATCAGCCCTGGGATTTCTTTGGAGGGAATGCTGCTGACTCTGAAGCTCCAATACTTTGGCCACCTTATGTGAAGAATTGACTCATTGGAAAAGACTCTGATGCTGGGAGGGATTGGGAGCAGGAGGAGAAGGGGACGACAGAGGATGAGATGGCTGGATGGTATCACTGACTCGATGGACGTGAGTCTGAGTGAACTCTGAGAGTTGGTGATGGGAGGCCTGGCGTGCTGAGGTTCATGGGGTCGCAAAGAATCGGACATGACTGAGAGACTGAATTGAACTAAATATAAGTTTCCATGTTATTCTCTTCATATATCTCCCCCTCCCCCTCCCTCTCCCCAACCATAAGTCTGTTTCTAAATCTGTTTCTCTATTGATGCCCTGTAAATAAATCCTTTGGTATCATCGTTCTAGATCCCATATATATGTGTTCAGATCAGATAAGATCAGATATATGTGTTAGTATATGGTATTTAGCTTTCTCTTTCCGACTTCCTTCACTCTGTATAATAGGCTCTAGTATCATTCATCTCATTAGAAATGACTCAAATGCATTCCTGGTTATGACTGAATAATATTCTATTGTTTATATGTACCACAACTTCTTTATCCATTCATCTGCTGATGGTCATCTAAGTTGCTTCCATGTTCTAGCTATTGTAAATAGTGATGCAATGAACATTTGGGTACATGTGTCTGTTTCATTTTTTGATTCCTCAGGGTGTACGACTAGGACTGGGATTGCTGGGTCATATAGTAGTTTTATTCCTACTTTTTCAAGGACTCTCCATACCATCTTCCATAGTGGCTATATCAATTTGCATTCCTACCAACAGTGCAAGAATATTCCCTTTTCTCCACACCCTCTCCGGACTTTGTGATGATGGCCTTTCTGACCGGTGTGAGGTGATATCTCATTGTAATTTTGCTTTGCATTTCTCTAATAATGAGCAATGTTGAGCATATTTTCATGTGTTTGTCAGCTATCTGTATGTCTTCTTTGGGGGTAATGTCTCTTTAGGTCTTTTCCCAATTTTTCACTGGTTGATTGTTTTTCTAGTATTGAGTTGTATGAGTTGCTTGCATATTTTGGAAATTAATCCTTTTTCAGTTCTTTCATTTGCTGCTATTTTCTCCCATTCTAAGGGTTGTCTTTTCATGTTGCTTATAGTGTCCTTTGCTGTGCAAAAGTTTTTAAGTTTAATCAGGTCCCACTTGTTTACTTTTGCTCTGTTTCCATAACTCTAGGAGATGGGTCACAGAGGATCTTCTTTTGATTTATGTCATCAAGTGTTCTACCTATGTTTTCCTCTAAGAGTTTTATAGCTTCTGGTCTTGCATTTAGGCATTTAATCCATTCTGAGTTTTGCTTTGTGAGTGGTGTTAGGAAAGGTTCTAATTTCATTCTTTTACATGTAGCATTCCAGTTTTCCCAGCACTACTTATTGAAGATGCTGTCTTTGCCCCATTGTATATTCTTACCTCCTTTGTCAAAAATAAGGTACCCATAGGCGCATGGGTTTATTTCTGGGTTTTCTATCTTGTTCCATTGGGTTATATTTCTGTTTTTGTGCCAGTACCATACTGTCTTGATGACTGTAGCTTTGTAGTATAACCTGAAGTCAGGAAGGTTGATTCCTGCAGCTCCATTCTTCTTTCTCAAGACTGCTTTGGCTATTTGGGGTCCTTTGAGTTTCCATATGTAATTGTGAAATATTTTGTTCTAGTTCTGTGAAAAATGTCATTGATAATTTGATAGGGATCACATTGATTCTGTAGGATAGTCATTTTCACAATATTGATTCTTCCTACCCAGGAATATAAAATATCTCTTGATCCATTTATGTCATCTTTGATTTGTTTCATCAGTGTCTTATAATTTTCTGTATACAGCTATTTTGTCTCCTTAGGTAAGTTTATCCCTAGATACTTAATTATTTTTTTCAATGGTGAATGGGATTGATTTCTTAATTTATTTTTCTGATTTTTCATTGTTAGTATATAGAAATGCAAGTGATTTGTGTATTTATTTTGTACCCTGTGACTTTGCTAACACTGATTATCTCTAGTAATTTTATGATAGTATTTATAGGGTTTTCTATGTGTAGTATCATGTCATCTGCAAACAGTGAGAGCTTTATTTCTTCTTTTTTTTAATCTGGATTGTGTTTCCTTCTTTTTCTTCTCTGATTGCTGTAGCTAGGACTTTCAAAACTATGTTGCATAGTAGTGGTGAAAGTGGACACCCTTGTCTTGTTCCTGATCTTAGAGGCAATGCTTTCAGTTTTTCACCATTGAGAATAATGTTTGCTGTTATCATATATGGCCTTTGCTATGTTGAGGTGGGTTCCTTCTATGTCCATTTTTTGAAGAATTTTAATCATATGTGAGTGCTGACTTTTCTCAAAGGATTTTTGTGCATCTATTGAGATTGTCATATGGTTTTTTACCTTCAATCTGTTAACATAATATATGCAAATGATTGATTTGCATATATTGAGAATCCTTGCACCCATGGAATAAACCCAACTTGATCAAGGTGTATGAGCTTTTTAATATGCTATTGAATTATTTTTACTAGAATTTTTTTGAGGATTTTTACATCTATGTTCACCACTGATATTGGTATATAGTTTTTGGTTTGTTTTGTTTTGTCTGTCTGGTTTTGGTATCAGAGAGATAGTGGCCTTGTAGGATGAGTTTGGGAGTGTTCCTTCATCTGCAATTTCTGAAAGAGTTTTAGAAGAATAGGCATTAGTTCATCTCTGAATGTTTGATAGAATTCACCTGTGAAGCCATCTGGTCCTGGGCTTTTGGTTTTGGGGTAGATTTTTGATCACAGCTTTGATTGTAGTGCTCATAATGGAATTGTTCATAATTTCTATTTCTTCCTGGTTCTGTATTGGAAGATTGAACTTTTCTAAAAATATGTCCCTTATTTCCAGGTTATCCATTTTGTTGCCATGTAAGTTGTTAATAATAGTATCATGCTGCTGCTACTGCTCCTAAGTCGCTTCAGTCATGTCCAACTCTGTGTGACCCCATAGACTACAGCCCACCAGGCTCCCCTGTCCCTGGGATTCTCCAGGCAAGAACACTGGAGTGGGTTGCCATTTCCTTCTCCAATGCATGAAAGTGAAAAGTGAAAGTGAAGTCCTAATCCTTTGTATTTCTGCATTGTCTGTTGTAAGCTGTTCTTTTTCATTTCTAATTTTGTTGATTTGACTATTCTCTCTTTTATGCTTGATGAGTCTGGCTAAGGGTTTGTCAATTTTGTTTATCTTCTCAAAGAACCAGGTTTTACTAATCTTTACCATTGTTTCTTTTATTTCTTTTTCACTTATTTCTGCTCTGATCTTTATGATTTCTTTCCTTCTACTAATTGTTTTTGTTCTTCTTTTTTTTAGGTTCCTTTAGGTATAAATTTAAGTTGTCTATTTGATGTTTCTCTTGTTTCTTGAGGTAGGATTGTATTTCCATAAACTTTCTTTTTTGAACTGCTGCATCCCATAGATTTTGAGTTGTTGTGCTTTCATTGTCATTTGTATCTAGGAATTTTTGTATTTCCCTTTTGATTGCTTCAGTAGCCAGTTCATTATTTAGAAACACATTGTTTAATCTCCATGTGTTCGTGTTTTTTACAGTTTTTTTTTTCTCATAATTGATATCTAGTCTCATAGTGTTGTGGTCGGAAAATGTGCTTGATACAATTTCAATTTTCTTAAATTTACTGAGGTTTGATTTGTGACCCTGGATTTTCTATCCTGGAGAATGTTCCACAGGCACTTGAGAAGAACATGTATTCTTCTTCATTTGGATGGAATGTCCTGAAGATATCAAAGAGATCCATCTCGTCTAATGTATCATTTAAGACTTGTGTTTCCTTATTAATTTTCTGTTTTGATGATCTGTCTATTGGTGTAAGTGGGATGTTAAAGTCTCCTACTATTATTGTGTTTCTGTCAATTTCTCTTTTTATGTCTGTTAGTGTTTGTCTTATGTATTGAGGTGCTCCTATGTTGGGTGCATAGATATTTACAATTGTTATGTCTTCCTCTTGGATCTATCCCTTGATCATTATGTAGTGTCCTTCCTTATCTCTTGTAACATTCTTTAAGGTCTACTTTCTCTGATATAAGGATTGCTAATTGGGCTTTCTTTTGCTTTCCATTTGCATGAAATGTATTTTTCCATCCTCTCACTTTCAGTCTATATGTGTCTTTAGGTCTGAAGTGGGTTTCTTTTAGACAGCATATATATGCATCTTGTTTTTGTATCCATTTAGCCAGTCTGTGTATTTTGGTTGAAGCATTTAATCCATTTACATTTATTTTTTTTTAATTTTATTTTGTTTTTAAACTTTACAATATTGTATTAGTTTTGCCAAATATCGAAATGAATCCGTCACAGGTATACCTGTGTTCCCCATCCTGAACTGTCCTACCTCCTCCCTCCCCATTCCATTTAAAGTCCTTATTGATATACATATTTCTACTGCCATTTTCTTAATTCTTTGGGGTTTGCATTTGTAGATCTTTTTCTTTGCTTTTACTTCCCAACTATATACGTTTCTTTAACATTTGTTGAAAGCTGGTTTGGTGGCACTGAATTCTCTTAACTTTGGCTTGTCTGAAAAGCATTTTAATTTCCATCAATTTTGAATGAGATTCTTGCTAGGTGGAGTAATTTTTGTTGTATATATATATTTTTTCCCTTTCAGTATTTTAAATATATCCTGCCACTTCCTTTGGCCTGCAGAGCTTCTGCTCAGAGATCAGCTGTTAAACATATGGGGTTTCCCTTGTATGTTCCTTGTTGCTTTTCCCTTGCTGCTTTTAATCGTCTTTCTTTGTGTTTAATCTTTGTTAGTTTGATTAGTATGTGTCTTGGTGTGTTTCTCCTTGGGTTTATCCAGATGGGACTGTCTGCACTTTGTGGTCTTGATTGACTATTTCCTTTTCCATGTTGGGAAAATTTTCAACTATAATCTCTTCAGAAATTTTCTCATATCCTTTCTTTTCCTCTTCTCCTCTTGGACCCCTATAATATAATGTTGGTGCATTTAATATTGTCCCAGAGTTCTCTGAGACTAACCTCAGTTCTTTTCATTCTTTTTACTTTATTCTGCTCTTCAGCAGTTATTTCCACCATTTTATCTTCCAGTTCATTGATCCATTTTTCTGCTTCAGATATTCTGCCATTGATTCCTTCTACAGTATTTTTAATTTCAGTAATCCTTTTGTCTCTGTATGTTTATTCTTTAATTCTTCTGGCTCTTTGTTAATTGATACTTGCATTTTCTCCATTCTGTTGGCAAGGTTTTTGATCATTTTTACTATCATTTTCTGAATTCTTTTTCAGGTACTCTGCCTATTTCCTCTAGATGGTGCTGTGTGTATATGAGGCTTCCCTATCTGTACAACCCTTATGGCATCACTTCAGACTAAGATAATTTTGACATGCTACTTTAATTATAATATTGTTTCCATCCTCCCTAAGGAGCTAAGAGACTTAAGCAGTTATTTTGAGAATTAAGTTTCTCCCAGTTATCTAAAGTTACCTCAGGCACAGAATACTTATTTGTTAGCTGAAGTGGATTGTATATCTAGGCTGTTGTGGAAAGTGATGCAGTGAATTTAGGACTGCAGATATCTCTTTGTGATACTGATTTAATTTCCTTTGTATACATATCGAGAAACTTATTTGTGGAATCATATGATATTCTTTTTATACTTTTATAAGGAACCTTTTATTGTTTTCCACAACATAGCCACACAATTTACATTCCCACCAGCAGTGTGCAAAGGTTCCAGCTCCCCACATCATGGCCTAACCTATCCTTTCCCTTTATAATATACAACCTAACAGGCATGAGGTGTTGATTTACTTTGCCCTGATGATTAGTGAGGTTGAAAACCTTTTCCTTTGTATGCTAGCCATTTGTTTTGTTATTCCTGAAACATCAGTTTAATTATTTGCACATTCCTCAACTCCATTATTTACTTTTTAAAATATTTTGTTTTGCATTTGAGCTGTGGTATTTTATGTATTTTGAGTATGAGCTCCTTATCTGATATATGGCTTGTAATTTTTCTGTAGGTTATCTTTTCATCCGATTGACTTATTGAAGATACTACCCTTTTCTGATTTCATTGTCTTAGAACCTTGACGAATTTCATTTGACCATGTATCCATGAGTTTTCTTGGGGCTCTTTATTCTGGTCTTTAGGGCTATGTATCTATTCCCATGTCAGTATCATACAGCTTTGATTCCTATATCTTTGTAATGTGCTTTGAAATCAGGAGGTGAGATACTTTGATCTTTGTTTTCAAGATTATTTTGTCTATGTGGAGTCCTTAGTAGTTCCATATATATTTTTGGATTTGTTTTTTCCATTTCTATGAAAAGGATGTTAATATTTTAATTGGTGTTGCAATGAATTTTTACTTAGCTTTGAGTAGTGTAGAAATCTCAGTGGTACTAAGTCTCCAGTCTATGAGCATGATCTGTCATTTCAGTTCCTTGTGCCTTATTTCATTCTCTCAGTGGGGTGTGTAGTGTTCAGTGTGCTGATCGTTCTCTCTGAAAGCCCTGTGTCCCTCCCTCCCTGATCTCAGAGTTAGTGGTGGAGGGATGGGCTCGTGAGGAGATGCAATGTCCCTCCCTCCCTCCCTCGTCACCTCGTCTCTGATGATGTTCAGCACAGGTGCCCTGGGCCCTGTGTCCATACCTGTCCCCTCAAGTGGAACACCTTCTGGGAAATCCTCTAAGATCTGGATGTTGGCATTGTTGTTTCAGTGTTTCAAGGGCTCATGAGTACCTGGAATGTATGCACGAGCCCAGGAAATACCTACAAATGAATCACCAAATCAGGTCAGCCAAATACACTACAGAAGTGTTGGGATACACTTTATAGGCCCGCAAGCCCTGTCCTTTGCCTAGACTTGAGACCAAAGAAAGATTCCAGAGTTGACAGAGATATCAAAGGTTTAATAGATGGGATGTCTTACATATCTGAAGTAAAAGGGTCCGGGTGATGAAAGGTTGTTGCTGAACCATGAACAGACGCCAGGATTCTTGGCTTCTGAGGAGAAGACTTCAATCCAGGGCCAGAGATGAGGCTTGATTGCTCAGAGCTTTTGTGTAACCAAGTTTTATTAAAGTATAAAGGAGATAGAGAAAGCTTCTGACATAGGCATCAGAAGGGGGCAGAAAGAGTACCCCCCCTGCTAGTCTTCAGCTGGATGTTATATAGTCTCTAGCAGTCTGTTAATGAAAGAAAGGAATGTCTTAAAACTCAGAATGGCACCAGGCCCCTCATCCATAAGATGTATTTTGGGGTAATCCTGGCACCAGACGAGTCAACCTGGGCCATAAAAGGACTGACTTGAATCTTGTAGAAAGGCAGATTACCATACAAATAGCATCGTTTACATAGATTAGGGGAACAATGTCTGAGTATAACATAATGGTTTGTCAAGTAGGTTCTGAGCCATTAGGCAGAACCGACTTGAAGCAGAGTTTAGGGTAAAGGCATAGTACATTAACCTAGCTTAAGACAAACATTTCCATAAGAAGAATGCATTGGTTAACTCAAGGTTTGAGAATAGTTAACTTTAGGTGAAACCAGGGGTCATTATGGCAACACAGTATTTTAAGAGAAACCTCCTTTTACATTTGTATAGAGAAGGGGGGAAAAAAAAAAAAGAGAAAACATATCCTAGTTTGTTTCCTCCTGCTGCTTAAGAGAGAGATAAAAATGTCTGACACTTGCAGCCTATTTCTTCCATTTGCAGACCCCTGGCCTTCCTGCCTGTTACCCTCTCAGAGAGATACCCACTGTGGATAGCAGGGGACAGGCAGAAGACAGCAGCTGCAGCATTCTTTACTCTGGGGGGGATAAGGAGTCTACCAGTTACAGTGGGAATGAGCCAATCTCATTGGCTCATTGGTTACCATGGAAACCAGAAGAGGGCCACATCCCTTTTGGCCCCTCAGGCTAAATACTCTCATGGGGCAGAGGCCTTTTCTTTGTTAATCTATCAGCCATCTTGAAATGGCCAGAAAATGAAAAGATAATAAACACGAGGGTTGTTAACATCCTATATATATATATATAACCGTGCATACTCAATCACTTAGTTGTGTCCCACTTTTTGTGACCCCATGGACTATATCCCAACAGGCTCCTCTGTCCATGGTATTTTCCAGGCAAGAATATTGAAATGGATTGTCATTTCCTCCTCCAAAGTATCTTCCCAACCCAGGGATTGAATCCATGTCTCCTGCATTGGCAGGCAAATTCTTTACCACTGAGCCACCTGGGAATCCCTACATCCTCCCTTGTACCAAAGTTCCTGTTCTGCCGTAATCTGTCAGAAATGGCACAACAAGGGGTGCTGATCTTAAGATTCATTCAGTCTTCCCTGGTGGCTCAGACAATAAAGAATTCACCTGCAATCCAGAAGACCTGGGTTAGAACCCCGAGCCAGGAAGATCCCCTGAAGAAGGAAATGACTAACCACTCCAGTATTCTTGCCTGGAGAATTCCATGACAGAGGGCCCTGGCATGCTAGTCCATGGGCTCACAAATTGCTGAAATCAACTGCATGAGTTATCTGCACACATATATAAACATATATAGTGGTTTTTGTGTATTATAGTTGGTAGCCACTAGCGAGATGTGACTGCTATAATTTGCTTAAAAACATGTTATACATGTGTCAAAACACTTGTGATTTCAGGTTGGTTAGCATGAAGGTGAGAGCACTAATGGGTCTCTAGAAATGAGAGGTTGAGAACTCTTTCAGCATCCCTATCTTTAGGTTTGCAACTGAGATCAGTGTCTTACTGAAGGGCTCTGACTGCACAGAGCACAGATGACTGCCACCTGCTATCCACAGTGGGGTTGTTGCAGGAAGGGGGACCCCTTCCAGGGCCCAAAACTGAGCTCTTGTCTAACACTCAGAAATGAATAGTCTGAGGAGACACACGTGCTGACAAAGCAAGAGATTTTATTGGGAAAGGGCACCCAGGTGGAAGGCAACAGTGTAAGGGACCCCAGAACAGCTCTCCCACATGATTGCTGTCTTAGGTGTTATTTGGTTTTATGGTGATGGGATTAGTTTCCAGGTTGCCCTTGGCCAATCATTCTGACTCAGAGTCCTTCCTGGTGGTACACGCCTTGTTAAGCCAAGATGGATGCCAGAGAGGATTCTGGGAAGTGGTCAGGCATGTGTGTCTCCTTTTGACCTTTCCCGAACTTTTCCAGTTGGTGGTGGCTTATTAGTTCCATGTTCCTTAGCAGGACCTCCTGTCGTAAAACAATTCATGCAAATGGTTACTGTGGTGCCTAGCTAGGTTGGGCGGTCTCAATCAGTGTGCTTACCCTAACAGCTCCCCACTGAGAAGCGTCATACTCAAGATACTTTGTGGGAATTGGGGCCAAGGTCTCTTTCTTTTGTAATTTCTTCCTGCTGTGCATGGGTGTAGGCCTGCCTAGCAGAGGAGAAGTCTGTCTCTACCTGATCTAAGCCAAGGTATTTTTTGCCTGAAACCAGCATTCACCCTTGTAATAACAGCAATTTATTTTGAAACTGTTGGCTCCTCTCAGAGATGAAATAGGAGACCTAACAGGATGGTCATCACTGGTCCCCAGAAACAGGAGGCAACATTTGGGGTGAGGGCTACAGGATTTGTGACTTTTTTTTTTTTTTTTTTTGATTGATTGCTGGTGAGGCAAAAGAGCTGTGCCCCAGGAATCTTGTGTTTAGTCTGAAGTTATCATCCTCCACCTAGTTTGGGGCTCTAGTTCTGTAGAAGAACTCAAAGACATTGTTATGCTTATTTCTTTGAGTAGGAACCAGGACCCTGTCTGGAGGCTGTACCACCATTTGATTGTTTCTCCATCCCCTCCCTTCCCTGATTAGCAATCATTTGAATCCACCCTTTGGATCTCAGGGAAGGTCAAGGAGGCTGAATGAAGCCTATATCCTACAGACAAGAAATGGAGAACACAGAACAGATCTGTACTCCAGAGCCCCACAGAGTTCTGTTCAGTTTTAATTTAGGGAACAAGGCAGCCATGATTGTGATAACTTCCTGTGAAAATGGGGCATAGGACTGCCTCAGCCTGGAGAATAGACACAGACTTGCAAGTATTTCTGAGTTCCAAGTTCTAGATCTCAGTCTTGTATGATTAAAATCTCAATCCCTTGGTCTGCTATTTTGGTGTAACAGACCCAATTAGAAGTAGTTGGAGGAGTGATAACTGGAATTTAGTAGACAAAATAAATCTCATTTCTTTTTAGAAGAATAGGCCTGAAACCCAGTCTGGACCTGGCACTTCATGGAGACATGTAGCCAGGTAGCCAGTTTCCTAGTTTTATAAAAAGTAAGGTTGCAGTTACTAGCTTCCAGCATACATTTTTTTGAGAATGGTGGCATCCAAGCTGGACATGCCTCAGAAATCTCAAGTGTTTAGCAAGACAAGGTCTAATCTGAAAGTACACCCATAGCATCACCTAGTTATTCCCCAAGATGTCTGAACTGTAGCTGCTCTATTTGGACTTTTAATTGTAAATTTTTCCTTAATAGCCAAAGCAGATTTCACTGTTAACGACGTCAGTGTTTCTCTAGGTATGAGAAGATGTAAGATTTGGGACTCATAAAGTCTTTTCTTGAAAAGATCTATCTGAAGGCCTGTTCTGCCAGTTTTTTTCCCAGAGCACAGAGTGCCTCATTCCTGATTTTCATCCTGAACTCCTTTCAGGGGAATTGAAGGTCAGCAGTGGCAGTGGCCATGATTTAATCTTTGTAGATGTAGATGGCAAGTGTCAGTTTTCAGTTGGCAGAGCCCCCATTGCTCATAAACTTGACCATGATTCCGAGGGGTGCATTTCTTGACCATTTTATCCCATGGTGCTGAGAATGTCCATTCTCAGGTTTGGCAAAGATTTTGTTGACAGGCCACTCAATGTGCTGTTACTGGACTAGGCCATAAAACAGTATCCAAAATTCTCTGGACCACCTGTCTTACTAGCCTCTTGGTCCAGAACAACATTCCCTCTTGTTGCCTCTTCCCATATCTAGAGTTACACTGTTACCATCCTCAATCTCATATGGAACTATATATTATTTTATCAGAGGCCTCAGTCACACATTTGGCAGTGTAAGAAACAGCAATTTTGTAAAACAGGTGAAATACAAATAACATAGCCAGCAGTATTAGTAAAGTCACAAGTAAGACTTAAGAGCTTCCATTAGATGTAGCCCAGTATATCCCAGGTCATCTGACTTAGTCTACTCTGTACGAATCTTTATCTTCCAGGGAAATTATATATTGGCACTGTCTATAAGGCACATAGGCCAGTTTTCTAGTATTACTAGACTGATTAACCTTAGTATGATTTAATTGTTTCCAACATAGAGGAGACTTTAAACTTAAATTACCATAACCTGGAGTTATCTATACAAATCCGTCCCATAATTGTGGGAGATGTTTTCCTCCTTTGCTGAAACTTTGCTTGTTGCTCTGATTGAGCTGAGTGATAGAAGAAAGCACAAATTTATGGCCGGAGTCAGAGCAGGCATTATTAATTGACCTGGTGAGGGGACCCCATCTAGTAATATCACAGTGACCTGAATATGACGATAATTTCTTTTTTTTTTTTTCTGAGTAAATTTTCTCAGGGCCAACCAGTTAGAGCCTTGTAGTACAGAAAATTACCAAGGTAATCCAGAACTAGATATAGGTAATTGGCCACACACCCAACAATTGGATTGATTTCTAAAACTAGCATAGGATCAGGTCTATGATAGAAAAGCATTTGATTTATATGCAGAGGTCTAAGAAGTCAAGAAAACATTATAAACGGTCATGTAGTTTCTCCTGTTTGAGCATCATTTTAAGGTGAGATCAGGTCAGCTGTCTTCTCTATAGACCAATCTAGTGTAAGGGCCTTTGGAAGTGGGAATTAATCTAAAAGTTAATTTCCCTTCAGTTTCGTGCATGAGCCAGTTAAGAGTACCTGATAAAAACGTCCTTCCATCCAGGTTGGAGACAGTCCCTAAAATTATGTCTTTTTCCAGTTCTTGATGCAGGTCATGAGGCATCTGATCTTCATCCAAAGGTAGATTACTGAGTAAGCTTCAGAAACAAACTTAGGGTGTTCTTTACAAATTCAATTAAATTTTACATTAATATCACATAACAGCAAAGAACTATCCAAGAAATGAATCTTACTAGATGCAGACCTCCTTTAACAAACTGGGATTTAGCATACATTGAAACATCTTTTTCTCCCTAAAATTACCCTCATTTTTATCAAAAATAACCAAATTAAGGCTAGTTTGTTTGCAAAATAGGTCTGTTCCCACCAATTTTGGTCTGATGATTTATATAACCATGATTGATCACAGACTTTTTATTTTGCTGAAACACTTATAGAGTCTCAGACTGAACTTTCAAAATAAAACAGGGCTGGGAAACTCACACCAAAGGCTTATCACAGATTTTGCCTAACAAATCTAGGTGAATTCTTCCCTTTTTAAGGTCTCAAAAATTCCTTGAGATTTTTGTACCTTTTAGTGAGATAACCTTCCTAACTCATCTGATAAACTGGAAACCTAAGAGTTTCCAATTTCTGGAGGAGTCAGATAGAGAGAAAATATAACTGTTTGGCTTATAATATATAATTTTACCAAAGTATTGTCATAATTAGTTTGAGA